>NC_139626.1:67178481-67848481 GCF_964638095.1 Poromitra crassiceps | reverse complement strand
TGATGTGGAATCAGCCCTTCAAGCAGAGCCTGCATGATGCCTACGACGAGTGGATAGCTGGGGACGCAGATAAGCAGTACACAGCTGGAGGTAGAAACCTAAAAGCTCCTGCTCGACGCCTGCTTGTGGACTGGGTGATCGCCGCCTGGGACAAGCTGGACAAGGATCTGATCAAAAAGTCCTTCCAAGTTTGTGGACAGTCTGTGAAAACTGACGGGAGTGAAGACAACCTCATCCACTGCTTCAAGCAGGGACAGCCCTGCGCCGCTGGACGGGAGGCTCTCGCCCAGATGCGTTAGCGGGACCAGGAGAACAGACAGGCAGCCGAGGATGAGGAAGATGAAGAGGAACTGGTCAACAATGAACTTGTTGTTCTGGATGATGATGAGGACGCGGAGGATACCGACATACTAGATGAGGAGGAGGAGGATACTTAGTGAGTGAGTGACCACCAATATTTATTTGCGTTGTTTGGTTTTATGCAATATATTGCAATAAAAGTCATGAAAATAAAGGAGTATGTCCATGAGAGTTTAATATTAAGAAATAAAGGCCTCACTCGAATACAGGCCTCTGCTCTAATATAGGACGGGGGCTCTCTGCGGCTCAGTAAATAAAGGCCCCGGTTACTATTAGCGGAAATACGGTATATTATACATCAAACTCTTGAGCTACTTCTGCTCTCACTTAGAATGTCAAAATGTAAGCGATGTCATGTATAGTTTTTGAGATATTAACATTTGTTTGGCACAACTCATACTATTAACTGCAGCGGGGTTCCGCATTTCTGGGTGGCAAGTGACATCACGCTGATTCGTCCTATATAAATAATAATATATATAATTATATATGCCTATATATATATACATACATAGCCTACCGTAATACTGCCAATAAGAGCCCGGGCGCTTATTATGCTAAATCAATTTGGACCCGGCGGTAAAGGGAAGACCCAGCGGCAATTAGAGTCAGGCGGTTATTGTCATTTTGACATAATTGAGCCAGGCGATTATTATTTTTATAACAGAAATGCCTGCTCAGCAAAAACGGAAAGTATCAAATTGCTCATTTAAACCAGTGAGATAGTACTTAGTACACACAAGAGGGTAGGTACAGGCAGTTTTGAACATGCCTAGTATTGTACAACGGACTGGAATGAATGAAAACAACTGAGTGATAGCCTTCATCTTCATCATCAATCATCATTGCCATCATCATCCAACTACTGTATCAGTTCATTGCTCTCCTCGTCTCCCTCTGCCAAACAGCCATACCATATTTTAAACAAGTAACATTAGTCTCCCGCTCACACATTCAGTTGTTTGTGTTTCATTGGAAAGAAACTCTCCCAGCATAGCAATGTAGAAGGCACACTAACGTAGCTACCAAGCTAACCAAACAACACTGCAGTAGACAAAACAAGCAGACTTACCAAATACCGGTAGGTAGACGCCAAGTTTCCAATACATGTCCAGTATAATGGGTATAATCCATACTGCATTTATGATCGCTGTTCTGCTGAGAGAAATGCACTTTTACAAGGCACAAGTGAACATTACGCTACGTTAGCGTAAGTTGCCCACCGCTCTCAGTTAGACACTGCTTCTCCAGCACGTTGCCTACAGGAATCTGTACCATTAAACAATGCGGTATGCATACTTGAAACATGTCGGTTACAGCATGTATAATTAAAATATAAAACTGTCTGACAGGAGGAGAAACTTCCACCTGACTTCCTCCAAAACAACGTCATTACCGTAAGGGACTGAATTTAGTCAACACAAAAACATACAGTACAAAAAAACTTATTTATTCTAAAAAACGCCCCGGCGGCAAAATGAGTCAGGCGCTTATTATGCTAAATCAATTTGGATCCGGCGGGAAATGGAAGAGCCGGCGGCAGTTAGAGTACAGGCGCTTATTGGAAGAATTACGGTACATACACACTGTGACAGAGTTCCCTCACCTCCCTCACAGTATATTGTCGTGCTTGTGCATTAACTCTGTGTTTGTATCTCATAGGCCCAGCTGGCACACAACGTCATTAGACGTTGATCTTTGGTTGGATGGAGGTCGTGACGTCCGTGACCATAATCCAATGTCAGTACAACGTCTAATGTCAACGTCAGGTTGACGGTTAATACTGACGACATCTGACGTTGATATTATGTTGGTTTTAAGTTGTGTTTTTAAATAACCAAAATCCAACGTCTGGTAAACGTTGTAATATTAACATCCACACAACGTTAAATTCTAACATCATCAGACGTTGATATTTAGTCGATTTTAAGTTGTGTTATAAAGTAACTAAAATCCAACGTCTTCTAAACATCCCAATATTAACGTCATTATAACGTAAAATCCCAACATCATTAGACGTTGAGATTATGTTGATTTTAAGTTGTGTTATAAAGTAACTAAAATCCAACGTCTTCTAAACATCCCAATATTAACGTCAATATAACGTAAAATCCCAACATCATTAGACGTTGATATTATGTTGGTTTCAAGTTGTGTTTTTAAATAACCAAAATCCAACGTCTGTTAAACGTTGTAATATTAACATCCACACAACGTCAAATTCTAACATCATCAGACGTTGATATTTAGTCGATTTTAAGTTATGTTATAAAGTAACTAAAATCCAACGTCTTCTAAACATCCCAATATTAACGTCATTATAACGTAAAATCCCAACATCATTAGACGTTGATAATATGTTGGTTTTAAGTTGTGTTTTTAAATAACAAAAATCTAACGTCTGTTAAACGTTGTAATATTAACGTCCCCACAACGTTAAATTCTAACATCATCAGACGTGGATATTTAGTCGATTTTTAGTTATGTTATAAAGTAACTAAAATCCAACGTCTTCTAAACATCCCAATATTAACGTCATTATAACGTAAAATTCCAACATCATTAGACATTGAGATTATGTTGATTTTAAGTTGTGTTATAAAGTAACTAAAATCCAACGTTTTCTAAACATCCCAATATTAACGTCAATATAACGTAAAATCCCAACATCATTAGCGTTGATATTATGTTGGTTTTAAGTTGTGTTTTTAAATAACAAAAATCTAACGTCTGTTAAACGTTGTAATATTAACGTCCCCACAACGTTAAATTCTAACATCATCAGACGTGGATATTTAGTCGATTTTAAGTTGTGTTTTAAAGAAACTGAAATCCTATGTCTTTAAACGTTCCAATATTAACATCAATATAACGTAAAAACCCAACATCATTAGACGTTTATATTATGTTGGTTTTACGTTGTGTTTTTAAGTAACCAAAATCCAACGTCTGGTAAACGTTGTAATGTTACTGTCCACACAACGTTAAATTCTAACATCATCAGACGTTGACATTTAGTCGATTTTAAGTTGTGTTATAAAGAAACTAAAATCCAACGTCTTCTAAACGTTCCAATATTAACGTCAATATAACGTAAAATCCCAACATCATTAGACGTTGATATTTTGTTGGTTTTAAGTTGTGTTTTTAATTAACCAAAATCCAACGTCTGTTAAACATTGTAATATTAACATCCACACAATGTTAAATTTGAACATCATCAGACGTTGATATTTAGTCGATTTTAAGTTGTGTTTTAAAGAAACTAAAATCCAACGTCTTCTAAACGTCCCAATATTAACGTCAATATAACATAAAATCCCAACATCATTAGATGTTGAAATTCTGATGGTTTTAAGTTGTGATTTTAAGTAACCAAAAATCCAACGTCTGTTAAACGTTGTAATATTACCGTCCACACAACGTTAAATTAGAACATCATCAGACGTTGATATTTAGTCGATTTTAAGTTGTGTTATGAAGTAACTAAAATCCAACGTCTTCTAAACATCCCAATATTAATGTCAATATAACGTAAAATCCAAACATCATTAGACGTTGAGATTATGTTGATTTTAAGTTGTGTTTTTAAGTAACCAAAATCCAACGTTTGTTAAACATTTTAACATTAACGTCCACATAACGTTAAATTCTAACATCATTAGACGTTGATATTTAGTTGATTTTAAGTTGTGTTTTAAAGAAACTAAAATCCAACGTCTTCTAAACGTCCCAGTATTAACGTCAATATAACGTAAAATCCCAACATCATTAGACGTTCATATTTTGTTGGTTTTAAGATATGTTTTTAAGTAACCAAAATCCTACGTTTGTTAAACATTGCAATATTAACATCCACACAACGTTAAATTCTAACATCATCAGACGTTGATATTTAGTCGATTTTAAGTTGTGTTATAAAGTAACTGAAATCCAACGTCTGTTAAACGTAGTAATATTACCATCCACACAACGTTAAATTCTAACATCATCAGACGTTGATATTTAGTCGATTTTAAGTTGTGTTATAAAGTAACTAAAATCCAACGTCTTCTAAACATCCCAATATTAATGTCAATATAACGTAAAATCCAAACATCATTAGACGTTGAGATTATGTTGATTTTAAGCTGTGTTGTTAAGTAACCAAAATCCAACGTTTGTTAAATGTTTTAACATTAACGTCCACATAACGTTAAATTCTAACATTATTAGACGTTGATATATAGTTGATTTTAAGTTGTGTTTTAAAGAAACTAAAATCCAACGTCTTCTAAACGTCCCAGTATTAACGTCAATATAACGTAAAATCCCAACATCATTAGACGTTTATATTTTGTTGGTTTTAAAATATGTTTTTAAGTAACCACAATCCTACGTCTGTTAAACATTGCAATATTAACGTCCACACAACGTTAAATTCTAACATCATCGGACGTTGATATTTAGTCGATTTTAAGTTGTGTTATAAAATAACTAAAATCCAACGTCTTCTAAACATCCCAATGTTAATGTCAATATGACGTAAAATCCAAACATCATGAGATGTTGAGATTATGTTGATTTTATGTTGTGTTGTTAAGTAACCAAAATCCAACGTTTGTTAAACGTTTTAACATTAACGTCCACACAATGTTAAATTCTAATATCATTAGACATTGATATTTAGTTGATTTTAAGTTGTGTTGTAAAGGCTCTCTGCGTGCGATAGGTCTGCTCTGGGCAAATTGCCGGGGAGACGATGAGGGAGACGGCCGCCCTGTGAAGCATCTGGGGCTCCTGCCTCACCGTCCGCAAAGGCATGTCCTCTGGCTGGCCTGTAAGGGCCAGCTGCTGTGCTGCTGGGTGTAGGAGCACGGTCCACTCTGAGCGGTCGTCCATTATGGCGTATGTGTCCAGCCTCTGGTCCCCATGTTGGGTCACCACTTTGCAGACCTTACGGAGGGCATGACGGTTTCCCCATGGAGGTTTCCCAGTGTAGTCGCCCCCCCCCCCCCCCCCCCCCCGGTTCCCCCTGGGGGAGCAGGGTGGCTTGATCCGTCAGGGGGAGCCGGGTGGCCGCTTCTTTCTGGGGGAACAGGCTTGGGGCCCGTTCTTGGCTTCCTCTCCTCGGACTTCTTGGCATCCCTAGAGGCCTTGGCTGGAGTTGTCTCCATGAGCCCGGGCAGGGCCAGGAGGTGAATTCCGGGAATAGGTAATCGTGATGGCTGGTCCCGCCCTCTGGGGGGGTCCCAGCTGTCGTGTCCGGCTATCTTGTGGGAATGGTTGACGCCGGCCGGCTGACTGTGCCCCGTGCTGTTGGTCCCAACGTTCGCCATGCCTACCTGAGTGTGGTGTATCCCAGTGGCGGGCTCGGCGGAGCCGTGCCCGTTGCACTCTATTGCATGCTCAGGGTCGGCGACCTTTGTTGGTGGACGTGTCCTGGGTGCGGGTGTTGGTGGCATTGGCAATGGCCGTTGCCCTTGTCTGGGCAGTGGAACCGGGGGTTGCGTAGTTTGGGTCATTGGCTCTGGGGCTGCCGTGCTGACCTGACCCTGGTCGTGGGAGGTGCGAGGCACGGGTGAAATGTTGAGCCGGGGTGCGGGCACCGGTAAAGTGGGTGGCGCCCTCCGGGGTGCTAACCCTGAGGCCGGTACGCACGCCGGCTCGAAGGACCAGTTTGTAAGGAAGTTTATGTGCTTGCCTTGTGTGAAGTGTGAAGTTGCCGGATCTTAGGTAAGGGCTCACGGGCAGTGGTCGATTAGAACCACAGAGATGTCTTTTCAGGCTTTAATGAAATATCAGGCAGATAGGAGCAAGGCAGAAGCCACGTATAGAGCTTACAGATTGCAGAAAGGGGAATAGGACCAAGAAGCATATCATAACAGAACAACACCTTTTTATACCCCCCCACATTCGGGGTATGACACCGTTGGTGATGTCACAACGTCCGGGGAGGTATGACATCATCGGTGACCTCATAAAGTCACGTCTGCCATCACAGTCAGCCTAGACCGTCTGCCATCGCTGATGACCTCACAAGTGAACTCTGACATCATCATCGCTGATGTCACGGCGGTGTCATCATCATTACGTCGTTGGCTCTGGAGCTGCCGTGCTGACCTGACCCCGGTCATGGGAGGTGCGAGGCACGGGTGCGCGGTGTACACGCAGGGTGAACACAGCTGTTTCTCAAGAGAGGTGAGGGCTAGAAGGCTGATCTTTTGGTATGTTTGTGGCACCCCCTGCTACTCTACGACCACCAAGTGTCAGCCTTCTAGCCCACACACAGCCCGCCCACATGCCACCAGGGCTACTTACTATCTAAATTGATCTCAGAAGGGTGGGGGGTGACGCCCCTTGGCCTCGCCCACTTCCATTTAAGGTTATCATTGTAGTTCAGGACCTCCGGCTGAACACACGTGCAAAGAATTTAGTCATTCTATCCATCCGTTGCAATGCTATGGCAAATTAGCTGTTCCCCGGCCTTCTGAGCGACCCTGATTGGCTCTCATCTTGGCATGGCTTAACGGAATGAAGCGATATTCGCTACACCAGTTCAGGACCTCCGGCTGAACACATGTGCAAAAATTTTAGTCATTCTATCCATCCGCTGCAATGTTATGGCAAATTAGCTGTTCCCCGGCCTTCTGAGCGACCCTGATTGGCTCTCATCTTGGCATGGCTTAACGGAATGAGGCGATATTCGCTACACTAGTTCAGGACCTCCGGCTGAACACACGTGCAAAAAATTTAGTCATACTCTCCATCCGCTGCAATGTTATGGCAAATTAGCTGTTCCCCGGCCTTCTGAGCGACCCTGGTTGGCTCTCATCTTGGCATGGCTTAACGGAATGAAGCGATATTCGCTACACCAGTTCAGGACCTCCGGCTGAACACACGTGCAAAAAATTTAGTCATTCTATCCATCCGCTGCAATGTTATGGCAAATTAGCTGTTCCCCGGCCTTCTGAGCGACCCTGATTGGCTCTCATCTTGGCATGGCTTAACGGAATGAGGCGATATTCGCTACACTAGTTCAAGACCTCCAGCTGAACACACGTGCAAAAAATTTAGTCATACTCTCCATCCGCTGCAATGTTATGGCAAATTAGCTGTTCCCCAGCCTTCTGAGCGACCCTGATTGGCTCTCATCTTGGCATGGCTTAACGGAATGAGGCGATATTCGCTACACTAGTTCAGGACCTCCGGCTGAACACACGTGCAAAAAATTTAGTCATTCTATGCATCCGCTGCAATGTTATGGCCTTAAAGCTGTCTCTGCTTCTGTCAAAGTCGCCTTTGTGTCATTTACCACAATTCTGTAAAAATCAGTAATTGAAGATAGCACGAAAACAACTCTTTGACAATGTACTATGGGTTCTCTGATTACACTGTAGCGAGAATTACTGCTCCCCGTTGAGTGGAACCTTGTCCCTGACACTTAAGAGTTGCAAACTTTGCTCAATATAGCTTATTTTTGTGTGATTTTTGAGACTTTTCAGCTGTGCGGGGCCACAGCTCCCTGAGCGCAGCTCCAATTTACTTAAAACTTGCTGAGAAGAGGGTTTGGACTGTCTTCTAGCTGTCCAGCAAATTTGAAAGAGCATGCTTTAATGACTGGTTTTTCCCAAATTGTCTTATATGACACACTGCCATGTTTCTGTTTTCGGGAACTTCTACACGATGCTAAATGGCTACCATCTGACTTTGCCTGCACGGAATGAGGCGATATTCTCTACACTAGTTCAGGACCTCCCCCTGAACACACGTGCAAAAAATTTAGTCATTCTATCCATCCGTTGCAATGCTATGGCAAATTAGCTCTTTCCTGACCTTGTGAGCAACCCTGATTGGCTCTCATTTTGTGCATCTAGTCTTGTAGCGAAGCTTGTGGGCTTGCCTCGTGAAGTGTGCTGGATCGAAGTTGAGGGCTCACGGGCAGTGGTCGATCAGAACCACAGAGATGTCGGTCCTCGGACGCGGTTGAAGGAATACCACTCGTGACCTGGCTGGTTGTAGGCAGTCGGTCACCAGGGCCTGGCTGGTTGTAAGACAGCCAGGGTTCAGCTCGGGTTCGGATTTGGTCGTGGTAAGGGTAGACATTATGAAGTAGAAAAGAAGTATATAAGAAGTAAGTATACCGGATACAGCGTCACAGAACACCTTGTATATATATGTTATGTCTGACATCGCCGATGACCTCACAGGTGAACTCTATGCTATGACATCATCGGTGACCCCGTAAAGTCCCGTCTGCCATCACAGTCAGCCTAGACCGCCTGACGTCGCCGATGACCTCACAGGTGACCTCTGACGTCATCATTGATGATGTCACGGCGGTGTCATCGTCATTACGTCGTTGGCGCGCCGGTTCGCGAGCATCGACTGCCCCAAGAACAGGCCTAACGGTGGGCCATTATGGACCCTTTTCTACAAGTCTATTGAGGGTAATCTTCAGCCACATCAATCACATGGTTTCCTCCCGGTGTGCAGGGACCATATTTTCCATTGGGTAATGTGGGACGTGCACACGGTGACCTTGGAACTTTGACCCCACATGCCTGTCACTCTACTGAGGGATGGTACGCTCATGTGTATATTACAAGTCTTTGGTGTCTAAACATGATTATGAAACAATAAACTCCCCAAGTCCTTCAGGAAAAAAAGTTCCTTTGATCAACCTCTGCCCTGGGGGCCTGACAGCCCTTATGCCGCTGAGTCCAATGTTAGCAAAACGTTCTCTGAACATGGTAGCACTCCAATCTTTTAATATGTTGTATATGGGTCCCATATGAGTAGATTTGTGTTGTTTGGTGCCAATCGCTTTTCTCGTTTCAAGATTGCGGGCGCTGGAACATACACAGTCGTGCCAAAATGAAATGGCCGCCATTCAACCAAAAATGGATGAAACGACTTGAAACTTGACATAACACCTCATTTCTATGGGTGAAGTAAACCGCAGGACAACACACTGCGGCCCCCACGGACCCCGCCCGCAGCAAAGCACCCCCGACGTTCACTTCACATCAAAGATGCCTTGCCACAAGCAGAAACCGCAGGAGCTACGACATGCCGCCCCCACGGCGGTATTCCTTGGTGAGAGTGTGGCCAGAGCACTCACACCGTTGGAAACCCTTCTACATCCTCAGCAGGTATCTCAGGGTCACCAGCGTTTCGCCCCCCCCAGCCTGTACGCCTCGCCTGAGTGGGGCTGCGAAGATTAATCTTCGCCTGTAGAAGGGCTCCAACTGTGAGCTCTAGTCAGCCACACCCATCTTGCACCCCCTCTTCTTGTGCTCTGAGCAGGTTGAGCAAAGAGGTCCAGAGCACTGTGGTTTAACTCCTGACCCCGGTCCTCCGCCAACTAACAAGCAGTACTAATAAACCCAGAGATAACTCTCTGGGTAGTATCAGGTGCTTTGCGTTGCTGTAGCTGCTCTTTGCACTTGGTCTTGTACTTGTAGCTAGCTTGCGCAGTGCCTCAGGGTGCCAGCCCTAACACTGTTGCGTGCCGTCTTTCCGAGCTGTCATCCGTTCTTTCACAGATGTCCGTGGGTCTTCCCCCACCGCCAATCTATACATATATTATGAATATATACTATAGTCAGATTTACATTCAAACATAAGTTGCTGCTATTTGGGCTACTTGGTGTTGGTGTGTGCTGTCTGGGCTACTTAATAATATATAATAATAATCATAAAAAAGGTATTCTGAACAAAGTAGCGCTCCGCCCTTTTAACCCACATTTTTTCTTCAAACGACACGAAACGTCAGCATCTGCATCGTTAGACTGTCCTACACAAAAGTATCAAACAGCTTTTCGATTGGTCAAAAATTGAGCCCACAGTGCATCAAAATGCACTGCCTAAACAGCATCTTAATTACCCTAATTACCTAGGGTAATTAGGTTGTATTTGTGATGTCATCAGTCACTCGAGCAATTGTGATGCCATCAGTGATGTCACTCGAGCAATTGTGATGTCATAAATCCTTCCTGGCTCACCCTATATAAGTGGAAGCAGTGTGTCCTTCCTGGCTCACCCTATATAAGTGGAAGCAATGTGTGTTTTTACATGCAAGCATCCAGTCCCATAAAACACCACTATTATGTTTAGGTAGAGGCTAAATAATCACACCATGTTGCTTGTTTCATGCTCTTTACTTCCCTGCCGTAAACCCACGCTTTTACAACAATGCCGTACATCGGGTGCAGTAACTCTTAAAGGCACAGTAACATGTACCTAAGTTAACAAGGCCAACCAGACCGTAACATAACGTTATCAGACAACATTTTCTCCCCCCACCCCCCTTTTAAAGAACATAACATTCAGTCCACAACCCCCTGTGTCCCTTATCACCCAGTCACATAGTCTCCATGCCAGGCGGGCGGGACCCTCACTCTCTGAGGGCGCGCAGGCTGGGGAACAGCCTCTGGCTGTGGCGGTAGGTTACCCCCCACCCGATTTGCTCCTGGTCTGGGCTGCCAGCCGAGCGCCGTCGCTGCAGACAGGGGTGGTGCAGGTGCTGTTGGAGCTGCGACTCTGTGCAGGCGGTTTGCGTGCCACCGGCTCCCGTTGTCCAGTCTGTACGTGGCCGGACCCAGCTGCTGAGTCACCTGGAGGGGTTCAGACCAGAATGACTTCAGCTTGTTCTGGCGGTGGGGATGTTTAATCCTGACCCAGTCCCCTGCAGACAGTGTGGGGGTCTGTACTCTGCGAGAGGCATCAAACCTCCTTTTCATCTGGGCCTGTGAACCTTGGACCTGGGCTCTGACTTTCTGGAGCCCTGGCCTCTCTTGTGCAGGAGCTGGCTCAGCTCTCAAACAGTCCAGTGGTTGCTTTAGCTCGCGCCCGATCATGAGCAGTGCAGGTGACACCCCCGTGGTGGAGTGCTTGGATGCCCGGATGGTCAGGAGAGTTTGGTTGAGTGTGGCACTGAAGGTTTTCCCTTCCTCCAGGCAGGCTCGGATTCCATTTTTGAGGGTTTTATTTAGTCTTTCCACCCCCCCATTACTCTCCGGGTGATACACTGCTGTCCTGATGTGTCTGATGGACCGCAGTGCCAGGAACTCTGATAACTCTGCTGATGCAAATTGGGGCCCATTGTCCGTTGTGATGACACTGGGTAGGCCCCATCGCCCAAACAGGTTGGTGAGGCGGTCGATGACTGTGTGTGTGGTGATGGAGCTCAGTTCGACAGCCTCCGGCCACTTCAAATGCAGGTCATGCACCACCAGCAGGTAGCGTGCATGTGCGGGCGCCCCATGGAGCTCCCCACAGAGGTCAACCTGGATATGTTCCCATGGTGCAGATGGCCAAGGGATTGGAGTGAGGGGTGCTGTAGCCGGCTGGCCTGTCTTCCCGCTCAGAAGGCAGCAGGCGCAGTTACGCACCAGCTCCTCTATGTCAGAGTCTATATGGGGCCACCACACTGTATCTCTGCAACGTTGCTTCACCTTGACCACCCCCAGATGCCCCTCGTGCGCCATGTGCAGTATTCCGGCCCTCAGAGTCTCCGGTACAATGGTGCGGTGGCCGTGAGCGAGGCACACAGCCCCCCAGCAGGAGAGCTCATCACGGACCCGGTGGTAGGGAAGCAGATTGTCGTCCACCGTGGCAGGCCAGCCATCTTGGACATAAGCCCAGAGGGTTCTGAGAGTCTCGTCTTCAGCTGAGGCCTGCTGCAGCTCTGCCAGGGTGACTACCGTGCTGAGGGGCCCATGCAGAATGTTGACCCAGTCTTCGTCGTCCTCCAAATCGGGTGTCACCCCACCCGTCTCCTTCGTCACGGAGACCGCTCTGGATAGGAGGTCAGCCGCTGTATTAGCACGCCCCGGCACAAACTTAAGGCTGAAGTTGTACTGATTCAGCCTATCAGCCCACCTCAGCAGTCTGATGGGCCTGTGCCCCGAGCCCCGGGTTGCCAGCAGTGCCGTCAGCGTCTGATGGTCCGTGCGGATGGTGAAAGCCCTGCCGTACAGGTAGACGTGCCAGCGTTCGCACGCCCACAGACAGGCCAGGGCCTCCCTCTCCCCCACAGAGTACTTCTGCTCCGCCGGAGAGAGTGCCCGTGAGGCGAAAGCTACAGGGGTTCCACCCCCTCCTGGACCTGGGAGAGCACCGCACCAAGCGCCACCCCAGAAGCATCACAGGTGACCAAGGTGGGCGCGCTCAGACTGAAATGCGTCAATGTGGGTGGGGACGTAAGCTGCTGCTTGATGGCATGCACGGCCTGGCCTCATGGCAGGCAGGGGTCCACTACCACACAGCATCCTTTCTGAGCAGCTGGCGCAGGGGGGCAGTTGAGTCAGAGTAGTGTGGTATGAACCGCAGATAGTAGGTGGCCATCCCCAGGAAAGAGGAGAGATGGGATGGCGACTGCGGGCAGGGACAGAATGGCTTCAGTGTGGGACATGATCGGGGCAATACTGTCCTTGGAGAGCCTGAAGCCGAGGAACTCGACCTCCGCAACTCCAAACACGCACTTTTCAGCATTAAGTGTGACCCCCTGCTGTTCAAAACGTTGAAAAACCTGCTCCAGGCGAGCATCGTGCAGCGCGGTGGAGGGTGCGTGTACCACTACGTCGTCCAGGTAGATGGAGACCCCCTGGATTCCGGCCAGGATGAGTGACATCTTCTGAAAGCAACTTGGGGCCGATGACAGTCCAAACGCCATGCGTTTATATCTGAAAACCCCCACGTGTGTGACAAACGCTGTGAGGCTCATGCTGGCAGGTGCCAGGCGAGTCTGCAGGTAGCCGTGACGTAAATCCATCTTACTGAAGACAATGGAGCCGTGGAAATGACTAGTAAGCTCCTCGGCCGTGGGTAGAGGGTACTTATCCGGGATGATGGCTTTGTTTACATCCGTCAGGTCGACACAGAGGCGCAGCCCGCCCCCCCGTTTCTTGGCTATCACCAAGTTGGACACCCACGGTGATGCGTTGATTGGTTCAATGACATCCCCCTCCACCAGGCAGCATAGCTCCGCCTCCACTGCATCACGGAGGGCGAGGGGAATGCACAGCAGAGGCTGGATAACGGGGCGGACAGACAGGTCAACAGTAGGCCGGTGAACAAATCCAGACATGCAGCCCAGCCCTTTAAACAGATGTGGGAAACGGTCGGGCCAGGAAATGGCGACCTGCAGGACATGCAGGCCCCTCGCATCAGTCATAGTAAAGCCCAGGGCGAGGAACAGATCAAGACCCATGATGTTGGCTCCCCTCTGTGTGATGTAGAACTTGGTGTCAGGGGCACATTGTTGGTCATATCTGACAGGAAGGCGGGCCACACCCAAAGTGGAGATGGGGGAGTGGCCATAACCCGACAGAGCGTTACCTGCTGCTTCCAAAGGCACGTGTTTGAAGAGTCAATCATACGTGCATTTGTTCAGTATTGACACTTTTGCCCCCGTGTCCACCAGGAGCGGTACGCTTGCTCCACCCACACGACATGTGCAATGCTTGAGTGAGGTCTGTGGGCTCTGTATTGTGTTGATTGGAACAACAGCTGTATCTGAGTGGGCAGGAGGGGAGCGACAGCAGCGTGCAAAATGATTCATCATGTTGCAGTTACGACAGCGCTTGCCCACAGCAGGGCATGACTGATCTCTGGTTGCATGTCTAGAGGAGCCACAGTTATTACAGCACTTGGGCCCGCCCTCTCTAGGGCCTCTGTCCACTCTCTGTACATCCCAACTGTCACTCACCACGTCTGCAGCAGCGGTCCCCGCCGTCTCCTGAGCCACAGTCTGAACTGACGGGGCGAATGACGTCACAGGCTCGTGCACAGCGCGGCCCAACTTGCGCACCTCCGATAGAGCCGTTTCCAACTGCTTCCCAATCACTAACGCATCCGCCAGTGTCATGGAGTCTGGCTCCAGTAACAGCCTCTCTCTCAGCTGGTTACAGGACGTTTTCTCTATCAGTTGGTCCACTATAAGTCCATTCTCTAAAACCCCAAAGTCACAAAGCCTAGCCAGCTCGCGCAAGGCAGACACAAAGTGCGCGACCATCTCACCCGGCTTCTGAGCCCTCTGACGAAACTCAAAGCGGTGCATGCGTCGGCTCCTTCCCGTGCTGAAGTGAGACTTTAGGGCCGCGGTAGCTGTAGCATACGAGCCATCCGTTAACGTGAGTGTGGCGAAGATCCGCTGTCCCTCCTGGCCGAGGCAGTGGCGGAGGAGCGCGCACTTCCTATCCTCTTCCAAATCCGAGTGCCCCAAAGCCAGCAAATAATCCTCAAACGACCTCTGCCATCGATCCCAGGGAACAGCTGGGTCACTGGGGACGGGTAAAAAAGGTGGCGGCGGCGGCAAAATCAAGTCAGCCATCCTCGCTAAATAGGCTAAATAATCACACCATGTTGCTCGTTTCATGCTCTTTACTTCCCTGCCGTAAACCCACGCTTTTACAACAATGCCGTACATCGGGTGCAGTAACTCTTAAAGGCACAGTAACATGTACCTAAGTTAACAAGGCCAACCAGGCCGTAACATAACGTTATCAGACATAACAACCACCACCAAGCATCCAGTCAGCAATGGGTCGTGCCCGGCCACAACCCATTGCTGCGCAGCAGCTATAATTTTAATTATATTTCATTGGGGATACTGTAATCCTTTAAGGGACCACTCTCATTTGTTTTGAAACCTATAAATAGCATATAATACTATACCTTTCCCCGCTGTGTAAGTACGTTGAGGGCAACGTATACTTATTTATAGTGTGCAGTAGCTATAGTAAAGATAAATTAAAATGTGCAATGTGTATACAGTGTTCCTGGCCATGGCATAAGGGGTTATCATACCAGTTTTTTATAAAGCAGGCTCTGGTAATGTTATACCTTCAAGGATTTTAGTAACCACATACTACTACTGATGTTGTAGAGGTTTTAAAGGCAGCCGTGGGGGACCAGTTCCCACCATCAGCTGTCTCTCTCAAGGGCCTGGCTCAGGTCTTGAAGCTTGCGTTGACACGGGTGTGTCTGCCAGGACACGGTCTAATAATCTCTGAGTACTTCTAATTATCCCGTCCTGTTCCGGACTGCTATTGGCTTCGTCTCCTGAATCACTCTGCATGGGGCGTGGTGTTCGTGGCATAGTTAAGAAGAGCTCATTCTACTTGATGTCATACATCGTCGGCAGGGGCATCACATCTGTCATGATGTCACAGGGCAGCATTGTGATGTCATGGATGGACTCAGGGATGTCATGTGATGGACTCAGAAGGCCCAGAATGTGCCCTGGGAGCTGGCCGGCCCCTGGTGTTGATGCGAAGTCTCCGAAACAACTGACATAATTATTGTTATTTTTATTATTATTGTTATTATTATTGTTATGATTGCTATTATTGTGATTACTATTATTATTAGTATTATTATTATTATTATTATTATTAGTATAATAATAATAATAATAATAATAATAATAATAATAATAATAATAATAATAATAATAATAATAATAATAATAATAACAATAATAATAATAATAAAGTCTGACATTTAGTCATTTCTGGTCATATCAAAATCAAGACTGAGCAATTACAACATTTTGATCAAACACAAATATAAGTAAAATTAATAACAAAAAAGAAGTCAGAGGTCTAATCATAAATCAAAATCTGATTGCTTGTCTGTACTACCAACAGGAAAGACAGATCCTCAAGAACAGATTGGAGAGCAATCGAATCAAGCTGGAGTTAAAATAAATATTGCAGTTGAATTCAGGGAATGTGGGGTATAGGGATATATTTTTTTTTTAGAGGAAACTGGACGAAATAGAAGAATATAGTCAGGATAGTGTTTTAGAAGTCCGTTCTGATCCACACTCCATTTCAGAAGGTGGCGGTAATGCACCATAAGTTGTTTGCCAACCGCCATAAAACACTAGAAGAAGAAGAAGCTGGCCTGAGTTTGAAGTTCCTGCGCGGGTTAAGCTATGAAGATGTTCACTTTTTGGCTCTCATCGGATGGTCTCATGGGATTAGCAGTATATTCAACTAAAGTAAGCAGGAAAGGTAAGTCCACTACTAGTAACAAATGAGGTTAGACCAGCCAAATCTGTGTTTTTAAGTCGCGCAAAGTGACGCTAATGGCGTTAGCATTAACGTTAGCATTGAGCTAACGCTAATGTTATGGGCTACGATTGCAACTCCCCAGCAAGCTGTTGTTACTGTTAGCCTACATTACTAACGTGATTATAGGTACAGGACACACTGGGCTGATGTACCACAGCCTGCCAGTTAACTTTCAGAATGTTTTGAATGAGTTTAGACTTAATTTAGTTTAAAGTGTGTTGTTACTAGTTAGCTTGCTAGCTAGGAGTTCTCTTCACAATGCATGGCTTGCAGAAATGGAAATTCTGGGCCAAACTCAATTTATTTGGTGCAGGGTAATGGATAGCACAACTTAGTTGTGTCTTCTGATTTACTTCTCAACATGTGCTCATTAGCTCAGTGTCTATCAAAGTGTTTGTATGCAAAATGAGAATGTAGTGGGTAGCTTCAGCAGCACACATTGCTGTGTATTAATGTGTAAATGTATTCTTGTTAAGTTAGCTAAGAAAGCAGTATGATGAAACAGTATGAGATTTTGGTTGATTAAATTGATTGAGGACAAGGATGTTTGTACTCTATAGACCAGGAAATAACTGGGAGCCTGTAAGATGTTTCCCACCTGCTGCTGCAGTGTCCTCCCTGAAATCCATCCACAGCTTTCCCCCACCTGGATTTCATCTGTCTCCCTCTGCCTCTATGCTTCAGGTAAAATCTATTAGACTTCTGAGTACAAACTTGCTTGAATGATTCATAATTCACTGTATGAGAGAGTGACTGAGACGCTTTTATAGAAATGTCAGAGAAACCTGTATGTAAGTCATGCCTTTGCATATCTTTGCCAACAGCTACAGTGTGTCTAGCCACATATGTTCCGCTGTTCTCTGTTCCTCTGTGATCCACTCTGAACTCGCGTCACACAGCATAGCATAAGGAAATTGGGGAGTCAAGTGTTCAAAACTCTCTGCTACCAGTCTCCGACGTCCAATCACAGATCCAAAGATATAATAATATCCCTATGGAAGCCAGTAGTTTAGGCGGCAGTTAAAATGATATTCCTGCATGAAACAACCTTTAAAAAGCAGTCTTTCCACAGCCTGTGCTGAATTTACAGCAGGGTGTTTGATCTCACTATCATGGTGCACGCGTCTGAGCAAACATACAACATTGCAGTCACACGGATACGGCAGCACATTGATCAAATCATCAAATCAAGTGTTGAACTTGAATGATTTGTGTCTTGTAAGGACATACAGGCTAGGCACCACAAATATGGTGCATGACAGAAATAAAACTGATCTATCTAGTATCTATCCAGTGCACCTGGGAAGTAAAACTTCATGAAATATTATTATATCTTTGGATCCGCGATTGGACGTCGGAGACGGGTAGGAGAGCGTTTTGAACACTCTACTCCCCCAATTTCCTTATGCTACGCTGTGTGATGCTAGTTGAGAGTGGACCACAGAGGAACGGAGAACAGTCAGGCTGGGGACCTTCAACCTGCCTCTCGTCTCAACATCGCCCAGCAGATACAGGTAGAGCTGTTGTGTGGTGTGTTTCATTTCATGTTCACATGGATGACCAACAGAAGTTTGATGACCACTATTGACAAAGGCGCATTATCTCACAACACTACTATAGACGGTTTTCACAGAATGGCCAGTCCTCCACTTTAATGATTTTTTTAATGCAACAGGAAGTGAGCTGGGGTTCAATTTAGAATGTTTTTGTTGTCAAGTTAAAACCATTTATAATAAGGCATTATGACTGCATACAACCACACATAACATTACACTGCGTCATTGTATGGTAACACACTTGTCTGCTATCTTGTCTCTTGTGTCTGCTTCCAGGGCCAACCAAGTGATGCATCTGCCTCCCCCTCTGTCCAGCCAATGGACACCTCCACTGCCATCCACTCCAACTCCTCACACCTCTTCTGCCCAGTCTGAGGACAACAGCCCATGCTGGACCCAAGTAAGAAAACATCTGCATCTCACACTGGATATGCAGTACAAGCAACTTAAAAAAAAAATCTACTCCAAATTACAGGATTATTATTAACTTGTTGGATTAAATGTGGATGCAGGGGAATGTGATTGGCTCATTGTTGTTATACAATCTCTTTACTTCCACGGTGATAGACAGCTTGAAGTCTGGCATTGTAAGTGTGTATCTAACTTCTGTATCATGATGTACTTACTGCCGGGCACATTATAGAGAGCCAAAGTGAACGTCACTTCCTGCCTTTCTCTCGGTACGAGCATCTGGAAAAATATGAATGGGGGTGAATGGTGAGAGACAATACTTTTTTGATCCCGTTTGAATTCTGCCACGGGGTACATTTGTCAATTTAAAAGATAACTTTGCAAGTCAAGAAAGTCGCAGTTTGTTCTGAAACTGAAACGTAAGGTTTAGTTTTGTCAATCAACTACATCTCTCGTGTCTCACAATACGTCACACCATCAACAACGTGGACTGGCAGGAGAGATGTCACTTATGCGACTGGTTGTGCATAGTCTTTCTGTTTTATAACTTATAGTGGCACAGTTTTACCACAAACTGCGACTTTCTTGACTTGCATGGTTATCTTTTAAATTGACACAAAATTACATTTGTACCCCGTGGCACAATTCAAACAGGATCAAAAAATTATCGTCTCTCGCCGTTCACTCCATTCATATTTTTTCAGATGCTGGTACAGAGAGAAAGGCAGGAAGTGACGTTCACTTTGGCTCTCTATATAATGTAAATCCAGCTTACAGTCCCTGGCTGGCTCACTATGCTGCTTCCCAGCCGGGGAGAAAGGCGCTGCCGTCATGCCGCCAGGAATGAGCCATGAACCGCGGATGGGACATTGTGAATAGCGATATTCTAGAATGAGAGTTATGAAAAGCCAATTAAATTACATAGGCCTTTGCATTAACATTAATCCAAGTAATCTTTTGCATGCTTATCTGCACAGATATGGACATTTCCGGTGATCTGTGCCTCCTTGTGCTGTTTGATGCCCGCCCGGTAGTGATGCGCGGGTCACCCAGAACCCGCCGGGTCCCGCGGGCTGGGCCGCCCCGCAGGCGGGCTGGGTTGGCAAATTATGAAAATATCGCGGGTGCGGGCGGGGCAGGCTCAGAACGTGACAAAGCAACATTATTAAATAATTTAGAGCAATGAAACACGCAGAGTAATTAACCTTAAAGACGTTAACTCTCTCTCGCATGTAGGTACACACAATCAGACAGACTCCTGCTGCACTCTCTATAGCCTACATGGAGTAAAGAAACGCTTCAATGAGGTAGCCTATGTGCTCTCAAAACAAACACTTTGGAAGGATTATTCGCTGTAATTATTATTTGAAGTGTCCATATAATGCCACCGCAGATTTTCTGTTGTGGACTCGACTGTGATCTATTTGTCAACTTTACTGCAACGTGAGTAGGCTGTGAACAATTGAGTGCGCATGAGGTAATTAAAAGAAATCAGACAGCGAGTCTGGCCGTATCTGCAAGCCGTGTGCGCACCTGCTGCACTACTACGTTTAGCCTACTACTGCAACAATTGAGAGCGCATGAGGTAATTAAAAGAAATGGGGAAGAATAAGAACTGTTTCTGTAGCCTGCCTAGTGCCTACCTCTATACCTGCTACCTCCATTTGAAACACTGCGCGGTCACGCCATCCGCACTTTGGGGAAGCGTAGTCGGTCGCGCTATCTGAAGACCATGGATTAATTGAAGAAAGACCGACATGAAAGCAGCAGCGCAACTCATCCAGAGCAGGCCTAGGCTACAACTGTTGTCGCGCAGGGCAGCATGTGAGTGTCTGTGTGTGTGTGTGTGTCTGTGTGAGAGAGAGAGAGGGGGGAGAGAGACAGAGTTATTAGCTGCTTTGCACACCTTGGAAGCTCTGCTGTGCTCCTCCTGCGTCCGGAGACATATTACATTAAATTGGCCGTTGCGGGCTGCTGGGTTGGGCTGGGTTCGGAATTTTCAGATATTTTAACGGGGCGGGTGGGGCGGGCTGGCTCCGATGACGGGTTGGGTTGGGGCGGGCCTTAAAAAAACCTGACCCGCGCATCACTAGAAAGTAGACATTATTGTAGTAAGCTAAATTATTTCATACTTGTAAAATAAAACTAGAGAAATTATTCCATTTTCGATTTGGGTCTTTTGAGAGGGGGGTGGGTCGTTCTCGCGTGGGATCCTTACGTCACCTGACAACTTGGTTTTCACTTTGAAAAACATGTCAAAGAAGCTGTCTGAGAGAGCCAAGTCATTAAAAAAATCGATCCTAACCCCTAAACTAAAGATTATTGCTCCTAAGGGACCCTAAAGCTGCGTTCACACCGACCTATTAAAGTTTTTCGCTGGCATCGAAAATACGCTCTCCGCCCGGGATGAAATATCCCAGCTCGAGCTAAATTACGCTGGCATCAGTCGCTCCCTGTTCAACGCTGATTGGCTGCCGTGTGAGAGTGTGTCAAATATCACACTGGCTTGGAACAAACCGCTGGTTATTGTGTGGCAACAAACCGCATTGACAGCTGACATGAAGGCTACGTTCACACAGCCAGCCTTAGTGCTTGAATCTAATCTTTTCCCACCTAAGTGACTCAGGTCAGTCTTTTTTATGACTGTGTGAACAGTACAAGTCACATTGAAAGTTACTTTTTTAAAGACGACCTGGGCTACTTTCAAATGTGGAAAAACATCAGATTCGAATCTGATGTTTTGGAATGTGACTCCGGTGTGAACAGACATCTTGCCCATATCTGACTTAATGCTTCAATGTGACTTTTACGTCATTCCAGAGCGACATTCGTCACTATTCTGCACTGGCGGGAGGAGGGAGGACCAGATTGTGATTACAAACATGGAGGACAGCTGCGAGGGAGGTAATCAGTGGAGGAACAGTGAGGTTTTAGACCTCATAAGTATTAGCAAGAAGTAGCAGCTATTGCTCCACAGAAAGCCATTATTAAAAAAAAATCTAAAAGCTCTCTTCCTCGCTATCATCTGCACCTATATTCCCTGTCTTCCACTGCACAATAACTTGTAAATTGAACCGTAAACAACAGATGAAACAACATCGTCAGCTACCGCCATGTTTACTGCTGTCTTCTTCTGGGTTTATGTAGAACAGCAGTGTGCTGCACATGCGGGTCACTTCAGGTCCGCGACCTGTTCACACTGGAGTCTGATATGGGCCACTTTTAAAAAGTCTGTGTGAACAGCCACACAAAAAATCAGATGTGAGCAACAAGTCAGATTCAAGCACTAATGTTTGCTGTGTGAACATAGCCGAAATGAAGTCTGTACTAGCTCACGTTAGGAGCACGCTGATAGGCTTAGCTTGTAAACAACTACAGTGGCTCGTAGTGGACAAATATCATGACATTGCGTAACGTTATAGCCACCAGATGTCCGTCAATTATTGTGCCTGTTGACGAGCGATTTAAACAGAGCGACAGAGTGATTCCATAGGGTTGAATCAAGCGACAGAGAGAAAAATAAATATCTCGGTGTGAACACAGCTTTAGGAGCAAGAAATAAATGAGCACAGAATGATTAAAAAATGAGGAGGCTCTAGTTAGTCTCAAGAGATCAGAATGAGCAACAGATTTTTTTGCTATGGTTAGATGGATAACAGTGAAACTATGATCAATATAGTATTTTTTCTATGTTCTCCAATTGTGTTAACTATTAACTACTACTAACTTAACTACTTTATTCAGAATTGACATCACAACATACGTTTACTTGCATTTCACTTATGGTTATCCGCTTGTGTAAAGTAAAGGTAAAGTCCCACTGATTGTCACACACTTGAGTGTGCGAAATTTGTTCTCCGCATTTGACCCATCCCCTGGGGGAGCGGTGAGCGGCAGTAGCACCGAGCTCGGGAATCATATGGTGATCTAACCCCCCAATTCCAACGCTTTGATGCTGAGTGCCAAGCAGGCAGGCAAATGGGTCCCATTTTTATAGTCTTTGGTATGACTCGGCCGGGGATCGAACTCACAACCTCCCAGTCTCAGGGCGGACACTCAAACCACAAGGCCACTGAGCTGGTGTAAGCACACAAATTGAAATATATCATGAAACGACAATGGTTTAAGCAAGTGTACTCAAACTTTTGACTGAGTAATGGCTAACTTAAGTTCTGGCCAAGGGACAACAGTTGGAAATTAGCCATCTGGCTAACACTGTCACATTGACAGTGATGTTATGTGCACTGTAGTGCGAAAGCATGTGAACTAAGCACAAGGCCAAAACACATGCTGTGTGGCACTAAAAATCATTTTCCAAGGTTGGCAGGTCTGCTGTAGCAAGAGTGAGCAAAATCTCAGAACACTGGCAATTGTACAGGAAAGAGGAAATGTCACAATTAAAAAAAAAAAAGATAGTGGAATATCCTCAACTGTTATGTACACAAGGCTGAATTAATTCAGTGATAAGCTCAGTGTCTTCTTGCCCCTAACTGTAACTTCTGTTCCAGCTACTAATGTTGGAGAAGACTTGCTGCACTCACTCTCCCGGGATGAAATCAACAATCTTTTTCCCGGTCCTGAAAACTTCCTGAGGCTGTATGGCACCTTGTGATGTGAGACAAAAGGGTCAGTGCAGGGAGCACGTCAGTGCAACACCAGCCCCCTGCAGGAAGCACCAGCACCCCAGTGCAACACCAAGATCACAGTGATAACATGTATGTGGTATTGCATTTAATATACTGTATGCATCTGTGAGTCTTTGGATGAAAACGTTAGGCCACGCAACAGCTTTAGTGTCTGTCCAGGGATCTTAGTATTCCATTCATTTGTAAGAGTTTGGAAACCTAATATTTCCCAATACTTTTTTTCTTCTGATGTAACCTGCAGCCAGCACCCAAGTGCCATGCCGATCTGAAACCAGCAATGCCAGTCACCTGCAATGAGCACCGCAGAGCAACGCCAGGATAGCAGTGATGAAACATGTATGTATTTTTTAATACTCTGTATGCAATATTGCAACAATACATTAGCCCACAGTCCACATACCTTTTGTTTTTGGGTCATGGTTTCACTACGCATTTTATGCATAAGGAGAAAAAAATGCTTCCATTTCTAAAATGGAAGCATGGAAAATGGAAATGCTTATTAGCAAAAAATCTATTTCTGGTCTATAATATGAAAGTATAAAAAAACACTTGCAAATGTAAAAGTGCTTCTTAGCCATGACTACTTGTAGGATAACCTAGGTAATAACATTACGAGACATTGTACATTTTATTTTCGAAGCAAATAGATAGCCGGAGCTACTTTCCTGATAAAACAGGAAATGTCAGGAAAGTAGTCTCTTATGGGGTTGTGTTTCTGTGGCTTTCTCTTTAAAGCTGGAGTGAGTACATTTACAATTGCTGGAGTGAGTACATTTACAATTTGTTTATATAAACAAATGTCCATTACGTTCAAGGCATTGCCAAACAAGTTCCCACAATGCTGTATTTCTCAATATACCAGAGTTTTCAATCCGACACAGTCGTGCCCGACAGGTAGAAAACTCAGGTATACTGAGAAATGCACAGAGAGAGTTATGTGGTGCAGATAGGCTTAATCAGCATTGTGTGAAGTCGTTTTGCAATAGCTGAATATGTGCATAACATAAACATTTGTTTATGTTATGCACTCCAGCTTTACGCTGGTTTCACACCGACGACCCACGCCTTGCCTTGCCTCAACCCACGCCTACGCCGAGCTGGGCGTGAACCTGTTACACGCTTTTGCGATCACACCGCACGCCTTTTGCACGCCGAACCTGGAGCCGAGTCACAAGTGCCTCTCCTCTCTCCCGACTGTATTTTTTCACGTGTTGTCCAGAATTGTCATGGGTAGCCTCTAGGTAAAATAAATCTGATATATTTAATGTTCTATTGATGCTGGATATGTATAACCAGGTCTGACTATAGTCGGACATTTTAGAGAGGTGATCTTGCAAGAATATGTGCTGGCACAACAACATTGTCCATCTTGCTTCTTCGGTCGCTATTCTCTCTCATGAAGATTTGTTTGCCGACAGGGAGAAAGCCCCACGTGATAGCCACCCGTCAATCTCTCTCTCGCTCTCTCTCTCTGCTCAATACTGTTGTAGAAACTCAATTTTATTTTGAAATTCAGTTGACTTTGCCAGTTCCCACGGATATTGTCGCGTTTTTCTTTCATGGCTTGACAGAAAAGCCTGCCTGCACGCGCCTTGTCGGCGTGAAAATAGAACTCTCGCCTATTCGATAAAATCGGCAAGGCACAGGCAAGGCGTGGGTACACGCAGGGTTCACGCTCAGGCGGCCGGTGTACACAGCCTCGTTGACTAAAACGGACGCCTATTTAAAAGCGTGGGTAAAGGCAAGGCATAGGCAAGGCTTGGGTCGTCGGTGTGAAACCAGCCTTAAGCAGCGAGGCCCAGTTCCATGTCTTTACGGTGAGACTTGTGCAGTATATTGGATACTGCATGCCTACATTATGTTTTGTACTTTGTCATTTTCACAATGACATAAGGAGAAGTGTTCACACTGTGATTTTTGTTTTAAGAGTCGCTTTATTGAAACTTGGTTTCAGTATCTGGTCAGCAAAAAAATTATACAAAATCTTTTTCTCCGATTTGATGTATAATGATTGTTTTAACTGTGATGGTTTTTCTAATTGGTAGTTTTCTAATCTTTTACATTGACTTTTGTCATCTAGGTTTCAGAAGACCCAAACGGTTTCCTGCGCCAACAACCTCTATCATCTCCAGTTGTGGTCATCAGTGAGGAAAACTGCATGATCGCCATGGGAGCATGCCAGTGGCGACCTTCGAAAGAGATCGGTTGAAAGAGGGACTTGTCTACCCGATGGCATATTATTATGTCCTACACCTCACTTACTCCAAGTGTGACTCAACAGTGCTCTCAGTACTGCAAGCTGAGATCCACCATGATGCCATCCGTGATGGACATTCAACCCCTTCCTACAAAAAGCCTATGGGCGAATGGAAGGCCTTCATGAGTGAGGTGAGTGTGAGAGAGTGAGGGACAGGCAAATGGAAGGCCTTCATGAGTGTTCTTTTTTTGGAGGAAAAATATATATTGGTCTGCCATCACTGTAGAAATGTCTTAAAACCTTGTCAATTGTTGTCTGAGGTTCAGTTCTGTGTTGTAACAGTCATGTTCTGCCATTTCACATTCAAGACCTTTTAAATGTGTTATTTTTTTCGATGTGAATATATATGTTCTCAATCATGATGTTCATTTACGCTGAGTTAAAAATAATTTGCGTGCTTTTAAAACAAATAATTTTATGTTACATGCATGTGACATTGTGTCCATGTGGGGGTGTGCGAAGAGTGCTCCAAGTGGTGCTCTGCTTTAACTCCCTGTCGTGGGCGTCCCCCCCCCTCCTCTCTTTCACTCATTCAGAGCTTCAACACAACAAACATGGCTGCTGTGAGCACATACGGTCTTGTCCGGTCTTGTCTTGGACATGGACAGAGCGAAATATGGGATTATTTTGCTTACGTTACATTGCTGACAGTGACAGGGACTGACACTACATAGCCCGTCAGTAAACAATGTTTAAAAGTGCGGAGGCGAACTGGCGAAGGGAGCTGACCAAACGCCGACAAACATCCCGACTTAAAAGAGCAACAGGTTAGCGAATGTGATCGATAACCTAATTACATTCCCTCAAATAAGTTTTTTATTTTGTGACGAGCAAACATTTTTCACCGTCAGTTTGACGAGGAAATGTGCTCAGTACGAGCGACCCTCTGCCAAGTAACATTATTGAGTCATGACGCTGTTTATTTAATAGGGTGATCTGGTTGTAAAAATAAAACATTTACATCAGAAAGACATTGAAAGCAGTGATTGATAAATGAAATCCAATGTTTTTCTACAAATTGCATCATTGGGAGGTTGATTCTGGCACTCAATATTAAGGGTGGGCAATATATCGATTTTATATCAATATTGTGATATGAGACTATACATGGCAAGGCTGTCCAAACCCTTTTGAATGGGGGCCAGATTTGATAATGTGAAAATACCTGGGGGCCAGCTACTTTCTGTTGTATCTGAATTCTGTTGAATTGATACAGTACATAGAAGTTATGGCAAACTTAGTCTCGACGCCAGACCCATGAGAGTTCTTACGCTGATACACTAGGTTACTGCATGCTGCAGAGCTCTCTCTGGGTCTGGGACACTTTCCCTCAGAGGGCTGGTTATGGGAGGGAACCGTTCACTTGGCCAGTCATATGCCAGTGATGGCATCAGTCCTCTCCAATCAGTAACGACTTTGCGATCAGACAACACGGGAGGCGCAGCCCATTTGCTCTCTCATCGGTGCTACGACCTGTCACTCATTCAATTTCAACCCGCCTTCAAAACCAGCAGTGGCTGTTAACTGGCACAGACTCACTTATGTAGTATACGGAGCGCAGCGATTCAACGTAATATTTGAGTCTGGGGAGAGACTATGGCAAACTAAGACAGATGGAATTGAATGCTTATGGGAGAGGAGAGTGACTGCTGTGAGGAAGATGTTGAAGATGATGATGGCTAAGACACATCCTTGTTTTACTCCTACTTTGACGTAGAAGGGTCAGACTGTTGTCCACTTATTTGAACGTGGGCTTGCATGCCGTCATGAAATAGCTTTAGAATGGAGAGGAATTTGGGTGGGACTACAAATCGACTGAGTAGGTCCCAGAGTAGCTTTTGATTTACTGTGTCGAATGCCTTCGAGAGATCAACGAAAGCCATATACAGGTCTTGCTTATGTTCTCTGCACTTCTCCTGGATCCAGGCAGTGGTGGCCGATACAAATTGGCACTGACCTCAAACTATCCAATCAGACAAAAGTTGACATTTTCTCGGAAACGGAAGGTCAGATCGAGATGCCTATAAAGGACTATAATATATTTTCTCACCCCAAATCCATCCATGAGTCTCTACGAGTTACAGTTGCAGAGATACGTCCGCCCTGCATGCAGGACTACAGGAGAGACATAGAGGACAGCGAAGTTGGGGGTTTAAGTCACTGATCAAACACTCGATTTCAGTGATTGCTGTCAGAATATAGAGCCATTTAACACTTATTTTAACACAAAAACATTGCTGAATGTACCTTTAATGTGATAATCTAATTTCTTACGTTCTGAAAATAAATCCTGTTTTCTAAAATTCTGTATTCAATGTTGATTTTTTTCTTTTTGTGATACGAAAGTTTTGACATCAACCAGATTAAAATTTCTACCCATGTTTAGCCAACATTGGAGGCTGATGCCTAGCCAACGTTGGAGGCTGATGTCTAGCCAACGTTGGGTTTTAATGGCAACCCCAACCAAAATTCTGTGTCTATATAACGTTGGAGGCTGATGCCTGGCCAACGTTGGAGGTTGACGTCAAAACCCCATGTTGAGTAGACATCAACCCCAACCAAAATTCTATGTCTATCCAATGTTTGAGGCTGTCTATCCAACGTTGGAGGCTGATGTCTAGCCAACGTTGGGGGCTGATGTCTGCCCAACGTTGGGATTTGATGTCAACCCGATTTTAATTTCCAACCAAAATTCTACATCTATCCAATGTTGGATGCTGATGTCTAACCAACGTCAGAGGCTGATGTCTATCCAACGTTGGAGGCTGATGTCTTGCAAACGTTAGGTTTTGACGTCAACCAGATTTTCATTCTCAACCAAAATTCTACATCTATCGAACGTTGGAGGCTGATGTCTATACAACGTTGGGGGCTGATGTCAGCCCAACGTTGGGATTTGATGTCAACCCGATTTTCATTTCCAACCAAAATTCTACATATATCCAACGTTGGATGCTGATGTCTAACCAACGTCAGAGGCTGATGTCTATCCAACGTTGGAGGCTGATGTCTTGCCAACGTTGGGTTTTGACGTCAACCAGATTTTCATTCTCAACCAAAATTCTACATCTATCCAACGTTGGAGGCTGACGTCTATACAACGTTGGGGGCTGATGTCTGCCCAACGTTGGGATTTGATGTCAACCCGATTTTCATTTCCAACCAAAATTCTACATATATCCAACGTTGGATGCTGATGTCTAACCAACATCAGAGGCTGATGTCTATCCAACGTTGGAGGCTGATGTCTTGCCAACGTTGGGTTTTGACGTCAACCAGATTTTCATTCTAAACCAAAATCCTACATCTATCCAACGTTGGAGGCTGACGTCTACACAACGTTGGGGGCTGATGTCTGCCCAACGTTGGGATTTGATGTCAACCCGATTTTCATTTCCAACCAAAATTCTACATATATCCAACGTTGGATGCTGTTGTCTAACCAACATCAGAGGCTGATGTCTATCCAACGTTGGAGGCTGATGTCTTGCCAACGTTGGGTTTTGACGTCAACCAGATTTTCATTCTAAACCAAAATCCTACATCTATCCAACGTTGGAGGCTGACGTCTATACAACGTTGGGGGCTGATGTCTGCCCAACGTTGGGATTTGATGTCAACCCGATTTTCATTCCCAACCAAAATTCCACATCTATCCAATGTTGGATGCTGATGTCTAACCAACGTCAGAGGCTGATGTCTATCCAACGTTGGACGCTGATGTCTTGCCAACGTTGTGTTTTGACGTCAACCCGATTTTCATTCTCAACCAAAATCCAACGTCAGTTCAACGTTGGAGTCCAACGTCGATATGACGTTAAACTGACGTCCCGTGCCAGCTGGGGGAGGAGTCACTAGCTTGCAGTGCTTGGCAGCCATTCATTCCTACACAAGGCAGGAGATAACAATTGGGTCAATTGTTGAAGGCCTCATGCAATCATGCTCACCTGCTAAAAGTTGCTACTGATTGCTGCTCGCATGTCTATTATCCTGGATGCTCCCACTGCTACATTGAAGGGGGGTAGCCATGTTAAAAGGGAGTTATATGATAGGTTATGTTAACAATAGGCTACTTGCACCATCACTTCCGCGTTTTAGCTCGTACTGCGCCTTTGTTTCCGGTTCACGGTAGAGTCGGCAAAATGGCTACATTTTACACTCGCTGTTTACAGGAGCTCCCTACTGTACGCATAACCGATGTTCATCGGATCTGCAAGGCGACGAGAGCCCCAACCACCTTGGATAAAGGATTTAATTTATATGCAACCTCATATATTCACAGCTACGAAGGTAAGAAAGAGCCTACGGTATTATTAACTTACTGACTGCTAGCTAGCTAGCTACAAGACTACATGATGATGACTGACTAGTGTTACTAGATAGCTAACTAACGTCAGCCTACACTATTGTTATCTATCTGTCCAATGTTTGGTAAAGCTATGTGCTTTATCTGGTGTTAATTCTCGAGCTGCAACTTAATTGTTAATTAATTAATGTTGTACCATTGGCGTTTTGGTCTAACTAGCAGTCCTGTTGTTAGCTGCTGTTATGCATAAAGGTAACATTCTCTAGCAATGTTATTTACTACATGCAAAGTCTCATGGGTGTGTGTGTTGAGTCAATCATTATACAGTATATCTGTATTACTCAATACAGATATATAACTAACCCTAATGACACTTTTGATTGCATCTGTTTTATTCAGTGTCCAATAAAGACAGGCTGACAGGGGAGGTTGGTGTGAGAGCCCTGTGTGCTACAGGTATATGAGGAAAAGTGAAAAGCCACACAGTTTGATTGTAGGCAGGAGGCTGAGTAACTGTTCACCCCGGTTCAGTGGGATAACTGTTGCTCCCCCCCACTGTTAGTGGGGCCTGGCTGAGTCTGCATGTTCATCCCGGTTCAGTGGGATATGTTCCCCCTGTTCAGTGGGGTTAAGTTACAGGGATGCAAACTAGTCACCTTTAGGTCATAATCACCTTTTTGATCTCAAAATGATTCAGGTTTTGTGTCTGCCCTGGTATCTTGTCACATTTTAATTGACAATAGCCTTTTTTATCTCTCTAAGGAGTTAGTTTACATCCCTGTAGTTAAGTAAGTTAAGTGTTAGCTTAACCAGGGTCCAAAATTAGTACCAGCCACCAGCCAAATACTAGTAAAATATGCAAGTAACCTATTTAGTGACAGGTAAAATGTCAACATTCACTAGCCATTTGGCTGCTGGTGGACATTTTTTTTTATTTTGGACCCTGGTTTTAACACACTGTTCTACTCGCTCTAACCTACCAACACTTTTCCATAATCAGAGGATATATTTCTAATAATTTATTTTCTTCTTTTCTTTCTTAGATTACGCTTCATGATTCATCACCAGTGGTGCTGCTGACACACAACCAGTGTTCCTGTGTGGCGGGCTCTGTTTTGTGCCATCATCAGGTGGCATTGCTTTTCCAAACGGCACATTATTCTCAACTCAAAACACCAGTTGTGCCGCCTGTGTATATCTGTACAGAATCCGAGCAGCAGTGGCACAAACCACGAACAATGGTAATTAAAATTTGATTTTTTTTTTTATTGGTCTCTGTTTTGATTTAAAGTGACCCCATTCACAGTAAATGTGTTATCTGTTAGGGTGTGAAGCCAGGACCCATAAACTCCATGGTCTTTACCAAGCCAGTACCAAACAGGATGGTCCAGACTGGAGTAAGGTAATTTGCGCGGTGCAACAATTAAAGCTAAAATAAACAAAATCTGTGCAAGCTCAAAACTGAACTGGGTTGATGCCTTACCACTGGCGTTAATGAGCTATCGCATGCAGACTAACAGAACCACTAACCTCACCCCGCATGAAATGCTCACAGGCAGAGCTATGCCCGTACCACAACTAAGAGGACCCCATAAAAGCCCCCCGCTTGAACAACTACAAACAGAGCTAAAAGAATATATGAGACAGTTAAAGCACAAAAAGCAATCTTTCTCCAGGAAAAAGCTCGGGCTCCAGACACCAACGCAGAAACAGAGAGCCCAGTGGTGCCAGGGGACGAGATCTATATTAAGGTTTTTCGAAGAAAGTGCCATGAGCCCAGACGAGAAGGGCCCTACAAGGTGGTTCGCGCAACACCAACAGCCGTTCAGGTGGAAGGAAGCAACACGTGGTACCACCTGAACCACTGCACCAAGACACGAGCAGTAAAAGATGCTGTCAAAACAGGCCCTGGCAGTGATGGGCTGCCTACTGCTGAGGCTGCTGATAATGACACCAGTGCAAGACAGGAAGCAAGTGGGAGCAGCACACAGGGGGAACAGGAAGCATGAATTAGTGAAGTATGACACAGCAAAACATGACACTTGGCACGCAAGTCTCAGTCAGGAAGTCACAGGGACCACCCTGTTGCTCTGAGGCGGTCCTCTGCTTCCCGAGATAAGACCTGTTCACAACTTCCTTCAGAGTAACGATTTCACTGTTCCATGCCTGTGCGTCTAGCAAAATTCCACCACACCTTCCACCCATCTGTTAACCTTAAAATGCATGTTGCTATTTGTTAATTTGCTGTATCTATTACCTGTTACTAATTTGCTGTATTGCCTTAATTCTTTGCAGGAGTGGATTCTACAGAGGCATGGTGGGGCCACTACCAGATCCCTGCATGTTCAGAATCACTGAGGCGTATGTGAAATTCAGCATCGAGGACAGGCCGCTTGTGACCACTATGAACATGGGACCTGACAAGCCCCTGGTGGAGAGTGCCGTCGGGTTGGTGCAGGAGGGCAGTGTTCTGTCCTACCAGCAGCCAGTTTTGACATCCCGGTACATCACAATACACCATGACACACCACCAACACCGCACTTGCCTCTGTAGGGGTATGTTATGTCGCCATCTGATTGTGCTTTTGTGTGCTCAGAAGAGGAGCTGCTACATCTCAACAGCTTGGCTGTAACAATAGAAATGGCTCACAGAATAGAGGAGGCTACACGTGAGCAAAGTTCTAGCTCAGAGTGGCATCTGCTCCGCAAACACAGGGTGACCGCCTCTAGGTTTCGAGAGGTGTGTCATGTTCGAGGCCAGAGCTCTGTGGAGTCACTTGCAGAGCGCATAATAAAGGGTACAAGGCAGACAGCAGATATGAGGAGAGGTGCTGAGATGGAGCCTGTAGTAGCAGCTGAGTACAGTAGGCTATTGAATGTAAACTACTCACCCAGTGGTCTTGTCATTCACCCCCATACTCCCTGGCTTGGTGCCTCCCCCGATGGAGTTGTTTTTGACCCCACTGAATACCCCCACTTTGGGCTTGTCGAATTCAAATGCCCTAATGTGCAAAACTATGTTGATTGTAGTTATGTAAAAATGGAGTGTGGTTCCCTTAAACTTAAGAAGAGCCATGCCTATTACTGGCAAGTGCAAGGACAACTGCTTGTGACTGGGATGCAGTGGTGTGACTTCGTAGTGTGGGCGCAGGAGGACTACCTTGTGGAACGAATATACACAGATCCAGAAGTGCAAAAAGCGATCAGAAAGAGCAAGAGCTGACCATTTATTTTCTACATATACATGCCAAAATACCTGTCTTTGAAAAATTAACAATGGAAACGAGACAAGGACCTTTATGAGTTTCTTTCATACTTAGACTTAGTATTCATGAATGTATAACTTTGCTTTTGATATAGGCTAGCCTATTTTACTCCTGTATTACAAATGTTAAATGATTTCCAGCAGACAGATGGTTATGAAGATAGCATATTACTTCACTGAAAAACAAAGCGGGTTTATTTTGCACATGATTTAGCAGACAAATCTGAAAACTAAACAGTTTTGCAGTCATTCATTTAGTTTGACAGTTATTGAGTTGATTCGAGTTTAGTTGTGGACCAGTGATGTCTGCTCCACAACTAAATCAACTCTCAAACTAAATTAATGTCTGCAAAATATGTTTACAGTTTTTGTATATGTGTGAGATCCTGTGCAGAATAGGTCAGCATTGTTTTTCTGTGAAGTTCTCCTTTAAGTGCTTGTTAACTGAAAGTATGTCCTGATGAAGTACCGTAAACGCATATTTCTTCCACCTACTGTAGATATAAAAATCCTGCTGAGATAGTTTAGTCTGTCATATTTGGAGGCTGTTGTTGGTGCCTGCTTGGAATTTAAAGCCCCTCCCATATGGCTCCTGCAGCAATGGGGGACAAACTACCTGCAACTTAAACAATGTTAAGAATAAATGATGCACTTGAGAATTTCCATTGTATTTAGTATTTTCCTTTTTACTTGGGAATCAATAATTACATACATGAAATGAGAAAAGACAAACAACCAGTTCAAGTCTATAGGAAACATATTACAACAGTATGCATACAAGAATAAGGCTTTAGCAATTTCATAAAGTATTTGGATTTGACAGGCTGATATAATGATGCTTTAATCATGCCCAAATGACCAAAGGTTGTGGTGGCTATAGTCAGGATTTTCTCAGGGAAAGCATCAACCACATACATTACTTGGCCCATGCTTTAACTAGTGCCTTGTTCTGATAGTTTGACAGAATACATGCTACTGCAAACAGCTGGTTGATATTGTAGACATGTGATAGGGGGATAACACCATCAAAAAGTTTGTTCTCTTTTATCCTCCTAATAACACGCTCCACATGTACCCTCAGTCTGGCTATGGCCTGTGTCTCCTTAACCTGGTATGCTGGCATCTGCTTCTGCTTCGACAGAAAAGGTGGGCAGTATACCTTGCACTTGCAACAGTCACTGATAAGGAAACGCTTATCTACCATCACTGCCACATTTTCACTCAACTTCTCAGCTATCCTTGATTGTTTGAATATCTCCTTGTCACTAATTGAACCACCATACAGATTGGAGACAAATGTCACTGCACCATGTGGGGCTATGCCAACCAGAGCCTTCATCGTGGAGTGGGATTTGTATGTAGAGTACATCTCACTTTGGAGGAGGGGTGATGACGGTGTTTGACACTTCAGCTCAGTAGCCTACAATCCAGGATCACCTGGGTGTGAGGGTGGAAAATCAATATCAATATACATTGTAATAAAATATGCCTCCGCTGTGACATAAATGGCCGTTCTTGACAGTTTTCCCCGTGGCATTTATGGTGTTAACACTAATTAAATGACATTGTAATAATTATACCTGATCTGATATGAAGAAGTATATCATGATATAGATATTTACCAGATTGTCCAGCCCTACCTGGGTGTCTGAGAAGTCTTTGAATACCTCAGGGAGGTACGCTTGCACTTCTTGGGGTGTAAGCCAAATACACTGTGACCCCAGTGCAGTGGCTAGAAAACTTGTCCATGTTGCAATAATGCGGCTCACTGTGGACTGGTGGATGTTAAACCGATGCTCCAGGTCCCTCTCCTTCAAACCAGCCGACAGGAAGAGGAGGAAAAGAAAGAACTCATCGATTGGCTCTAGTTGCTGTCTCTAGGAGGTTAAACAAAAATCCTTAGTTAATACATTTGCAGTTACATCTATATTGCACATGTTTATTTTATATAATGTGTTTATTATACGTGTACGTTTTACAGGTGTTTATTTCACAGGTAAGTAGGGGTGTCACAATACACTAATTTCACGATACGATACGATACACGATATTGGGTTCACGATAACGATACGATACGATATTTTAACAATATTCTTTTTAACAAAAGTAAATAATTTGTATGTATTTATTTATCATTTATTTAACCATGTGAGTCCCGTTGAAATCGAAACCTCTTTTCAAGGGAGCCCTGGGAAAATACTGGATTTTTTTTGGGAAATTGTTATTATAATAACTATAAAACAACATGGAAGATAATGCTTCTCTTGCAATAGAATGTGTCACACTGTCACAAACTAAATGTTTGTTGCATGGTGAAAGAAAAATAAAGTATACAATCTATTTCTTAAATAACTCATGCTCAATGGTCCCTAAACGTATGTAATCTTATGTACCCCTTGAGCTGTTTTGCCATGCCAGTAGTAGTCTACCCCCTCACTCATGCGTGTTGATTCTGCTAAATTTGTTCTATTATTATTCAGGAGCAGTTTTTTTTACGATATAATTTTTTTCTGACGATACGCATATTGTGACGTTTCGATATCGCGATATATCGTGCGACGAAATATTGTGACACCCCTACAGGTAAGTTAAACTTGTTATAACGGGGTCATCCCTATGTTCCCCGGGTCCTATGTTCCCCGGGTCCTATGTTCCCCGTTTTTGTGGGACCGGGGAACATAGAAGCCGCAATGCCGACCTTAGGTTTAGGCGTGGGGGTGGGAGAGGTTAGGTTTTGGGTTAGGGTCTGGGGGAGGTTAGGTTTGGCGTGGGGGCTGGGAGAGGTTAGTGAAAAACGGGGAACATAGGACCCGGGGAACATAGGTACGCTCCCGTTATAACAAAGCAGTCAAACCATAGCCTACCGTTGACGGACGTGCATGTCTGACCACTTCATTCATCTTGGCAGCTGATTTGGCTCTTGAGACTAACCATTTTATAAATGGAAGGCTCAATCAAAAACCAAAACGCCATCAGATGGTCATAGCTTGCAAATCTATTCAACAAACGACATACATCAGGTCATTAATTAAGATTAAATAAAATCATAGGGATGTTAACTATGACAATATGTCATCTTGTATGCTACCCAAATCAACATTCATATAGGGTGCTATACAATGACAACAGGATTTTTATGATTTAACTGATGACATCAATCACGTTGACCTTGGTCCATTTGAAACAGTTAGTTGGACTAGATACAACTTTAGACTTACCTTGTATAGAATTGGATGTCAGCGTCTGAGCCAGCAAACCACTGTAACCCAAACTCTCGCTGGACACGCAGCTCCGCCAGCTGCTTTTGCAGATCCTTGACGACTTTAGACATGTCTTCTACAGCAGATGAGGACATGTCTAGTGCAGAAGGTTCAGGGACTGAGCAGTAGTCGTGATCATCTGTGCAGGGCTGTTCTTGCTCCTCGGGTGAGTCTGGTTCAATGGGCCGTGTCGTTCTCTCCCACACACTACGCCGTGGTGTTTCAGTGATATAGCCATTCCATTCAAAAAGCGTCGGTACAGCACCTTTAACAAGCCTTCTTGGACCACCGAGGGTTGTTGGCTCTATGAGCTGATCAGTGGCCAAGTGTCTGCTGCAAACTTTAGTGTGAGAGGAGATGGTGAAATGATCCCGGCGTATTTTCAACAGCCATTGGCTTCTCTGGTCGGGATGCGTTGGGAAGCCATGGAAACTTAACACCCCGTTATACTTTGCTGACGCCGTACAAAGGGGGAACGCTGCAGTGCTCGGAGTATTTCTTCTCTTGTCTTTGAAACTTTTCCGTCCAAGCATGATGCCGCCACGCACGTCTCTGCTTCCCCCTCCACTTCACTCCTGCCAGTGAGGATGTAAACAAAGAGACCGGAAACAAACGTGCAGTATGATTTCAAAACGGAAGTACGTCACAAAGCCTAGTGCATGTAGCCTATTAATAGTTCTTCATGATTGGATATAGATATTGGATATAGATATAGGAAATTGTAAATAATATACCGGTATGTATGTATGTATGTATGTATGTATGTATGTATGTGTAAATGTGTTTCCTTGTGTCTTTGTTGGAGCTCCCCTGTCGATATAGTTTGTCCCAATTGTCTCAATCAGTGTTATCACCTGGGAAGAGGGTTAAAGGATGACTTGTGTGTGGGAGATGTGTTGTTGGTGGGTTATGCTGCTGGGGCTGGTAGCACCTGCTGGGGCTGGTAGCACCTGTACAAGCTTTACTACAATATATACCCTCACCAAGGGCTTTTACATGCTTTCATCTGCATCCTGCCTCCTCACTGAAACTCCAACAAAGGGCCAACCTTACACACACACACACACACACACACACACACACACACACACACACACACACACACTATGATGTAATCGGTTATTATTATGTATTAATTTTAATGTTGAATTCATTCATGTTTATTATTGTGTAATGTGGATTAATGTTTAAATAGTAAATGGACTGCATTTATAGAGAGCGTTTATCCAAAGTGCTTTACAAGATGCCTACATTCCAGGGACGTAGCTACGATTTCAAAGGTCGGGGGGATACATTTTATACAGGCCCACACATCCTCGGGCCCAAGGCGGCGACTGAATCGTTTTTGTTTTTGTTAATGAAGAGTTCATTTGCAAAAACAGGTAAACCCATTTTGGAAAAAAAAAATTGCTGACTGTTGTAAATAATGCTTAAGTTAGCATTGTTTTAGAATATAAAATCAATTTTGTTGCAAAGGCCGATAAATCCCACTCCGGAAGTGCTCAAAGTTCATGTTTCCTAGCAACAAAGCGACAAGCGCCACAGGTCTTTGTTTGCGGAAGCCGATAAATCCATTGAGCAAATCAGCGCAACGTATTTAGACCACGTGATCACAATGGCTGCCGCTATGTGAAGCAGACAGACTTGTGCCGCCTGAACGGGAGTTTTGGTGGTAAAACTGCTCCATATAATAACTAAGGATGGATATTTTTGAGGAAACAGAAGAGGCTGTTGTTTTATCGCCATCTGGATGTAAAAAGAAGAGGAAGTCGGACACGTACGCTCGTAACGTGGCGAAAAAAGCGCAACATAGTGGGGGGATCCCATCGGTAGCCTGTACCCACAATAAAGCAAATGTGTGTGAAGCAGCTACGTTGTCTGCTGAAGAGATAGCCGGTATACATCGAGTGCTTTATGATACATCAGATAAAGTAAAACAAGATGCCACGCTGCTGTCTTACATGGAGATAATGCCAGTTAAACGCAGGAGACCCAAAGTGGATGATCCAGGCAAACAAAAGACAGCTGAGTGTAAAATACTCCGTTCTGAAGGAGAAAGGAGAGAAGGAGAAGCAGAAAATTCCAGTCTGCAAAGCATCATGCATGAGCTTGTTTTGTGAGTATTTAACATCACTAATGGCTGTGATTACGTTTAGGGTAGCATTTATTTTATGTCTGATTGTCTGCAGTTTTTCAAATGGAAAATAATAACCTAGAAGCGGTCTATTATGCATAAAGCTTTTTATAATTCACAACTTTTTTAATGCATAGGCTATAGACTAGGCTACTAATGCCCTGTCATTTCCTGTAGTGTAAATAATAAAAGATGATGAAATGTTTCCTGATTACATTAAATCACATTACACCATACTGCCATACAACTATTAACTATTAACCAATTTAAAAAAATAAACAGAAATAAAAATAAAAATAAAATAAATCATGTACAACTATTAAATATGCATTATAAAGTATGAGCAGGAAGCATGTTCTTTTTTTGTTTTTCTCCTTTTTGTTTTGTTTTCTTATAAAGATTCACACTTGTTTTCTTTCTTTGTCATGTGCTGTATGTGAATAGGGTGGGCAAAATAAGCTTTTAGCTTCAGCCCATCCCTTTTTTTGGTCAAGATCTATGTAAAATGTGTTATGTCTATTGTTTTGATTATATGAACATCGAGGGTATTGTACATAGTGTTTGGATGACCAAAAATAAAAATCTGCAAATCAATCAAAATCAAACTATTACATTATATAAGTTAATTACAGGACATCTTAACTGAATAATACAGTAGGCTATGTCATCCATTCAAACATTTGACACTTTTGCAATGATCTGATCACAACTTTTTTAATGCATAGGCTATAGACTACTCTACTAGCTTATTTTCCATTTTTCCCTATTGCCAGAATTCCAATGATGTTTTTGGCTACTGATTTACTGGATAAGCAGTTGCCTCAACGATACAGCGGCCGCTGGATGGAGCCGCACCGGTTTACTGCTGTGCGCTGTATTAACATTTTTGGACTCACCACAACCTAGACTGGCTCCAGTGACTTAAGCGCATGCGGCACTGGAAGAGGAACGCCTGTTCGACCAGCTTACTTCGGAGCATTATTACTGCTGGCGCTATAACTTTAGACCGGCTCCAGCGACTTACATGCATGTGGCACTGGAAGAGGAACGTTTGTTCGACCGGCTTACTGCAGAGCATTACTACTGCTGCACCTGGCTTACTTCGGAGCATTACTACTGCTGGCGCTATGACTTTAGCACCCCCCAAAACTGGATAGCCAGCCATCCGCCTTACTTCGGTGCACTGAATTCATGTCCTCGCATCAAGCGTCTTGCGCTATAACTTCGGGGAGAGCGCAGGAAGGGGACACTTGTTCCACGTTCCACCGACTTACTTCGGAGCATTGCTACTGCTGCACTATGACTTTAGACTCGCCCCTGCACAACGAGCAACTTACGGCAGCTTACTGCTGGTGCTATAATTTCGGGGAGACCACCACCAACGAAATGCGATAAAAGGGTGCTACTGCACGGGTTTGCATTTGCCATGCTGCTTAAGGAGGTTGCGTTTCTGGAACGTCTGCTTGAAGAGTTGGATGACCCAGGATCTCCCCCCAATTAAGAAGGGAGGGATCTTAACTTCGGGCCGATAATATGGCGGCCTGCTCCGGACGGATGTAGGCCACGTAGGCTGGCGAAGACCAGGGACGCTGAGGAAGCTTGGGGCCGCGGGGCCTGTCCGAGGGCTGCTGAGGAACAGAGGGCAGTCCGAGGCCGATAATGTGGCAGCCTGCTCCGGGCACCCTGCTCCAGAAGAACCTCGGCCAGTCTGAGGCCGATAATGCATAATGCGGCGGGGCCTGCTCCCACAGCCTGCTCCAGCCGTAGCCTGCACCGGGCATCCTGCTCCGGAAGTCCGCCGATAATGCATAATGCGGCGGCACCTGCTCCGGGCGTCCTGTTCCGGAAGGCCCTCAAAACATTGTTGAAGATCTAAGCAAATGACAAACTGAAGAAAGGCATACGACAAATAGTAATTGTAACATTTCCTGCTAATAATAATGATGCCATTAAAGTTTGATTTCCTTATTTCCTTGGACTGCGATGCTTTTTAATCCCAGTTTAAGAGGCAAGCGCTATCATTGCCGGCTTGAACAATATTGATCTTCATTTTCGACTCAAGCAGCGACTGAGTTTGATCTCAGCTTAGCCAATGATGACTTGATCGCCGCCTAGACACTGACGGCTTTGAAATCAGCTGATCAGCACAATACATTTGATTTTCAGCTTAGACGACATGGTGACTTGATTTTGGCATAACCAAAGACAATGGACTTTATTTCCGGTTTCGTCACCAGCCATGACTATGCATTCAGCTTAATCAGAAGCAGGGACTTGTTTTCGGCCTAGACAATGGCAATGGATTTGATTTCCAGTTTCGTCAACAGTGAGACTAAGCATTCAGCTTAACCCATTGATACCTGATGCAGCATTTGTGTGTGTATCCCTTTAAGACCGCAAACTGCGTCACGCGGTTCGCGGTCTTAAAGGGATACACACACAAATTAGGGATATACACGCAAATGCTGCCTCAGGTATCAATGGGTTAATCAGAGACAACAAATTAAATTTCTAGCCCCCTCAGCAATATTATGTTGCAAGGACCATAACTGAATAAATGGGCAGAACTAAATGCAAATGCACCATGTGACTAGGTTCGCGCTGAGCTGAATATTACAGGCCAATAATTCGTGGGGATGATCACATATACTGGTTTGAAGGCCCTCTAAAGCATACATGGGCAAAATGCGGCCCCAGGGCCAGACCTGGTCCCTGGACCATCTCAATCCGGCCCCCAAGGTCCTCAAAGAAAAACAAAATGACCCCCAAAAACTCAATAAAAGGAAGAATTATGTTAATAAATCTCATCTGCTACAGCCATTGGATTTGTATCACTACTATATCAGGAGATTAACAAGAAATTACCAATCATAACGGGAGAGAGGGTTAAAAATAGGGAGACTCCCATGAAAATCAAGAGTGTTGGCAGGTATGATCTCCAATGTGTGGCCCTTTGCTTACTTGATGTAAGTCAGTATGGCCCTCTGGAAACAAATGTTGCCCACCCCTGCTCTAAAGCCGTGTGACCGGTCCTGCTTACGCGATGGAATGAATCATTAACACTTAATTAACACTTGAACTCCAGAAATCTTGGCCAGCAGAATAGCACATTCAAATATTAACAATTATAGGCATGCATGAACTAACGCCCCTTCCAGCATGCCTAGCATTATGCTCAATTCGCTAAATGAATGGAATTAATGCCGGGATTGCGATGAATGCCTTTTCCGAGGCAACCCGGTGCTGAAGCTATGGCATTGACACGTGATTGATGCAGAGATAGAGGGACGCAGGAGGTCTCTCAGCCTGATTGATATGACTGACGTTCCGCAAACGCATGATACCAAGAAGCATTATTATTATGTATGATGCAAGGATACGGTGACACACGGAGTTGACGGCCCGGCGATGCCTGGAGACCAATAGTCGCTGAGCGGGAGCCCTGGTGGACGCTGAATGCTGTTTCTGCTGGCGACGGTGCAATCGCTGCAGTCCTGGACCCCAAACAAACCTCCATGCTGTTGTTGGAGTCAGATTATGAACAGTACCGCACGCTATAGCTTTAAGTTAGATCAAGACCCCTCGGGAGGTATGAACACGACTTCTCTTCCGACGGAGACTGTTTGTTTTGATATCTTAAAGTGTAACTAACCCCACCTGGGGCTGAGTATAAAGATCAGCAATGACCTGCATGATTTAGGTATGACCCAGGTCAGCAATGACCTGCATGATGAGCATAGCTGCACTGGAATAAAGGTCAGTAATGACCTGCACAGTTAACATGACAAGGGCAGTGATAGTCTGATCAGATATTTTTAACTTGTAGCATTGTTACCATGGAATAAGAGTATATATGGAGCAGTATACCAAGGATGTGGAATCGCCCCATCTTTAACCATTTAACCACGCCTTTTAGGCGTAGAATTATTCACAACTGTGGTCATTGGTGAACTCCAGTTAGGCAATGACTTCAAGATTCAAGATTCAAGATTTTTATTGTCACTCCGTGGTACAAGTATCACGTGTGAAATTCTTGTGCTGTGGACTCCGTTTACAACATAGTACAAATATAACAGGGCATATGAGTGCAAAAACAACAAGAGACACAACAAGCAATAAGGCAGTAGAGTGATAAGACAAGTCAGAGACAGTGGCATATTCACTGCACATAGGTGCACATGTCATGTGCATACTTTGGACGTACTTAAACATTTTAAATTCGACGTATTTGACGTACAGGTGCAAATAGCATACCTAATTAAACATACAATTAAACATTAGACATACATAATGGTAGCATCTACAGTGCGGTACAGTACAGCTACTACACTATTTGTGTATGTTAAGGAGTCTCGTGGCCTGCGGGAAGAAACTGTCCCTCAAGCGATTTGTGCGTGCTTTTGGGACCCTGTATCTTCTCCCTGAGGGTAACAGGGAAAACAGGGTGTTGTGGGGATGGTTTGTGTCTTTGATGATCTTCAGGAACCTCCTGAGGCACCGCTGGTTATATAGTTCCTGCAGTTCTGGCAGCTCACATCCTGTTACGTGCTGGGCAGCGCGTCTTACTCTTCGTAGCGCCCTGCAGTCCATGGTGGTACAGTTCCTGTACCAGGTGGTGAAGCAGCCAGTCAGCAGGCTTTCAATGGTGCCTCTGTAGAAGTCCCTAAGGATTTCTGGCCTTAGCCCAAATTTCTTTAGGCGCCTGAGTCCGTGTAGTCGCTGTTGGGCCTTTTTGACAACAGTGGCGGTGTGACCGGCCCATGTCAGGTCCTGGTGGATGGTGACTCCCAGGTACTTGAAGCTGTCCACCCTTTCCACCACTGTGCCATTGATGGTGATTGGGGGGTGTGCACCCCCACCCCTCCTGTAGTCTACAATGATCTCCTTGGTCTTGGAGACGTTCAGAGAGAGGTGGTTGGCCTGGCACCACTGTTGGGGACTGCCCCCTAGTCCGATACCTCACGAGTCCGATACCTCACGAGTCCGACACCTCATGGTTTTGGGTTAGGGTCTGGGGGAGGTTAGGTTTAGGCGTGGGGGTGGGAGAGGTTAGGTTTTGGGTTAGGGTCTGGGGGAGGTTAGGTTTAGGCGTGGGGGTGGGAGAGGTTAGGTTTTGGGTTAGGGTCTGGGGGAAGTTAGCCTCTTTTTTCGGACTCGTGAGGTGTCGGACTCGTGAGGTATCGGACTCGTGCCATGGCACCCCACTGTTCTAGGGCCTTCACCTCCTCTCTGTAGGCCATCTCGTCGCCCCTGGAGATCAGCCCCACGACTGGAGACGCACCCTCCAGGTGTGAGAGGGCAGTGTGGAGTACGTGTGCTATTGCATCCGCCGTGCTCCTGTTGGGGGGGTATGCAAATTGGAGCGGGTCGTGGTCCGGGGGGAGTGTGAGGCGGATCTGTGATATGACCAGCTTTTCAATGCACTTGCTGGCTATGGGCGTGAGGGCTATTGGGCACCAGTCGTTTAGGCTGGTCACTTTCTGCTGTTTGGGGATGGGGATGATCGTTGCCGCTTTGAAGCAGGAGGGAACTTGCCGGAGGGAGAGGGACTGGTTGAAAATGTCTGTGTATACGCCTGCCAGCTGGTGGGCAGGCCTTAAGGACCCGCCCGGGGATGCCGCCTTGCGTGGCCTTGAAGAGGCCAGGAGATCAGTCAGAGTGGGACTCAGTACAGGGCCAGTTGGGAGAAGGACGGGCAGGCTACAGGGAGGACTTGGGTGGATGGGCATCTGGCATAAAAAGCCTGAAATTTGAAGCGGGATAAACAGTCAGCCACTGTGTTTAGGTGACCGGGGATGTGCTCAGCAGACATGACAAAGTTATTCATGACGGAAAGCCAGGTGATTCGGCGCATTAAAGCCATGATGGACTGGGAGGAGGAGCGCCTTTTGTTTATGATGGAAACTGTTGCTTCATTGTCGCAGTTGAAAGTTATCCGTTTGCGAGACCAGCGCGAACCCCAGATAAAGCAGGCTACTGCTATTGGATAGATCTCATAGAGGGCGATTGACGCCTCACTGGGAGGAAGTAGGGAAAACTCAGGGGGCCACTTTTCTGCGAACCATTCGCCTCTGAAAAAATACCCAAAACCCACTGATGGAGCTGCATCAGTGAATAACTCGAGTGAGTCGGCTGACTCAGCGATGTCATTGTAGAAGAACGAAATTCCGTTCCAGTGGTCGAGAAGCTGCGACCAGAAGGCTAAATCTGAGCGGCAGCTGTCGTCCAGTTCTACCAGGTCACCAAGAGACTCCGCAGAACTAGCAAGGACTAGGAGACGTGAGATAAAGGAACGCCCCTGCGGGATGACACGCATCGCGAAGTTAAAGTGACCGAGGAGGGACAGGAGGTTGCGTTTAGTTATAGCCTGGCCGATTGAGAATGACTTAATTAGGTCACGAATGTGTGCCAATTTCTCGGGAGGAAGGGAGGCTTTCATTTCAACCGAATTGAGACAAATACCCAGGAACTCGAGGGAGTGGTTTTCTCAGGGGACAGTGGGATGCCGAGGTGAGAGAACAGGGAGGAAAGTTTCCCCAGGCCAGAGCTTGGAGTGGCTGAGGGGAAATCTATGAGGAGGAAATCATCCAACAGGTGGAGAACAAAAGGGAGTCTGATTTTGTTTAGCAGAATCGAGCACAGTTCTTCGGACAAGGAATTGAAAATGTGGGGACTGCTTTTACACCCAAAAGTTAGACGGAGGGCAAAATAAAACTTGGAATCCCATTTGGCGCCAAACATGGGCCATTGAGACGGGTGAAGTGGCATGACCTTGAAAGCGTCTGAGATGTCAGCTTTAGCCAACCATGCTCCCGGGCCGGCTATCTTTATGAGGTGGATGGCATCGTCGATTGAAGCATAATACAGGGAGAACAGCTCGGATGGAATCATGCTATTAACACTAGGGCTCAAGCTCAACCTTGGTAAGACAGAGCTACTCTTCCTCCCAGGGAAAGACTGCCCTCTCGCAGATCTCTCCATCTCCATTGACAACACCACTGTACTTCCCTCCCAAACAGCTAAGAACCTTGGGGTGATCCTTGACAACCAGCTGTCTTGCTCAGCCAACATAGCTGCGACAGCACGCTCCTGTAGGTTCTCTCTCTACAACATCCGCAAAATCCGTCCCTTTCTCACAAGAGTTGCGACTCAACTCCTGGTCCAGTCACTTATCATCTCCCGCCTGGACTACTGCAACGTGCTCCTGGCCGGTCTACCTGCCACCGACATCCGACCGCTTCAGCTCATTCAGAACGCTGCAGCCCGTCTGGTATTCAACCAACCCAAATTCTCTCATGTCACTCCCCTCTTCCAGGACCTCCACTGGCTTCCCATCTTGGCCCGCATCAAATTCAAGACACTGGTACTGGCCTACAGGGCAGTACACCAGTCAGCTCCCCTGTACCTGCAATCTATTGTCAGGTTCCAAACCTCTCAGTGCACCCTTCGCTCCTCCACCAGTGCAGGTCGCCTCGCCCCTCCTTCGCTATGGGGGCTCAAAAGTCGCTCATCCCGATCTCGACTCTTCTCGTCCCTGGCACCTCAATGGTGGAACGAGCTTCCACCTTCGGTCAGGACAGCTGAATCACTGCCGATCTTTCGGAAAAGACTAAAGACACACCTTTTCAGGCTCCATCTGGGCCCTTCTTGATCTAACTTCTTTCTCTTTCTAAAAAAAAAAAAAAAAAAAAAAACTACTAACCTAAACTTGTACCACTAACCTAAACTTGTACCACTGTTCCTTCAGAAGTTGTAGTTGTCATAGACTGTGCTCCATACTTGATTGCTCTATTGCTGACAAAAATGTGTTAATGTAAGTCGCTTTGGATAAAAGCGTCTGCCAAATGACGTAATGTAAATGTAAATGTAGGGCAGGGGCCATTTCAGGGGGCGGACATGTCAAGGATGAGCCGTTTTTTCCCTGAGTATTTCCTAGTTGCCACGCCTAATGGGTTAGAGCGAAACACAGGAAAGGGCGGTTTGCTGAAGGGACCAATCATGAATTCTTTATTGACCTCCTTCTTGAGTAGAGCAGTGACAATTTCTGGCTCTTTCAAAGCAGATTGCAGATTGGGGGATACATGGGTACCAGTTAGCTCAGAAAGGACGCCCACCCGGAAACCTTGTGACAAGCCATTAAGTAGATAGTCTACAAAGACTGGGTCTGGGTGATCGGAAAGGGCTTCAGCTAGGGCTGGGATGTGAATAGGGGTAGAGGGGTGCTTTTTCAAAAAGGCTTGCAAAGCCGAGATATTATTATGAAAATGAACCTCTCTGCCTCTGGCATCATAAGAGAAAGGCCTTTCTCCGACCCCGGAGCTGGTGGATGGCATGGGGGACCCCTGTGATGTGAAAAGGGGGCGAGGCGGGGGAGCAGCTGAGCTTGATGGAAAAGTCATGCTGGGGCACAAGTCGGCTGTGTGGCCGACAGCTTGACAGGAGTAGCATGACACTGCACGGTGACCACCGACATGGAGGATGAGGAGCTCAGTGTCTATGTAGGACCAATCGAGAAGGGAGTTGTAACGGGATATGTACAGCGCAGCTTTAGCTGTGAACTCACGATGATAATCGTAGAAGAGGTTCCCCCCGTAACTGCGCTTCAACTCACATATGAGGGCAATGTAGGAATCTAGCTCTTGGCGGCGGTTAGGGTAGATGTCACAGATCGTGCCTCTGTAGACACCGAATGCTGCCACGAATTCACAAATGCTGAGTGCCCTGAACAGCCGAGGATCTGAGGCCTTAACTGAGACCGCTACGTCGCCATCGCTAATCGTGCGACTGTTGGACTCGGGGGAGGGAAGGAGGAGGGAAGCCAGGTTGATATCCTTGCCCAGGAGAATATCGGCTTTGATTTTTTGGGAAATTGCGGCAATTGGTGAAATGAAGGGCTTACTATAGGGGGCAGCAGGGATCGCTGAGGCTAGGTTGAAGACTTGGGGCCCTATCGTTGCAATCGGCGTAGAAACTGCGTTTAAGGCCTAGCGCTAGGCCGCCTAGCGCAGTTAGTGGGTGTGGACTAGCGCACTCGCTATCTTGGTATCGGCGCTACACGCAGCCTCAACCATTATAACCACGCCTTTTAAGCGTAAAATTATGCATAGTTCGCTCATTGGAGAATTGCAGTAAAGAGTCACACGCTTGCCTTTTAAGCTCCAATTCCTGGACAAATCCGGTAAAACCAGACAAAGCCAAGCGCTCTGCCCCCCCCCCCCCCCCCTCCCTTCATCCAGTCTGTCTGTCTCCATATATAGGCTATTATTCCATATTATTATGCTTCTCAAACCAATCTAACTGCAGTTTAAATACTGCAAGCATGTAAATACCCTACACTATAGCAAGATCAAAGTGAAAAGAATGTTCTAAATGCATCAGCTAGAAAAATATAGCCTATTAGATTGGTGAAAGTTTGTCCAGAAAGATATCATTTTTAAATATACCCTACATTATGTAAAGTCATTGCATAAATGTGTTTTTATTGTAAAACTAAATGTGAAGTAGGGCCAAGTTATTGGAGCGGACATCACAGTATAGCACATGACAGTAGAAGCGCGTTCCGCTGTCACTTATCTAAATCACGTTAAATCGACAAAGGATATATATAGGCCTAGGAGGACATATATGTTTCACATAGGGTGGTGTTTTCATTTCGATGTTTTATTTGGTCCAATATTGAAATGTTCTACAATTGCAGGTTGTGTTACCATTACACATTATTTAGATCTATACCTTTATATATATTTCGGCTCATTTGGTTGCCATTTAGTAGCGAAATGGAGTACCACAATGCATGCTGGGACATGCCAGGCAGTGAACTTACAACTTCTTTTTCCTATGGGAAGTGTGTTGTGTCTGTCTGAGCGAGGGAGTCAGAGAGAGAGAGAGAAGGGTGACAGAGAAGAGGCAGAAGAGCGCTCCTCGCAACTGGCGCACTGAATAGGCCTGGTTTCAGAGAGAGACAGAGAAGGGTGACAGGGGAGAGGCAGAAGAGCGCTCCTCGCAACTGGCGCACTGAATAGGCCTGGTTTTCAAAAGCGCAAAGCGTTAAATTTACGCCAGTTGGGAAGATATCATTAGGCCGGCATTTAAGGCCGACACGCCCATTCTCGCCCATTCAGGGAGAGCGCCACGCCCATTCCGCCTAAAGCGCATTTGCCAGCGTAAAGCCATGTTGATATCTTCCCGAGGCAGGCGCAAGGCACGTTTTTTTGCGTTTAAGGCCCGTTTTAGCGCCGAAGGCCTGTGGGAGAATAGGGGCCCCTTTGGCCTTGGGCTGAACTGGGTGGGGGGGGGGGGGGGGGGGTGCTGGGGGTTGGTGGCAAGAGCACCTCCACCTTCAATGAGTTGGAGGCGGCTGTTCATGAACCCCACCGAGTTGGCCAGAGAGGTAATGGCAGCCATGAGCATAGATGTAGATGCAGGATCGGGGATAGCGATGGCAGCACTTTGGGCAGCATTTTCCCCTGCAGGAGTTGAGGGGACAGACTCAAGGTTATAATAGTTTTGGATTTTTTCATTAGTTTTTATTTTTATTAGTTTTGAGGTTTTGTTTTCAATTACAGTTTAGTTTTAATTAGTTTTTAAAGTGGGTTAGCTAGTTTCGTTTTTATTTTTTGAAAAGGCTTAGTTTTAGTTTAGTTTTTATTAGTTTTAGTGTTAGTTTTAGTCTTTTACGTAATATGGGGTATTTGTCAGGGGTGAGATTAAAAAAGGTCCAGAAAAAGTATTGTCTAATAAAAAATCAACAAAACATCATTGTGGAGAGTGACAGAAATGTTGAGACATACAACTTCTCTCTTTGACCTCACCAACTGGTGGGTCTTTCTTTTATTTCCACAAACAAAAGCACAGTAGTGCAGCAGCATAGCTTCAACAGGTGGCTAAAATACTGAACTCTCTAAGCCAGTGGTTCTCAAAGTGGGCTCCGAGGGCCCCCAGGGGTCCTTGAGGGGGTTGCAGGGGGTTCCCAGCAAAAAGGGGGATAATTTATTTTCACTATCACTAAGTCACACAATGACAGAATATATGACTGTTTTAGTCATACACTTTCTCTAATAAAACATCTAAAAGCAAAAAATCTTATCAGATGGGGGACAATGGGACAAAATGTTATCAAATGGGCCTGGGGGTCCATATAATTTGTGCCAGTTTAGGGTCAAGTTTGAGAACCACTGGTCTAAGCTAAACAGCACAACACTAGGCTAAAGTCCTTAACAGGGCTGCATAACTATGTGCCCAGTAACAGAAACTGTCCTGCATTAAATAAAATGTATTCACTATGATAGATGAACATGCATCCACAAAAGACAAAGTCAAACAGTTTACAGTCTACACAAGATGCCGGTTTACAGTAAGTGCTCAATCTGAGAACATGGGACAAAGGAAGACAAAAATAAACGGTTAATCAAAGGTTTGATTCATTTAGATGAGCCAACTCAAAAATACCTTAATAAAAATATTAACTTCACATTAATACAGTGAATATTTTGGACACTTAGTGCAGCCGAGTGAACAAACTCAACCTGAAGCTTCTGGAATAATAAAAAAAAAAACTCTTCTCATGTAATATTCTACACACCCCATGTGTCAAATTAAGGGACATGAGCAACACTGTTATGATGCAGCTGTGAAATACTTCAGGTCTTTATGAACAGATAAACTGTCCAGCCCATATACCTCCACTTCCAACTTACTACATTTTACACTGTTGCTACATCTGTTGCTCAGTTTAATGTTTTTGTTTCTGCCTATTTTCTTTGCAGTAGTTTACAGTGTGCTTGCTTTGCTGGAAATCTATTTCCCTATTAGATGTAATAGTGGGGCTCAAAAAATGCACTTTCAATGTAAAATAGGTCGCTTCCGGAAAGAAGCGCCAAAATTTGCACAAATACTCCTTGTGGATTGTTATTTTGATAAAAGTAACTGGCCACGCAGAAATCTCGATCTTTCCAAGATGGCCGCCATTTCCCGCCCCAAAAACACTATTTTGGGGGCAACTTTGGGTAGAATTGTCCAATACGAATGATCTTGTTATCAAACCATACATTTATGACCACAGAGAAGCCAGATTTGTTCCATGTAAATTTCTAAATGGCTGCCATTTCAAAGATGGCTGCCATTTCAGCTATTTTTACCATTAGTGGGGCTCAAAACAGCACCTTTAGGTCGCTTCCGGAAAGAAGCGCCAAAATTTGCACAAATACTCCTTGTGGACTGTTATTTTGATAAAAGTAATTGGCCACGCAGAAATGTTATTTTTTTCCAAGATGGCCACCATTTCCAGCCTGAAAACACTATTTTGGGGGCAACTTTGGGTAGAATTGTCCAATATGAATGATCTTGTTATCAAACCATACATTTATGACCACAGAGAAGCCAGATTTATTCCATGAAAATTTCAAAATGGCTGCCATTTTAAAGATGGCTGCCATTTCTGCTATTTTTACCATAGGATTTCACTGTCCAGGGCGATTTTGATGATTCTGGTGTCAAATGACAGGTTTTTAACTATGGAAATTTCAAAATTATACATCAGAAATCATTTGTATATCTCCTTTTACCATTTACTCTAAAATACTAAATCTCTAAAATACTGTTGTTTATGCATTTTCACATTACTTTGAAAATATATGCAGAGTAAATGGCAAAAGGAGATATACAAATCATTTCTGATGTATAATTTTGAAATTTCCAGTTTTTGGCAATTTTGGCGCTTCTTTCCGGAAGCGACCTATAGGTGCTGTTTTGAGCCCCACTATAAGAAAGGCTTGAATTTAAAGGCTAACTTAAGGCCAAACATGTCACAGATACTGTCTCTGAACGGATTCAGAACACAGGATGTTGTTGTTTCCCCCACCCCCCCCCCCCCTAGTATTCTGCACTGCATGTGCTGTTATTGCTGTTAGTGTGAGTTTCTCCTCCTGTCCCTGAGCTAAGAAACAACATGGACAAATCATTACTTCAGCAACACCTTGTACTTTTGGTGGGTGGGTGTACTTCTTTCAGTTAGTTAAGCAACAATTTCCTGTTGATCTTGAGGAAAACACGTTCCTCCAGAGATGCGGTTGTTCGGTTTCTCAGGCCCGATGTCAGCAGTCCACAGACAGAGAAGATACGCTCCACAAAGGCTTGTGAGGCAGGGGCACTAACGAGATCCAATGCCACACGGGCAAGTTTAGGATAGACAGCCTCTCTCGATCTCCAGAACTGCAACGGTGTCTCATTAAACACACCCTCTTTGACGTCGCTGAGATACTTGTTCATTTCGGTCAACAGACTGTCAGTCGCATTAGGCTGATTTGTGGACACGTTGACCTGCATGCGGGATGCAAGGAAGCGGTATTTCTGAAAGACAGCAGTGGCTCTTGTTGGAGTTTGAGTGGCACTTGCAGTGGCATCATCATTCTGAGGCACAGTAGCTGGGTTATACTGCGCTGCCAGGTTCTGCACAAAGGACTGTGCTGCCCTCTTCAGTGGCACTGTGTCTGGTGTTTGAAGAACCAGCGACACACTTGGATCCATTAGGCAGGCTCCTGCTGGTGTAGCATCAAACTGTGTGGAATCAGGGCTAAGAATGCAAGCGAAACGTTCTCGCAACGACTTCAGCAGCACTTGAGCTAACTGCTTCCCAACAGTCGTCGTCAGCAGGTGTGCCTCAAGGTTGAGCAGGCATGGCACTACCTGTGAGAGTGACTGGCTGTCACTCTGAAGCTGGTCTGTGTGAATGGCAAAGGGCTCAAGCAGCTTGACGAGGTTCTCCAGCTTAACCCAATCGCTTGTGAGAAGTGTGTCCATGCTCAAATCCTCAAGTAGTTGGTTTAGTTCAGCTCTGGTCTCCAGGAGTCTTCTCATCATATCAAAAGTGCTGTTCCAGCGTGTGCTACAATCCCGGACCAGAGTTTTGCCACACCTTTTAAACATTTCTTCATTTGCCACCGATGATTTCCTCACAGCGTGTACCAGCTTTCTTGCTCTTGTTATGATTGCATCTGCACTTTGGTGCTTCATGGCATCTTTCAGTGTTAGCTGAAGGGTGTGGGCCAGGCATGGCATTCTCTGGAACTTGTTGTTCTCATCTTCTGGCAGGTCAAGTTCTTAGCAAAAGCAACAAGAGAGAAACAGACAATTAGATAATGTAAGCATCATGTAGAACACAGAAAATAGTTGTACAGTTCTGTTATAATACAACTTCAGCCATGTATTTGATTTAATAAAAACTGATTTGTGAATTCTGGCTGTTCTCACTACTCACCCTAGGTTCTAGAGCAGGGGATCATATTTATGCAAGCTTACTTGTTTTATTATAATTAATTTTAGGGATGCACTGATATATCAGCCGTGTATTGGTATCGGCTGATATTGGCCTTGTTGACTGCAATTGGCAATCAGCAAGAAAAGATGCCGTTCAGTGGCCAATATTCAGCCTATCAGTTGTGTCACATAATTTGTTGTTTGTTTCATCATTACGACAGTATGATTGAATTTGTGCTCATTCAAAGACAGTGTGATGAAGGGTTCAAAAAACTTTAAAACAGGCCAGTTATTTGTTTATAATAAATATTTCTTTGTTTCCCTGTCAAAAAAGGCATAGAAAACATATCAGGACCGGCTATTGGCCAAACTGTTATTTTATTTAAACATTATTGTGTCTCTCCATATTCATTTTAAACTTGGATATTAAATTATATGAATGATAATAACTATGTCAAAGTGCAGAGTAGACATGTCAGTGTCAACTTCACACTTTTGAACCTGGGCTAAAATGCACTATACTATACCTTAGATTTTAACAGGTGTACCCATATACCCATGTGCCCACCACATAAGTATACTTATGTTGAAAAAATGCTGTGACCTCAGCATGCACATTTTCAGTAGGCTTATTTCATAGTGTAGACTAATTGAGTACAAAAAACATTGTTTGTTTGTAGACAAGCCATTATCCTGCATTGATTAGTAGCTTCTGAGGAAAACATTGTTGGTAGTCCCCCCCTATTGAACTCTATTTCCACCAAGCAACCAGACTGGCAGGCTTATGAATACTACTTTCACTAACAGCCTGTTGCCTGCGACACACACACACACAGTCACAGTCACACACACACACACGTCACACACACACACACACACGTAGAGTGCACTGCAAACACACGAACACTCACCGAGTCCTCCACCCTCTTCCTCATCATCCTCCTCCTCTCCGTCTGACTCCTCTGGCTCTGACTCCATCCACTCATGCTCCACGTTCACACCTGGCTCCATAGCAACGACGTCACCATCTTCATTATTTTGCTCTCGTCTTCTATCCCTCAGCAGCCGCACGGCCTTTACAATGTTGGAGCCGTTATCTGTTACAATGACCAGGACCTTGTCTTCTCCTATACCCCATGCATCTAATGTTTCATCAATGCAGCGGGCGATTTTCTCGCCGTTGTGTGGGTGCTCCATTCGGTGGAGGTTAAGCAGAGCATGGTAAACCTGCCCCCCAGGCGGATGATAGAAACAAGCTGATACACCCATGAAAGATGCCGTCAATCGCCTCTTGCTCCAACCATCTGCACATAGCGTCAGCTTCCTCGCCAGAAATTGAAATCTCTTTCAATTATTGAAATTGAAATATTTTTCAAGAATTTCTGAAATTTCTGAAATTGAAATTTGAGAAATTGAAATCTCTTTCAATTTCTGCTTTGCCGTGTCCATCTTAGCCCCGATAAGGTTATTGACTCTTGCAGCTCCGGGTGTTTTGAACTTTGGTTCGAGTGAAGTGCTGAACGTTTTGAAAGCAACAGACTCACACAGTCTAGTAGATATTCCAGTCTCGATAAACATATTCACCAACGCTTCCTCCCGCTTGTGGTGTTCCTGTGAATTTACCAACCAGCGGGTATCAGGTCGCCGGTGGAAGCTCTGCATTAAAGTGAGTGTTTTCTGGCCTCCATGCTCCGGGTTGCTGCTGCCTGGCCGAGGATTAGCTTCCGTCTCGGGGGAGGGAGGCTCTGGCGGGGCGGTGTCCTTTACCTTGTCAAGGTACGCTAGGTTAGCCTTCCTATGCGCGCTTTTTAAATGGACCTTTAGATTTGTGGGGTTTTTCCCCTTGAGTAATGCACCGCATGCCGTATTATAATTTTCTACAACAAGGCATTTACTCTTATCTGAGACACAGTCATACTCAAAGTAATCCCAAATGGGACTCTGCCGCTTTCTCCCAACTTTCGCAGCCGCCATGATAGGTTCTGTATTTCGGCGTGTCCGAGGGGCGTGGTAAACTGGCACAGACTGAGAAGGAGGAGAATAGATATGAAAACAGATTGGACATCCATCCAAAATAAATTGACAAAGATGAAAACTAAGGAGATTTTCTCTATCATTTTAGTTTATTTTAGTTAGTTTTGTAATCACACAATACCGTTTCAGTTAGTTATCGTTTTTTTTTAAAGCTTAGTTTTTATTTTTATTTCAGTTAACGACAATGTTTTTCCATTCTAGTTTCTTTTTTTCGTTCGTTTTCGTTTACAATAATAACCTTGGGACAGAGGTGGCAGATTAAGTTGAGGGCAGGAGTAGGGATGCTGGGGAAGGCACAAGGCAGGGGAATGGGACTGGAGAAGGAGAGGGCATTGGGGGTTTGGCCAAAGAGAGCTGGGCTGGGTAGCTGGGTTGGATTACCCTGATACAGCCTGGCTAGGTTTTCATCTGCTGCCGATGAAGGAGGAAAGAAAGGGAGGGTTGGGGTGGGTTTGGCCTTCTTTCCTCTGCCCTTTCCTTTGCTTGAGGGATTTGGGTTTATGTCAGCCACCTGCTTCATGCTAGATACCAGCAGGTTAACAAGGTCCGCCCGAGTTAGACTGGGATCTGGGGCTATAGGGACAGAAAGAGATTAGCATGAAGCATGGATAGCAGCCGGGTATCAAATGAAGTTGAATGGAAAGCGGAGAACTTCTCATACGATCCATTTGAATAAATAGAGAAGTTTTAACAATAAATATTATGTTTTCTTATTTAAATTATTTTATTAACTTAGGTATTAAATGTAAAACATTAAAAAGCATTATGATTAAGAATTATACATTTATTATTATTATTTTAACACTATAGATATAATTTAAACTATTGTTACATCAATAGTACAATAACTAATTTAATTAAACAGATAAAGCCAATGTATGAACACGCTAGGGCTAAACAGACAAGAGGCTTAGGAGCATGAAATACAATGAATAAAAAGCTTGCACACTGCAAGGGCTCCTAGTTTGTGTTTTTTATTTTAAACACCCAACAAAAAAGTGACGTTTCGAGCAAAGCTCTTCATCAGACTGGCAAAGGACTGTTTAAGTTTAAGTTTAAGTTTATTTATTTGCACTCATTTAAAACACAATATAACAAACATACACATTTGCCTACATATTGTGCAGGTGAACATCTAAAAAACCCGAGAGAGCTTGTAAACATGATGTCACCTCTTATCAATACACAATCAATAAATTAAAAACAGAAATAAAACTGAATAAAAGAAAAACATAAAAAAGTGTGGGTGTGCTGTGGGTGAAAGGGTGTATGTGGGCGGTAGAATTAAGTTAGGTTCATCAGATAGATCTTAAATTTGTGTTTGAAATGATTGAGAGATTTGGACTGGGATACAAGATGATAAATATTGTTCCATATCTGGACACCCCTATATCTGATAGAGAACTGACAGAGTCCAGTGCGGTAAAATGGGAGGTGTAACAACTTGGCTTGTCTAGTGTTGATATTGTGAACGTTGCAATTTACCTGAAAAAAAGCTTTACAGGGCAAGGGAGTGGAAACATCCTGGGACAATACATTGGAAATAAAAATACATGTTAAGTACTTATTTAAATTGAAAATTTACTGTGAGACGCCATCTTAAATACATACAAGTCAGGTCACATGATACAATTAATTCCAATGCAATCAAGCAAGATGGGTTACAGCTGTGGTTACATGGTCAGGTGAATACAATAAAGTACTGGTTGGAAACAATATGTATGAAAACAACTAGAGACCATACATAATGACAAATCTTAAAGTTGTTCTTTGAATAGATCAAACTTGGTATAAAATACCATGCATCAAATAGGTGACGTGTGACCATGTGTGATCAAGAATAAGAGTACATATGAAAATAGTAAATAGTAACATTATCAAAATGTGATAGACAAAAGTAGGAATTAAAGTTAAAATTAAAGACCCTCACTTGGATGTACCAGACCCCACAGTCAGGCTGAAAGGCCGTCATCAAGGGTGGGACTAAGCTTAGAGGCGCCTCCAAGTGTCTCATGGGTGTATTACAATAAAACAAAGCCTGAGACCAACAGTTGAGAGATACCTATAGGAGTATACATAATTATGTAGATCAAGACCAACAGTTTAACTATATCAAGGAGTATGCAACAATGTGTAGACCACGACACAGTTTAGAGATACAGTACCATAGACAAGTTTATATAAAGAATCAATGCCAAAGTAAAGAAAAACTTTCATAAAAAAGGGCGGATATCCATCTCCTCATTGAGGCCCCTAGGTGCTACAGTGTCCAGAGTATACATCCAGAACAGTTCGCGTTGCAGAAGACGAGTGTTGATGTCACCACCACGTCGTGGGAGCTGGACATGTTCGATACCCACATAGTTCAGGGAGGCTACAGAGTGTTTCATGAGGCTGAAATGAACAGCCACGGGGCTCTTAGTGTCATGGGTTCTAATGTTGCTGCGGTACTCTGAGATTCTGTTTTTGAGGGGTCTGGATGTTTTGCCTATATAGGCCAGTCCACAAGGACATTTGAGCATGTAAATGACATTGTAGGTTTTGCATGAAATTATTTGTTTGATGGCAAAGGTTTTCCCTGTGTGTGGATGGTAAAATGTGCTGGTCTTGCGCGTGAAATTGCATTGTTGGCAATTGCCACATTTATAATTACCCGGTTCTACTGGGGGTAGAAAGGTGGGTGGAGTAGGTGGGGGGGTAGGAGGACAATCCGCTCTCACAAGCATGTTACGGAGGTTCGGGGGTCTTTTGAAGACGATCCGTGGAGGGTGGTCAGAGGGGCCTTTCAGGGAGGGATCCGTGGAGATGACATGCCAGTGTTGTCTAATAATGGAAGACATTGTGTTAGACAAGGGAGAGTATGGCACAGCACAGGTGAGTCTATTGTCAGTTGTTTTGGTCCTGGTCTTGTTCAGACACTCTGATTGTGTGATGTCAGAGAAACGGTCGGATGCCTGTCTGACCCACTCACTGTTGTAACCTCTCGTTGTGAACCTCTGTGCCAGATCAGTCATGTGATTTTTAAAATCAGAGTCCGAGCTACAGATGCGGCGTATACGATTGAGTTGGGATACAGGGAGGCTCTTCTTTAAAGATGTCAGGTGGAATGAGTGGCCATGTAGCAGAGAATTTCTGTCTGTTGGTTTTCTGTACAGGCTGGTGTTGAGCGTTCCATTGTTGTTAATAATGAGAATGTCCAGAAAGTTCATTTTGACAGAGTCGTGGGTCATAGTGAATTTCAAATGGGCATTCCGTGTGTTCATAAAGTTATGAAAGTCTTTGAGTTTGGCCTCGGTAGAGGTCCAAATGAAAAAAATGTCATCAATATACCTTTTGTATGTGGATATATATTGTAGAAAGGGATTCTTGATGGGATTTAGTATAGTCTCCTGTTCCAGCCACCCGACATACAAAGAGGCAAAACTGGGGGACATCTTGGACCCCATGCTCACTCCAGACACCTGTAGGAAAAAATCATTTCCGAACATGAAATAATTGTTGGTCAGAACCATCTCCATAAGTTCTGTCAGACAGACTACACTGGGTGAGTTCAGTACAGCAGAGTTCTGTTGTTGTGAGTGGAGAAAATGTTCTGCTGCATGCATCCCCCCTTGTATAGGGACATTTGTATACAAGGATTCAATATCCATGGTGACCAAGAGGAAGTTGTTGTGTGTAGGCTGCACAGTTTGCAAAGTTTTAACAAACATTATTTCGATCTACCACTTACCCTATTTAAGCTGATTTGGTTGCTATTTCTTCTCAAACGGATTCGCCTCAATGCGCCTCAATGCATACTGGGAGATTTCACATCGGTGGCTTTGTGCTGTCTGCTGTCTGATGCGCGAGGGAGTGAGTGAGAGAGAGAACCGGCAAACTTTTTTTCCAGCAGTCGTATTGTGCCTGTCTGATGATGAGCAAGAGAGAGGGAGGGACACAGAGAGAGGAGGGACAGAGAGTCAGATGGCAGAGGAGAGCTCCGCACAACCGGCACACTGAATAGGCCTGGTTTTGAAAAGCGCTAAGCACTAAATTAATGCCGAAACGCCCATTCTGGCCTATTCTGGCACTGCGCCATGCCTGTTTGGCGTAAAGCGCATTTCGGGGCCTAAAGCCATGTTGCTATCTTCCTGAGGCAGGCGCAAGGCAAGTTGTTTTGCGTTTAAGGCCAGTTTTGCGCCTAAGGCCTGTGGGAGAATAGGGCCCGTAGTCTTCATTATTGAAAATAGTCCAAGACATCATTTGGCCGTCCCAAAGCTTTCCTTCCTGAGAAAACGCTGTGACACGCTCTTACAGATTATAAATCATAGCACCTTATCACCCGGTAGAAGGATCCCCTATTTATGACATCCTGCAGGAAGAAAAAAACCCAGAGGCGAGAATCACGTGGGGGGACCTTTAGGACACACCTTTTTTTCCCCCAGGCACACCTCCTTGAAAAAACCTCGAAAATCAGGGGGGCGGGGCATCGACTAAAAAAAAAAAAAAAAAAAAAAAGCTTTCAGAATATCCACCCTACATACATCTGTCGAAGCTTACAGAGTGGGTAGATAACATGAAGCTATTGCCAGAGCTTAGACATAGATATTGTTATTTATTTCATCTTTTCTGAAGGTGCTGATGGCGAAGAGCTACGGAACTACAAAAGTACAGAGGCTTACCTCCACAGCAATAAAATATGCAAAGTATTATATAGAAAACACAGCGAGTTTACTTTTTTTGAAAGCAGAAGTAGAGCCCAGTCAGACCGTCCACAAAGGTAAACATACAGCTTGGGTAATGCTGAACAAAAGTGGAGTTGTCCAGACAGTTGGCCTGCATTGCAGGGTCAAGTCACATTGAGATCAAGATCTCATTTTTGAGACCTGAGTACATAAATGTATCTAAAAACATCAATCAATAAAACAATAAAACATCCATCAGTAAACAATTAAATCATAAAAGCAACAACAACAAACAAGAATAAAATAATAAAACAACAAAATACATAGGTCAAGTTAAAACAAGTTAAAAACACGCACAGCTAAAATCATCAGGGTTCTGATTAAATTTCAAAAATGACCCATTGGAACCAGGGTGTCGAGTTTCAGGGTACACTGTAATTCAGTGATACTCAACTGGCGGCCCGCGGGCCACATGCGGCCCGCGGGCGCCCCCTTTGTGGCCCGCAATGGAATTGCAATTATTTATTTTTTTACAGTGCACCTGAACGCAACATGCGAGATACCCGCTGAATAAGTGTCCAAATGTTCATGTCATTCTGGCCAATACTCCACTTCTGTTATAGCATTTCAGTCTGAAATATGGAATATCTTTCAATAATCTATGATTTAGCTGCTAAATTGTCAAATACCGCCGTCTGCTCGCTACCCAGGCACTTATGTATGTACTTAACCTAACTAACTACATGCACAACATTGTCAGACTAAACTCCGGCTGACACCCCAAAAACCTACAATCCGCTACAGAAAAATGTATATTGATTGTTTATTAACTGGCCCCTGGCCTTCTATAATTTCACGAAAGTGCCTGCTGTAATTCATTCCAGGTGTAGGGCACAAAAAATCTAAAAGCAGTCTTTCCTATCTCAGTGTTGGTTCTTGGAATCTGCAGCGTTTGCCAATCCTGTGTGAACGAGTGTTGTGTGTTTCAGCTTTCCAACTAATAAGGGAAGTTAAGTAAGGGGGGAGTTTTTGTAGGATCCCTTTATAATTAAATAAAAAGTGTGCAATGGTGAGTGTCGTAGGTGTCTCCAGTCAGGCATGTGCACACATAGACATCAAAGGGGGCTTGAGCCCCTGCCTTTTTTTCAGTCTGTAAAAAGTGCCCTTTCCTGACCATGAATGCAGCATTTCTAATGGTGCTTTGTATGGAAAATGCCCTTTCCATGCCGTCACTGAAGGCAGCATTCAAAGAGAAATGCCTTTTCTGAGCTCTCTTTGCCTTGAATGCACCATTTCTAATAGGCCTCTGCATGGACCAGTGTTTTTCTAAGCCGCCCCTGAAGGCAGCAGCCCAAAAACTGCACGTGGCTTGCCCATTGACTGTTGAGAGCGAGATAGCCCGTCCCCGCCAACTCCAGCAGTGCGCACTCAGCCACATGCAGACTGAACGACAGCAGCACAGGTGCACACTGACAGATATATCGGTCAACATGAATCAGGTATGTATGTTTGTCAAAACAAAGAATTATACAGAGAGACACCCCCCCCTCCCCATTTCAGTTTCATGTTGAAATTTTGGCGGTGCAGACAGGCATGCAGCAGCCTGTAATGCCATTTTACACCCCCCCCCCCGCCAGCCCTGAGATGTCGATGTAACCAGCTTTTCTTTTATTTATTTTAATATTATTTTTAATTCAAGCACCTTACTCCAGACGGGTTTTCTGATCTCCTCCTTCACTATTGGAAAGGGATGTTGTGTTGTTGAATCAGCAAAAAAGAAACAATTTTCTAATACACCTTATCTAAATCTTCTGTCTTGCTTTTTAGAATTATGGTTAAAATGCTCAGTATCGTTCAATGTTTCTGCCTGTGTTGCTATCTGTAGTGTACAACAACCTAAAGGGAGAAAAGGAGCAAATAAATATTGATGCTTAACTCATTCAGGGCCAAAGACGTCTTTGACGTGTTTTCAGGAATAGCCCAGAGGGCCAATGACGTGTTTGACGTGTTTTTATTTTTATTAGTACAGCGCGTAGTTCAAACACTTCCCCAGCCTGTGACATAGTATCAGGTCCCTAGCATCTAAGACAACACGTGAACAAACACATACCGCAGCTGTTGTTTTGAAATTGAGCAGGAGGAAAATCAGAAAACGGATAAACGCTTCCTTGTGCAGACAGGAGAAACGCCATTGAAACGCCCCTCGGCGCGCTGCACGAGCTGGTCGCCTTCCTGTGTGCCAGCCGGGAGAAAACGGGAGAAAGTAATCCAGAGAGATGTGTTTGATCATCGGAGGAATGAGGAAATGATCGATCAGTTTGACGGGTAATCCAGAGGGCGGTGAGGACGTGTTGAATAGCCGAGGGGAAAACGGGAACGATCAAATAGCAGGGAGGATAGGACAGGGAGACATGGACGAGGACGGGTGGACCAGAACAAAACAAAATAAACACACGAACAGCTAACAAGGCAGAAGCGGCAGTCACAGCAGCCCGCTGTCCGTTCTAAAGAGCTATTCAGTTGGTTCATGAAATCGCTGGGCTGCGTGCCCTCCAGTGTTGCTCCTGGCCAATCCCGGCGCCACAGGGCGTGGTTATTGCTTATCCTATGTGGGGTTAGAAATCACGCAACGAAGATAAAAGGGGGATCGTGTGTGTGTGTGTGTGTGTGTGTGTGTGTGTGTGTGTGTCTGTCTGTCTGTCTGTCTGTCTGTCTGTCTGTCGGTGTGTCTGTCTGTCTGTCTGTCTGTCTGTGTGTCTGTCTGCACACTCACTCACACTGAGTAAACTGTATTGTTGAATGTAAAAAAAAAAACACTTCATGTGTATATATATATATATATATATATATATATATTTTTTTTTTTTGTCATTTGTGTCATAACGAATAATATTTACATGTCTGATGTCAATACAGTTCAAAATAAAAGAATTGAGAGCGAGTTCTGCCTGAGATTGTGTATTTTACACAAATGGCCTTTTCTCCTATTTGTCTTCTCAAGAGAGACCTTTTTGGTGAAAACAGGGTGTATATAAATGGCTATAAGTAGAGTACAGAACATGCTAAAAGCTCACTTTTTTTTCCCTGGTGAACCCAGAGACATACATCTTCATTTTGAGGTATTGCAAATCACTTTGGTGCTAATAGATAATTTCCTGTTTGGTCTTGAAAGATGACCAACAATTATGAAAATCTTTGGCCTGTGCTAAATATTGGCAGTCCTAAACTGGCCATGAATGAGTTAAATGATTTCACAACAGTATTGCAACAGCATGCAACTTTTATATACTAATATTATTCAATTTGTGATGGAGTTACTTTTCCGTGACAAGTATCATCCTAAAATGAGATATTCCTCTAATTCTGGTTAAAATCTGAATATTTAAAATGAGTTATACCCCTAAATTGGCCTTCAAATTGCCTGAAATTTCTGCGCCGAGGTGCCCTTTTAAGAATTTGAGCCCATGCCCCTCTAATGTTTTCTGCATGTCCCTGTCTCCAGTTATGAATCTAAGGGCTGAGTGGTAGGTCCTGTAGCCACCTTACCCCTTTACCCCCCCTTATGGGCGGACCTGATCATCTGTCGCAAGACTTTAGGGAGAGTGTAGGCAAAGCTCCCAGCAAACCCGATCTCCAAAAAAAAGATTAAAATAGCAACGTTGGTGGACCAACGTTGCTATGTTACAATTTCGGCTCCGAAATTGTAAAACGGTAACGTATGTTTCTACAGGGGTGGCCGTGGTTTGCGCGTGGTTTACGGAGATTTTCTGTTTTTAACCCCTCCCCCTACCCTAACCCTAAAATCTCAGAACATTACCATTTTACAATGTTCGAGCCGAAAATTGTAACATAGCAACGTTGGTCCAAAACGTTGCTATTTTACAATTTTCTGTGAGACTGTGTTGGAAAAATACCATGCTGGAGAAATGTTACAATGCCACTCCAACAGAACAACCTTGCAGGAAAACCATCACAGTTGATGAAAAATAGTTTCAGCCACACGAGAGTCATGACTGTAATTTACATGCAAGGCATTCTATCATATGTTGAGCTTAATGATGCACAAGCAGCCAGGCGTGGACTGCATAATCGGGCACGTCAGGCAAATGCCCGGTGGCCAGGCCTGGCCTGGTCTGCAAAAAAAAAAAAAAAAAAAAAAAAAAAATATATATATATATATATAATAGCCCGGCAGCAAATACGCGCCGGGCCCCTAATAGCCGCCGGGGGTCTGACCCCATTTTGCGTATTAAACGCCGGTCCGAGTAAACGCCGGGGCCATTATTTGCATTTTCTTAAGGTAACCCCAAAATTACTACGTTGCTGACAGCACTTGAAGGCAACACCAGTGTCGCGCCATACATGAAACAGCAGGGAGAAACACGTGAAAAGAAAACGCAAATCGAGGGAGCTCAACTTACGCTACCAAAAGCAATGCAGGGAAATCGATGGCATGGAAGCATTTCCACGATGTTTGGATTATGTAAAGAGTTCTGTTGACAACGGCTACCGCGGTCTTCACTTGAACTGAAGTCCCAGATGAGTTCAAGAGATAGGCGCTATTGGAAATAGACTCGTCAATGGTAAGACTGAGATTGTGTTATATTTATACCGATTACGTGCCTAATGATTGTGTGTGACTATGTTTAATCAGCACCCGCCGTGGTGTGTGTAGTGTTTTTGCAAGTTGTTGTAGTGTTGTGTTTGGGATGTGGCTATGTTCAGACTGGTCGTAGCCTATTTGCTGGTGTTGATAGAATTGCGTCGGTCAACGTCATCTTACAGTATTTGCAAGTGCATTGTTGAAGTGCCAAATGCCCCATTTAGTGTAACCATGGCATCTATTATTCGGGTGCGAGAGAAGTAGAAGACGACGTGTGTGTGTGTGTGTGTGTGTGTGTGTGTGTGTGTGTGTGTGTGTGTGTGGGCTACACGGTAGGTAGCCACGGCTGATTGCTGATTTTTGGTATCCTCCAAGGTGTGTGGGCTGACGGTGGCAGTTGATGGGAGTGAGGACCTTTGCACTAAAAAACATGTTGGACAGGAACTGTCACCGAATAATGGCCTGGTGCAGGTCGGTGCAAAAATAAATAAACGCCTGCAGCAAATACCCGCCTGGTTCTTTTAAACGCCTGGGGTCCAAATCGATTTTGCGTATTAAACGCCCGGGCTACTATTTGGGGAAATACGGTATATATATATATTTTTTTATACATTTCTCTGTGAACATATGTATCCACCTTTCCTGGCAACTATGGCACCAACTATGGTAAATAAAATGAGATTAGAGCTTGCAACCAAATTAAGGAGCAAGGCACACAGGGGAAGTGTTATAAGTGTACAAGAAGCCTCAAGAACCCTGCTGCTCTCTGGAAGTCCCCATGGTGTCATCGACTCTTCTGTGCTTTTAGAAATCCAATGTCCTGTCCCAAAGAAGAACAAGCCCTCACTCATTAACCACATCACTCAGAAATACAGTGACATGGGGGCACGGTGGCGCAGTGGTAAGCGCTGTCGCCTCACAGCTAGAAGGTCCTGGGTTCGATTCCCACCTGGGACGCTGTGAGCGCTGAAGGAGTGTGTGCCCGTCCGCATGTCCTCGAGTGCCCACCGCCCCGGGTGGGGTCGTCAAAACAGCTGTGTGGAGTTTGCATGTTCTCCCCGTGCCCCCTGGGGGTTTCCTTCCTATAGGAACCCCACACCAAAAACATGCAATAACCTGGTTACTGATGTGGTGCCTCCTCTGGTCGTTAGGGGCGCCTGTTCAGAAGGAGGGGAACTCGTTGGAATAGCGTGATCCTCCCACGTGCTATGTCCTACCGGTGAAGCTTCCCCTGTCAGGTGAAAAGAAGTGGCTGGCTACTGCCCATGTCTCGGAGGAAGCATGGAGCCAGTTTCGACTCTCCTCAGATCGGCAGAGGGTGGAGCAGCAACCAGGATAAATAAATTAAAATTAGCACTAATGGGGGATAAAAATGGGATAAGAAATCTAATAAAAAAAATAAAAATAAAAGTGGTAAAAAGAAACTGTCACTGTAAAATGTCACTGTAAAATACAGTGACATCAAATTGGTAGATGGAAAACCGCAGCTGCAGAAAAATGGTAGCAGCAACTTGCAATGTTTTGCACAGGTCTGAAGACAGCAATACTCCTGATCTGGTCACCTAATGAGAATGTTATGTTAACAGTGCAGTTTGATGAGGACTTTGTGAAGGAGCAAATGCAGCATTTGAGAGGTTTTTACTTTTCTCGCATGCTGCCTCAACTTGTTGATGAATTTGTTGGTGGACGATTTAAGATGAATGACAGATATACAGAGATTTTGGTAAAGGTCTAGATTATTGTATGTGTATACATTAGTAATCCATATGAAATCTCTTGATACATTTGAGCTGTGATAACATTCCTTTTAATGCAAGATAGAACATGTACAGTAGACAATAACTATCATATTGTCTTAATAGGATAGTTATTTATCTATTCAAATGACAAATACAAAGTATTACAGTACTGCATGTTTCAGTCAGAAAATAAGTTATAATGTTCTCTGTGTCTACTCAGTTCAAATGTGGGTAAAAACATAACATTCTAAGTCATTTCAAAATGACATACAAGAAGTTGATTCACCATTGTTTTCATAGCAGTGACAGATCAATGATGCTTCATTACTTGGCATTGACTGCAGGGCAGAAAATAAGCAGTGGTCTGCACAATCTCCCTGCACCACACTCTCCACCCATCATATATTTAAGGTCTGGCATAGAGAGGTTATTTACAACAAACATTTAATTTATTTTATTATTTATTTATTTGTTTATTCATTAAGTTATTTACAACAGGTCAGCATTTGAGTTATGGGCAGAACAGCCGAGTAGTGTGCTGGTATTTCCAGTCAAGTCAACAATAACTTATTAGGGATAAACTAATTGCTCAAAACACGGAGCCGATGACATGCACGTCATCGATATCAGCCGATGAAGGCTTTAAAAAGAAAATAAATCGGCATTGGCCCAACATTTATGCAGATATGACAGGCCAATAAAATGGCGCTTTAAGCCAAATGCTCGATGCTTGACGTAGTTTTATTTTGCCCAGTGAATGTGTACTTTTTGAAAAAAACATTGTATTTATGTCCATCACGATAAGAGTATTTTTTTTTCTTTTTTTTTGTATTGTATTTATGTTGTGTGCAGATTGCATACACCTGTCCCTTTACACATAGCAGTAAGTAATTTGACAGTTTATTTCTTTCTTCTTTTTACTTTTTTTTGGGGGCATTTTTGTCATTATTGGATAGGACAGTGGGCAGACAGGAAGGGTGGGGAGAGAGAGGGGATGACACGTGGCAAAGGACCACGGGTCGGATTCAAACCCGGGTCGGCCGGCAGTTGATTATTTCTATGTAGAGTTAGGACACTAATGCTCACAGCTCAAACTAGTCCGAATCACGAATGAGATTATCCCTCAAATTCACAAGGGCAGCACATATTCTGAGAATTTTGTCTATTTTGGGAGTGATGTTAATCGGTACGACTTGTGACAATATTTTTTTGATTTTCAAGCGTCTGATAGCTCTTTCTACATTCAAGTTTATTCATTTAGGAAAAACCCCTTGAGATGAAACATCTCATTTTCGAGGGGGTCCTAACATGCAAAAACAAGATTCAAGGAAGTTACAATTTAAGTCAGACAAGACAAACAAGACAAAAGAGAGGCGGAAATTAACACCCAAATATCAGTTAGATAATATAGCAAAAAAATAAAAATGAATAAATAAATAAACCAGTAATACGTAAAGTAAAGTAAAGTAATACGTATCGTATTTTCAGAGAACTGTATTGAACATGTACAATAGCATATATATATAACTGTATAGAACATATATATAGCATATATATATATATGTGTATATATACACACACACACACACATACATACTCAAGCACATACATATACATCACATGCACATATCCATACATACATACACACACACCCCCCACCCCCCACCCCCCCCCTCCCCCACACACACACACAAACATACCACATACATACTGTCAGGTATGTCAAAGCGTGGACCCAAATGCAGAAGAATAGGCAGCAGGCAAGGTTTTCAAGGAGCAACAAAGGTTTTACTGAAAGCTTAAATAACAAAAATAAACTCAGAAACAAAATGCAATTTCACAGAGGACAATATACATACCGCGACAGGGGGAAACAAAGACTTGACAAGGACTACACACAGACTGAGACAATATATAGACATGTCATGGCATTTGGACAGGACTGTTTTCTTGTGTGTTTAATGCTGTATCTGTGCATGTATATTAGGGGAGAGCTGTGAGCTGCATCAGGAGGGGTGGTTGTGGCTAATTAACACATTCAGTGCCACAGCGCTTCAGTAAAATTGTCTGGAGCCTGTGCCAGATTCACTTCCATTCAGTTGAAAACAGCTATAGAATTTTTTCTATTATGGCTATATTAACGGGGCTGGACTTTAATGAAACATTGAACACTCCTGCTTCTTCCAAAGAAGAAATTTTGTTTCTAGACAGTTCCATTATGAAATTACAGCCTCTCAAAAAAGTGCACTTTCAAGGGTTTTCTGTCGTTTTTTTTTATTTTCCAAGATATAGGCCCTTTTATGAATACCTTTTGCACTCTAATTTCGAGCACATTCACTGACTCTGGCTGGTGTTTTCTGATGTGGTGGCGTGTGGTGTGGTTTCTGTGCAGCCTGTGTGTGTCACACACCCCTCTCCCCCCACCCCCCCCCCCCCCTCTCCCCTCTCCACCTCTGAGCTGCGGGCTCCTCCCACACGCACAGAGTTTGTTTTCTCGTTTTTGCCCCGGACAGATCCCAGCGCCCGTCAAGGAAATGATGCGCGCTGGCAAACGCGACTGAACGAAAAGGCTTGGCCGTTCGCCTTCGGATGCTGGCTTTCTAGGAAATCGTGTGGAGATAGATAGAAGCATAAGAGCTCAGTTGTGAGCGCGGATGCAGCCGAGCCCACTCTCCGCTGTAGGCAGAGCAATATATACGGCGCTGGCAGAAAGCATGCATCGGTTTCCACTTTCTCCGCTGTCTCCTGTACAAAGTAAAGGATCTGAGGTGGGTGGAGCAGCTCCTGTGACGATGTTTAAGGTGGCGCCGTGTGATCCCTTGAAGGGATTCATGCTCACTGGCTAGGTACGACCTTAAACAGCAGAATTATGGAATAATATGAATTATGATTTTAGGACGTCCACAGATGTCCTTGGCACTCCTCGTTACTTTTTTTTAGGACGTCCACAGACGTCCTTGGCACTGAATGTGTTAAGAAGGATTGCTGTGAGCTGGTTCCTCATCAGCTGGAGGCCTTTAACTACCTGGCAGGATCTTCATTCGGTGTCTGCTTGACCGTATGGTCAGTACGAACGCCTGCCAAGTAATTCTGAACCTTTTGCAAGGACAACTATTAATTTATGCTTCATCTCTCAGAGCCGAGCCACTGAACCTCCTGGACTTGCCACAGCTCCAAGCCACAGCTCCACCTGGACTGCCACAGACAAGCCACAGCTCCACCTGGACTGCCACAGACAAGCCACAGCTCCACCTGGACTGCCACAGCCGAGCCACCGCACCATCTGGACTGCCATCGGAGCCTCTGCTCGTTTTTGACCTAAAGACTGCACATTTTCAGTGTAACCTGTATTGCTAGTTTTAAGGCATTATCTATCTAAGTTATTCCTTAAAGTAAATCATTTGTTTAAATAATCAATCACATCTCTGAGTCTCTGTCTGCATCTGGGTTACTTGTCGTTCGTCACAGTACAAGCAGACCAAAAATGAACCCAGTAGACGCAGACGCTCTACAACAGACTAGCGGGTCAAGCCGCCCTTCTAGGAACTCATGATCAAGCCTTAAGAGAGGTACTGGACGGTATGAATGATCTCTCGACTAATGTTAACAATCTCCGTAGAGAACTTCACATGACGGCAGTGCAGCGCAACTTCAACCTCTGCCCCATGATAAGATTGAAGCTACAGCCGTGGTGAGTGACTTACCCACAGCGGGTTTCTCCCCGGAACCTCACGCTCCTGTCCCTGAGTGTATTTCATTTAAATGCATTGTGCAATTGCTGGCGCTGTTCAATGGCAACACGGTTTTGCTCTCCGACTCTGAGAGCGAACCAAGCAGAATTTCGCTCGTGATACTTGTACCATGAAGTGACAATAAAGTTTATCTATCTATCTATCCTGTCCCGGAGCGTTACGAGGGAGATCTGGGATCCTGCGGGTCTTTCCTTATGCAGTGTGATATTGTTTTTGAACTGCAGCCGGAGTCATACTCCACTGCACGAGCTCGCATTGCCTTTCTCCTGGGCTGTCTGAAGGGAAAGGCATTGGCGTGGGCTAAACCTGTTTGGGAAAGCCAGTCCAGTCTATGTTTTTCCTACGTTGCTTTTACCCAGGCCATGAAAAATGTTTTTGATCATCCTGTGAAGGGAAGAGAGGCATCAAAACTATGGAATTATAATAGAATCTTAATTCAAGAGGGTGTTCAAGAAATTTGAGAGCATTATTTATCAATTTCACGTTCATATTTTCGACCCTTGGACTCAAAAAGCCCCTGCGTGTGCTCAGATTTACTCTGCTTGTCCTCAAACTATACGCTCGCGCTCAAAACTTTACGCTCGCGCTCAAAACTTTACGCTCGCGCTCAAAACTTTTCTTTATGGACAGATTTCATGCACTCACATTCAAATATCATGTCCTATCATGTCTGTGCTCCCATTCAAATTGAGTGTGCTCTCTCTTGGAATTTCTCCTCTTGGATTTTCTCTTTGCTCTTGGATTTAGAGCGAAACATCAGTATCAAAAAGATAAACCAATAGAAAGCCAGTATAATGTTGACCAATCAAATATCCCTGGGTGGTTTCTGGGTGCATTTGTTTTAGTTTTAGGCTGTCCCGTGTGGGCGGTTTTCTAAACTCCAGTAGGTGGCGGTAATGCACATACATATGTTTGCCAACCGCCATCAAACTCCAAAAAAGAAGAAGAAGAAGGTTTTTTCTACCAACACGCAAACAGCTCATGTTAGCAGGTATCGTTACATTTGTTTATAGTCACGTTATTAGTGTTTAGACATTTGGTAGATGTGGTTTTTAATCGCTATAGTATGACTAGCTCTATAGCCTGGTTGAAACAGCACACCCGGTTTAACGCTATCAGGTTATCAATGTGTTTTACTGTCAATGGTATTTACTGTCGATACTGCCTGGTAAGAGGCCAGCGATTAATGTTAGTCGGTATTTTGAGTGTTTATTTTATGTTTCATCGTGGCATTCCTGTTCACTAACGTTACAATTGCTAGCTTTAACGTTAGCTATTGTTAGCTAACTAGTCGTAAACGTTAGCTTGCTACCTCCGATTGGAACTGTCTTTCGGCTAGCTATGCTAACCTAGAAAGATGTCTTTCTGTTTCTAGGTTAGCATAGCTATTAGTTGGCATGCTTTATCAAGGTGAATGCGCTGGGCAATGTTACCATCCATGGCATAATGTGTTGATAAATTATACTGTCGATCGATGGGTCAACCAGCTAATGCAAGAGGCCAGACATTAATGTTCGTTTATTACAGTCGGGCTGCCGGTGGCATTTTGTTAGCTAGCGGTATACTCTCATGAGGCATTCCTGTTGTTAGCTACAAGCTCACGTTCTTTTCATTAGTTTTTTTAAACTAACAAGAGCAATGCCGATTGCCGAATCACTTATGTGGCAAACACATGCATTTAAATCCCTTATGTAACTTTCCTAACGACGTTAAATGAGCCACTAGCCAGCTCGGTTCAGGGCTTTATGTATCACGTTAACGTTAAGCCTAGCTTAGCCTGATCGTTACGCGATACACTTATCGTAATGCTATGACATATTATCAGAGCCATTCATAAATCCATCTGGTTATTTGGCATCACTACTGTAACGGACTGTTCAGTGTTGTGATCTATTTGCGTTTGTATGTGAGGCTCTGTTTAGTGTTCACTCAAGGGTTGTTGTTGTCCTGCTGTGGTATTCGGATAATAAAGTCAAGCCTTTTATGACGTTACAGCCTGACTACCGTTTATTTTCTTAACAAAGTGTGAATAGGCGGACCCGAATACACGGCTACATTGGTATCAGCGGTGGGATTATACACAGTTTTGTTTATTTGTGACGTTAAAGTGCGGAGGAGCCGTGTTAGTGCATTTAGCTTAGCTGCAACAGTATAGCCAGACTGTTCTGTTACAATACTAATTTGATTGTTGATTGTGTGTGTGTGTGTGTGTGTGTGTGTGTGTGAGAGAGAGAGCAGATCTAGGTTTTTCTGTCATCTGTCTGTCTGACTGAGGAGCCCAGATCAGAAACGCCATCGAGCAACGACCTCTGAATAATGTAAGTTATGCTATCCTTCAAATGTAAATATAGGGGACTGGTAACTGTAGTAGTTTTTATTAAGTTTACACAAATACACATTCCATCCTAAAAGTATAAATTCCATCGCTACATGTAGGTGTGTTTGCATAGCACATTTTTTAAATCAGATTTCCACAGAGAGGAACATATTAATCTACTAGGAATCTCGCGATTCCAAGGCTCGCCCGCTGCGCAGCCTCGCCCACGCTGCTGGCTGCCGAGCTGGCCTGCAGCTCGCATGCGCAGCTCAGCCACTGCGTGGCCTCGCCCACCCTGCAGCTCGACCACTGTATGGGCTCACCTGCTCTTACATCACTGATGATGTCACAACTTCATCGCTGATGGCATCACAATTGCTCCTATGGCATCACTGATGATGTCACAACTTCACATCTGATGACATCAACAGTCTTATGACATCATCGGTGATGGGGGGAATTGAAACAGGGAAACAACAAACATTGCCCACATGTTCCCTTTTATAGATAATAAGATAGATAGATAGATAGATAGATAGATAGATAGATAGATAGATAGATAGATAGATAGATAGATAGACTGATGGATCATCACTGACAGTCCTGGAAAATTATCTCTAGAAAAGAACCCTGAAGTAGAGAGTCAGTAACTCCACCCTCCTCTCTCCTCCCAGTTCGAGTACGGCCGGACTCCCAGCCTGAGGACCTCAACATGAACAGCTGACCTTCCTCATGTCCACTGAAGCGTCCCAAAATGTCACTGCAAGAACAGCGTCATTCACCAACGCCACTTCACCAGGACGCATTGACGCCGCCTCCTCCTCCACTCCGGACCCCTCTGGAGCCCGACCCTCCTGGCGAGACCGGGACAGCGCGCGCGCATGCATGCATGCAGTCGGCTGAACGCAGCCAGGACGCTGTGGGCTCCCAGCCTTGTCCTCTAGGCCTGATGGCCGTCTGCACAAGCCACACAACAGCTCTGGGGCTGGTAAGCAGTGCTGGAAGCATTGTAATAGACTAACTGTCCATTAATCTCCTTATCAGGCACCCAGAAGTAACGGGACTAATTTTAGTGTTTTCTTCCAATTTGGGCCAGTAGGCTAGTGTCGGCCAAATTGGAATTTTTAGTATTTTCATTCCTTTCATTCCTTTCATGTTTTTTGTCATGTCTAGTGTGTCTCCTGTTTCCTGCAATCAGCATAATTATATTTTATATATATATATTTATATTTTATTACCCATAGGTTCCCCAAGGTATTAACTTGCCCAAACTAATCTTTTACGGCCTAGTGGTGTGCTGTGCTTCGACCCCTGAACAGATGGGTGAAATGATTTGGCTTGACGTGCTTTAGCCTATCTCTTAGACCAGTGGTTCTCAACTGGTGTAGCCTCAGGACCCACTATTTTCCTTGTCATGAAGTCGCGACCCAAATTTCAGATTTTTTTTTAAACCACTCAAATTTATTGCACAAAAAATAGCGCATTAATTGAATACACAATGCCTTCATGCACTGTTATAAACCTCAAATGAACAAAAAAGTGCAACAGAAGTGCAACTAGGGCTAAAAACCAATAGAAATAAGGCAGACTTGAATTACAGGCCTATATGTTTTTAAATTTAAACAAGTCAAACTGGTCATGCTCAGAAAGTCTTATTTGAACTGTATGAAATATGAAATAAAAGGCAGACTTATCTTGAATTACATGCCTATATGTTTTTAAACAAGTTAATAATAATAATAATAATAAAACAAGTTAACCTGGTCATGCTAATCCAGTTTCAATAGTCTGAATTGAACTAATATGAAATAAAAAGGAATCACAGGCAGGCTATATGCTTTTTAGTTAAACTGGTCATAACCTTTAAAGCAGCTACGAGCAACTTTTTCGATTGTTATTAAACAGTATAAATTTAATATCAATGCATCACATCTTACCTCTAATAGTCGACGAGACCAACGCAGAGTAGTCTCGCTTGAACCCCGAGTGAATCGGCCAGAGTTAGTCTGTCTGTGGCCAGGGCAGATCAGGAAGTGAAATGAAACGGTTTGCAGCAGCCACTTCAGCCATAACCACAAAATAACTTCCAAAAAACCTGTTAGAATATAACGTGAGATGTTCGCGAGAGTATGCGTGGCTTTCACATTGTTTATGTTATGTTGCTAGGCAGCGCGAACGCGGCAGGCAGGCAGCTGCGTTTCACTTCCGGGTTTCACTTCCGCGTTTCACTTCCGGGTGTAGCCGGGCCGGCCGTAGGAGAGAGAGAGAGAGAGCCCCCTGTTGACGCGAGTTTAGACAGACACAGACTTAATAATGACCTAAGGGAGCAATCTCCGATTGTCACGGCTTTGATCTCAGCTACTATTATAGGTAAGATGTGATGCATCAATATTGTAATTATACTGTTTAATAACAATCGAAAAAGTTGCTCGTAGCTGCTTTAATTAAACTGGGGCCATGCTAATCCAGTTTCAATCATCTGAATTGAACTAAAATTAAATATGAAATGAAAAGGCAGACTTAAAAAAAAAAAAAAAAAAATTGGCCAATGTCCACGACCCAATCAAAACGGCGTCGCGACCCACCAGTTGAGAAACGCTGTCTTAGACGGTCTTGAATTGTGTGGTTTGGTTTTACCCATGTTAAATTATGAGCTTGATCTTATGCATGTGTGCCCAAATGTTTGCTGAATTGCAGTGTCCTCTGGAATGGAGTGTAATATGAAACTGGCCTAACAAGTATTGGTTGTGGCAGTTTGATCTAGTGGGACAAGCTACTGGGAAGAGGGGAGCTGATTTAATCTGCAGAAAACAAAGTATTTTGTATGTTAATGATTTATTCATAAACTAAATGTTAATAAATGGAAATGTATAAAGTTTACTCCGTCTCTGTGTGTGTGTCTTGGGGATTGAAATAGGTGGTGTCAATTCAAGTGGGCCAGTTGCCCCAGAAATTGTTCAAGTGTGACAAATACATTTCAAATGTGCAATACTTATTGCACTTTTATTTTATTTCATTCTGTTCAGTTACGCTTAAATTTTGTTTTTGTCTTCAGTGATACAGTTGCACTTTGAATCCTTTTGGGCAAATACGGTTATAATAATACATTTGAATGAAATTTGTGAATGACAGTTTTGAGTCAATTTGTCCACTGTTATCTTCTTCTGGCGTTTGTTCTTAGACTTTCAGCTCCGTTGAGGCGAGCCAGACCACTGTGTCATCGTCCAGGGCAATTAAGCCATGATCACCGTTTGGTGGCCGGTGTTTTGGGCAGCTATTCATTATGTGCTCCACAGTCTGTGATGGGTCCCCACATTCACACTGGGCGCTGTCCGCGAGGCCCCACCTCAGCATGTCTGCCCCGAAACGCCCCACGCCTGTCCTCAGGCGGTTGAGAGTCGACCATTGGTTTCGGGGCAGGTGCTGGCCAGGAACGTCCGTGGGGTCCTTGATGTAGCGGTGGAGCCTAGATGGTTCGGCTGACGTCCACTGGTCCCTCCATCTTGCCTTGACCCATGAGGGCTTAGGGATGTCGGCTGGTGTTATCAATATAACGTGATGTACATATTATTACACTACAAGGGTGGCACACAGCAAGTTGTACTTTCAGCTCTGTTAAAATGTTTAGTACATTATGTATACTAGAGTATTGCAATATATCGCATTCTGCATTTTTTTATTGAGTGCTTCAGAATGTTATTCCTGTTTGATGTCAGAATATTTTTTGTAAAGCCTGTGTGTATCTGAGCAGTTCCCAAATGATGGGAGAGTACATGAGTTGCCTACAGTATATGGCAAGAGGAAAGATTCAGAGGGACAAATGCTGTTGTGCTAGCAAGTGCTATTGAACACTAACCAGTAGTTTTATGCTTTTATGCACCTGGATTTTAACTGTCAAATATAAGTGTTGGGTAGGTTATAGAACTTTTCACTGTAATTCTGTTGCTTAACAGTTTCTTTGGATACAGTGGTTCTCAAACCTTTTCACGTCAAGGACGCCTAAACTGACACAAATTAGACCATGGATCCCCCATTTGATAAGATTTTGGCCCAGGGTCCCCCATCTGATAGGATTTTTGCTTTTAAATGGTTTAGTACAGAAACGGAAGCCCTTGACCAAAAGTCATTCAAGTCATCAAATTATGTCACTGTTACTTATGGAAATTGTTATAGTGAAAATAAATTATCCCCCGTTTTGCTGGGGACCCCCTGCAAACCCCTCAAGGATCCCTGGGGATCCCCAGAGCCCACTGAGAACCACTTGGATAGAGGAAGACTACAGGATTGGTGACTGGTCTGCATGTCTTTTGAATGTACAATTTACCTTTGTGCTATTCAATATAAACACCACTATACCAGTCTAGCAGAAAGGGCCCTCAGATTTTGAGATACACCCCTACCCGAGTGTAGTGTCCTGATTTAACGTAAACACTTGACACACGGCACCAGTACGAACAGTTGACTCTGCTTTATTATGCTCGTGACATTAGCTCTCTGAGCTATCATAAACTACCGGATCACTTCCGGGAACATGTGACCTCTACAGTGTATGACCTGTAACGCACCGGAGGTGACGTACACTACATCCCTCCCCTTCTTAGATGTTGACTTACAATATCAAATTTCTGTAACAAAATATACATCTATAACTCCGGTCACAAATTATATTACTGATAGCATATTCACTTTCACTAGAACAATACTCATCAAATTAACAATAGCATATTCAGTATTCTATAAACCAACAATTTCCCCGATCACTTTGCATACTATAAACATTCAACTTCCAATAGACAGCAGCCATCTTATAACGCTCAACTTCTCATAAACCAACAATATGAGTACAGGTATTCACAGAAAATACATAACAAATTTCTCCGTACATATTGTCCATTCCACTTCTCTTTTTTTTTTTTTTTTTTTTTTTCCTACTCCTAATCACAACCTGTATGGCGAGAGGTGGACTACCCTGCCATTAAGACAATGCCAGAGATTATTCTGCTCTGTTATGGCAATGTCTCACTTAGTGACATAGTCCATCAGATGGGGCGGCATACGCTTGTCTCTTTGAGGCCGAATGCCCTGCTGAGGAGTTTCATCTGGTGGTGCTTGTGGTTCGGCAGATTGGATTTCGTGTGCTTGAGGTGGTTCAGCAGGTTGAGTGTTCATCAGTTGTGTGTTCAACCTCTCTCCTTCCATGCTGGTTGACACTGTCTCTTGTTCTGGCTGAACCCACAGCTTCACAAATGACACGTGACGCATCATCCTTCTGCCGTCCTTTTCAAGAATCAGTGAATGTCCTTTTCGGTCCACGACGGTGTATGGGTCTCGTTCAAACGGTGTTGAGAGTTTGTTTTGCTTGTGCTGACGGAGAAGAACTTTGTCGCCCCGTTGCACTGTGCTGCCTTTTGCCCGTCTGGATTTGTCTGCATTCACACGTCCCTTCTCCTTCCTGGCAGCATCGGTTAGGCGGACAGCAATATCCTGACCAGTAGGACGCTTGCTGTCGCCTGACAGTTCAGGAAGTTTGGTTCTGATCTGGCGGTTGTATAGCAGTTCTGCTGGACTGCGGCCGGTAACACAGTGAGGTGTGCTGCGGTAGGCCATAAGGAAAACATCAAGCTCAGCACGCCAGTCTTTGCCTTCAGCGTGAGCTGCGCGTATGGCTTTACCAAGTGTCCTGTTCTGCCTTTCAACCTCACCGTTCGCCTGTGGCCAGTATGGCGTGACACGACGGTGTGACACACCACTTTCCTGCAGATATGTCTTAAATTCCTTTGAAAGAAATGGAGTGCCGTTGTCTGTCACAACGCACTCTGGGATGCCGTGAGTAGCAAATGCGTGTCTCATGCATTTGATTATGTTTGCTGAGGTGGGGCTCCGGAGGATATCGACGGTCACCCACCTTGAATAATAGTCAGTCATTACTAGTAGGTGGTCTCCTGATGGGAATGGTCCACACATGTCGAGAGCAAGTGTCTGCCATGGCTTAGCTGGGAGCTCTGTTCTTGTCGTAGGGACCTCCTGTGAAGTCGAGGTATTGAGTTGACAAGCATGACACGACTTGACTAGCTCCTCCGCTTCCTTATCAATTCCAGGCCACCATACTTTTGTTCTCAGTCTTTGTTTTGTCTTTACTATTCCTTGATGTCCTTCGTGCGCCAACATCAGTGTCTGGCGTCGTGCAGCATGGGGAATGACTATGCGAGAGCTTCTCAACACTATTTTCCCCACAGTGGACAGCTCGGTTTTGACAGTCCGATAAGCTGCGTCACATGTACTCCAGTCTCCAGTCCGGATACATTTCCGTAACACAACTAGTGTAGGATCCTCTGCTGACAGTTCCTCTAGTTGTCGTGGTGTGAAAGCATTTGGCACTGCGTGTTGAGCCACAAAGTAGACGTGCTCCTCTGTAGTCCCAATACTAATTGGTGGGTTCACTGTGAGGCGTGACAGTGAATCCGCTGCATTTTGTGCCCCTGGCTTGTACCCACCTTTCAATCCTCGCTGGCGGTTTGGACTTTGGTGAATATATCGTTTAAAGAGGCTTGTGGTCCGTGACCATCACAAAGTCTTTTCCATAGAGGAAGATGTGGAATTTCTCACATCCCCACACAATCGCAAGGGCCTCTCTTTCCGTCTGAGAGTAGCGACGCTCCACATCTGACAAAGCTCGGCTAGCATAATACACAGGTTTATGTGTTCCGTCACTTTGTTTCTGGCTCAGTATAGCTCCCAATCCCACTGGGCTAGCATCGACTATCACATGTGTCTCAGCATCTTGGTTGAAGTACGCCATTACATGTGAACTGGCCAGCTGCTTCTTGAGATCCACAAATGCTGTTTCCTGTTCTGATCTCCATGACCATTTGCAGGATTGCCTTGTAAGTCTCCTCAGTGGCTCTGATGTAGTGGCCAGATCAGGAATGAATCTGCCACAGTAGTTCACGAGCCCCAGGAAACTTCTCACTTCAGCAGCATTTGTTGGGTTTCGTGTGTTCTCCACTGCCTCGATCTTTGACTGAGCTGCTCCGATGCCATTTTTAGACAACACATGGCCCATGAACTCCAGCTCTGTCATCCTAAATTGACACTTTTTTCCATTGAGTGTCAGCTGCTTCTCTTCCAGTCTTTGAAGGACTTGGTGTAGCCTCTCGTCATGCTGTAGTATGGTTTCTCCTGAAACTATGATGTCATCAGATATGTTATGAACACCTGGTATGCCCTGTAGAACTTGTCCAATGATATGTTGGTAAATCTCAGGGGCAGATGAGATTCCGAACATCAGTCTCTTATAGCGCCACAGCCCTGTGTGTGTGACAAATGTAGTTAGCTGCCGAGACTCAGGCTCCAGCTCAATCTGATGGTATCCCCACTTTAAATCCAACTTAGAAAATACTGTGGCTCCTGTCATGTCCTCCAGTATGTCATCTATGATGGGGATAGGGTGCCTTTCTCGCACTATGGCTTCATTTGCTCTGCGCATGTCTACACACAGTCTTGGCTCTTTCTTACCATGTACTACAACTAACGGTGACACCCATGGCGTTGGTCCGTTTACTCTTTCAATCACATCCATCTCCTCAAGTTCTTTGAGTTTCTCTTTTACTCTTTTCCTCACACTGTATGGCAATCTGCGAACATGCTGTGCCACTGGTTTTACACTGTTATCAACATGCAGGCCTAATTGAAAATCCTTCAGTTTGCCTACTCCTTGGAAACAGGTTTTATATTTCTCCTGTATCTCGGCTGTGAAATGTTCTGTCTCTTTTGGTTGGATGGCATTCACCTGATCGATAAGGCCTATGTGTAACAGTCCCAATTTAACAGCTGTTTTCCTCCCTAGCACACAGATTTGTGCCTCTGCAATCACTTGCATTTTTGCAGTGACAGTGTTTGATCCCTCAGTTGTCTTTAGATCAGCTGTGAAAATTCCTTTCACTTGAAGTGGTTTTCTTGAACCAAATGGATAGACTTTCTTTTCAGCAGGCATTAATTTAATATCACCTGTCGACTTCAGCTGTGTAAATGTGGACACATTCACAATATTACAGGAAGCTCCAGAGTCTATCAGCATTTCCACTGGCTGGTCATTAACCAGTACAGTCATTGTTCCATCCTTATTACTACCAATGACTGAAAACACATAGTCATCATCACTGTCGCTGTGTTCTGTGACTGTGGTTTCAACTCTGTTCACTTTATATGCTTTCTTTGTTTTGCACACTTTGGCAAAATGTCCTTCTTTGCCGCATTTATTACACTTTTTATCCTTTGTTATGGTGCAATCACGACTCATGTGTCCATCACGACCACACCGGTAGCATGTTATGCTTCTCGCATCACTTGGTGAACGATCTTGAGGTCTGGGTCTTACCGTTCTTGTTTTTCCCCTCCCTCTGCCAAATCTTGTCTCCACTGCGTTGACTGTTAACCTTTCCATCTTTGCAGCTTGTTGATCTGCTGTCTCCGTTGCTCTTGCCATTTCTTGGAGCCCAGCCAGCTTTAGATCTTTTTCACGCAACAGCCGTCTGCGCAGTGCGTTTGAGCTGCACTTGTCAATAACTTGATCACGTATGAAGTCATCTTTATTATCTCCAAACTCACACGTGGATGCCAGCTTCTTCAATCTGCTTACATAACTGTCCATTGACTCTCCTTGTGCTTGCTCCGCTTGTCTAAACATATGTCTCTCGTAGGGGATGTTTTTCTGAGGTGTGAAATATTCATCCAACTTGTTTACTGCTTCACTGTAGTCATCATCTTCTCCCGTGTTCTCTAGCGTGAAGAAGATGTCTTGGACTTCGGCGCCTGCTAAGTGTAGCAGTAAAGCTCTTTTCCGTGCGGCATCACGAACTCCCGATGCAGTTAAATAGATTTTGAAACTATTTACCCACTTCTGCCATCGCACACCAACGTTAGCTGAGTCGGATAGCACATCAAAAGGAGCGACCGCCGGTAAACCTGATAGCGCCATCACGTCTTCTTTTATTTCCCCTTTTCTTTTTTTTCTTCTTCGGATTAAACCTCACGTTCCGTTTTGGTTCCTCGTCGCCAAATGTAGTGTCCTGATTTAACGTAAACACTTGACACACGGCACCAGTACGAACAGTTGACTCTGCTTTATTATGCTCGTGACATTAGCTCTCTGAGCTATCATAAACTACCGGATCACTTCCGGGAACATGTGACCTCTACAGTGTATGACCTGTAACGCACCGGAGGTGACGTACACTACACCGAGGTAGAACAAAACACAACAATGATTTTCTTATATTTAGGGTCTCCCATTAATTAAATTGATTGTCACGGGGGGACTTTTTTGTTGTTGTTGTTCTTTAGAACTACCCCAATCCTACTTCACCAAATAGTCAAATGCTTTACCTAAAACAAAAATTTAATTATAGTCCTGTAAACATAGCTTTAGTTTAGGCGGAAATTGTACTTTGTGGTGATAGGAACATAGGACTCCATCACTTTTCTCTCATTTATCAGAAAAACAGAAATCCCTAAAAAATAGACCATTACTTAATTGTCTAGGGTGCTATTGAACACTAACCAGGATGGACCCATCACAGACTGTGGAGCACATAATGAATAGCTGCCCAAAACACCGGCCACCAAACGGTGATCATGGCTTAATTGCCCTGGACGATGACACAGTGGTCTGGCTCGCCTCAACGGAGCTGAAAGTCTATCCTGGTCCATTTAACCAGGATGGAGATCTCTGGTACAGTTTTATTGCACATTAGATTTCTTTAGACATAGGCCTACTACCTCTTCTCTGAAACAGTGAAATTATGTAATTCCAAATGGGGGATAAGTGGCATAATAGCCTATAAGTTAACTCATTCAGGGCCAAAGACGTCTTTGACGTGTTATCAGAAATAGCCCTCAGGGCCAATGACGTGTTTGACATGTTTTTGTTTTTATTACTGCAGCGCGTAGTTCAAACACTTCCCCAGCCTGTGACATAGTATCAGGTCCCTAGCATCTAAGGCAAGCCGGCAACACGTGAACAAACACATACCGCAGCTGTTGTTTTGAAATTGAGCAGGAGGAAAAGCAGAAAACGGATAAACGCTTCCTTGTGCAGACAGGAGAAACGCCATTGAAACGCCCCTCGGCGCGCTGCAGGACCTGGTCGCTTTCCTGTGTGCCAGCCGGGAGAAAACGGGAGAAAGTAATCCAGAGAATGTGTTTGATCATCGGAGGAATGAGGAAATGATCGATCAGAGGGCGGTGAGGACGTGTTGAATAGCCGAGGGGAAAACGGGAACGATCAAATAGCAGGGAGGATAGGACAGGGAGACATGGACGAGGACGGGTGGACCAGAACAAAACAAAATAAACACACGAACAGCTAACAAGGCAGAAGCGGCAGTCACAGCAGCCCGCTGTCCGTTCTCAAGAGCTATTCAGTTGGTTCATGAAATCGCTGGGCTGCGTGCCCTCCAGTGTTGCTCCTGGCCAATCCCGGCGCCACAGGGCGTGGTTATTGCTTATCCTATGTGGGGTTAGAAATCACGCAACGAAGATAAAAGGGGGATCGTGTGTGTGTGTGTGTGTGTGTGTGTGTGTGTCTGTCTGTCTGTCTGTCTGTCTGTCAGTGTGTCTGTCTGTCTGTCTGTCTGTCTGTCTGTGTGTCTGTCTGCACACTCACTCACAGTGAGTAAACTGTATTGTTGAATGTAAAAAAAAAGCACTTCATGTGTATATATATATATATATTTTTTTTTTCATTTGTGTCATAACGAATAATATTTACATGTCTGATGTCAATACAGTTCAAAATAAAAGAATTGAGAGCGAGTTCTGCCTGAGAATGTGTGCTTTACAAAAATTGCCTTTTCTCCTGTTTATCTTCTCATGGAGACCTTTTGGGTGAAAACAGGGTGTATATAAATGGCTATAAGTAGAGTACAGAACATGCTAAAAGCTCGCTTTTTTTTCCCTGGTGAACCCAGAGACGTACATCTTCATTTTGAGGTATTGCAAATCACTTTGGTGCTAATAGATCATTTACTGTGGGTCTTGAAAGATGACCAACAATTATGAAAATCTTTGGCCTGTGCTAAATATTGGCAGTCCTAAACTGGCCATGAATGAGTTAAGAATGCTCACTCTGATGGTCATCATATTTGGAAAGGGAAATACCAGGTGGCTGAACTACATCACCAAATAGTCAGAATGTGGGTAACCCAATAAAATAAAGTTAATGTACATTTTGCAAGTTTTATTGAAACTGGAACATTAATCCAAACTATATAAATCAGTAGTATCTCCTGTCTTGACATGACAAAATAATACAATTATAATAGTATAGTCAGGGATCCACAGGCCCAAAAGCTCAAGAAAATGGGTTGAACCTGACATGGCATGCTATACTTTTTTTTTGTGTTTTATCTATTCATTTGGACATTAAGGTCCACTGAATGAGAGGTCTGCTCTGTCAGAAACCTCGCGAAAAAAAGTTGTGGCCATTTTTGGATATGAAGCCTTTATTTTTTTACCGAAAAATGTGAAAGAGTTTTTTTTCCTCAAAGTCCTCAGTGGGTTGCGTAAGCTGTCAATAAATTCATCCCAGGTACACAGAACATGTGTGTTGACAACACCAAGTTAAGAAATACACTTACAAAACCTTTCCAAATGATTTATAGCCATTTTCTATTACAAAAAAGCACTCGTTTTTTGAATTTTCTCCATTATTTTCATCTTTACTTTGTTAGTAAGCAATTATATCGTGAAATATGACATCAGCCAATGTGTCATTCTTTTCAGCAGATATTATAGTCATTCCACACTAAAGATGATTAAAATCAACCCAAAATCAATGGATCTGTGGTGATTTTATTACCTTTATGCTCGAAATTCCTCGAGACATGTTTTTAGTTTTAACAAAACCCTGTACCCCAAAGACAATACTTGTAACACAAGAAATTCAAAACAACAAAATGATTTTAATCACAAAATGTACACTGCATGACAAGCCAAGAAAACAATTATTGTTATACAGCTTTGGATAGATTGTGACCAGTATCTAGAAAACATTAAATTAAACATTAGCTGAACAAAATTATTGAACACAACACATTAAAAAAAGAAAAAAAAAAGACTGGCAACAAGGTCTATAATATAACAAAATTAACTTTGCAATGAACAAAATAACTAAATTACTGTCACTGTCTTCAAGTGTGAGAAATAACTCAATCACTGTCACTGTCTTCAAGTGTGAGTTCAGTCCCTGAACATTTGTTGGGGTCCCCAGTGCAGAGACATGCGATGACACACTTGACATTGGCTCTCACACAAGAGCATCCTCGGGCACACATGCTTTTCTTGCAGTGACAGTATTTGGTGTGTTTAAATTCTGCAGGTTTTGCCTCCTTCAGCATCATGGTTGCCATCAGCTTACCACTGACAAGCTCTCTGCCGAAGTCAGTGGCAACAGGGTAGGTTGGTTGAGACATGTGTGCTCGCTTGCATACAGCCAACTGATGCAGGGCTCGGCGAAGGGGTAACTGGAACGAAGGCATCTTCGGTAGGTGGAAGGCAACGCATGTCTCCTTTGATATTGCCAAAGAGATGGGCTCGCAGTGCATCCAAATTACCACTGATGTCACTCCTCTCATACAGTGACACCATGTACCGCCTAGCCGCTGTCACAACATCTTCTTTAACATCCAGGCTTTCCCCAGGGTTACCGTATCTGCACAGGGGCAGAAGGTCTTCCAGGTGATCAACTGCTGTATCACTGCTGTATAGTCTGCAAACTTCACGATGGTGTTCAAGGTTTGAGTCGCCACGCAGTCGTGGGTGTAGAGGTCGTACCAGAAGGGGCTGGAGACGCATCCCTGGGGCACTCCTATGCTGATGGTCAGTGGGGAGGAGGTGAGGTTGCCCACTCTCACCACCTGGCGGCGGTCTGTCAGAAAGTCCAGGATCCAGTCACACATTGCTGTGTTTAGTCCCAGGACCTTGAGCTTGTGCTGTGACACAGTGAGCTATCTCTACAGCTAGCTCTACAGAAGAGGAAAAAAGCACGCCTACAAAACTGCCGTTGATCACCTGGAAGACCTTCTGCCCCTGTGCAGATACGGTAACCCTGGGGAAAGCCTGGATGTTAAAGAAGATGTTGTGACAGCGGCTAGGCGGTACATGGTGTCACTGTATGAGAGGAGTGACTTCAGTGGTAATTTGGATGCACTGCGAGCCCATCTCTTTGGCAATATCAAAGGAGACATGCGTTGCCTTCCACCTACCGAAGATGCCTTCGTTCCAGTTACACCTTCGCCGAGCCCTGCATCAGTTGGCTGTATGCAAGCGAGCACACATGTCTCAACCAACCTACCCTGTTGCCATTGACTTCGGCAGGGGGCTTGTCGGTGGTAAGCTGATGGCAACCATGATGCTGAAGGAGGCAAAACCTGCAGAATTCAAACACAGGAAATACTGTCACTGCAAGAAAAGCATGTGTGCCCGAGGATGCTCTTGTGTGAGAGCCAATGTCAAGTGTGTCATCGCATGTCTCTGCACTGGGGACCCCAACAAATGTTCAAGGATTGAACTCACACTTGAAGACAGTGACAGTGATTGAGTTATTTCTCACACTTGAAGACAGTGACAGTGATTTAGTTATTTTGTTCATTGCAAAGTTAATTTTGTTATATTATAGACCTTGTTGCCAGTCTTTTTTCTTTCTTTTTTTAATGTGTTGTGTTCAATAATTTTGTTCAGCTAATGTTTAATTTAATGTTTTCTAGATACTGGTCACAATCTATCCAAATTAAGCTGTATAACAATACTTGTTTTGTTGGCCTGTCATCCAGTGTACATTTTGTGATTAAAATCATTTTGTTGTTTTGAATTTCTTGTGTTACAAGCATTGTCTTTGGCGTACAGGGTTTTGTTAAAACTAAAAACATGTCTCGAGGAATTTCGAGCATAAAGGTAATAAAATCACCACAGATCCATTGATTTTGAGTTGATTTTAATCATCTTTAGTGTGGAATGACTATAATATCTGCTGAAAAGAATGACACATTGGCTGATGTCATATTTCAGGATATAATTGCTTACTAACAAAGTAAAGATGAAAATAATGGAGAAAATTCAAAAAACGAGTGCTTTTTTGTAATAGAAAATGGCTATAAATCATTTGGAAAGGTTTTGTAAGTGTATTTCTTAACTTGGTGTTGTCAACACACATGTTCTGTGTACCTGGGATGAATTTATTGACAGCCTACGCAACCCACTGAGGACTTTGAGGAAAAAAAACTCTTTCACATTTTTCGGTCCAAAAATAAAGGCTTCATATCCAAAAATGGCCACAACTTTTTTTCGCGAGGTTTCCGGCAGAGCAGACCTCTCATTCAGTGGACCTTAATGTCCAAATGAATAGAAACGGACTAGAAAACAAATTAACCAAGCAAAAACAAAACAGACGAATAAAAAGTGGCTCCTCATTTGATCTGGTATATGGACACTTGTTTCCCATCCCTTGCCGATAGGAATGTCTCTGTCAATGTACCTACTGATTGTAAAGCGCTTTGGATAAAAGCACTATATAAATGCAGGCCATTTACCACTTACCATAACAAGGGTTTGGGCATGTGACTGTGACACACCATATCGCTGTCTGATACATTGCTCTTTGGACATGTTGTTCAAATGCATCCTCTGTTGGTGGCAGATTTGCAGAGACTGTTTTTTTTGGGGGGGGGGGGGGAGGGGGGGGAGGGACAGTGCATATTAATGAACAGTACAAACAGTACATGTAAATATGCCAGATTATAGCCTGAAGGCTAGTTTCTGTCTGCAGTCCCTTGGCCGGTTGATGCAACCCAGAAAACAAGCACAGTGACAGAGAAAACTCATAAAATACATGGGAAATATACAATCCTAGCAATACAGTACAATTAGTAAAGAGAGAGAAGAGGAAAATTAAATTATTAATGGTGAAAGGTAATACAAGTGTGAGCATCCTGCAAGGTCACACATGGTCGCAGGACTGGTTCAGTCTCAGCCACGCTTTTAGATGGCCCTTGAAGGTGACCAGACTGGAGCTTTCCCTTATGGAAGGGGGTAGGCTGTTCCATACCGTGCATCCTCTAAAGGACAGCACATTCTGACCAAACAAGGTTCTTCTTAGTGGAACCTCACAGTCTCCGTTCGTGACGGCTCTGGTGGATCGAGTCGAGTTGGAAATTGCTCTGTATTTAATGAAGGTGTTAAGAGGAGGTGGCGCAAGGCCATGAAGGATTTTGTAAATTAGACAAGCGGAGGTGAATTTTCTGAAATCGTCAAAACTTAGCATGTTGTACTTGGTTAGAATATTGCAGTGGTGGTAAGTGAAAGGTTTTTTTATCCAGAATTGTCAATGCTTTTTTATAGAGTATCTCAATTGGCTTAAGGATTGTTGGGCCTGTCATAGACCAGCTGGTCAAGCAGTAGCTCAAATGTGACAGTATCATAGAATGCAGGAACATCATGGCAGCACTATCCGATAAGGAACACCGTATTTGCCTAAAGTTATGTAGATGGGATTTTATTGTTTTCGACACCATTTTAACATGGCTCCTGAAGGAGAGTGGAATCTAGCATAACACCTAAATATTTGAACTCCTTAACAACATTGATTTCCTCAGTTCCTAAGAATACGTTGGAATGTGTAAGAGTTGTAGCTTGCTTCGAGAAAAACATACAAACAGTTTTTTTTGCGTTCAGTAGGAGACAGGACCTGGTGAGCCAGGCCTACACATGGGTCAAGGCAGTAGAGAGGACACATGCTGCCTCCTCAGGATTTTTGGCCGCGGCAAAGATGACCGTATCATCGGCATAAAACTGTACATTAACATTGTGACAAAAATCAGGTAAATCATTAATATAAAGCGAGAATAAGATGGGCCCCAGAATTGATCCTTGGGGGACCCCTACTGGACAACCCAGGTATGAGGAGCTGACACCCTCAACCACAGTACACTGTTCTCTGTGTGATAGATAAGATTGGAACCATTTGATGGCTTGATCAGAGAAGTTGAAGTGGGACAATTTAGTTAACAAGACTTTGTGGTTGACGGTGTCGAACGCCCTTTTTAAATCTAAAAATACAGTGCCTACACAGCCCTTTCTATCTAATAGGCTTTTACATTTTTCAATGAGTGTGACCAAGGCAGACTCTGTAGAGTGGTCTGGTCGGAAACTGAACTGCATGGGCTGCAGGGGGGTTTGACTATTACCAAGAAATTCCATTATTTGTTTGGCAATCCATTTTTCATCATTTTAGAGATGATGGGCAAGATGCTGATCAGTCTATAATTATTCAGGTTGGAGCGTCTCCTGCTTTAAAAGTGGGGGTGATTGAGGCCAGTTTCCACGCCCCAGGAACCACCAAGTGCCTAATGGACAGGTTAACAAGGTGCATGATTGGGGACGCCAGCGCCTCCTTGTGTGTTTTCAGAAAGCTGGTGTCGAGACCGGAGACATCCTTGGCTTTTGAATTGTTTAGAGAGCACTGATGATATTGATGACTTCTGTCTCAGAAATGTCTTGGATACAGAATTGTAGTGGTGGGTTGTCTGCTGTTCTATTTACTGGTCTGTCAGGATGCAGGGATGAGGTGAACTGTTTAGAAATGTCTTCGATGGATTTTATAAAAAAAAAAAATTAATTCCTGTGCCAGGATAACAGGGTATCGGCACAAGCTGGTTGTCAATTTTTAATTCCAGGCCTTTGATATCCTTCTTGTATTGTCTCCCTGTTAATTTGTTTATGTTCTGCCATATTTTCTTACTATTCCCCTTAGCGTTCACAATAATTTGAATCCAAAAGTTTGCTTTGGCCTTTCGCAGCTCCAGTGTCACTTTATTTCTGGCTGTTGTAAAGTTGTACCTGTCGATGCTTAATCCAGATTTAATGGATTTTTTAAAGTTGATTTTGTTGATGCATTTATGAAACTCAGTTCATCCAAGTTTGTGCACATCAGTCCATTTTCCTTTTTTCCGTAAAGCACTACTTAACTTATAGGCTATTATGCCACTTAACCCCCATTAGGAATGACCTAATTTGACTGTTCAGAGAATAGGTAGGCCTATGTCTAAAGGAATCTCATTTGCAATAGAACTGTGCCAGATATCTCCATAAAACTACTGGTTAGTGTTCAATAGCACTTGCTAGCAACAGCATTTGTCCCTCTGAATGTTTCCTCTTGCCATATACTGTAGGCAACTCATGTACTCTCCCATCATTTGGGAACTGCTCAGATACACACAGGCTTTACAAAAAATATTCTGACATCAAACAGCAATAACATTCTGAAGCACTCAATAAAAAAATGCAGAATGCAATATATTGCAATACTCTAGTATACATAATGTACTAAACATTTTAACAGAGCTGAAAGTACAACTTGCTGTGTGCCACCCTTGTAGTGTAATAATATGTACATCACGTTATATTGATAACACCAGCCGACATCCCTAAGCCCTCATGGGTCAAGGCAAGATGGAGGGACCAGTGGACGTCAGCCGAACCATCTAGGGTCCACCGCTACATCAAGGACCCCACGGACGTTCCTGGCCAGCACCTGCCCCAAAACCAATGGTCGACTCTCAACCGCCTGAGGACAGGCGTGGGGCGTTTCGGGGCAGACATGCTGAGGTGGGGCCTCGCGGACAGCGCCCAGTGTGAATGTGGGGACCCATCACAGACTGTGGAGCACATAATGAATAGCTGCCCAAAACACCGGCCACCAAACGGTGATCATGGCTTAATTGCCCTGGACGATGACACAGTGGTCTGGCTCGCCTCAACGGAACTGAAAGTCTAAGAACAAACACCAGAAGAAGATAACAGTGGACAAATTGACTCAAAACTGTCATTCACAAATTTCATTCAAATGTATTATTATAACCGTATTTGCCCAAAAGGATTCAAAGTGCAACTGTTTCACTGAAGACAAAAACAAAATTTAAGCGCAACTGAACAGAATGAAATAAAATAAAAGTGCAATAAGTATTGCACATTTGAAATGTATTTGTCACACTTGAACAATTTCTGGGGCAACTGGCCCACTTGAATTGACACCACCTATTTCAATCCCCAAGACACACACACAGAGACGGAGTAAACTTTATACATTTCCATTTATTAACATTTAGTTTAGGAATAAATCATTAACATACAAAATACTGTTTTCTGCAGATTAAATCAGCTCCCCTCTTCCCAGTAGCTTGTCCCACTAGATCAAACTGCCACAACCAATACTTGTTAGGCCAGTTTCATATTACACTCCATTCCAGAGGACACTGCAATTCAGCAAACATTTGGGCACACATGCATAAGATCAAGCTCATAATTTAACATGGGTAAAACCAAACGACACCACACAATTCAAGACCGTCTAAGAGATAGGCTAAAGCACGTCAAGCCAAATCATTTCACCCATCTGTTCAGGGGTCGAAGCACAGCACACCACTAGGCCGTAAAAGATTAGTTTGGGCAAGTTAATACCTTGGGGAACCTATGGGTAATAAAATATAAATATATATATATAAAATATAATTATGCTGATTGCAGGAAACAGGATACACCCTAGACAGGACAAAAAACATGAAAGGAATGAAAATACTAAAAATTCCAATATAGCCGACACTAGCCTACTGGCCCAAATTGGAAGAAAACACTAAAATTAGTCCCGTTACTTCTGGGTGCCTGATAAGGAGATTAATGGACAGTTAGTCTATTACAATGCTTCCAGCACTGCTTACCAGCCCCAGAGCTGTTGTGTGGCTTGTGCAGATGGCCATCAGGCCTCGAGGAGAAGGCTGGGAGCCCACAGCGTCCTGGCTGCGTTCAGCTGACTGCATGCATGCATGCATGCGCGCGCGCTGTCCCGGTCTCGCCAGGAGGGTCGGGCTCCAGAGGGGTCCGGAGTGGAGGAGGAGGCGGCGTCAATGCGTCCTGGTGAAGTGGCGTTGGTGAATGACGCTGTTCTTGCAGTGACATTTTGGGACGCTTCAGTGGACATGAGGAAGATCAGCTGTTCATGTTGACGTCCTCAGGCTGGGAGTCCGGCCGTACTCGAACTGGGAGGAGAGAGGAGGGTGGAGTTAGTGACTCTCTACTTCAGGGTTCTTTTCTAGAGATCATTTTCCAGGACTGTCAGTGATGATCCATCAGTCTATCTATCTATCTATCTATCTATCTATCTAGCTATCTATCTAGCTATCTATCTTATTATCTATAAAAGGGAACATGGGCAATGTTTGTTGTTTCCCTGTTTCAATTCCCCCCATCACCGATGATGTCATAAGACTGTTGATGTCATCAGTGATGCCATCAGCGATGAAGTTGTGACATCATCAGTGATGTCATAAGAGCAGGTGAGCCCATACAGTGGTCGAGCTGCAGGGTGGGCGAGGCCGCGCAGTGGCTGAGCTGCGCATGCGAGCTGCAGGCCAGCTTGGCAGCCAGCAGCGTGGGCGAGGCTGCGCAGCGGGCGAGCCTTGGAATCGCGAGATTCCTAGTAGATTAATATGTTCCTCTCTGTGGAAATCTGATTTAAAAAATGTGCTATGCAAACACACCTACATGTAGCGATGGAATTTATACTTTTAGGATGGAATGTGTATTTGTGTAAACTTAATAAAAACTACTACAGTTACCAGTCCCCTATATTTACATTTGAAGGATAGCATAACTTACATTATTCAGAGGTCGTTGCTCGATGGCGTTTCTGATCTGGGCTCCTCAGTCAGACAGACAGATGACAGAAAAACCTAGATCTGCTCTCTCTCTCTCTCTCACACACACACACACACACACACACACACACACACACACACACACACACACACACACAATCAACAATCAAATTAGTATTGTAACAGAACAGTCTGGCTATACTGTTGCAGCTAAGCTAAATGCACTAACACGGCTCCTCCGCACTTTAACGTCACAAATAAACAAAACTGTGTATAATCCCACCGCTGATACCAATGTAGCCGTGTATTCGGGTCCGCCTATTCACACTTTGTTAAGAAAATAAACGGTAGTCAGGCTGTAACGTCATAAAAGGCTTGACTTTATTATCCGAATACCACAGCAGGACAACAACAACAACCCTTGAGTGAACACTAAACAGAGCCTCACATACAAACGCAAATAGATCACAACACTGAACAGTCCGTTACAGTAGTGATGCCAAATAACCAGATGGATTTATGAATGGCTCGGATAATATGTCATAGCATTACGATAAGTGTATCGCGTAACGATCAGGCTAAGCTAGGCTTAACGTTAACGTGATACATAAAGCCCTGAACCGAGCTGGCTAGTGGCTCATTTAACGTCGTTAGGAAAGTTACATAAGGGATTTAAATGCATGTGTTTGCCACATAAGTGATTCGGCAATCGGCATTGCTCTTGTTAGTTTAACAAAACTAATGAAAAGAACGTGAGCTTGTAGCTAACAACAGGAATGCCTCATGAGAGTATACCGCTAGCTAACAAAATGCCACCGGCAGCCCGACTGTAATAAACGAACATTAATGTCTGGCCTCTTGCATTAGCTGGTTGACCCATCGATCGACAGTATAATTTATCAACACATTATGCCATGGATGGTAACATTGCCCAGCGCATTCACCTTGATAAAGCATGCCAACTAATAGCTATGCTAACCTAGAAACAGAAAGACATCTTTCTAGGTTAGCATAGCTAGCCGAAAGACAGTTCCAATCGGAGGTAGCAAGCTAACGTTTACGACTAGTTAGCTAACAATAGCTAACGTTAAAGCTAGCAATTGTAACGTTAGTGAACAGGAATGCCACGATGAAACATAAAATAAACACTCAAAATACCGACTACCATTAATCGCTGGCCTCTTACCAGGCAGTATCGACAGTAAATACCATTGACAGTAAAACACATTGATAACCTGATAGCGTTAAACCGGGTGTCCTGTTTCAACCAGGCTATAGAGCTAGTCATACTATAGCGATTAAAAACCACATCTACCAAATGTCTAAACACTAATAACGTGACTATAAACAAATGTAACGATACCTGCTAACATGAGCTGTTTGCGTGTTGGTAGAAAAAACCTTCTTCTTCTTCTTTTTTGGAGTTTGATGGCGGTTGGCAAAGATATGTATGTGCATTACCGCCACCTACTGGAGTTTAGAAAACCGCCCACACGGGACAGCCTAAAACTAAAACAAATGCACCCAGAAACCACCCAGGGATATTTGATTGGTCAACATTATACTGGCTTTCTATTGGTTTATCTTTTTGATACTGATGTTTCGCTCTAAATCCAAGAGCAAAGAGAAAATCCAAGAGGAGAAATTCCAAGAGAGAGCACACTCAATTTGAATGGGAGCACAGACTGGGAGCACAAGCAGACAAAATCGAAGTCCGAGGACATGATATTTGAATGTGAGTGCATGAAATCTGTCCATAAAGAAAAGTTTTGAGCGCGAGCGTAAAGTTTTGAGCGCGAGCGTAAAGTTTTGAGCGCGAGCGTATAGTTTGAGGACAAGCAGAGTAAATCTGAGCACACGCAGGGGCTTTTTGAGTCCAAGGGTCGAAAATATGAACGTGAAATTGATAAATAATGCTCTCAAATTTCTTGAACACCCTCTTGAATTAAGATTCTATTATAATTCCATAGTTTTGATGCCTCTCTTCCCTTCACAGGATGATCAAAAACATTTTTCATGGCCTGGGTAAAAGCAACGTAGGAAAAACATAGACTGGACTGGCTTTCCCAAACAGGTTTAGCCCACGCCAATGCCTTTCCCTTCAGACAGCCCAGGAGAAAGGCAATGCGAGCTCGTGCAGTGGAGTATGACTCCGGCTGCAGTTCAAAAACAATATCACACTGCATAAGGAAAGACCCGCAGGATCCCAGATCTCCCTCGTAACGCTCCGGGACAGGATAGATAGATAGATAAACTTTATTGTCACTTCATGGTACAAGTATCACGAGCGAAATTCTGCTTGGTTCGCTCTCAGAGTCAGAGAGCAAAACCGTGTCGCCATTGAACAGTGCCAGCAATTGGACAATGCATTTAAATGAAATACACTCAGGGACAGGAGCGTGAGGTTCCGGGGAGAAACCCGCTGTGGGTAAGTCACTCACCACGGCTGTAGCTTCAATCTTATCATGGGGCAGAGGTTGAAGTTGCGCTGCACTGCCGTCATGTGAAGTTCTCTACGGAGATTGTTAACATTAGTCGAGAGATCATTCATACCGTCCAGTACCTCTCTTAAGGCTTGATCATGAGTTCCTAGAAGGGCGGCTTGACCCGCTAGTCTGTTGTAGAGCGTCTGCGTCTGCTGGGTTCATTTTTGGTCTGCTTGTACTGTGACCAACGACAAGTAACCCAGATGCAGACAGAAACTCAGAGATGTGATTGATTATTTAAACAAATGATTTACTTTAACACATTGAGTGCCACAGCGCTTCAGTAAAATTGTCTGCAGCCTGTGCCAGATTCACTTCCATTCAGTTGAAAACAGCTATAGAATTTTTTATATTAGGGCTATATTGATAGGGCTGGACTTTAATGAAACATTGAACACTCCTGCTTCTTCCAAAGAAGAAATTTAGTTTCTAGACAGTTCCATTATGAAATGACAGCCTTTGAAAAAAGTGCACTTTCAAGGGTTTTCTGTCGTTTTTTTTTACTTTCCAAGATATAGTCACTTTTATGAATACCTTTTGCACTCTAATTTCGAGCACATTCACTGACTCTGGCTGGTGTTTTCTGATGTGGTGGCGTGGTGTGGTTTCTGTGCAGCCTGCGTGCCCCCCCCCCTCTCCACCTCTGAGCTGCGGGCTCCTCCCCACACGCACAGAGTTTGTTTTCTGAGACTCCGTTTTTGCCCCGGACGAATCCCAGCGCGCATCAAGGAAATGCCAAACGCGACTGAACGAAAAGGCTTGGCCGTTCGGCTTCGGATGCTGGCTTTCTGGCAGGGAATCGTGTGGAGATAGATAGAAGCATAAGAGCTCAGTTGTGAGCGCGGATGCAGCCGAGCCCACTCTCCGCTGTAGACAGAGCAATATATACGGCTCTGGCTGAAGCATGCATCGGTTTCCTCTTTGATCACGTCTTTCCCTGCTGTCTCCTGTACAAAGTAAAGGATCTGAGGTGGGTGGCGCAGCTTCCGTGTCGATGTTTAAGGTGGCGCCGTGTGATCTTGAGCTGTCTCTCTTTCCTTCTGACTGGAAATCTGCACTGGTCTTCCCGCTCTTTAAAGGTGGCTCTGCCTCAGACCCCAACTGCTATAGGCCTATTTCCATCTTGCCCTGCTTGGCCAAGGTCTTGGAGAGGCTGGTTCATAATCAGCTCAGCCACTTCATGGCCTCAAACAACATCCTGACCAACTTGCAGTCAGGGTTCCGGCCGGGGCACGGGTGCATCACAGCTACCCTGAAAGTCCTGGATGACATCATCACTTCCCTGGACTCCAAGCAGGTCTGCATCGCTGCCTTTATTGATCTAGCTAAAGCTTTCGATTCAGTGAACCATTCTATCCTCTTACAGAGGCTCTCCAGCATTGGCCTCTCACCAAAATCATGTAAATGGTTTGCCAGCTACCTTGCTAACCGTGCTCAGCAGGTGAAGTCAGAAAACATCTTGTCCGACCCTCTTACCATCTCTAAAGGGGTGCCTCAAGGCTCCATCTTGGGCCCACTGCTGTTCTCCATCTACATCAATGATGTAGCCAAGGCTGCTGGAGATTCATTGATCCACCTATATGCCGACGACACCATCCTATATTCAACGGGCCCTTCTCTCCACTCTGCGGCATCCACCCTTCAACTCAGTCTCACCAATATTGAGCAGTCATTTCACAGCCTCCATCTGCTTCTTAATTCTAAGAAGACGAAATGCATTCTTTTCGACAGAAAACACGACACCACCAGCGCCCCCAAGATCACCTGTGCCGATGGCTCCGAGCTGGAATTTGTCACATCATACAAATACCTTGGCCTCTGGCTGGACCCATCCCTCTCTTTCAACACTCACATAAAACACCTACAGTCTAAAGTCAAAGCTCGCCTGAGCTTCTTGTACCGCAATAAAGCTTCTTTCACCCGTTCTGCCAAACACACGCTTGTCAAGATGACCATCCTGCCCATCTTTGATTACGGCGACACCATCTACAGAATGGCATCCCAGAGCGCCCTCAAAAAACTGGACACGCTTCATCATTCTGCCATCCGTTTTGCCACTGGCGCACCATTCACTACTCATCACTGTGACCTTTACAACCTGGTCGACTGGACATCCCTTCACACCAGACGGCTTCTTCACTGGCTCCAGCTCATCTACAAATCCATTCTAGGCAAAACTCCTCTCTACCTCTCCTCCCTTCTACACTTCTCCAGTTCCGACTACAATCTCAGATCCAGTAACTTCATCCGACTCTCCGTTCCGAAAGTCCGCACCGTTTTTGGCCGCAGTGCCTTCCGCTTTGCGTCAGCTTATGACTGGAACACTCTACAAAACACCCTCAAACTCACGGTCCTCTCATCCCTCACTGCTTTTAAGCAAAACCTGCAACAGATTATAATCGACTGTTGTACCTGTTGACCTCCTCCCAACCACACACATACCCCCAGTCCCTCCTCTTCTCCCTTCCCTGCCCCTTCACCCCCTCCCCCCTCCTCTTTCTCTCTTTCTCTTCTCTCTCTCTCTCTCTCTCTCTCTCTCTCTCTCTCTCTCTCTCTCTCTCTCTCTCTCTCTCATATTGTTATTGTAGCCTGTGTTTGTATATAGTATGCTCCTATTACTACTGTAAGTTTTTACTTGTATTTATATAACCTTGTTTTTATTTCAGCCTCCCACCCCCTTCCCCCAAAAGGCCCTTGCTTTTTGTCAGGCTGCTTTTGTATATAAGAAATTGTTCTTACTTGCTTGCCTGGGTAAATAAAGGTTAAAAAAAAAAAAAAAAATCCCTTGAAGGGATTCATGCTCACTGGCTGGGTACGACCTTAAACAGCAAGATTATGGAATAATATGAATTATGATTTTAGGACGTGCACAGACGTCCTTGGCACTGAACGTTACTTTTTTTTAGGACGTGCACAGACGTCCTTGGCACTCAATGTGTTAAGGAATAACTTAGATAGATAATGCCTTAAAACTGGCAATACAGGTTACACTGAAAATGTGCAGTCTTTAGGTCAAAAACGAGCAGAGGCTCCGATGGCAGTCCAGATGGTGCGGTGGCTCGGCTGTGGCAGTCCAGGTGGAGCTGTGGCTTGTCTGTGGCAGTCCAGGTGGAGCTGTGGCTTGTCTGTGGCAGTCCAGGTGGAGCTGTGGCTTGGAGCTGTGGCAAGTCCAGGAGGTATAGGGTCATCTGTGGCACTTCCGTGACCGTGGAGAGCGAAGGTCCGTTTCTCAATGGATTTGTCATCTAGGAGGGTTAATAAACAAATTTAGCCGGGGTGTATTTTTAAAAAAGGCGGGGAAAATATTTGAGAGACCAAAATCCAAAATGGCTGCTGTGGAAATGAACTTTTTAATGCTTTGACCTACAATGATGCACAATACATGGTTTCAGAGCTTATTCTGGTCAAGGAATACATATTTGGTGTTTATATAATGATTTGACCTATTTTTGACCTTCAAATCCAAGATGGCTGCCAATTTTGAGGCAGTTTTTTCAAAATCGTCATAGAGCCTTCATATTAGGCTTGAATGACAGGTCTTCTCATGATGAGTTGAATAATATACAGTATAAGTACACAGAAGTAATCTCTGAGGTCAATAAAGTCAATGTTTGTGTGTAAACAACAGTTGCTGATTTGCGGTTTCCCATTAAATAGGGTAGGCTACTGAGAATATGGTGTCCAGTTCATCCCATCACATTTTCATAATGAACCAAAAACAATTTTGCACTATAGCCTAACATAAAATAGTATTCTGTATGCAAAGCTAGCAAGGTTAGTTGCTTGAGCTGAATTTAAAGGTCAACTCAAAACAAACAATGAAATAACCTTTGAAATTAAAACTGAATCCTAGGCTATTAAATTTCATCAGCACACAGTAAAGGAAACTTGTCTTTGAACTCAGCTGACTGTCTAGTCCTAATCCCTGTTGTGCAATGTCCCTTTTCAGTGAAGTTTTAGTTTTTGTTAAGAGTATGGACTTTTAATCTTGACCTTGTTGGTAGGCAACGGCCCTTTTTCAGTCAAGCATTTTCAGATTAGCTCAGTCAGTCTGTGAAGCAGTCAGTGTCAGCACTTGCGCGAGCTCGCTTTTTCTCTAACTAATGTTAACATTACACACTTTAAGAGACTTTGTTTGAGGATATCAACGTTATTCACTAGTCTAAAGATAGTTCTACCATCAAGAACATATAAAACAAAAGCAAAAACAATTTTTATTTGCAGAAGTCATCATTGATATTTGGTGTTAGCTAACGTTAGGTAACGTTATTATTTTTAGCTAAAGGTAATGTTATCTGTCTCCACACTTCTGTCAACTGACATATGCATTTGCTTTTGAAAATAAACAGCCTGGCTTGCTTAAGCATAACTGAAGATTAAATAGAAATATAACATGACAAATGCATGTACCGATTGGTTGCCCCATCTTCCCAGGAGGTGGTGGTGTAAACATCATCAAATTTATCAAGTCCTGACCAGTCTTGGGCTTTTAATTGTAAGCTGTCCCATTTGCCTTGATTTATTGTATCGGTGGGCTTGCAAGGCTTGTCACATTTTAGGACACATTCATAGGACATTGTGTGCTTTGTCTTTCATTGGGAGGGAAAGCAACTCGCTATTATATTACTGTTATATTATATTGCTGTTATACGCTGTTTATTTTCAAAAGCAAATGCATATGTCAGTTGACAGAATTGTGGAGACAGATAACATTAATTTTAGCTAAAAATAATAACGTTACCTAACGTTAGCTAACACCAAATATCAATGATGACTTCTGCAAATAAAAATTGTTTTTGCTTTTGTTTTATATGTTATTGATGGTAGAACTATCTTTAGACTAGTGAATAACGTTGATAACCTCAAACAAAGTTTTCTTTTTCTTTTTCTTTTTTATATATTCCCCCCCCCCCCCCCCGATTTTTTATCCCATTTTTATCCCCCATTAGTGCTAACGTAATTTCTTTATCCTGGTTGCTACTCCACCCTCTGCCGATCTGGGGAGAGCCGAAACTGGCTCCATGCTTCCTCCGAGACATGGGCAGTTAGCCAGCCACTTCTTTTCACCTGACAGGGGAAGCTTCACCGGTAGGACATAGCACGTGGGAGGTTCACACTATTCCAACCAGTTCCCCTCCCTCTGAACAGGCGCCCTTAACGACCAGAGGAGGAACCACATTAGCAACCAGGATATTGCATGTTTTTGGTGAAGGGGGTTCCTATATGAAGGAAACCCCCGGGAGGCACGGGGAGAACATGCAAACTCCACACAGAAAGGCCCTTTTGACGACCCGAGGACATGCGGACGGGCACGCATTCCTTCAGCGTTCACATCGTCCCAGGTGGGAATCGAACCCACGACCTTCGAGCTGTGAGGCGATAGTGCTTACCACCACCGTACCTCCTTTTATATCCTCAAACAAAGTGTCTTAAAGTGTGTAATGTTAACATTAGTTAGAGAAAAAGCGAGCTCGCGCAAGTGCTGACACTGACTGCTTCACAGACTGACTGGGCTAATCTGAAAATGCTTGACTGAAAAAGGGCCGTTGCCTACCAACAAGGTCAAGATTAAAAGTCCATACTCTTAACAAAAACTAAAACTTCACTGAAAAGGGACATTGCACAACAGGGATTAGGACTAGACAGTCAGCTGAGTTCAAAGACAAGTTTCCTTTACTGTGTGCTGATGAAATTTAATAGCCTAGGATTCAGTTTTAATTTCAAAGTTAATTTCATTGTTTGTTTTGAGTTGACCTTTAAATTCAGCTCAAGCAACTAACCTTGCTAGCTTTGCATACAGAATACTATTTTATGTTAGGCTATAGTGCAAAATTGTTTTTGGTTCATTATGAAAATGTGATGGGATGAACTGGACACCATATTCTCAGTAGCCTACCCTATTTAATGGGAAACCGCAAATCAGCAACTGTTGTTTACACACAAACATTGACTTTAATGACCTCAGAGATTACTTCTGTGTACTTATACTGTATATTATTCAACTCATCATGAGAAGACCTGTCATTCAAGCCTAATATGAAGGCTCTATGACGATTTTGAAAAAACTGCCTTTTAGAGCTCAAAATTGGCAGCCATCTTGGATTTGAAGGTCAAAAATAAGTCAAATCATTATATAAACACCAAATATGTATTCCTTGACCAGAATAAGCTCTGAAACCATGTATTGTGCATCATTGTAGGTCAAACCATTAAAAAGTTCATTTCCACGGCAGACATTTTGGATTTTGGTCTCTCAAATATTTTCCCCGCCTTTTTTAAAAATACACCCCGGCTAAATTTGTTTATTAACCCTCCTAGATGACAAATCCATTGAGAAACGGACCTTCACTCTCCACGGTCACGGAAGTGCCACAGATGACCCTACTAAGGTTCAGTGGCTCGGCTCTGAGAGATGAAGCATAAATTAATAGTTGTCCTTGCAAAAGGTTCAGAATTACTTGGCAACACCCTCTTGAATTAAGATTCTATTATAATTCCATACAAAAACAGCTGTACTCGCTTCGGCAGGGAGCAGTGTGGCAGAGTATGGAGTGGAGTTTCGGGCTCTAGCTGTGAAAAGTCAGTGGGATGATGTCGCTCTTCAGGAGGCCTTCCAACACGGACTTTCCGAGTCTCTCAAAGATGAACTGGCTGTTCGTGACGAGTCAACGGACATGGACTCGCTTATTTCTCATGGCTATTAGGCTAGATAATAGGCTCCGCGAGCGCCGAAGAGAGAGAGGTTATCTGGCCGGGGGCTTTTCAGCTCGACGTTCTCCGACACACATCACCACTTCCGTTTCCGCTTCCGCTTCCGAGAAATCACGGGAGCGCCTGACAATGGCCGAGCCCGAGCCGATGCAAATCGGTCGTGCCCGTGGTCCATTAACAACAGAGGAGAGGCAGCAGCGAAGAAGCAGCAATAGCTGCTTTTATTGTGGCAAGCATGGTCACTTCGCAGAGGGATGTTCTCTGTGGCCGGGAAATGTCTGGGGCCCTCAGTTGGGAGTAGACTGATGGCCCAGATAGTAAGCCACCCTCCCTCCAATCCAAGAAGGACCCCTCTCCAAGTTTCTGTTATACATAAAGGTAATATACACTCTTTTTTTGCCTTGATTGATTCTGGTGCGGACGAAAGTTGTATTGATGATTCTGTCTGTGAAAAACTAAATATTCCCCTTGTTGATCTTGAGGTGCCACTCAAGACCAATGCTCTGAACGGGGAATTATTGGCCCTAATTACCAAGAAAACTGTGCCGCTGATGCTACATCTGTCTGGGAACCACCAAGAACTTATCAGTGTTTATGTCATGTCCTCTCCTGATGTTCCCATAGTTCTTGGATTTCCCTGGCTCATGTTGCATAACCCCCATGTGGATTGGAGGAGTGGGACAATTTACAGTTGGAGTATTTTTTGCCATTCATGTTGTCTCAAGTCTGCTCTGGGTCCTAACTCTCTCTCTCATCCTCCTCAAGCCACTTCACCAGATATATCTATGGTTCCTTCTGAGTATCAGGATCTGGGAGAGGTTTTCAGTAAGCAGCGTGCACTCTCTCTTCCTCCTCATCGGCCCTATGACTGCGCCATTGAGCTACTACCAGGAGCTCCACCGCCAGGTAGTCATCTATACAACCTTTCCAAACTCTGCAAAGCCTTTCTATCTTTAGTCGACACCCTTGGCTTTGCTCAGCTGGTTCATGAACAAACGCATTCTAACGGCAACACGCTTGATCTCGTCCTCGCTCGTGGGATTAACGTCTCAGATCTGTCAGTCATGATATACCCTCCAGCACTGTCAGATCATTATCTCATTAAATTTAAAATAGACCTGCCCCTCCGGCAATCAAACCTAGCCGATACCTACACCGCCCGGCGTATCGATAGTTCTACTCCCACTGAACTCGCTGATTTGTTATCGGGGCCGCTTTCCTCTCTCACAGAGCGGATCGACTCCATTAATGAATTCACAAATCAATTTAATTCAATCCTACTCGCCTCGCTTGATTCTATCGCACCTCTACGTACTAAAATCCGTCGCCCTAAAAAACCCTCGCCTTGGTATACTGACGATACACGCGCACAAAAACTAATATGCAGAAAACTAGAACGTAAATGGCGATCATCCAAGCTTGAAATCTATCGACTAGCTTGGAATGATAGCCTACTAAAATACAAATGTATGCTCTCCGCTGCAAGAGCCTCCTACCTATCAGATCTTATTAACACTAATAAAAATAATCCTAAATTTCTATTTGACACGGTCGCAAATCTTACTCGCAAACCCTCCCCCAATACAAACTCTCCATTTACAGCTAATGACTTCCTTGACTTCTTTAACCGTAAAATTATCTGTATTAGAGATGAAATTAGCAACTCTCTATTACTCACAAAGGGTGCTAACCCCTCTCCTAGCCCTGTCCTTAGAACCTTAGGCGAGAGTACTATACTCTCGAATTTTGAGACTATCTCTCTAAATGCACTTTCAAAAATTGTACTTTCATCTAAATCCACAACCTGTTTATTCAACCCTCTCCCTGCAAAGTTGATTAAGGAACTCCTTCCAATACTAGGCCCCCCCTTACTTAACATTATCAATAGCTCCCTCTCCTCTGGCATTGTCCCTGCCTCCTTCAAATCTGCTGTAATCAAACCTTTACTTAAAAAGCCAAACCTTGATTCTGAGGTTCTTAACAACTTCAGGCCAATCTCAAATCTCCCCTTCCTCTCTAAAGTTCTTGAAAAAGTAGTCTCGACACAATTAACTGACTACCTCTCACATAATAAACTTCTCGATCCCTTTCAATCTGGTTTTAGATCACTCGAAACTGCTCTTACAAAAGTAACCAATGACCTTCTCCTTGCGTCCGACTCTAATTTCTCCTCTCTTCTCATTTTATTAGACTTAAGCGCAGCCTTCGATACAATCGATCATAAGATCCTCCTAGACCGCTTATCTAACTACGTAGGTATCCGGGGCACTGCCCTATCCTGGCTAAAGTCATATTTGTCTGATAGGACACACTGTGTCTCATATAAAAATATTATGTCCACTTTCTCCTCAGTGAAGTTTGGTGTACCGCAGGGATCAGTCCTGGGTCCCTTACTCTTTGGAGTTTACTTACTGCCTCTTGGCGAAATTTTCCGTAGATATGGCATTAACTTTCACTGTTATGCCGATGATACCCAAATTTATATACCAATTAGACCAGACGATCGCTCTAAACTCGCTAATCTTGAATCCTGCTTAATCGCTGTTACAGATTGGATGTCAAATAATTTCTTACGACTAAACGCCAACAAAACTGAACTACTAGTTGTTGGCCCAAAAACCCAACTTCCATTTCTCACTGATCTTAGTCTGAACATTGAGAACTGCGTAATTACTCCAAACTCAAAGGTGAAAAACCTAGGTGTTACCTTTGATCCTACTCTGTCATTCGATGCTCACATTAAGGATATCACTAAAATAGCTTTCTTTCATCTTCGCAATATCTCAAAGATCCGTCCCTTGCTAAATGCAACGGATGCCGAAACCTTAATACACGCCTTTGTTTCATCTAGACTCGACTACTGTAACGTCTTATTCTCTGGCCTTCCACTTTGTAGCACAAATAAATTACAACTCGTGCAAAACGCCGCTGCTAGAATTCTAACTAGAACTAAGAAGTTTGATCATATAACTCCGGTCTTAATCTCCCTCCACTGGCTCCCAATTCAGGCCAGATCAGACTTTAAGGTGCTTCTGTTAACCTATAAATCTTTGCACGGGCTCGCACCTCCGTACTTATCTGAGCTAATCATTCCTTATGTTCCCACGCGTACTCTCCGCTCACAGGACGGTAATTATCTTACCGTCCCTAAAATTAAGAAAAAATCAGCAGGTAGCAGAGCATTTTCTTACCGTGCTCCACATCTCTGGAACCAGCTTCCTCTGTCAGTTAGGGAAGCTGGCTCCATTGAAATCTTCAAAACTAGACTCAAAATCCATTTATTCTCCCAATCATTTGGCTGTGCTTGATGGTTATGTTTGATGATGTCATTCCTTAGAAATATTTATTAGCTCTTGAGTACATACAATCCTGAATTGCTGAGCGGGCTGTCTCAAGCCAGCAATATCAGTATAAACTTAGACTGACCTAATCTAATTTAACTGAACTGCTGAGCGGGCTATCCCCAGCAGCCAGCAGTATCAGTATAAACTTAGACTGACTTGACCTAATTTAATAATTATGGCATCAGCCGATCCAATAGCTCAGATATAAAATCAAATAGCTGGTGAATAAACTTAGTCCTGAACTGCTGAGCGGGCTATCACAAGCCAGCAGTATCAGTCTACACTTAGACCTAGACTACCTAGACCTGAATTAGCAGTATAGTATTAGTCATCCTAAAAAATCCTAATAAATTTTGTTTTGACCTAATTCTATTGTTGTCTATAGAGTTAGTTCCACCTCTGCGCAGATTCCCCCGCTCTCTTTTCTCTCTCCCCCTCAGGTGTCCTTCATTGGCCTGACGTACACCCCCGCCGCTGCAACCCTAGGTCCGGCCGTCATCGCCCTAGCCACCTGTCGTCACTCTAGGCCATCTACCCGCTACTCCTTCTATTGTCTGACACCCCGGGCTCTTCACCACCACCGACACCTATCCTCATCATCCTGGTCACCTGCCTGCCTAAGGGAAGGGGGGGACCCCCCCCCCCCGGCCTCATCACCTCCAACTCCTATCCTCCCCTCCCCTTAATCATCACCTCCGACTCTTATCCTCCCCTCCCCTCCTCTTAGCTAGTATTCTCTAAACCTACAAACACTTAAAGACTACATTTTCTATTTCCTTTGGACTCTACTTTTTACATTTTCAACTCCCTTCCCTGATTTTAGGATAATTTAAAAACTACATTTTTATATCCCTTCTGTTGGACTCTTTTTTACATTTTCAATTTTCTGTTCTTTTGTAAATTTTATTTCCATAATAAACCATTTACAGAGTTTCATTGCCAGAAAACTCTGTGCATGGTTTAGCCCGGCATCTCTCGGCCTGTCTCGGAGGGGAGTCCCCGGATGGGGGACCATTGCTGGGTCCACTGCCTGGGTGGGCCCGCCCCCCGCGTGGCCTGCTCTCTCAGTTCCCAGTCACTAGCTGGGGGCGGGTCTGGGAGCGGGTCGCGTGGGGGGTGGGTTTACCCAGGCGACCATTGCTGGGCCCCTGTAGCACAACGACCTCACAAGGTTCCTCCTCAGCCAAGCCAAGTCACTGGGGCAATCCATATGGTGGAAAGGTTTTCTTGCGTTCACTGGGGGTGTGGGGACGCCGCTGTGTCCCGGCCCGGCCTTCTCTCCCACGCCTTATGTGTGGGGGGGGGGGGGGGGGGGGCGGGGGGCATCGGTGCTCTTCATCACTGGTCTGCCGGCTGCCGGTTGGTTTAGAACAGTTTAGGTAGGCGATAGATTAGCTACAGCCTAAGGCTGACCTGTTATAGTGTTCAGGCAAAGATCAGACTAGAGCAGAGTAGGATAGGCCAGATTAGGCTGTAGATTAGCTAGATACTATGTCCCAGTTAGCTCTGGTTAATGCTTAGAGTAGTCAGTTGTCTGATCTTCCCCCCCCCCTCTCTATCTCTTTCCCCCGCTCCTTTCCCTTCCTCCCCCTCCTGTTCCCCCCTCTCCCACATTTCCCACCCCCCCTGCCTCCTCTCTTTCCATGCTCTTCCCTCCCCCGCCGCCTCTTCCCACGTTCCCCCTGCTCTCCCTCCCCTGCACCCTCCCACCTCTCCTTCTCTGTTCTCTCCTCCTCTCTGTCCTCTCCCCTCTCTCACATTCCCCCTGCACTCCTTCCCCTGCACCCTCCCACCTCTCCTTCTCTGCTCTCTCCTCCTCTGTCCTCTCTGGGGGGGGGGGAGGAGGGGGCGGAGAGGTCTGTTCCCTCCTCCGCCTCCTCCTCCCGCGTTCCCCCTGCTCTCCCTCCCCTGCACCCTCCCACCTCTCCTTCTCTGTTCTCTCCTCCTCTCCCCCTGCACTCCTTCACCTGCACCCTCCCACCTCTCCTTCTCTGTTCTCTCCTCCTCTCTGTCCTCTCTGGGGGGGGGGGGGGGGGATGTGGGGGAGGAGGGGGCGGAGAGGTCTGTTCCCTCCCCCGCCTCCTCCTCTCGCGTTCCCCCTGCTCTCCCTCCCTCCCCACCTCTCCTTCTCTGTTCTCTCCTCCTCTCTGTCCTCTCCCCTCTCTCACATTCCCCATGCACTCCCTCCCCTGCCCCCTCCCACCTCTCCTTCTCTGCTCTCCCCTCCTCCGCATTTCCCCCTGCATCCCTCCTTCTCTGTTCCCTCCTCCTCCGCGTTTCCCGTTTTCTCCCCGCCTCCTCCCTCCCTCACACTCCCCCTGCTTCTCTACCCTGGCTCTCCCTCCCCTGCACCCCCATCTCTCCTTTCTACCCTCCTCCACATTTCCTATTTTCTCCCCACCTCCCCCCTCTCCTCCGTCTATATTGCTCATTCTCTCCCCACCTCCTCCCTCCCCCTGCTCTCTTCTCCCCCACACCTCCCCTCCCTTCCCCTCTCCTGCTCTCTCCTCTTGCTCCTTCCCCACCTCCTATACCCTCCAACATCTCCCATTCCCTCCCCACCCCATCACTCTCTCGCATTCCCCCTGCTATTCTCCCTTCTCCTGCGCTCTCCTCTCCCCTCATTCCTATATTTTCTATATTATCAATTGTTCAAATGTTATCTTTATTCTGTATATTCTTGTTACTGTTGTGTCAGCTAGAATTAGCTAGACATACTTTCTGTGAAGCCCTCTGAGACATGTTTGTGAATTAGGGCTATATAAATAAACTTGACTTGACTTGACTTGAGCGAGAAGCTGGAAGATTATATCCAGACATCTGTGGCATCTGGTCTGATTCGTCCATCTTCATCGCCTGTGGGGGCTGGTTTTTTCTAGGGGAAGAAGGACGGTAGCCTAAGGCCTTGTATTGACTACAAAGGTTTGAATAACATTACTATCAAAAATCGTTATCCTCTTCCACTCATAAGTTCTGCTTCTGAACCCCTAGAGGGAGCCACCATATTCACCAAGCTGGATCTAGGCAACGCCTATCACCTGGTGCGGATTCGTGAAGGTGATGAGTGGAAGACGGCGTTCAATACACCTCTTGGCCACTTCGAGTACTTGGTTATGCCCTTTGGACTCACCAATGCTTCTGCGGTGTTCCAAGCCATGGTAAATGATGTGCTTAGAGACATGCTCAACCGTTTTGTCTTTGTCTATATAGATGACATCCTGATCTTCTCCAAGTCTCTGCCGGAACATATCCAACATGTCCGTCTGGTCCTGCGGTCCTGTTGGAGAACCAGCTGTTTGTGAAGGCTGAAAATTGGGAATTTCATGTTCCTACCACCACGTACCTGGGCTTTGTCATCTCCGAGGGACGGATGAGCATGGATCCAGCCAAGGTCAGGGCTGTGACAGAGTGGCCGCAGCCGCCCACCCGCAAGCAGCTGCAGCGGTTCTTGGGGTTCGCAAATTTTTATAGACATTTTATCAGGAACTATAGCCAGGTTGCTGCCCCACTGACTGCACACCTGTGTCCAAGTTTCAGTGGTCTCCTGAAGCAGCTGCAGCATTCAAAAACCTGAAAACAAAGTTTACCACCGCTCCCATCCTGGTCCAGCCCGACCTCACACGGCAGTTTATTGTGGAAGTGGACGCTTCTGATGTGGGGGTCGGAGCGGTTCTATCACAGCGGGCAGCCATTGACCAGAAACGTCATCCCTGCGCTTACCTCTCTCACAAATTGGATCCGGCTGAGAGAAATTATGATGTGGGGAACCGTGAGCTGCTGGCTGTGCTTCTGGCTCTGGACGAGTGGAGGCACTGGCTGGAAGGTGCCGAGCACCCTTTCATAGTCTGGACTGATCACAAGAACCTGGCATACCTTAAGAGTGCCAAGCGTCTCAACTCTCATCAAGCCAAATGGGCGCTATTTTTTGGACGATTCCAGTTCACCCTGACATACCGTCCGGGGTCCAAAAACATTAAGGCTGACGCCTTGTCTCGCCAGTATGTCATGGATGAGGTCACTGCCCTCCCTGAGACCATCCTGCCTGCCTCTTGTGTCATCGCGAGACTCACCTGGGACGTGGAGTCAGTGGTTCTGGAGGCTCAACGAACCCAGCCAGATCCAGGTACAGGTCGTGCTGGTCGCTTGTTTGTTCCTGATGCTGCCAGGTCGAAAGTATTCGAGTGGGATCACTCTTCTCGGGTCAACTGCCACCCGGGGCGATGTCGCACCATCGAGGTTCTCCATCGTCACTTCTGGTGGCCGACGTTGGAAACAGATGCCCGGGGCTATCTGGCTGCCTGTCCAGTGTGCACTCAGAATAAGACATCTAACCGACCCAGTTCTGGTCTCCTTCAACCTCTACCCATTCCATGGCGGCCATGGTCCCACATCGCTGTGGATTTTGTTACGGGTCTGCGTCCTTCCGAAGGTAACACTGTCATTTTGACTATCATTGACTGATTTTCTAAAGCTGCTCACTGTGTTCCTCTTCCCAAGCTCCCCACAGCCAGAGAGACAGGAGTACTTATGGTGCAACATGTGTTCCGCATCCATGGCGTTCCTGCGGACATCGTTTCGGACCGTGGTCCTCAGGTATGGAAGGCCTTTTGCACCGAGCTGGGTGCCTCGCTCAGTTTATCATCTGGTTATCATCCACAGTCGAATGGCCAGGTGGAACGCTGGAACCAGGAGCTAGAAGCCACGCTACGTTGTTTAGCGTCCTCTCATCCTTCAACCTGGGCATCACAGCTGATGTGGGCGGAATATGCCCATAATTCCTCGACCAGCACTGCCACAGGTATAACCCCCTTCCAGTGTTCTGGAGGCGCCCGTTAGGGAGGGGGTACTGTCATGGCATTTGGACAGGACTGTATTCTTGTGTGTTTAATGCTGTATCTGTGCATGTCTATTAGGTGAGAGCTGTGAGCTGCATCAGGAGGGGTGGGTGTGGCTAATTAAGGAGGATTGCTGTCAGCTGGTTCCTCATCAGCTGGAGGTCTTTAAATACCTGGAGGGATCTTCATTCGGTGTCTGCTTGTAGTACCGTATGGTCAGTACGAACGCCTGCCAAGTAATTCTGAACCTTTTGCAAGGACAACTATTAATTTATGCTTTACATTACATTACATTTCGTCATTTGGCAGACGCTTTTATCCAAAGCGACTTACAATAACTCACTTTTTGTCAGTAATAGAGCAATCAACTATGGAGCACAGTCTATGACAACTACAAATCCTGAAGGAACAGTGGTACGAGTTTAGTTTAGGATTATTATTATTATTATTTTTTTTTAAGAGAGAAATAAGTTAGATCAAGAAGGGCCCAGATGGAGCCTGAAAAGGTGAGTCTTTAGTCTTTTCCGAAAGATCGGCAGTGATTCAGCAGTCCTGACCGAAGGTGGCAGCTCGTTCCACCATTGGGGTGCCAGGGACGAGAAGAGTCGAGATCGGGATGAGCGACTTTTGAGCGCCCGTAGCGAAGGAGGAGCGAGGCGCCCTGCACTGGTGGAGGAGCGAAGGGAGCGGTGAGAGGTTTGGAACCTGACCATAGATTGCAGGTACAGGGGAGCTGACTGGTGTACTGCCCTGTAGGCCAGTACCAGTGCTTCATCTCTCAGAGCCGAGCCACTGAACCTCCTGGACTTGCCACAGCTCCAAGCCACAGCTCCACCTGGACTGCCACAGACAAGCCACAGCTCCACCTGGACTGCCACAGCCAAGCCACCACACCATCTGGACTGCCATCGGAGCCTCTGCTCGTTTTTTACCTAAAGACTGCACATTTTCAGTGTAACCTGTATTGCCAGTTTTAAGGCATTATCTATCTAAGTTATTCCTTAAAGTAAATAATTTGTTTAAATCATCGATCACGTCTCTGAGTCTCTGTCTGCATCTGGGTTCCTTGTCGTTCGTGACAAGACAGGTGCCTAATGAAACATGAGGGACAGCTGGGGAAGGCAGGAACACAGAGGGCAAAATGGGAGAACTGATTGGTGGGGAGAACTCAAGTAATGGGGCAGACTAACAAGACACATAGGCAACAGGTGGGAGGAATTAAGGCAGATTAACAAGGGAACATGGGCAACAAGTGGGGAGAAGACAGAGACTAATACACAAGGAATAAACATAACACAACTCCTTTCTCTACTGTAAGACTAATTGTCCACTGAGCTTAGCTCCTCAGAAATTACACACATAACATAGCAGGCCACACCGTGGCCTGGGCGTTACACTGCCCGCTCCTTAGGAATGGCTTCCAGACGTTCCCCTGAAACACTAAGCAGGGTGGGCGGAGGGGGACACGGAGGCGGGACAAAGGAACCCGAGAGGCAAGGACGGAGCCGGCAACCTCAGGTGGGCGACCTGGGGGCTGGCCAAACTGGCGGAGCAGGTATGGTGGACGGCCAGGCGGACTGCCAGGCCGACAGAGAAGGTCAGGGGGACGGCCAGCAAAAACACCAGACCCTGGAGGAAGACCAGAACCGGAGCCAGGTGGCGGAACGCCAGGACCGGAGTCAGGAGGCGGAACGCCAGGACCGGAGTCAGGAGGCGGAAGACCAGGGCTGGAGCTGGGAGACATAAGACCAGAGTACCTGCGAGACACCGGGACCAGTGGCACACACAGCACAGGAAGTTCCCGCACCACAGGAAGCTTGCGGGGTGCCGGAATCGGTGGCCCCTGCAGCACAGAAACAGGAAGTCTGTGGGGCGCAGGAACCGGTGGCTCCTGCAACACAGGAAGCTTGTGGGGCGCCAGAACCGGTGGCTCCCGCAACACAGGAAGAGAAAGTTTGTGGGGTGTCGGAACCGGTGGCTCCTGCAGCCCAGGAACAGGCCACACCAGGACCAGGAGACCACGGGAAGCAGAGACTGGAGGCTCCATAGCACTGGGCAGTGAGGGCTCTGTAGCACTGGGCAGTGAGGACTCTGTAGCACTGGGCAGTGAGGGCTCTGGGATCTGTAGCACTGGGCAGTGAGGGCTCTGTGGCACTGGGCAGTGAGCGCTCTGGGATCTGTAGCACTGGGCAGTGAGGGCTCTGTAGCACTGGGCAGTGAGGGCTCTGTAGCACTGGGCAGTGAGGGCTCTGTAGCACTGGGCAGTGAGGGCTCTGTAGCACTGGGCAATGAGGGCTCTGTGGCACTGGGCAGTGAAGGCTCTATGGCGCTGGACAGTGAAGGCTCTATGGCGCTGGGCAGTGAGGGCTCTATGGCATTGGGCAGTGAGGGCTCTGTAGCACTGGGCAGTGAGGGCTCTGTGGAACTGGGCAGTGAGGGCTCTGTAGCACTGGGCAGTGAGGGCTCTGTAGCACTGGGCAGTGAGGGCTCTGTGGCACTTGGCAGTGAGGGCTCTGTGGCACTGGGCAGTGAGGGCTCTGTGGCACTGGGCAGCGAGGGCTCTGTGGCACTGGGCAGTGAGGGCTCTATGGTACTGGGCAGTGAGGGCTCTATGGCACTGGGCAGTGAGGGCTCTGTGAGGAATTAAGGCAGACTAACAAGGGAACATGGGCAACAAGTGCGGAGAAGACAGAGGGCTCTATCGTTGCATCGGCCTATAAACTGCGCCCAGCGCAGCGCAGATTAGTGGCCGTGGACCAGCCCACTCGATGTTTTGGTGTCGGCGCTACAGGCGGCCTTAAGCATTACAACCACGCCTTTTAAGCGTAAAATTATCCACAGTCTGCTCATTGGAGAAGTGCAGTATACGAATCACAAGCTTGCGTTTTTAAGTTCCAATTCCACGGAGCGATCCAGTCCGGTCAGAAAGCCAAGCGCTCTGATCTCCCCCCCTCCCTTTCATCCCCGTCTGTCTCATATATTTTATTCCATATTATTATGCTTCTCAAACCAATCTGACTGCAGTTTAAATACTGCAAGCATGTAATACGCTACACTATAGCAAGATCAAAGTGAAAAGAATGTTCTAAACGCATCGGCTAGAAAAATATAGCCTATCCCTATGTCATGATGAGATTAGATTGGTGAAAGTTTGTCCAGAATGATATTGTTTTGCTACCTTTTTTTCTCCCCTGCTGCACAAGTAGGATGATGCACATAAATATAGCCTACATTATGTAAAGTCATTGCATAAATGTGTTTTTATTGTAAAAGTAAATGTGAAGTAAGCCTAATGTTATTGGAGCGGAGCGGACATCACAGGACATCACAGTAGAACCGTGTTACGGCTGTCTCTCATCTAAATCACGTTGTATCTGCAAGGGATATATATACGTCCTCGGGTACATATATGTTTCACATAGGGTTGTGTTTGGATTTCTATGTTTTATTTTGGCCAATATTGAAATGTTTGAGAATTGCATGTTGTGTGAACAGAAACATTATTTCTATCTACCACTTTAGGCAATTTAGGCTGATTTGGTTGATATTTCTTCTCGAAATGTATTAGTCTCAATGCATGCTGGGAGATTTGAGGGAGTGAGAGAGAGAGAGAGGGGGAGAGAACTACGGTATGACAGGGGCTCAAAACTACGAAATAACTACTTTTTTTCCATCGCGTGAGAGAGAGGGAGAGAGAGAGAGAGGGGGGGGGGGGGAGAGTGTGAGATGGCAGAGGAGAGCTGTGCGTAAATACGCACAATATCCGCGGCACACTGAATAGGCCTGGTTTTGAAAAGCGCTAAGCGCTAAATTAACGCCAGGTGGGAAGATATCGTTAGGCCGGTATTTAAGGCCGAAACACCCATTCTGGCCTATTCTGGCACTGCGCCATGCCTCTTTGGCGTAAAGCGCATTCCCAGGGCCTAAAACCATGTTGCTATCTTCCCGAGGCAGGCGCAAGGCACTTTTTTGCGTTTAACGCCAGTTTTTAAGCCTAAGGCCAGTGGGAAGATAGGGGGCCATGTCTGCTCAGTGCAGAAAACAGTGACGATGCACAGTGTTGATTGCAAACGTCATCACACGTCAAGAAGGAACGGGTTAAAGATAGGAGATCTTATTCTCCGTGTCAGTCAACAAATAACCAGCCACGGTGAACCCTTGTACCCCCCTTATATTTTTTGCCTGTCGCACCTCACTATTTCCAGCAGCTGGATATTGATATTAATATTTTTTTTTTATATATATATTTTTTTTAATTATTATTATTGATTCTTATCCATTGGTAACTTCATCCCTCATACCTCATATCAACATTTCATGCTTACTCTGAATTTTAACCCCTCAAATGCCAGTTTACTGTACTTTACTGTACAATAAAATTTACAGTAGAAAACGTTAGGGTTGTACTACAACCCGGGTTTTACGAGTGAGAACGAGAGCTCTCACTCTAGTGCCTAGTTCGCTGCGCACGCAGCCCTATGGAAGACTGTCATTTTGCTCCGAAAAATTTCTTTTCATTAAAACCGACCACCCACCCGTAGGTGGCGTGGTGCCCCCCTGGGGCTGTCAGCCCAGGGTACGTCACTCATTCTTCCAGCCAGCTGAGATCCGACGCAACCAATGACGCATCGACGCAGCAAGGCTGGGTAGTGAGAGCTCTCGTTCTCACTCGTAAAACCCGGGTGTAGTACAACCCTAACGTTTTACTTCGTTTCGAACTCAAGCTCTCACTCTAGTGCCAAATTCAACCGCCCTTGCTGCCGGGAGCACCCCACAGGGCGACCCGAAAGGCATCGGTGAACCACGGCCGTATGGCAACGTTCATGCCTGACCGTCTGACATATTAGAGTGGCAACGATACTACTTCCTTGCCACCGACAGTACCGCGTGCGCGAACCGCGCACCGGACACGTCGAGACTGTACCTAACTAACGTGTGATGAGAGGACCATGAGGCCGCGGCACACATGTCCTCCACCGACACACTGCGCAACAACGCAGAGGATGTCGCAACACCCCGCGTAGAATGCACCTTGATACCCTCCGGGGGTATCTTACCCACGGCAGAGTATGCCAAAGCGATCGCCTCCACTATCCAGTGTGATAAGCGATCCTTGGAAAGGGGCCCACCCTGGGCCTTCTGCCCAAAGCAGACCAACAACTGGTTTGGAGTGCATAATGAACGCGTCCTGGCCACATAGGCCGAGAGCGCCCTTACTGGGCACAGCATGTGCAAGCGTCTCTCCTCACCCGAACTGAACGGCGGGGGACAGAATGCTGATAAGTCTATGACCATAGACCTAAAGCTGGCATTAATATTCTTAGGTTGGTAAGCCGGGTTAGGTCGCAACGTAACCCTGCGCCCATCATTCCCAAAACCATACAGGCCTGCTGCACCGAGAGGGCAATCAGGTCACCAACTCTCTTTCCTGACGACAAGGCCAGCAGCAGCGCGGTCTTTAAAGACAGAACCTTTAAATCGGCGGAGTCCAAGGGCTCAAACGGATGACCCGTTAGCCCGTCCAGCACCGTAACCAGGTCCGATTTGAGAAAAACGCACCGCGACGGTGGGCGCAGTTTACGCGCCCCCTTCATGAAGCGCGAGACCAAAGGGTACGCCCCCCACGGGGCTCCCTTCAATTCCCATGTGGCAAGCAGAAATCGTGGCTACGTACACCTTAAGCGACTGCGGGGACTGACCCGCGTCAAGCAGGCTCTGAAGGAAACAGAGAACTGGTCGCACACTGCAGTTCACTGGATCCACGCCCTTACTTGTGCACCAACGCGAAAAGACCCGCCACTTGTACGTGTACTGAGTGCGGGTCGAAGCAGCCCTAGCACTCTGCATAGTGCATAGCACATTATCGGGCAAGCCCTGGGCTAGCAACTGGTCCCGTTCAGGAGCCAGACTGCTAGCTTCCACCTGCCTGGGGAGGGGTGGAACACCTCCCCCTCCGCCTGGGATAGGAGATTGGCCCGTACCGGCAACGCCCAGGGCGGATCTTGCGCCAGGGAGACCAGGTCCGCAAACCATGTCTGCCTGGACCAAAACGGACTAAAACGAGCCGGAGGCGCTGTTCCCTCACCCTGTCCAACACCTGACGGATCAGGGGGGTCGGGGGAAACGCATAGAGCCCCTCCCTCGGCCATGCGTGCGCTAGCACGTCGTGACCTAACAGGGGCTGTCATCCTGGATCGAGAACCACAGCGGGCAGTGTGTCGCGCGCCGCGATACGAAGAGATCGACGCGGGTGCGACCAAACCTGGCCCAAACCTGTTCCATCACCCGAGGGTGGAGGCACCACTCCGTATAACGGGGATTGCCTCGAGACAGCAGGTCGGCCCCGTAATTCAGCCGTCCCGGCAGATAGACCGCTGACACTGAAAGGAGATGGGGATACGCCCACAGGTGAATCCCCGCTATGGTTCAGCGCCCCCGACCGCACACCACCCTGTTTGTTCAGGGGGGCGATCGCTGCCATATTGTCCGAGCGAATCAGAACATGGTGCCCATGTCTGAGCCGCTGGAAGTGTTACCTCCGCAGGCTGGGGGGACTGCGGAGGCAACGTTCCCTTTCGAGTCTGGCCACACGCGGACTTGTCCGGCAGTGCGGTCCCCAGGAGAGCTCCCAACCAACAATGGGCCCACGGCGCCATTGATGGTGGGCTTGTCCTGAAGCAGAGCCAGGCGAATCGCCTTCAGCTCTAGCACGTTTATGTGGCGAAGCTCCTGAGCCTCCCACCGGCCGTTTGCCAAAAAATGCCCGCAAATCGCACTCCATCCCCAGAGGGAGGCGTCGGTGCGAATCACCATCCTGAGCGGGCCAGGGCCCAACCGAGTACCTCTCGAGAGGTAACGGGGGTCCGCCCATATGGCCAGCGCCTGCCGGGCCTGACCTGTCAGAGGAACCCCGCGATGACGGTCCCCGGCCGGGTCCAGGCGAAGCCTGAGGAACCAGATTTGGACCACGGGCGCATGTGTAGCCTCCCCAGTGCGAGCACATGCAGTGCTGAGGCCATCAGGCCCAACATCACTGTGCACTGATGCACTGACACCGAGGGCACAGACCTAACGTCCTTGGCTTGCTGTCCGCACCGTGTGAGCCTGTTGCTCTGGCGAAAGGCTCGCAGGGAGTCTCGCTCGAGCCCCAGGAAGGTCGCCGCCTGCGCTGGGACGAGGCAACTCTTCTGCCATTTCACCAAAAACCCTAAGGTTTGCCGGTGATCGGTCACCACCTTGGTATGTTCCGTGGCACGGACCCTCGAGTCGGCCGCTATGAGAACGTCGCTCGAGATATAGGAAGACGCGGATCCCCCTCGCGCGGAGGGGAGCCAAGGCTGTCTCCACCCACACCGTGAGGGTTCGCGGGCTCAAAGACATGCCGAATGGCAAGACACAGAACTCGTAAGCCTTCCCCAGGAAGGAGAACCTCAGGTATTTCCTGTGTCTCCTGACCACGTGGACATGGAAGAATGCATCTTTCAGATCCCCGGAAGTAAGAAATCCCCCTGTCTCAACGCGTTGAACAGGCGGGGAAAGAGAGCATTCGGAACGGGAACTTCCTCAGCGTCTTGTTGAGACGCCGAAGGTCCAATTTTGGACGCATGGAGCCGTCCTTCTTGGGCACTTGGCAAACTGTAGAGCGTATCCCTTCTGGAGGGTGCGCCGTAATGGGGACGGGGAACATAGATGCTCCCAGGCATCGAGCCTGTTGGACAAAGATGGTCTCTTGTGGCCAAGGAGCGGAACCCGTCATGAGCATATTGTTGGGCACCGGGACCTTGGTCCGCTCTCAAGAGCTTAGCTGCGGCCCTGGGCATCGCCCCACGAACTGCTCCATTGAAGGGCTCGCTCGTGAAGATAGCCCAGCAGCTGCAAGACCGAGGGTTCAAAGCGCCTGTGCAGCGTGCTCATGCCCAAGGCAGAACACGCACTTATCGTGCCGGTTCATACTCGGCCAATGTAGTTTTACACACGGCCCATCCCCTCGCTGACTTTCCCTGCTCAGAAGCACAAGGGAAGCAGGAAGCTAATCACTAATAGCAAGCTCCCGCAGGCCGCACCCTGTTAGCGGGAGTACCGTTTTAAGCAAGCTAGCAAACTAGCAAGAAGCACAGGCTAGACAGTAAGCAACCCGGAGGCTAGCGAACGTGCGCGTGCAACGGTAACGTAAGCGGCAATAGCCCAGCCCGAAGGGAAGGCAACAATACCCACAACCTGTTAACCCAAGAGAACAAGCGTGAACAAGGCACTAGCTAAGCTAGCGTAAGCACTGAGAGACAAGCATGCGCTAACACAAGCCTGCGCACCAGCCCGTGCAGCGGGCCTCTACCCTGAGTAACACGGGGAAGCGAGCGTGACCGCCGGCTGAAAGCCAGCGGCCCGCGAAGCTAGTCAATCTCAGAAGAAACTCCTCAGAGGAAGTTACAATCTAGTGGATGCTATTTGCACGACGGCAAAGCAACACTTAGCAGACAAGCAAGCTGGCTAAGATGGCATAAGTACTGAGAGAAGCGGCCACACACTCGTGTGGAGCGAGCTTACCTAGCTAGCGTATTCGCTCAGCTAATATCTCAGAGCGCCAGTATTAGCTACACTACAAGCAGTATGTAGGTCCCAGCAACGCATGTACAGCGTGCTCATGCCCTAGGCAGAACACACACTCGTTGTGGCGGTCGTAACCGACCAACGTAGCCTCACAGCTAACACAGCTCCTGGCTGTCCCCCCCCTTTCTCATGGTCGCCGCCCGGTTCATTGCGTCAGCGAAGCTAACTCGCAACAAGCCCCGCCGACTGTACCAGGAATTAGCCGGAGTTATACCATGTAAGCTAACTAGCCTGCAACGGTGAAGATAGCTGGAGTGCTACAACGCTAGATGCTAGCTGCACTGAGCAAACTAGCTAACTATCTACTTAACGTTACTCCAGCCGGAGTAACGCGCGCGCTCTTACACGAGTAGCTGGCGCCTAAAGTACCTAGCACACGGACGCTAACCGCACGGGTGCACGCTAGCTATCTGCAACAACTGGGATAATTAGCCTATTGTTCTTGTGCTATACAGTAACAAGCTATTCGCACGTATGCAACCTAGCTTTAACAGTTTTGAGCGCGGACCTTAGTCAGCCCTCAAGCCGATACACGCTACCCCAGCCGGGGAAACGTTTCACATGAGCTACATGGCGGTAGCTATTATACAGGTGTTAACTGTAAGAAGACACTCTTAGCTGTAGATGACTTGATCCGACGCCGCTGGTGAAGAGAACAGGTTCGGGTCCCCGAAGCCTGCTTTAGCCCGTCCACGCAAACCTCTCGAGGTGGGCAAGTTTAGACGGAACGATCCTTATTTCTACAGCTACTGAGAGCGCTAACTTTGAGCTAACACCGGAGCTTTAGAGTCTAAAGCTCCGATGTGTTGTCTAAAGTTTAGACAACACATCCTCTCACTGGCTGGAAGAAGCAATGAGTGACATACCCTGGGCTGACAGGACGTGACGTAGTCACGTGGATCCACGTCAGCCCCAGGGGGGCACCACGCCACCTACGGGTGGGTGGTCGGTTTTAATGAAAAGTAATTTTTCGGAGCAAAATGACAGTCTTCCATAGGGCTGCGTGCGCAGCGAACTAGGCACTAGAGTGAGAGCTTGAGTTCGAAACGAAGTAAAACACAAAATATGATTTTTTTGCCTTCCCATCAATGCCACCTGGATATTCCCCGGGGGGATTACCTTAGCCTTGGATTTGTCACATTTTTCACGGAGGAATTATTTTGTTATATGTTTCATCTTTTGAGAATTGCACTTTTTTTTTTGCCTGTCGCACCTCAGAGGATCAAGCAGCTGGATATTGATATTGATATTTATTTTTGATATTCATTTTTTTTATTATTATTATTGATTCTTATCCATTGGTAACTTCATCCCTCATACCTCATATCAACATGTCATGCTTACTCTGAATTTTAACCCCTCGAATGCCAGTTTACTGTACTTTACTGTACAATAAAATTTACAGTAGAAAACGTTAGGGTTGTACTACAACCCGGGTTTTACGAGTGAGAACGAGAGCTCTCACTCTAGTGCCTAGTTCGCTGAAAACACAAAATATGATTTTTTTCGCTTCCCATAAATGCCACCTGGATCTTCCCCGGTGGGATTATCATAGCCTTGGATTTGTCACATTTTTAGCGGAGGAATTATTTTCTTACATCTTTCATCTGTTGAGAATTGCCCCCCTATTTTTTTTTTGCCTGTCGTGCTTCAGAGGGTCCAGCAGCCGACAATCATCAATAAAAGAGAAACGCGTTGGATCCTCGACACGGAAGTCCACAGAAGTACGCGCAGGCGCATCTGGGGCACTACCCGGATGCAGATCATGACCGTGCTTTGACATCCGGGTGAAGACACACGCTTGAACGACGCCATGACGCCATGAGCGAGAGAGGACAGATGCTGGGCTCCACCGATGACGCTCTGACCGCCTCGCCGCCCGAGAGGCTCCTTCGTGGGCATTGGATTTGCGGTGCCTCGGTGAGAGCGCATACGTCAAACCGGAAGCCATGGAAGGCCCTTAGAACGCCAGATCACGATGGCTGTAAAGATTTAGACTCAGTTTTCGACGCTGATTCCAGAAATGCCAGCCGCGATGCCAGATACGATGTACTTTCAAATAAGGTAAATTTAACAAAAAAAAACATGAAACTGACTGCCAGCTAATTTTCACAAAAAAAACACAAAATAGCTTCATTCCTGCATCAATCTCGGTCTAAAGGCTTCAAATGAGTAGTTTGCACTGGAAAATACGGGTTCCAAGGTGTGACATGTACTATACTGTATATTTCATGTCAAACTGCATGGAATTGGTTGCTGTGCCAACACTGAGCAAATAGGGGGGGGGGGGGGACACAATAGAAACTACAAATTTGATGTCTTGACTCGAGCTGAGAGGTGTAAGATCAGAAAATTAATTATTTTTGGGGAATGTACCTGGGAGTCAGATTTTTTTTTTTTTTTTTTCAAAATTAACATTTAAACCAATGCGAAAACTATGCAATGGATTTTGAAGCCTTGTACTCCACCAAATGTTCAACCAACTCCAAAGTTAGATATTAAGGTCAAATTTAAAGGTATTTGGTCCAGGATGCCCGCTGAAAAAAAAAAAAAAAAAAAAATTGTAAGAATTTCCTGGAGGTCTCAAAAAGGCGGTTATAATGAAAGTAATGCATCGGCTGCTGGACGTTAGGGGCAGGCCCGGCGCCACGAGGGGGCCTAAGGGGGCTTAGTCCCCTCAGTTCAATTTTCGGCCCCCTCACTTGAATTTTTTTTTTTCTTTTTTTTTTTTAAAGAATAGTTAATCATAAAGGCCAGTTAGGCAATGTTTGTACCTGACATGTTTAGGCTGCTGTTTCTGCAGTCTTCATCAAATTTGATCAGTTTAAGTTGATGTAGGCTACCCCCTGTAAACATAGCTCTGTTGTTTCAGAATTGGCAGGGAAGCGCTATTTGCTGTGCTTTGGTTGTCACAAGGTGTCAGAGATGTAGCTACTGGTATTTATTAAATTTTAACCTATGAACCCTTGAACCTCTATTAATGCCTTAATCTGCTGCTGTGAAATAAATGTTTTATTTGATTTTGAATAGTAGTCTTTCTTGTGTTGTTATTGCGCTTTTCAGAGGTTATTATGGTTAAAAATTCCAGAAATAGGCATAGCGGCTATATAACCTATGTTTTACGATATAAAAATATCATATAAAAAATAAAAAAATCAGCCCCCTCGCCAGTTATAACAGCCCCCTCAGTCATTTCATCCTGGCGCCGGCCCTGGTTAGGGGTCAAGGAGTGAGGAAGTAAATTTCTGGGTGCCAGGATGATATTTTTCTAGTGGTGGAAGGGTGAATTACCATCATAAACCAAAAAAGAATACTTGGGCTGAATTTCAGACGTCTCCGTCCAAGACTTGACAAAGAAACCGACACGCTCCCCCCCTTTAGATCCAACAGCCGGACCAGGGGGGTACAAGGGTTTAGCTTTGTGTCGTCTCTAGTATAAGCGTGCAGCTCAGCTCGCCTGCCTCTGTGTGTTTTTTATGACATCGCAGGTTGGCACGCATCATAGCAAACATTCCCTACTGTCGGGATTCACTCTTTTGGATCAATCATGCGATAACATTCGCCTTTCTATTTAGCTTTTATTTAAAAAACACAGCAATTTCAACCCTGCAATTCACCAAGCATTCATTTAAAACAGCAACTTCAACACTGCATTTTTCTAAGCATTCATTTAAAGACAGCAACTTCAACACTGCATTGCATCTATCTATATCTATCTAATAATTGGAGGAGCGTCTGTCTGTCTCTCTCTCTGTCCTTGTATCTCCAGAACCGTTGGTCCGACCAACTTGGTCGGATCGACTTGAAACTCGGGGGGTGCGCTGATGGCGACCCGACGGAGGGCGGTGCCCTGTTTTCGTGCGATTCGGACGTGAAACACGTTCGATATTTGAATATTTGTCCTCAGTTCTGCTCTTTCAAGCCCTAAGCCCCAGCCCCAGCTTGACACTAAGTCAGAGTAAACACAGGGTCGTCACTTTAACGACAGGGTCGTTAATTAAGTCAACATGGACTCCTAAATTGAGAGTGAATGGCTGGGGGGTTGTTAAGTCAACATGAGAGAGAATGGTAGGAGAACATGTATTTGTAAGCTGAATAAGCAGCATTAATATTCAAGTCCGCTATGAATAAAATCAAGGGGAAATAATCAGTAGAGCTCATGGGTCTTAGTTAAGTGAGATTTCTGAGAGATCTTTATGTGGCTATAATGGTAGGCTATAATGAGTCACGCATTCAGAAATAATATCCTCTAGGGCAGATAAAAGTAACCTGACGCTGCCAGATGGACGGTATAGCTCCACATAGGTTTCACTATTAACCAGTCAATCTGGGTTTGAAGTCACCAGACCCGCTGACGGAGGCGGGCACTTTGTCCAAGCTACTTGGCAGGTGATTGGATGACCCATCTGTCTATCACCGCTGGTGGGTGTTAACTTCAACCAATCAGATCGCGGAAGGTGCCTGTGGATGATCTCCGTGGTATTCATTGATTGAGTCCTCGCGGTCGTAAAGTCACCTTCGAAGCATTTAGTTAGATTATAACGAACTAGTTGTGTGGCTTAGCCTTCCCAAATGTTGAGGGTCGTTTTTTAGAATTTAATACATAGAATTGGGAACGTTACATTCAATTTCATTCACGGCCTGTCACTTCCGCGGCGGCAGCCATGTTGACGAGTGAAAAGAACTACAAAGACCATGTACCCACTACTTGCCCAGACGAGCCAGAGCCCGCCTACGGCCGCCGCTGATTGGTCGAGCCGGCATGGCTCGACCAATCATCTTAACGTGCAGGTCCAGACCGTCACGGAGAACCAAATGCAATGTGAGTTCACGTGACGGGCGGTTTACCAGGCTAAGATAAAAGATCCCCTACAAATGTTTTACACATCTTAAAACTCTACTTTAAATAGTGTGCTATGGTTTTTCCACACAAAACCCCCCCCATTAAAATCATATCTAGTCCTCCCTCATTAATATTTCCATGATATATGAATGTGCAAATAGTTAGACAAGTTTAACTGCTGGATACAAGGTGTCCCTTACAAAGTGCAGTATCACAATACTCGAGACTGATACGATACTGATAACTAATGGATAAGGAACACAAGCTTGATCACATTCACAAATGCAAGGTTTATTATTAAGACAGAACTGTCTCTGGTGTTAGAACACCACCATATTCCATATTAGCTGAATGTTGACAGTGCACAAACTGAATGTATGTGTTAGAACAACACCATAAGGTGCCATGCACACAGGGAGCGGTAATTTAAAAAAGAACGCTTGGAAAAGCCGGATTATTGACAACTCTGGCAGCAGCAGCGAGATGAAAAGTCCTCCTCTCCTGGGAGATGACTCGAGGTGGGAGGAGTGAAGAGGAGCAGGGTGCTTTTCCTGTTAAACTTTCCTCAGCTTTCAGCGCCCAGAGCGCTGCGCAAAAAAACCCACCACCAGCTTTTAAACGAGATGAAATGCTTCTTGAAAGAGATGCGTACTAAGCGCGTACTTATAGAGAATGAATTGCAAAAATACGAGTGCTAAGTGCTGGCTGTCTCCATGGCCCCTAATGTCTGCGTGTGTCTCCCCTCAGAGAACATCCATGTTTCTCTTCTTTGTGCTTCTTTGTCCACGCCCCGGAGGAGTGCCAAGTCATACTATTGGCTGAGCTGGAATGAGCTTTTATCTATTACTTCTGCTCCGTTCTCCCGTTTCTACTCGTTTTTAAATTACATTCTCGTGCATTTAAACAAAAGTAACAAACCTGTTTTGAAAATGTACACAAGTAAAAGTACAGATACTTGTGTTAAAATGTAACGAGTAAAAGTAAAAAGTCGTCAGAAAATGAAATACTCAAGTAAAGTACAGATACTCGAAAAATCTACTTAAGTACAGTAACGAAGTATTTGTACTTTGTTACTTCCCATCTCTGCTTATAAGGGGTCCTTGGCTGAAAAACATTTGAGAACCTCTGCTCTAGGGCAACACCACTTCCAGGAACCCCCATCCGGTGTAAGTAGGGTTCCCAGAGTAAAACCTGACCATTTCCACCACTTATAGATGAGCATCATCTGCTGCATGCCATTGAGAACCGTTGGTCGGATCGACTTCAAACTTTGGAGTGTGCCCTATTGTGCAGTGCGGTGCCCTGTTTCTGTGCAATTCTGCATAGCGCCACCTACTGGCAACATAAAAATGCTGTTTATCTCAAGAACCGTTCGTCCGATCGACTTCAACTTTGGGGAGCGCGCTTAGGAGGACTCAAGGGAGTGCAGGGAGCTTAATTCCGTACAATTTGGCATAGCGCCACCTACTGGCAACACAAAAAGCGCTTTATCTCCATAGCCATTCATCGACTTCAAACTTGGAGAGTGTGCTGCTGGGAACCTGACATAGAACAGTGCCAAATTTTGTGCAATTTGGCACAGCGCCACCTACTGGCCACACAAAAAGTGGTTTATCTGGAGAACCGTTCCTCCGATCGACTTCAAACTCGAGGAGTGTGATGAGGGGGACTCAAGGGAGTGCAGGGAGCTGAATTCCGTGCAATTTGGCATAGCGCCACCTACTGGCAACACAAAAAGCGATTTATCTCGAGAAACATTTGTCCGATTGACTTCAAACTTGGTAAGTGCGCTGCTCGGACCCCGATGGAGTGCGGTGCCGCATTTCATGCAATTTGGACTTATTCCAGGACTGTGTGTATTTTCTTCGCATATCTCGCGAACCGTTTGTTGGATTGACTTCAAACTGGTGCTTAGGGGGACTTGACAGAGTGCAGTGTGTGTGCGGGGGGGAGCGCCCACGGGGGTGGTGCACGGGGGAACGGGCACTGCACTAGTATATACTATAATGACGATAGCGTGTGTCTGTCTCTGTCTGTCTCTCTCTCTGTCCTTCGCGTATCTCGAGAACCGTTGGTCGGATCGACTTGAAACCCGGGGAGTGCGCTGATGGCGACCTGACGGAGTGCAGTGCCCTCTTTTTGTGCGATTCGGGTGCGAAACACGTTAGATATTTGAATATTTGTCTTCAGTTCTGCTCCTTCAAGCCCTAAGCCCTGCTCCTTCAAGCCCTAAGCCCCAGCCCCAGGGGGGGCATTGACACTAAGTGAGAATAAACACAGGGTTGTCACTTTTAACGACCCTGTGTTTACATTGCTGTGAGAATGAGGGGGGCAGCATCCCTCCTCAGGTTCCAATTAAAGAATGTCTTGCAATGCAGCGGAGAGAGGGCAGCATGAAGGACCAAAGAATAATAGGAGAATATGTATTTGTAAGCTGAATAAGCAGCATTAATATGCATGTGTCATCAAGTCTGTCATGAATGAAATCAAGGGGAAATAATCAGTAGAGCTCAGTGATCTTAGTTAAGTGAGATTTCTAAGAGATTTTTACGTGGCTATAATGGTAGGCTATAATGAGTCACGCATTCAGAAATAATATCATCTAGGGCCACGCCACTTTCGGGAACCCCCATCCTGTGTAAGTAGGGTTCCCAGAGTAAAACATGGTCATTTCAACCACTGCTTATGGATGAGCATCATCTGCTGCATGCCATCGAGAACCGTTGGTCGGATCGACTTCAAACTGCCCTATTGTGCAGTGCAGTGCCCTATGGACATAGCGCCACCTACTGGCAACCAAAATGTGTTTTATCTTAAGAACCGTTTGTCCGATGGACTTCAAATTTGGGAAGTGCGCTGATGGGAACTCGACACAGTGTAGTGCCGAATTTCATGCAATTCAGCACAGCGCCACCTACTGGCCACACAAAAAGTATTTTAACTTGAGAACCGTTCATCCGATCGACCTCAAACACAAGGAGTGGGGGACTCAACGGAGTGCAGGGGGCTGAATTCCATGCAATTTGGCATAGCGCCACCTACTGGCAAGACAAAAAGCACTTTATCTCCATAGCCATTCATCTGATCGACTTCAAACTTAAAACTCTGGGGCCCCTATCGTTGCATCGGCGTAGTTTCTAGGCCGAGCGCCTGGCGCAGCACTGATCAGTGGGCGTGGACCAGCGCACTTGATATCTTGGTGTTGGCGCTACACGCAGCCTAAAGCATTACAACCACGCCTTTTAAGGGTAAAATTATGCACCGTCATGCTCATTGGATAAGTGCAATAAACGAATCACACGCTTGCCTTTTAAGCTCCAATTCCAGTGGTCCACTAAAACCAGACAAAGCCAAGTGCTCTGCCCCCCCCCCCTCCCTTCATCCCGTCTGTCTGTCTCCATATATAGGCTATTATTCCATATTATTATGCTTCTCAAACCAATCTAACTGCAGTTTAAATACTGCAAGCATGTAAATATGCTACACTATAGCAAGATCAAAGTGAAAAGAATGTTCTAAAGGCATCAGCTAGAAAAATATAGCCTATCCCTATATGATGAGATTAATTAGATTGGTGAAAGTTTGTCCAGAAAGATATCGTTTTCTCTCCCCTGCTAGGATGGTAGGATATGCACATAAATATTTATGCCTGCATTATGTAAAGTCATTGCATAAATGTGTTTTTATTGTAAAACTAAAATGTGAAGTAGAGCCAATTTATTTGAGCGGACATCACAGTAGGACATGACAGTAGAAGCGCGTTACGCTGTCAACTTATCTAAATCACGTTAAATCGACAAGGGATATATATAGGCCCAGGATGACATATAGGTTTCACATAGGGTGGTGTTTTCATTTCGATGTTTTATTTGGTCCAATATTGAAATGTTCTACAATTGCAGGTTGTGTTACCATTACACATTATTTAGATCGACCTTTATATCTATTTCGGCTCATTTGGTTGCTATTTAGTAGCGAAATGGGCCACGCCCATTCGGCCTAAAGTGCATTTGCGTAAAGCCATATTGATATTGTAATAAACCTTCTAGGAGGATTAAGGCTGACACAAAGTAGCCAAGTAGCGTTTGCTGCCACCACCTTTTTACCGGTATGGTCCGGAACCAGAGATATAAGATAATACAAGACAGCCAGGTAAAGGGGAAAAATATACAATGCTTTATTTAATTTGGCATAGATAGACTAAACCTGTACAGCAAGTATGGAGAATGGAATGAACAACTGTGATACTGGGAAAACAATGGCCTCGCCACCCCGCCCAATGCAATGTAAACCCACACACACAAGGGGATTCAGTGTAATATCACTGCAAACGAGCACAGCAAACTGTAAATGAGCACTACAAACGGGCAGTGCGAACGGGCACTGCAAATGAGCACAGCAAACTAAATGAGCACTACACACGGGCACTGCGAACGGGCACTGCACACGAGCACACACACTGCAACCAACCATAAACGGCCTGCCCTGTACACACACTGGCAGGCAAAACCTTTCAAAGAGGTAACACACGTGATTCAGAGCACACAGGAATTAAACATGGACTGAGGCTGTGCGGTTTAGCTAACCGTCTTCCCACCATGTCCCAGCCACCCAACCACCTCCCACTTGCTACAAGTCAGATTGTTATTAAAAGTTAATTAAGAAAACAAACAAACAAACAAACAGGCCTAAAACAAACAAACAATTAACAGCTAATATATTTGATTTAAAATGCAATCACTAGTACTCAACTTTCCCAGTTGACAAGACCCTCCCCAGGGGTCTAGGCTTAATCGCTGGTCCAACCTGGCTCTTGTGTAGCGGGAGCCCAGGGTGGGGCAAGCGTTGGTCCAGCGCAGAATTGGAGACGCCCAGAGCATAGGGAGACTCCACACCAAACCTGGGAACGGCCGAGCACTCCTATAATCCCCAGCCCTAACTGACTGAGGCAGTACCGCCACAGTCCTGACTTCTATTGCCGTTGGACCCCCAGATAATCTTCTATAGGCTGTCTTCACCGCCGGCAGTCCTACCGACTGCGAACGGCACCCACCCCCAAGATGTGAGTGCAGAATCGGGTTGCTTGGCTGGGTTACAAACCCCGTAGCGTCCACCAAGCGACGTTCCCCAGGAGACACTGTCAGGCGCCCGGCTCTGTGTTTTAACAGTTCCCCAGAGTCACTGGCAGCGCCCGCAATCAGATGCAGGTGAGAATCATCAGTCATTAGGTTGTCAATCAATGTCAGCAGTTGTCAATCAATGTCAGCAGGGCCACTCAGCCCATACCCCCCCCCCCCCCCCAATACTCATTACAATATCTTCCCGAGGCAGGCGCAAGGCACGTTTTTTTGCGTTTAAGGCCCATTTTAGCGCCAAAGGCCTGTGGGAGAATAGGGCCCTGGGAGTGCGCTTAGGGGGACTCAACGGAGTACAGGGAGCTGAATTCCGTGCAATTTGGCATAGCGCCACCTACTGGCAACACAAAAAGCGGTTTATCTCGATAGCCATTCATCTGATCGACTTCAAACTTGGTAAGTGTGCTGCTGGGAAGCTGACATATAGCAGTGCCGAATTTTGTGCAATTTGGCACACCGCCACCTACTGGCAACACAAAAAGTGGTTTATCCTGAGAACCGTTCATCCGATTGACTTGAAACTTGGGGAGTGTGCTCCTGGGAACTCGGAAGTAGTGCGGTGCTGAATTTCTTGCAATTTGACATAGTGCCACCTACTGGCAACACAAAAAGCAGTTTATCTCGAGAAACATTTGTCCGATTGTGACTTCAAACTTGGGGAGTGAGCTGCTCGGATCCCAATGGAGTGTGGTGCCGCATTTCATGCAATTTGGACTTATTCCAGGACTGTCTGTATGCCTGTCCTTCGCGTATCTCGAGAACTGTTTGTCGGATCGACTTCAAACTTGCGCTTACAGGGACCTGACAGAGTGCAGTGTGTGTGCGGGGGGGAAGCGCCCACGGGGTGGTGCATGGGGGAACGGGCACTGCGCTAGTTAATTTAAACACAGCAACTTAACACTGCATTTTTTCTCCTACCAGCGCCGGTTGCAGATATATATATACAATCTTTTTTTTACAGTTTATATTTCAACATTCGCATGATACAGCGTTTTGCATTCAAAATATTATATGTCGGGAGCCCCTCAAGCAAGCGTATGTCAGATGTCTTCAATTATTCATGCACATTTCTTATGATACAATTGTTTATTCTAATTTATTCATCAGGCTGTTCCTATCAGCCTGGCTTGTTCTCGTCACAGGTTAGCTAATAGCCTGTGGATTCTTCCCTCACCAGGTTAATTGATATAACCCAGTGGATACTTCCTTCACCAGGTTAATTGATACAACCCAGTGGATACTACCTTCACCAGGTTAATTGATATAACCCAGTGGATACTTCCTTCACCAGGTTAATTGATATAACCCGGTGGATACTACCTTCACCAGGTTAACTGATATAACCCAGTGGATACTTCCTTCACCAGGTTAATTGATATAAGCCAGTGGATACTTCTTTTTTTTATATATATATCGGTTTGTATTGTAATAGTGACAGTGTATGATTTTATCAACCTTTTCTGGGCACTCTTAAGGCTTAATAATAATAATAATAATAGATTGGATTTATATAGCGCCTTTCAAGGAACCCAAGGCCGCTTTACAAAAGTACAAAAAGATGACGGACACACATAGAAGATAACAATGAACAACAAAGAACAGAAGAGACTAGTTGCTGAAGGCTGTGTTGAACAGGTGAGTTTCGAGTAGAGTTTTGAAAGTAGCCAGTGATGGGGTGTTGCAGATTTCGGCTGGGAGAGAGTTCCAAAGGGTGGGGGCCACCACGCTGAAGGCTCTGGCCCCAAAGGTCCGCAGGCGGGAGTGGGGGATGGAGAGGACACCCGAGTTGGAGGACCTCAGGTTCTGGGACGGGGTGTAGGGTTGCAGGAGGTCAGACAGGTACTGGGGGGTGAGGGCGTGGAGGGATTTGAAGGTGAGGAGTAGGATACAGGACTTGACCGGGAGCCAGTGGAGGTGGATGAGGGTGGGAGTGATGTGCTGCCAGGCTTTGGTGCAGGTCAGAACCCTGGCAGCTGAGTTTTGTACATCTTGGAGCCTGTCCAGGGTTTTGTTGGGAACTCCGTTACAGTATTTTTAGCTTAAGCTAAAAATACTTGATCAGAGTATTTTTATATCATAAGTCCAACTTAACAGTTTTCATCAATCATTGATGTTTCATTTTATGTGTATTTCTTCAGATTTCTCCTCAGCCTTCTAGGTTGTTTTAGGTAGATAGGAGTTATGGGGTCAGTTACCTGGTTTTCGTTTGGTTTGCAGAGATGAAGGCGGACCTTCCCAGCTTTAATTAATTGGTCTGGACTTACCTTAGTTGTAGATTATATTGTCCTGGGGAGGGTGGTTTGCCGGGGGTGTCCACTTTGGTTCAGTTGCTCCTTTCCGGCTGGCTGCGGGGGTTCCCACCCTGTAAAGTAAGATTCAGGGGAACCCTGGCTCGTGGCTGCTGACTCCAGCCCTTTTCAAATAAAAGGCGAGTAGGTGCCAATGGTTGTTTTAAATGTCAATGGTTGTTTTAATGTCAATATTCACTCCTTTATTACATCCTGGCTGGCTCTGCCAAAATGTTGAGGGAAATGTCTTTCGGCTTGAGGAGAAGTTGGTCCGAGGGCAGACAAGGCCAGCTGGAGCCTTTCTGCAATATCCCTTTAAATATGGTGCATTCAATAGGTATCTCAATGGTTAGATTCTTGTGATGAAAATGAAGATGAATCAAGCGTGGTTAAGTTTCTCAGCTGTTGTTTATTCCAAGTTGCATGAAGTTACAGAAATAGGATAGAGTGTGCAGAGCAAGGAAAGTAGAGAAGAGTGTTTTTCATCCAGCTCCTGTTTGCATTTATAGCCTAATCTCTGACAGTCAAAACACCCTCCGCTACCCGTTTTCTCACATTCGAGCAAGGTCATCTCGACCTTCCTCATTCCAGGCCTGGTGGCCTGCATCTGGCTGTTCATAATTAGTCAGTATGAAATCATGTACCAATATTATATCAACAAATATTAATATCAACAAATATTGAAGCAACATCCGAAGTTCCATTTCCCCAAAAGGTTGAAGGCCCCTCATTAGCAATTTAACATCCTGCCTTTCCGAGAAGCACCAGGCCAGTGACAGAGAGGAGGAGGCCGCATTCCCCAGGTTCAAATCCCACTACAGTTTCAAAAGAGGAACGGAGAGGAGAAACTGCCTCCTCTACAGTCAGCCATGACCTGAACAATAAGCATGTGTGTCTGTGTGTGTGTGTGTGTGTGTGTTGTGTGTGTGTGTGTGTGTGTGTGTGTGTGGGTATGTGTGTGTGTGTGTGTGTGTGTGTGTGTGTGTGTGTGTGTGTGTGTGTGTGTGTGTGTGTGTGTGTGTGTGTGTGAGAGACAGAGAGAGATGTGCGTGTTTCAGCAGCTGTGTTTGGTCACAGTGTGAGTGTTTCTCTCTCACCCCTCTATCTAACACAGAGAAACTGAGCCACCTGGCTTAAACCCAAACACAGCGTAAAGTGGTTCAGTGAAGGTGGAGGTGAAGGTGTAGATGTGCATCAGTGTGTCAGAGGAAACTCTGTAGAAGGACAGAGAGCCAGCAGGCCAGTCTAGATACACTGCTACTCTGTTAGAGGAGGAGGGGGAAGATATGCGTGTTGATTTGTTATTGTGCCAGGCAGTGTAACTATCATCATCACAGAACAGTTTCCAGGACGTTTCATTACGTCCAATCCTGCAGCCATCATCCCGTCGTCTCCTTCCGATTCCTCTGTAAGTTACTCCTATGTCAACCACTCCTTTCCTCTCCACCTCCCAGTAACAGCGACCAGTCAGACCATCTCTACACAGCAGCTGAACCCAGCCGTCAAATCTCTCTGGATGATCAGGATATGGCTGCAGCTCTTCCACCCTCGTCACCTTTCTGTTGTCTTCAGACAGGAGCAGCTTTCTGGCTGCTGTGTTTGGGTCCAGTGTGAGTTCACAGGCATCTGATGAGACAACAAGACACAACACAGCAGCAGCTTAGAAGAGAATATAATAGAATAGAATAGAATGTCTTTATTGTCCACACATGGTCATTCATTGTGTTGGGCTCAGTGCGACTGACAATGTGTGTGTGTGTGTGTGTGTGTGTGTGTGTGTGTGTGTGTGTGTGTGTCTGTGTGTGTGTGTGTTTGTTGCAGTGTCTTAGTATGCGTGTGTGTGTGTGTGTGTGTTGCAGTGTCTTAGGGCCCTATTGTTGTATGGCGCAATCGTTGTATGGTGCTATCGTTTGCGCTGCCTTTGCACTGCGTTTGCGGGCCTCTTATTGCTATCTTCCCAGCGCACCGTCCAGTTTTGCGCTGTGATGAGACAGGTGTAGGCGTGGCCCAGGCATGTCGGTGGGCCTCTAGCCTATCATGTGTCTCGCGCAAGTGTCATTTAGCGCTGTGGGGAAGATACCGTCGGTATGTGGTGAGCGCAAAAAGAGGTTTGGGAGTTGCCCGTTCCAAAATAGGCAGTCCAGTGCAATGTGTTAGAAAAAAATCGCCTTGGGTGCTCTCAATTTTAACGCCAGGAAATAGCTGGTTTTATAGCGCAAATGCAGACGTACGCCTGAGCGCAGACAGTATTCTCCGGTGCAGTGCAGGAAATCCTCGCGTGGATAGGGCCATTACGCACGGCTCGCGCGCGGACACACAATTCCCTCCTCAGAATGCCACGTTGATTTTCAACTAACCTACACTGCAGAAAAAAACACACCTTGATTTAACAATGATAATTATTTTGTCATGGTTTTGTGCGAAAAAGTGATTTGCGTTTTGAATTGGATTACCAGGGAAACGAGGGTCTGGCCGGGCAGGAGTCTGTGTGTAGCGCGGGGAGGGGTGCTTTGTGTTCGGCTATGAAGGGGGGTTTTCCCGGACTGAGAATGTGTGAGCTGGGCCGGGTAGGCAGGCCGGGAAGGGGGTCGGTGCCAAGGTTATTATCGTAAACGAAAACGAACGAAAAAATGAAAACTAGAATGGAAAAACATTGTCGTTAACTGAAATAAAAATAAAAACTAAGCTTTAAAAAAAAACGATAACTAACTGAAACGGTATTGTGTGATTACAAAACTAACTAAAATAAACTAAAATGATAGAGAAAATCTCCTTAGTTTTCGTCTTTGTCAAATTATTTTGGATGGATGTCCAATCTGTTTTCATATCTATTCTCCTCCTTCTCAGTCTGTGCCAGTTTACCACGCCCCTCGGACATGCCGAAATACAGAACCTATCATGGCGGCTGCGAAAGTTGGGAGAAAGCGGCAGAGTCCCATTTGGGATTACTTTGAGTATGACTGTGTCTCAGATAAGAGTAAATGCCTTGTTGTAGAAAATGATAATACGGCATGCGGTGCATTACTCAAGGGGAAAAACCCCACAAATCTAAAGGTCCATTTGAAAAGTGCGCATAGGAAGGCTAACCTAGCGTACCTTGACAAGGTAAAGGACACCGCCCCGCCAGAGCCTCCCTCCCCCGAGACGGAAGCTAATCCTCGGCCAGGCAGCAGCAACCCGGAGCATGGAGGCCAGAAAACACTCACTTTAATGCAGAGCTTCCACCGGCGACCTGATACCCGCTGGTTGGTAAATTCAAAGGAACACCACAAGCGGGAGGAAGCGTTGGTGAATATGTTTATCGAGACTGGAATGTCTACTAGACTGTGTGAGTCTGTTGCTTTCAAAACGTTCAGCACTTCACTCGAACCAAAGTTCAAAACACCCGGAGCTGCAAGAGTCAATAACCTTATCGGGGCTAAGATGGACACGGCAAAGCAGAAATTGAAAGAGATCATACGGGAGGCGAGGAAGCTGACGCTATGTGCAGATGGTTGGAGCAAGAGGGGATTGACGGCATCTTTCATGGGTGTATCAGCTTGTTTCTATCATCCGCCTGGGGGGCAGGTTTACCATGCTCTGCTTAACCTCCACTGAATGGAGCACCCACACAACGGCGAGAAAATCGCCCGCTGCATTGATGAAACATTAGATGCATGGGGTATAGGAGAAGACAAGGTCCTGCTCATTGTAACAGATAACGGCTCCAACATTGTAAAGGCCGTGCGGCTGCTGAGGGATAGAAGACGAGAACAAAATAATGAAGATGGTGACGTCGTTGCTATGGAGCCAGCTGTGAACGTGGAGCATGAGTGGATGGAGTCAGAGCCAGAGGAGTCAGACGGAGAGGAGGAGGATGATGAGGAAGAGGGTGGAGGACTCGGTGAGTGTTCGTGTGTTTGCAGTGACCTCTACGTGTGTGTGTGTGTGTGTGTGTGTGTGTGTGTGTGTGTGTGTGTGTGTGTGTGTGACTGTGACTGTGTGTGTGTGTGTCGCAGGCAACAGGCTGTTAGTGAAAGTAGTATTCATAAGCCTGCCAGTCTGGTTGCTTGGTGGAAATAGAGTTCAATAGGGGGGGACTACCAACAATGTTTTCCTCAGAAGCTACTAATCAATGCAGGATAATGGCTTGTCTACAAACAAACAATGTTGTTTGTACTCAATTAGTCTACACCAGTGGTTCCCAACCTTTTTACACCAAGTACCACCTGAGAAAGTAGTTGGCTCTCCAAGTACCACCATACACTGTAAATGGTAATTGCTACCCTTACTTTAAGAAAAAAGTAACCTTTACAATTTGCTACTGTTTGTGTATACTCTGCTCATTTTACTGAGTAGAGGTTACTTTCAAATGGTAATTGCTACCCTTACTTTAAGAAAAAAGTAACCTTTACAATTTTCTACTGTTTGTGTATACTCTGCTCATTTTACTGAGTAGAGGTTACTTTCTGGTGAGTAAAGTAACTACCGTATACGGTACTCATCATGATGAGTAACGTTTGCTTAAGAGTACATGTACACTGAAAAAACGGGAACTTGCCTCTCACGGATATAGGTGATATTTGTGCCAGATATAGTGATATTTTGACTTTGATATTTAACTGATATGAATTATATACGGAGCGTATCGGAACTAGAAATTGTTGGGAATGATGTGCACCATGTCCGGGGGAATACTATGTCAGTATTTGTGCTATGCTAAAATACAATTTCCTAGGGTTAAAAAAAAACCTAAGTACTTTTCCCATACAAAAAAAAAAAAAAAATCTCTTAGCCGTTTCACCAAACGACTCCAATTGGCCTAATTCATGCTCATATGACACCCCCCCAACAACCCATATGCAAAACAGCCTAGGGTTGGCCAAAATGCCATGTTCAAAGCCTATTTACACCCACTTTCGGTCACTTCCGGCGGAAGCCCCGCCCATATTCGGGACCAGCGCATAAAACTACATAAGACTACATGTCTAACTTCCTAACCCTAGTTCCAACTTAGCCCTTCAACATGGGTGAACGGTACACAAGCGGCAGAACCTAGTGCAAATTTCAGCTAGGGTTGTCAATTAACTCCCCTGGACCACCTGGAGCTATAATTTCAATTGGAGCATGTAGCCCTCCTATAGGAGAGTAGACCCTGAGAAAAGGTTAGCCGAAGTCCCCTCCCCCTAGGCAGGGGGGAGGTCCAATCGTTTAAAAATGTTGAAACTAGGGGTGCGTTTAACTCCTAAAGTAAATGGACTAGAAGGCTGTCCTTTCTTGGGGGAACTCCTCTCACACCCCTCTTCCCGCCCACAAAAAATGGGAGGTCAAAACGCCCCCTAAAAACCGGAAGTCGCGTTTGGGCCATTTCCCTTGCTTTTTGGCCAAAATGAAGTCGTTTTTCGGGCTCCTCGCCAAAAATGGAGTCCTTAGAGTACCTACATGGTTATAAAAAAAAAAAAAAAAAAATACAAAAAAAAAAAAAAAAAAAATCAAACCTGAATAACTCCTAGGGGAAGTAATTTCAAGGCCTAATTTTTTTTGTGGGAACTCCTCTCACACTCCTCTTTCAGCCCACAAAAAATGGGAGGTAAAAACGGAAGTTTTTTTCTTTACCAAAAAAAAAAAAAAAGTGTCGTATCTTTATATTCACTAAAATTCAGTAATTGAAGCTACAACCAAAATGACGGTTTGAGCATGTACTAGGGGTTCTCAACATACACTGTAGCCAAAATTACGGCTCCAGGTTGAGTGGAACTGTGTCCCTGGCCCAAAAAGAGATGTACATTTTGCTGGATTTCGTAATTTCGTGCGTTTTCTGATTTTTTTCAACTCTGCGGGACCACAGCTCGCTCAGCGTAGCTCCGATTAGCCTACCCTTTGCTGAGAGTAGGCTTTAGACTGTCTCCTACGTGTCCAGCAACTTTGAAAGGGCTAGCTTCAATTACTGATACAACAGAAGAACAACAAAAAGTGAACTATTGTATATTGTAAACATATGAATATTCTAAATAGACATCTGTCTGTCTTTCTGTCTGCCTGTCTTGTCTGCCAGTCTGTCTAAACATCTGAACATCAATTAACTATTCTGTATGGACAGAGGACAGCCAGACCTGTTCATCTGAGACATCTGTGTGTGCACATTCTTATTTTCCACCTGGTGCTGGAGAGCTGAGCCTGGCTGAGCTCTTTAAACTCTGCCAGGGTGACTATCCCCAGCAGGGCCATGCAGGCTCTCTCTCAGCTGTCTGTCACCAGGGGAAGGAGGGGGACCAAGGTACGTTTTACCGGTTTGAATGTTGACCTCTTCTGGGCTTGCACCTGCCAAAGGTTTGTGAAAAAAAAAATCTGATCGTAAGTAGGCTACAGTATCCCTCTCTCACTGTCTGTCTGTCGTTCAGACTGACTGCCTGTCTACCTGACTGTCTACCTGACCTACCGTCTGTCTGTCTGTCTGTCTCACTGTCTGCCTGTCTACCTGACTGTCTGTCAGTGTCTGAACTGACTGTGTGTTTCACTGTCTGTCTACCTGACTGACTGATGTCTGTCTGTCACTGACTGACTGACTGACTCTCTGTCAGACTGACTGTCTACCTGACTGACTGACCGACCGTCTGTCTGTCTCACTGTCTGCCTGACTGTCTCACTGTCTGTCTGTCTTTCAGACTGACTGACTGTCTACCTGACCTACCGTCTGTCTGTCTCACTGTCTGCCTGTCTACCTGACTGTCTGTCAGTGTCTGAACTGACTGTGTGTTTCACTGTCTGTCTACCTGACTGACTGACTGATGTCTGTCTGTCACTGACTGAAAAAAAAACTAAACTACGACCGTTTTCTGGTTTTTCCCTTTGTCAATTTAAACAAAAAATCAAACCGGTAAAACATACCCTGCCCGTTAAGCTAATTTATTTCCTTTGCAAGCAATTTGATCATCTTTTGATAAAATGTTTGAATCTCTTTCAACATAAACTTGGCAGTAAAAAATTAAGGTCAAGCTGATTAGATTCACCTGGAACCCATTTGATCACTATGTGCTGAACTGTTTCAATCTCATTGGCAAGTTTGAAATTAAGCTTAAACTGATTAGATTCACCTGAAAGACTTTTGATCATCTCTTGATGAACTGTTTCAATCACATTACATACACTTCAACCAGAAGTAATCAAGCAGAGCCTTATTGAATGCGCATGCGCATTTGCACGAGACAGATCTGGTTCCGGTTTCAGCAGCGTGGACCATCGGCAAAACTCGGGAGACCTCGGCAGCACTCGGAGACTACACATGCGCAGTTCCCCACTTTCAGGCGGCTCATTTCCACACGGAAGACAGGAGGAAAACACACCAGACAGGAGGCATACCACACCAGACTTATTCACACTCACAGCAATTTCATCCATTGGAATTTAGGAGAAGGTAAGTTTCAGCTAGTCAAATATTAACTTGTACTGCCTATCTACCTCAGCAAACTTAACTGGTCAGGGTTTGGAGAGTAACTTTGAGTTTTATTTTTGCGCTACCATTAGCCGCCAAAAAGCACCCTTTTGCCGCAGAGGCGAGTTCATGTGTGGCATTAGCCTAGCTGCTATAAAGCTAACGTTATCTGCTGACGTAGCATGCATTTGAAAGTACGTTAGAATAAACTTTAGTTCCAGCAAATGCAGTGTGCTTATTAACGTTAATGGCCGCAAAAAACAATTGTGTTGGATTGTCCATGACTAGTCTTCAATTCGGGAAGCATGCTATTTTGTTCTCAGCTCTTGGTTAAACAGAAAATGATTTTTTTGGCCTCCGAGTCAGTGACTAAGTTTTTACATTGAGTTTGGCCTGAGTGTCTTCAGCTGCGCTAATGTAAGCCATATCACCCTCCAAAAGCTCCATGATGTGTGGAGTAGGGATGGACAATGCATTTCGAATTGTAGAATACTCGTTTTTAACTTTGCGAGACTCAACCGAATGACTGATGAGTCTCGCGTTGAGCCTAGGATGGCCAGGGCTTAGATCTGCGTGAGCACGACCCGTCGTAATTTGTCCAATTCAAGGTACATTAAAACGTTGTCTTGCTTCAACATACATCGCATCGCATAAACCATTTCCACCCGCAGGTTTGAGGAGTAGCTAACATACACGTCAGATAAATACTCTCTATAGGCTAACGTTACCCACTGAGGCAGCTAACATGGCTAATTAGCTAGCTAACACCAGCTATCTTTCTCCTCTAACCTAACGTTAACGACACGTAGTTGACTGAGCGAACGGCGCTGTACAGCAGGTCGTTATCAAAACGTATTGCACTGAAGAGAAGTAACATTAGAAAATGACAAAAGACTCCTCCAATCTGGCAGTGGAAATGTATGCACAAACTTTGTGTGTGTGTGTGAGGGACAGGGCTGAGAAAGAGAGAGAGAGAGAGAGAGAGAGAGAGAGAGAGAGAGAGAGAGAGAGAGAGAGAGAGAGAGAGAGAGCTGTGTGTGTATGTGTCCTGTGTGAGACAGAGTGGGGGTGTATGTGTGAGGAAACAATAATTATTTGTGTCCAGTGTTCACCCATTACAAAATAAGTGTGTATTTGATTGTTATGTTTTAGTTTTACATCAAATTAATTAGATGAACTAAATCGTTTACATACTATATTACCAAAGCACACACATACATACCTAACCCTAAAAATGTTTGTTGCCTGCTAGCTATCGACAGCATAGAGAGGCTTAAATATGTGCTGTATCGGTATCGGATCGAAATCGGTATCGAATCGGGTATCGAAATTTGATCGGAATCGGATCGGTTTTGAGGCTAAAATATAGGAATCGGATCGGAATTGAAAAATCTCGATCGCAGCATCTCTATTATTTAGTGCTCTTGTATATATTATTGTCAACACCAATATAGGTTTTGTTGTATGGTATTATGCCATAAAGGTTTCTATTGAAATTTGCAAACACATCATCCCCCTAATTTTTTCTGGCCTGGCGGGGGTCCCTCGCAGTGCCTGTACAATTGTAGGGGAAACACTGGCCTGATATTGCTATTTGACACATCTTCAGACTACACCAAATAGGCCTACGTAGAAAAGGTGTGTCTGAAGTCAATTATTTGTTTCTGAACCTGGGAAAAAACAACAGTACCATTCACCAAAACTATTGCATCTCTGAACTATCCAACCTAATCACACATTTTTTAGGCTATTCTATATGATCTCCTAATGTAATAACTAATGCAATATTGTTTTTACTTCCAGTCACTGAGCCTCCCCTGAAAGTGATTGGAGCACCCCTGGGAAGGCGAGCCTCACACTTTGAAAACCCCCTGCACTAAGCCATCACTAAGCCCAAAAGCCCCAGGCCCCCAAAGGTATGTTTTTTTTTTCATTTTCATAACAAGAAACTGTCCATTACAAAAATAGAAACTTGAGTTGATGGAAGATGCTCACAGAAACAAAATCGCTGCCGTCACCGCCACTGAGTCTTCTTCATACTTTATAGCGAATGAGAACGTTAGCGTCCCTTTACCACAGCAACGAAATAGACAAGTTTGGACGTTTCAACAAAAGACGAGGTAAAGGGATTTTGACAGTCAAACTACGGTAGCGTTAAATAAATCCACGGTGAACCAGAACGCCGCCTCCATAAAATGCCAGTCAGTCAACAGCAATCAGTGAGGTGCGTGTGTGTGTGCGCGTGTGTCTCAAACAAAGTAATTTATCGTCACTTCACTCTATCATTTAAAGAAGCAGATTGATAATCAAAGTTTATAATGTTTTTTCTGCAAATTGTGTCTCCGCGTTTCTGCATGGCACTCAAGGTTCTGGCTGGCCAATATTGTGACAACAAAGTGACAGTGCATTGCAGTGTGTGTGAGTCAATTGTTCAGCAGCCTGACTGCCTAAGGGAAAAAGCTGTTACTGAGACGGGTGGTGTGTGATTTGATGCTCCGGTAGCGTTTTTTGGAAGGGAGGAGTGAGAACAGGGTATGAGCGGGGTGGCTGGTGTCTTTGATAATGTTTTAGTTACACATCCAATATATTTACTCACCAAGTGGTGACAAAGGGTAAATAACAGCCTTTTCATCTGTCAATAAAGACACTTTCACAATTATGCACAGTGATTTGATTCCAGCCTATATAATTTCTAATAGTAGATATTAATGATCAAACATTTCCATTTATGTAGCCTACACTATTTATGTTTTTGTTTCAACTACATAAGTAATAAAAAAATAGAGTCCGCACTAGGGCTGAACGATTTGGGTAAAAAATCTACCGTAATTGCGATTTTTCTGACCGATATTGCGATTTCGATTTAATTTCGATTTTTTTTAAATTCAAGTTTCAGTGCAATATTAACTGTAATAAATGTAAAACACAATGAAGCATTTGCCTACCACATTCAAACATCACAATCAACAAACTGCTCTATATTATAATGCAAGGATGAGAACTTGGATAAGAATTTTTTCCAGCAACATTTATTTGCTTTTAAACAACAGCTGCAATTCTCTCTGTGTCTCAGTCTGAGACACAACTCAAGTCTTAAGTCTTTAACAATAAAAACAAAACAAAAAGCACCAGCATCGCCACAGCTCTTGAAGTAACTGCCCAAGGATCGCTTGGCCTTTTTTGCAGCCGATGGCCCGGCTCCTTCCTGTGCTGCACTTTGAGGCACAGCAGCAGCATCTGAGGGTGATGGCAGCCCTCTTCTCCTGCAAAACACAGACACAACTGTTAAGTTTCACATTAATGCAATTCACAGCACACACATTCATTCACACATCAATGACGGGGCACAGGGCAGGCTATATACACAAGCAGTGTTTCAGTGAAGCCCTATTTTGCAAGGAAAGGAAGGGGAGAGAGGGAGGATGAGGAGAGAGGAGAGAATTAATGCAGGTTACCTTTAGTGCTACCTGCACTTGTTCCATCTCTGTCTTCACCCGGGCCTTGATTTGTGGGACATTCTCTCCACTTATGTAGCTTGTTCGCAACTTTTCTGAAAAACAAAATAATTAACCAAATTATTCTATAAGTACTACAGTACGGTACATAGCTGTATTGCATTTTTAAGATTGGAACTAATTATACTAATAATGATGTAGGAGGGAGAGAAAGTAGGAAGGAGAGATGGGGATTGGGGAGGGAGAGAGCAGAACGCTGGGAGAGAGGACATTAGCTACTACAGAATCATTCCATTTCCCAGACTGACAATATATTGGCTATATAATATATTGGGGGAGGTGAAGAGGGGCATTTAGACATTACTGTAGGCTTACCAAGCTAACGTTACAATACAAGTAGCCTACTGCATTCAGGCAGAGTCAGACTGAGAATGTTAAGTGAGAGGGGAAGAAGAAGAAAGATAACCAGAACATGTAACGTGAGCTAGCCAGTTAGGGCTAGCAAGCTAACTTTACTAGCTAAATGAGCTATCTCCTTAGGGAGAGAGCTAGCGTTAGTAAAGTTAACTTGCTACGTTCCTAGCCCTAGCTGCTAGGCTAAATAACGTACCGATGGTGAGGTGTAGTCTGTGGTGAAGCACTGGAGTCTGGTCCATCTGTTGATTTCCATAGCTTTTATGACGTTTGAAGCGTTGTCGGCACCGCGCTTGCATAACACTGTCTTTTGGTCACTAAACAATGCTCTAAATCCAAAGTAGTTCCAGCCTTTCTTTGGTGCTAAATCATCCGGCGGCCGCTTCTTGTTCTTGTTACATTACATTTCAGAGTCTTGTTAGATAGCTGCCCTTCCATTGTAGATAATCTATTAAAAATCAAGTCAGAGTGAATAATGTGTCAACTTTTGTAAAGTTTGCTAATCGGCTCGCTAGCTACTAGCTAGCTATTCTGCAGACTGCAGCTAATGCTTTCTCCTCCTCCATCCATCCAGGCACGTTTGATAGTACTGCGTGCTGCAGCATAAACATACGTCACGTCTACGGCGTGCTGCTGCTGCGTAACGACGTCACGTCACGTGTACCTACATGCAGGCATGTCACATGTAGAATGTTAAATCGTCAAATCGAAGCCTTTGCGATTAATCTAATTGTGTTCTTTCAAATCTCGGTTTCGATTTAAATTTGATTAATCGTTCAGCCCTAGTCCGCACACTGGCAGCTGCTCCCAAATATTTAACCGGAGACCACAAAAAATGTGTGACGTATGAATCGATATCAAAGGATTAAAATAAAATTTGATAAAAAATCGGAGAATTGATTTTCTTAACCATCATCATCATCATCAGTATATAAATGGGAGCTGGTGCTCTGTTTGTTTCTCTGTCCCACTGTGATGTCATAAATCCCACTGTGACATCATCTGTGATGTCATAAATCCATCCCACTGTGACATCATCAGTGATGTCATAAATCCCACTGTGACATCATCAGTGATATCATAAATCCTGATGACATCATCAGTGATATCATAAATCCTGATGACATCATCAGTGATGTCATAAATCGGACATCATCAGACATCACAGCAGCCGAGTTGCGGCAAGGCAAGGCCACGGAGCGGCCGAGCTGCGAATGCGAGCTGCAGGACGGGTTGGTCGGATCGACTTCAAACTTTGGGAGTGTGCCCTATTGTGCACTGCAGTGCCGTGTTTCCGTGCAATTCGGCATAGCGCCACCTACTGGCAACATCAAAAATTATGTTTATCTCAATAACCGTTCGTCCGATCGACTTCAACTTTGGGGAGTGCGCTTAGGGGGACTACAGGGAGTGCAGGGAGCTGAATTCCGTGCAATTTGGCATAGCGCCACCTACTGGCAACACAAAAAGCGATTTATCTCCAGAAACATTTGTCCGATTGACTTCAAACTTGGTAAGTGCGCTGCTCGGACCCCAATGGGGTGCGGTGCCGCATTTCATGCAATTTGGACTTATTCCAGGACTGTCTGTAGGTATTTTCTTCGCATATCTCGAGAACCGTTTGTTGGATCAACTTCAAACTTGCGCTTAGGGGGACCTGACAGAGCGCAGTGTGTGTGTGTGGGGGAGCGCCCACGGGGTGGTGCATGGGGGAACGGGCACTGCACTAGTCACAATAATACCAAATCATCATCCAGCAGCCCTATCTTGTAGTAGACTGTAGTGACTCTGTTCCATCAAACTGATGGATAGATTCTAGCTTTACACAAGCATCTTGACTGAGTTAATTACTGTTTAACTGATTGCTTTTGTTGTTTGTTTTGTAGGGTTAGAGCTTTGAAAACAGACACCTATGGATTGGAAGTGTAAGTACTGCTTGTTCTCTTCTGAAAAGAGGGCTCAACTATTCAAGCACTACCGCATCAAACATGGAAGCTATGCCAGAACTACTCCAATTCCATGCCTCCACACAGATTGCCTGTGTTCATTCAAGTCATTTAATGCCCTCAAAGTGCATTTATCAAGAAACCACCCACATGAAGCCCATGACAGGCAGATAAGTGGAGCGGAAGAAATCCCTACAATATTTCATTGTCCTCTTTGCAATTTTGAAGAACCCTGCACAGAACTCATCTTTTTCTCCCATTTGCGCCGACATCTTAAAAAACAGGAAACGGTGAAGTGTCCATATGAAAACTGTGCTTTTGAGAGCAATGTCTACTCAACATTTAATGCTCATAAATCTAAAGAGCATGGGCTTCACAGTCAGAACCATTTGAAGCCTGACATTGCCGTGCACATTGCACCTCGTAATGAAAATCTAGATGTGCCACAAGATGTACACCAAGATGAGGCTCAAGATGATCCCACAGATTTTTTCCAAGAGGAAAATGAGGAAGGGCAAGATGCTCATACTGAAAATTTGGATCATTTACAGCATCAACTGGAGCATAATTTAGCCTCACTCTTTCTTAAGCTGCAGGCAATCTTGCATATATCTGACATGGCAGTACAGGAGCTAATACGGCAACTGAATCAAATTGTTCTTCTCTCAGAGCCCCTTTTGTGTAATGCCATTCAGCAAATTCTCAATCAGCATGGTGTCAGTGACAATGATTCAGTTGTGAGCGAGATTGTGAATGCTGTCAAAGAGAATAACCTTTTCTTGAAAATGACTGATGCTGGCAAGCCACTCTCTACAGCCTGTAGAAGAGCATCATATTTTCAGAAGGAATTTCCAATACCAATGCCAGTTGAATACAAGCTTGACAATGAATCGCAATCACTCACTTATGTGCCAATTCTGGGAATGTTACAAAAACTGTTAAACAGAGCTGATGTTCTAGATAAAATTCTCACTCATGATGATGACAGCGTTGATGGGTTCAACTCTTACAGAGATGGAACTCACTATCGTGAGAATGCTTTTTTAAAGACCGACACCTTCAAGATTTTGATTGGCTTGGGGATCGATGAATATGAACTGGCAAATCCTCTGGGGACTTCAAGGAAGAAGCACAAACTGACCGGTGTTTATTGGGTGCTTGCCAATCTTCCCTCAAAACATCGCTCCACACTTCACTCTATTCAGCTAGCAATTTTATGCAAATCAAGTGCAATCAAACAGTATGGCTATGCAGCTGTCCTTCGCCCACTTCTTCAAGACCTGGTAACTCTTGAAAAACACGGTGTCTATGTTGAGCAGCTAGGCGAGTGTGTGAAAGGAACTGTGCTCTATGTGTCAGCTGATAACCTAGGTGCTCATTCTTTGGCTGGGTTCCAGGAGTGCTTCACGGTGCAGCACCCATGTCGACATTGCATGGCACAGAAGAGTGACATTCAGAAGAAAGAAGTCCGGTCAGGAGCATTTGAGAGCAGAAACCGCCAGACTCATGACAGGCAAGTTTCGGAAGTTTTACAGGATCCAAGTTTGGTGAAAGAGTACGGTGTGAAAGCTCCTTGTGTTTTAAGAGACACTTTGGAACATTTCCACACTGTTACTGGGTTTCCACCTGACATAATGCACGACCTCCTGGAGGGTATCATCCCCGTTGAGATGGCCTTGTGCATTAAAGATTTTATCTCCAAGAAGTACATCTCCCTTGATTCCTTGAACAAAGCCATCAAACGTTTTCCCTACAAATTCACAGACAAAACTGATAAGCCTCAGACCATCCCAGCCACATTTGCCTCTAGAAATACCATTGGCGGTAACGCCCATGAAAACTGGGCACTGCTAAGACTTCTCCCACTCATAATTGGTTTTGATGTCCCCGAGAATGATCACACATGGGGAATTTTAATGCTTTTGAAGGACATCCTGGAACTGTCAGTGTCATTTAGATTCACTGAAGATTCTCTTGATTTTCTTGAAGCCAAGATCTCAGACCACAGAGGTTTACTTTTAACAGTATTTCCACATTTCACATTGCGCCCCAAGCACCACTTCATTGAACATTATCCGCAGCTGATCAGGGTGTATGGGCCACTCAGAGATATGTGGACAATGCGGTTTGAAGGAAAGCATAAATTCTTCAAACAAACAATTCGCAACACAAAAAACTTCAAAAATGTCCCACAAAGTCTGGCTGTCCGGCATCAAAAAATGATGGCTTACCATGTAGACTCCTCATCATTTTTCAAGCCATCCATCGAAATGGACAGGGTTACAGTTACTTTGGTTTCATCTTTCCCTGAGAATATTCAGAATTTTCTGAAACAGAGGAATGCTGCTCAGAACACTGTCCTTGTCGCATCTTCCGTGAGCATCGATAGCATCAAATACAGTCCAGATATGATTGTGTCTGTTGGGACTTGTTCATGTCTCCCTGATTTTAGTCAAATTCACAAAATCCTTGTCATTAACAGCGATGTTTTGTTTGTGTGCAAACATCTGACATCATGGTATAATGAGCATCTGCGTTCTTATGAGCTTATGATCAGTGACATCAGTGATGCGTCATCACTGTCAGTCAACATGCTCTCTGATCTGAATGACCCGTTTCCTCTGGCAGCCTACAGAATTAGGGGCAGAACATGTGTTACCCTTAAACATTATATTTTGTGCTGATTGAATGCTGAAGATTTGGATGTCAAGTGCTATGAAGTAACATAACTTCTTTTTAAACCTTTGTAGACCCACTACAAAGCACGGAGAGGACCACACTAAGGATCATTGTACATGAAGGTGACATCAGGAGAATTACACTCCATGGGAGACCACAGACACTTGACTCACTTATCAAACAGCTTGAGGAGAAGCTGAGTCTTCAGTACAAGTTCTCCCTTCAGTTTGAGGATCCCGCATATAACAATGCTCTCTGTAACCTTGACGACATTGCTGACATGCCGCTTGACAAACCCACCCTAAAGATAATTGCCCAGGGGCCAACACCTTCAACAAGCAGATCTGACCCAACACCTTCAACAAGCACATCTGACCCCAGACCTTCAGCAAGCACATCCAACCCAAGACCTCCAGCAAGCCCTTCTGACCCAACACCTTCAACAAGCACAGCTGGCACAGAGAGCATCTCTTTTTCCTCCCCTGAAAGTCGGCCATCTCTGAGTAGTCGGTTAGCGTCATCATCCTCTCTATCTCATATTCGGTGTCCATGGCCGGACCCCTTTGAAATCCCAAACTTTTCTGTGGACATCGAGTACAGATTATGCCAGGCACATCTCGACTACGTGAGACATCAGAAATATCTAAACCTCTCCTTGGCCTGGGAGATAAGGCACACGATACTGGAAAAACTTGCCGAGACAATCTACCGCTTCAAAGCATATCCCAAAGATGAAGACTTCACTGCTGTTGCAGCTGCACTGATTCAAAAACACCCATGCCTCAGTGAACCAGGCTCCCCTGATGGATTTCGTGGCTGGAAAAATAGGCTCAAGTATAAAATGGCCAACTTCCGCCGTAAAATGACTCGAGCTGGGATGCCAGATGTGGCCGTAAATCGAGGGACAACAAGAGGACCCGGTCCAGGACCTCGCAGGGAGGACCAAGCACCTCAGAGACGTGTCAAAAGACCCAAAAGGTCAGAAATAAATTTTCTACCGCCATTTCCTGGTGGTCAAGATGAGGACAGTTTGGAGTCCAAACGAAAGGAGATCGTAGAGGAAATGAAGAAACGTCGCCCAACTTCTGTTCTGATATCCAAGAACATGGACTGGACGTTTGCCTTGAGAAGACAGGAGTTGGTGACCATGGTGCCTCCAGTGAAAGACACACTAGAAAGGTGGCCAGCACTCTTCACGGAGAATCAGGTAATCGAAAATTCTTAACTTTTTTTTTTTTTTCTATAATGTCATTATTTATGCTGGGTTATCTATAAAATGTTATGAATTGAATGTATGGTAAATGTACAGATCATTGTAAATCCCAGTCCAAAATATAATCAATCTAATCAAACTGTAACAAAACACCAAATCACACTGGGCAGAAAACAAATGTTGCACTGGCCTCCAAATATTGAATACACATTCCTACCATTGCTGTATCTGATTGGCTCAACCTAGTGCCCAGTGAAGTTACCTACTATTGACCTTTTTCACAGCAGTCATTTTGTGTCTGAAAGGCAGGAAGTAACACAGGTGCCAGCAGAACATTAATGTTTGTTAGTTATTAGTGTTTCCAACTTCCAATCCCTTTAGGTGTTCCAGTGCTGGGGCCCTCATTAATGTTTTGCTTGCACCTGTCTTACATCCTGCCGTTTAGACACAAAAAAGGGAGATTCTTTGTAAAGCACCTCACAGTACGTCACCTGGCACTCAGAACTAATTGGATACTGCAATTGCCGTAGGCTAACCTATGTTCAATCTGGAGGCCAGTGCAACACACATTTTCAGGCCAATAAGACTTTGTCTTTTTTTGTTCTTTCTTTACCTATCCTTTAGCTTCTGGTGGAGTTCGCTCGCTTATCACACAAAAGCCTGAAGATAGAGTTCTTCAAAGAACTTGACAAATACACTCCTCGCTTCTTTGAGATTTTCAAGTCCAAGGGGGGAAATGCCGGCACAAAACTTCAGGAGTATCTGCAACAAGTTCCACCAGGGGTAAGTTTCTCATACACAAAGTAATTCATTACTTCATATTATGCAAGGAACAAAATAGTGCAACTGCATTGTGCTGCAAAGCTAGTAATTGATTGTCTTTGACCACTTAGGTGTGTTTGAAATATTTTTGTCAGACTGCAGATGTTACTGGGAAGCGAACAGCAGTCCTCCGTGGCCTTCCTGTCTTCCTTGGAGATGAGAACACAGACTTCTTCAAGACATGCTTTGTAAGTAGTCTTTAGTCCTCATTATTTAATTCCACCCCACATGATACAGTGTATTTTCAATTTTCAATGCAGATTTATTATTTTGCACATAATCTCACACATATCCGAAAACTGTTAACAGTTTTGCAGGCATTAATTTAGTTTGAATGTTACAGAGAGAGATGATTTGAGTTAAGTTGTGGACCAGTGATGTCAATTGTGCGTGAATGAAACCACTGGTCCATAACTTAACTCAAATCAACTCGTGATAACTGTCAAACTATATTAATGCTTGCAAAAGTTTACAGTTTTCGGATATGTGTAAGATTATGTGCAAAATAAATCGGCATACTTTTCTTCCACTCTGCCTGAATCAGTGCTGCTGTACTTATTTTGATGCACTGATCATCTATCCCTGATCCAGGACCCTTCTAAAGGCTCCCTTCACAGCTCCCTATAGTCGGCCCATGTGAAACCCAAATGCCTTCAAGGACAAAAATATATATACAATGAATTTCACTTACATAAGCAGTCATCTGTACACCTTCACTTATCTGCTTGAAAGTAGAGTGGTTCCACTAATATCACCAATGACCAAATAAAGTGCAACCTGTAGTTAAACACAACAATGTGCTGAACCTTCCCTGGTCAACATCAGCACTTCTTTGTCGTTGATGCTCTTGGGCAATGTGTTTACTATACTGCCACAGGAGGCTGATAAGTATACTGCAGACCTGCCAACCTGCATTTATTTTTCATAGCAGGCACACATTTTGACATCAAAGTACACTGGCACGATTTGCATTGTCATTGCAAAAACCCATTGATGCCTGTGAATTAAATGGTGCACATGCAATATCCAAATATATTGTGTGTTGTGAATCCTACTTCATCCTGTGGCGATAACCTGACCAATTCAACAGATGAAAGGAATGAGTCTAGCCAATCAGAGGCAGAGGAGGGCAGGTCATGAATTCGCCTTCAACTCCAGCTGTGATGGTAAATGGGTTGCGGCAGCGGTAGCTACAGGCAAGGGCCTTGGTGGCTGGTGACAACAGCCTGCTATCTTTACAGAGCAGGCTCATTGCCCAAGAGACTGATAGACTTGTGGTATATGATAAATGTATGCCCTCCTCTAGTGAATTCTGTACTATGGCTGTAAACACAGTAGGGAAGCAATGCCGGCATTAAAATAGTACAACCTTGACAAGCATATAGTTCAGAATATGGTTGTGTTTAACAATGTTTTACACTTTATTTGGTCATAGTAGATATTAGTGGAACCCCTCTACTTTCAAACAGACGGGTGAAGGTGTACAGATAACTGTTTGGGTGGGTATAGAGAGGCAAAGTGACCGCCTACTTCCTGCTTCAGCACTGTACCAGAGATTTTCATCTGCCATTTATTTTTCCATAGACATTTCGTAAAAATGCTTATAAAAATAGTTTTACTCGTTCAAACCAAATGGTTCAGATATATTTAGAAACAGGAGAGACCACATAACATTTCACTCGGACTAAAACATAAAATAAATTGCGGATTTAAAGAAAATATTTTTTCAATGTAGTTTTTTAAAGTTTTGCGCCGAGTGAAATGTTCTATGGTCTCTACCGATTCTAAATATAGCTGGTCCATTTGGTTTGACGAAGTGAAACTATTTTTTATAAGCATTTTACGAAATGTTTATGGGAAAATGAATGGTGGATAAAAATCTCTGGCACAGTGCTGAAACAGGAAGTAGGCGGTCACTTTGCCCGTCTATCCTTTTTCATTATTGAAAGCATTTGGGTTTTGCATGGGGTGACATCAGGAGCTGCGACTGTCAGTGGGCCCTTTTTGAACAAATATGAAATACAGGTTTACAAAACAGCTTGTACACTGCAGGGCTCCAGTTTCACTTATTTATTGCACTAAAGTCAAAGTGACGTTTCGAGCGCCACTGCTCAGACAAACGGACAAAGCACATCACAGTATCATGTGTCTATTTAAAGGATATATATATTTTTTCGACCTGGTTTTTGTTTCAATCTATTTTCCACACTGTATGTGTCTAAGGGACTCAGCGTGACATGATTTGTTCAAATTGGTTGAGTACTCTCCACCAAGTTGGCCTTGTTTACAGCTCAAGCAATATCGTCAAACAACTACCAGTGTAACCCAGTCGGGCAATTGCGCACCGTCATTCCACGTTAGCTAAAGCTGCTTGTTTTGCCGCTGGGAGACTCACACTGTCATTATAGTCTCTGGCAACATGGAAACGACTCTATACATGAATATTATTCTCCGGGGTTTACTGAGAAAATTGGCGTATGAACAGGCAAGGCAGAGGGGCAACCAGCAATACAGGGAAGCTCGTGCTGTCAACACAGAGGATTTTCCCTCTCTCTAACAGCGCTGTGCTGGAGACAATTCTGCTCCTCTCTCTCTCTCTCCTCGCCTGTTCACACCCATTTTCTCTGTCCGACAGTAAACCCCAGAGAATAATATTCATGTATAGAGTCGTTCCATGTTGCCAGACACTATAATGACAGTTTGAGTCTCCCAGCGGAAAAACAAGCAGTTTTACTGAACATGGAATGACGGTGCGCAATTGCCCGACTGGGTTACACTGGTAGTTGTTTGACGAGCTGTAAACAATTGTATCTCGGTGAGTACTCAAACAATTTGAAAAAATTATGTTACAATGAGTCCCTTAGACACATATAGTGTGGAAAATAGGCTCCCAGTTGAAAAAAAAAAGAAATTATCCTTTAAGATGGCATCATGCTTTGTCACTTCAGTCTGAAGAGCAGTGGTGCTCGAAATGTCACTTTGACTTGACTTTGGCAGTGAATAAGTCAAACTGGAGCCCTGTGCGAGCCGATTTCTTTATTGTGGGTGATTGGTTGCAGCAATCAAATCACTATTTATTATTCGGTTTGTTTTTTGCCACCTAATTACTCCACACAGGTGCCTATAGGCTATAGCAGTGGTTCTCCAACTTTTCCACATCAAGGACCCTAAACTGACACAAATTAGACGACAAATCCCTATTTGATAAGATTTTCTTCCAGGGTCCCTCATCTGATAAGATTTTTGCTTTTAGATGTTTAATTACAGAAAGTGTATGAAACCCATGGCCAGAACAGTCATACATTCTGTTATTGTGTTACTTATGGATGGTATCTCTCACACACGCACACTAGGCTGTCAAAATTGCCACAAAATCATATTCGAATATTCCCTATAAACAAAACATATCCGTTTGAATATATTCTGATTTATTTATTTATTTATTTTGCATGCATGGCAAGGCAAACCAATACAAGAGAGCTTATATCTACTTGGTATATTTATTTGAACTTTCTTTTTTCAACATAAACTGTTTCCCCCCCAGATTTATTCAGTCAGTACTAATACAGTAGCCGACACTTTTGTAATGTTTTTAAATAACCAGGCCAACGATGTATGTTTTGATGTTGCCCTCTTGGCCAGGTTTTTTACCTTGGTTAAATGTTATAAAAGAATATATATATAATAATAATAATAAATTCAAATATTAATTTTCATATTCAAATATTATTTTACTTTTTATATTAGAATATATATTAGAATATAGAATATTCTTTGACAGCCCTAACACACAAACACACAGACACACACACACACACAGACACACACACACAGACACACACACACACACACACACACACACACACACACACACACACGCAGTGTTATGCAAAATATGTGTTTATCAGATTTGATATTTGGACCCTGTGTCGTCTTGCGCTTTCTACCACATAAATGCAAGGTGACATTTGATATGTAATTGTGGTTGTAATGCTGCTATTGTTGTAGGACCGTGATGACCCTCCCGAGGACATGAGCCACACCTCCATTGGGATCCTGACAGTGATTGCTGAAGAAACTCCGCCTACTCCTCACTCGCTGTACCTAGAGGCTAGAGGTACTGCAATCATTTTGGAAGGGACAATAGTGATGGATGAGCTTGAAAATCTTCCACATGCCATGTGCCTACTCTTTGGACTGATGTACGCCCTGGATTTGCAGTACCCTAAACAACTGAAGAACACCTTTGATTTTATTCAAAGAGTGCTTCTCTCAATTGATGAGAAATCCCTCAAACCAAAAATCCAATCACTCAAAACTCTTCTGATGCAGTGAGTGAATGTCTTCACAATGTGAATGGGATGTGACACACGTTGGGTCACGCTGAGACCTTTACCCTTCTATCTCCAATGTAATTTGCCAATGTATTTACTTGGATTGGAGAAGTAGCCCACCCCCCCTTTGGTCATGTAGCTCAATTGACCCAGTTTACCAATAGTTTGTGTCACACCATAGTCATTAGATACATTGAGCACATTAGTGGTATGCTCAGCATTTTTCATCAGTGTGATGATTTCGGAGAAATTGTTAGTTCATGTCAAGATTAAGAAATTGCAGGGAGCAATATGTTTTTTTTGTTTTTTTATTTATTTGATTTGTCAAACTGTTAAGGTTGGAACACACAACCCATTGTCAAAGGAATAGCAGAAACAAAGGCAAACTGTTGCATCATACCTGTATCGGCGCAACTTAAAATGTTTCACTTTAAAACACTGCAAAGATGACAGCCGATGGTCAATTTGTACATACATTCTGTGCTTGTGTGAAATAACTCCTTGCTAGTAGGCCAGCAAGCTGGGTGTTGATATAGCCGTTTATATAGGACTTTCCTTCATAGTTGCATTCGCCCCCCCTGTAATCAGGGAATCCTGCACACTCGCCGCCCGAAATCTTCATAACTTGCACCAATCTGAAATAAAAAGAATACACCTTGTTGCCACGGGTGTTGTCTCTCCATCCGCGGTCTATTTGTTCTGAAATTGTCCATAGTTTATGAATATGAGGTTTCTTTGTCTCCCCTGACTGGCAGATACAGTAGCAGCCATTTTGACTACCTAGCCAGCTTCTGCTAGCGAGACAGCAATATGACATACGGTCGGATTTACAAGATCAAAACCATTCTACACAAGTCTAGTGTGCTTTCCACTTGTGTAGAATGAATACCGGGCGGCGATTGTGCCGGATTCCCTGATTACAGCAGGAGCGAAACTATAAAGGAAAGTCCTTTATAGTTGCGTGTCGCGGCTATGTCTATATCTAGTGTTAACCCAATAATTGTATATTACATGCTCCGGGGAAAACACTATTGCAGTTGCTATGGGACTGAGTTAATATAGAAACACTGTAAGCACAGTAGGCTACTGTGGTGAAAGATGTGTAGGAACCCTGAGTAGCAATTACTACGTTTGTACAGCAGATGTGTTTGCTGTCTGCAATTATATAAATTACTGAAGAAATGGTAGGCTATTTGCGTGGCTGTGCTTCGCATGCGCTCTCACCAAGTGAGACAATTTCGGCCTAAAATACCGTTATATTGGAAATATGTTACCATGGCATTACAGTGGCAGTCAGTCACAAGCTGACAATCAGAGATTTCTCTCACCAACGCATTCTGAATCAGCCGGAAAAGCCGCTGACTAGTGCCAACCGTGCGGGACACACAGCAAAAACTAAGGCTACAGATGCTCACCAACGCGACAGCCCACCATCAGCTTGGTGTGTCAGCCCCTTTACACAATATTGTTACAAAAAAAACTAGTATATGCCATATGGTCATCATTCTTGAAATAGTCTACATCCCAACAAAGTGCATTTTCATTTAAATTGTTTACATATTAAGACTGACCATTCTGATCTTTTGTACTATCATTTGATAACTTCAATAATTTTTTTCTTTTAACTGTTACACAATTGTGTATGTTCATCATTATTGAAATAGGCATCAACAAAATGTCACGTTAGTGGTTTGCATCTGTGAATGTCAGCTGTTCTTTGTCTGATCAGTTTGGTACCTGGTATTGTGTCTTATCAGTCTAGAGATGAAACGTTATGACCCTTTCATATCACAATTATAGTGACAAATTATCGGGTTATCAGTATTATCACTGTATTGTTCAAATGTGCTGATTAGAAGAAAAAAAAATACTCACTGAAATAATTTTACTACGTTTTATATTGAAAACTAAAGTGCTGTAATCACAGTAACATGGTTTTAATGATAATTGAAATTTTAAACGGTATGGTAATTGTCAGGAATTTTTCATGCGGTTTATCATTAAACCGGTTATCGCTTCATCTCTAGACAGTATAGCTCAAAATAGATTTAGAAGATTTTTTTTTCTCTTTAATTTTGATTCCCACAGGAGAATTGTATTCCTTTTAAGAAGGAAGGCAGGGAGATTGCTCATGGTGAAATTGTATGCATGTCAAGCCCTCATTGAAGCCCTCATTTAAACCCTGTGTATTTCAATACTGTCTTTGACAACAAAATGCATTTTGATTTACATGTTTAAAGACTGAAATGACTGCCTGAAAAGAGTACCACAGACACTTGTTTAAAAGAACAAATAAACTTGTTCAGTTTTCCCTTCAAACTGTTGTCTTTCTTTTAACTCAAGCACTTACGCTTTTCAGCTTAGTTGACAATGTCAATGCAATCTGTTTCCTCGTATTCTAGTGATGTGAATGCTTAGGCATGTAAGGATAACCTTTTTTATGAGTACTGCTTACGTAAACACTCCAGCAATTTTCAACCAGCTTTGTATCATTACAACATCAGTAGTTTGTCAGAAAACTGTAAACAGTTTTGCAGGCATTCATTTAGTTTGACATTTATTGAGAGTTGATTTGAGTTGAATATGGAGAGACACAATAATGTTTAAATAAAATAACAGTTTGGCCAATAGCCGGTCCTGATATGTTTTATATGCCTTTTTTGACAGGGAAACAAAGAAATATTTATTATAAACAAATAACTGGCCTGTTTTAAAGTTTTTTGAACCCTTCATCACACTGTCTTTGAATGAGCACAAATTCAATCATACTGTCGTAATGATGAAACAAACAACAAATTATGTGACACAACTGATAGGCTGAATATTGGCCACTGCAATCAGTGAACGGCATCTTTTCTTGCTGATTGCCGATTGCAGTCAACAAGGCCAATATCAGCCGATACCAATACACGGCTGATATATCAGTGCATCCCTAAAATTAATTATAATAAAACAAGTAAGCTTGCATAAATATGATCCCCTGCTCTAGAACCTAGGGTGAGTAGTGAGAACAGCCAGAATTCACAAATCAGTTTTTATTAAATCAAATACATGGCTGAAGTTGTATTATAACAGAACTGTACAACTATTTTCTGTGTTCTACATGATGCTTACATTATCTAATTGTCTGTTTCTCTCTTGTTGCTTTTGCTAAGAACTTTACCTGCCAGAAGATGAGAACAACAAGTTCCAGAGAATGCCATGCCTGGCCCACACCCTTCAGCTAACACTAAAAGATGCCATGAAGCACCAAAGTGCAGATGCAATCATAACAAGAGCAAGAAAGCTGGTACACGCTGTGAGGAAATCATCAGTGGCAAATGAAGAAATGTTTAAAAGGTGTGGCAAAACTCTGGTCCGGGATTGTAGCACATGCTGGAACAGCACTTTTGATATGATGAGAAGACTCCTGGAGACCAGAGCTGAACTAAACCAACTACTTGAGGATTTGAGCATGGACACACTTTTCACAAGCGATTGGGTTAAGCTGGAGAACCTCGTCAAGCTGCTTGAGCCCTTTGCCATTCACACAGACCAGCTTCAGAGTGACAGCCAGTCACTCTCACAGGTGCCATGCCTGCTCAACCTTGAGGCACACCTGCTGACGACGACTGACGGAAGCAGTTAGCTCAAGTGCTGCTGAAGTCGTTGCGAGAACGTTTCGCTTGCATTCTTAGCCCTGATTCCACACAGTTTGATGCTACACCAGCAGGAGCCTGCCTAATGGATCCAAGTGTGTCGCTGGTTCTTCAAACACCAGACACAGTGCCACTGAAGAGGGCAGCACAGTCCTTTGTGCAGAACCTGGCAGCGCAGTATAACCCAGCTACTGTGCCTCAGAATGATGATGGCACTGCAAGTGCCACTCAAACTCCAACAAGAGCCACTGCTGTCTTTCAGAAATGCCGCTTCCTTGCATCCCGCATGCAGGTCAACGTGTCCACAAATCAGCCTAATGCGACTGACAGTCTGTTGACCGAAATTAACAAGTATCTCAGCGACGTCAAAGAGGGTGTGTTTAATGAGACACTGTTGCAGTTCTGGAGATCGAGAGAGGCTGTCTATCCTAAACTTGCCCCTGTGGCATTGGATCTCGTTAGTGCCCCTGCCTCACAAGCCTTTGTGGAGCGTATCTTCTCTGTCTGTGGACTGCTGACATCGGGCCTGAGAAACCGAACAACCACATCTCTGGAGGAACGTGTTTTCCTCAAGATCAACAGGAAATTGTTGCTTAACTAACTGAAAGAAGTACACCCACCCACCAAAAGTACAAGGTGTTGCTGAAGTAATGATTTGTCCATGTTGTTTCTTAGCTCAGGGACAGCAGGAGAAACTCACACTAACAGCAATAACAGCACATGCAGTGCAGAATACTGGGGGGGTGGGGGAAACAACAACATCCTGTGTTCTGAATCCGTTCAGAGACAGTATCTGTGACATTTTTGGCCTTCAAATTCAAGCCTTTCTTACATCTAATAGGGAAATAGATTTCCAGCAAAGCAAGCACACTGTAAACTACTGCAAAGAAAATAGGCAGAAACAAAAACATTAAACTGAGCAACAGATGTAGCAACAGTGTAAAATGTAGTAAGTTGGAAGTGGAGGTATATGGGCTGGACAGTTTATCTGTTCATAAAGACCTGAAGTATTTCACAGCTGCATCATAACAGTGTAGCTCATGTCCCTTAATTTGACACATGGGGTGTGTAGAATATTACATGAGAAGAGTTTTGTTTTTTTTATTCCAGAAGCTTCAGGTTGAGTTTGTTCACTCGGCTGCACTAAGTGTCCAAAATATTCACTGTATTAATGTGAAGTTAATATTTGTATTAAGGTATTTTTGAGTTGGCTCATCTAAATGAATCAAACCTTTGATTAACCGTTTATTTTTGTCTTCCTTTGTCCCATGTTCTCAGATTGAGCACTTACTGTAAACCGGCATCTTGTGTAGGCTGTAAACTGTTTGACTTTGTCTTTTGTGGATGCATGTTCATCTGTCATAGTGAATACATTTTATTTAATGCAGGACAGTTTCTGTTACTGGGTACATAGTTATGCAGCCCCGTTAAGGACTTTAGCCTAGTGTTGTGCTGTTTAGCTTAGACCAGTGGTTCTCAAACTTGACCCTAAACTGGCACAAATTATATGGACCCCCAGGCCCATTTGATAACATTTTGTCCCATTGTCCCCCATCTGATAAGATTTTTTGCTTTTAGATGTTTTATTAGAGAAAGTGTATGACTAAAACGGTCATATATTCTGTCATTGTGTGACTTAGTGATAGTGAAAATAAATTATCCCCCTTTTTGCTGGGAACCCCCTGCAACCCCCTCAAGGACCCCTGGGGGCCCTCGGAGCCCACTTTGAGAACCACTGGCTTAGAGAGTTCAGTATTTTAGCCACCTGTTGAAGCTATGCTGCTGCACTACTGTGCTTTTGTTTGTGGAAATAAAAGAAAGACCCACCAGTTGGTGAGGTCAAAGAGAGAAGTTGTATGTCTCAACATTTCTGTCACTCTCCACAATGATGTTTTGTTGATTTTTTATTAGACAATACTTTTTCTGGACCTTTTTTAACTCATTGAGTGCCAATGACGACTATCGTCGTCAATTCAAATAGTAACGTAGAGTGCCAATGACGACTAAAGTCGTCAATTGCGTTTTTTGACGGTGGGACGTGGATCAAAGCCTGATGCATCTCCTGTAAAAGTATGGGCGATGTTGAATGTGTATAAGCTATTTTACGGACGCATTAGGTGGCGACAGTGCTCTCCGGTTTAGAGAAAGATGAGAAAAAAGAGTAGAGGAAGCCGTGTGGGGAAACGGAAATGCTGTAACGTTAGCTGTGAACAGCAGCCAATCTGCTCCCACAATTGAGCCCCTCCGTCTCCGCTGCGATAGCCCTTCCACATGATTAGTTGCCAGAAAAGGACCACCCGACACTAGCGTCTTTCTGAAAAGCCAAATCATTCTCGGCTGGAAGCGCTGGGAGCCCCTGTTGGCGACAAAAACGGCGGAACGCTGTGAAAATAGAGCTGGGTGTAGCGCACTTTGAAACGTGCAGAGCAAACGTGCAGCAGAGAGCCACCAGAGACACTCCCACGGAGGAGTTTGCAGTTGAGGGGGGTGGCGCACGCAGGGCACCATACAACACGTACCGACCCAGACAGCAGGCTTGATGGACAGATTGGCAAACAAGCTAGAATACCTGATGCCCACCAACTGTAAATCAAGACCAGCAAGTACATTACATTACATTTAGTCATTTAGCAGACGCTTTTATCCAAAGCGACTTACAATAACACACTTTTTGTCAGCAATAGAGCAATCAACTATGGAGCACAGTCTATGACAACTACAGATCCTGAAGGAACAGTGGTACGAGTTTAGTTTAGGATTTTTTTTTTTTTTTTTTTCAATAGCAAGAGAGAGAAAGAAGTTAGATCAAGAAGGGCCCAGATGGAGCCTGAAAAGGTGAGTCTTTAGTCTTTTCCGAAAGATCGGCAGTGATTCAGCAGTCCTGACCGAAGGTGGCAGCTCGTTCCACCATTGGGGTGCCAGGGACGAGAAGAGTCGAGATCGGGATGAGCGACTTTTGAGGCGCCCTGCACTGGTGGAGGAGCGAAGGGAGCGGTGAGAGGTTTGGAACCTGACCATAGATTGCAGGTACAGGGGAGCTGACTGGTGTACTGCCCTGTAGGCCAGTACCAGTGTCTTGAATTTGATGCGAGCTGAGATGGGAAGCCAGTGGAGGTCCCGGAAGAGGGGAGTGACATGAGAGAATTTGGGTTGGTTGAATACCAGACGGGCTGCAGCGTTCTGAATGAGCTGAATCGGTCGGATGTCGGTGGCAGGTAGGCCAGCCAGGAGCACGTTGCAGTAGTCCAGGCGAGGGATGATAAGTGACTGGACCAGGAGTTGAGTCGCTTTTCTTGTGAGGAAGGGACGGATTTTGCGGATGTTGTAGAGGGAGAACCTACAGGAGCGTGCTGTCGCAGCTATGTTGGCTGAGCAAGACAGCTGGTTGTCGAGGATCACCCCAAGGTTCTTGGCTGTTTGGGAGGGCAGTACAGTGGTGTTGTCGATGGAGATGGAGAGATCTGCGACAGGACAGTCTTTCCCTGGGAGGAAGAGTAGCTCTGTCTTACCAAGGTTGAGTTTGAGGTGGTGGGCAGACATCCAGTCGCCAATGTCCTTGAGACATGCAGAGATGCGAGCCTCGATTTGAGTGTCAGAGGGGGGGAAGGAAAGGAAAAGTTGGGTGTCATCAGCATAGCAGTGATAAGAGAAGCCATGAGAAGAGATCACATAGGCAAGAGATAGAGAAGGAAAAGTAAGGGGCCCAGGACTGAGCCCTGGGAGACACCAGTGGTAAGAGGGCAGGATCTGGAGATGGACCCTCTCCATAAGACCTGGTAAGAGCGGTTCGAGAGATAGGAAGCAAACCAGGAGAGTGCAGAACCTGAAATGCCGAGGTCAGACAGAGTGGAAAGAAGGATTTGGTGATTGACTGAATCGAAGGCAGCAGACAGGTCAAGGAGGACAAGGACAGAGGAGAGGGATGAGGCCTTAGCAGTGTGACGGGCCTCTGTGACAGCAAGAAGAGCTGTCTCAGTGGAGTGAGAAGCCTTGAACCGGACTGCAGAGGGTCCAAGAGGTCATTCTGGGAGAGATAGAGAGAAAGTTGTTCGGACGCTGCTCGTTCGAGGGTTTTGGAGAGGAATGAGAGAAGAGAGACAGGTCTGTAGTTCTGAATAGCAATAGGGTCAAGGGAGGGTTTCTTGAGCAGAGGCTTGACTCTTGCAGTCTTTAGAGCAGGTGGAACAAGACCAGAGAACAGAGAGGAGTTTATGAAGGTAGTGAGGAAGGGAGATATGTCAGGTGAGATGGTTTGGAGGAGAGAGGAAGGGATGGGATCGAGGGGGCAGTAAGTGGCTCGGTTCGAGCTGATGAGTTTAAGCACCTCATCGGGAGAGAGGGGGGAGAAGGAAGGAAATCCAGGGACCAAGGGCCGAGGAGCAGAATTGGAGTCGGGAGTGTTAGTGAGGGTGGCTGGAGGATGGAAGGAGGAGCTGATGTCATCCACCTTTTTAGTAAAGAAGGTTACAAAATCATCAGCAGAGAGGGAGGAGGGGGGGGGGAGGGAGGGTTGAGGAGCGTAGAGAAGGTGGAGAACAGTTTACTGGGGTTGGATGCAGAGGACTGGATTTCAGAGATGAAGAAGGAGGTTTTTGCTTTGGAGACAGCAGAGGTGAAGTTGGAGTGGATAAGATGGTAGGAAGAGAGGTTTTCAGGGTGGTGTGATTTTCTCCATTTTCTCTCAGCTGCCCGAAGCTCTGTTCGATGAGTTCGCAGAGTTTCAGTTAGCCAGGGAGCAGGGGGAGAGGCAGGTTTAGTGGTGAGAGGGCAGAGAGAATCAAGAGCAGAGGAGAGAGAGGATAGAAGAGCGGTGGAAGCCTCGTCAGTGGACAGGAGAGCAAACTGCTCGGCTGAGGGAAGCAAGGAGAGGACGGTAGAAGAGAGGGAGTCAGGTGAGAGAGTTTTTAGGTTGCGTCGGGTGGTGATAGAGTGAGGGGGTGATGGGTGGGAGGAGGGGATGGGGATGGGAAGAGAGAAGGTGATAAAGTGGTGGTCAGATACAGGAAGAGGTGTAGGGTGTAGGGTCTGCGCACGCAGGGGCCAGCGCTGCTGGTTGCAGCTAAAAAATATTATTTTGCTATCAAAATTCCTTTGTTTTCACTGTTTTATTGAAGGAAATTATTTTTGAGGTGTCACTACATCAGAAAATATTAGCTTCAGAGTCAGTGATGTGCTTGAAATGCTTCATTTCACAAAAGGCTCATTATCTCAGCTTCTAGTTTGAAACGTCTGTTTTTGGTGAAACCAAGCCATCTTCTACTGCTGATAACTAAAGAACGGAAAATGATATCAATAAACTTTTTTTTTGCTGATGATACAAGAGAGTCTCATCGTTCTTTGGGCGTGTTCGGTGTTTACATAGTAATATCACACAATATTCTGTGGGTCTTGAGAAATCACTGAAAACGCTCTGAAAGGGCTGGCACTGGGAGCATCCGTTTTCCAAAAGTGGCTGGCACTCAATGAGTTAATCTCACCCCTGACAAATACCCCATATTACGTAAAAGACTAAAACTAACACTAAAACTAATAAAAACTAAACTAAAACTAAGCATTTTCAAAAAATAAAAACGAAACAAAACTAGCTAACCAACTTTAAAAACGAATTAAAACTAAACTGTAATTGAAAAGAAAACCTCAAAACTAATAAAAATAAAAACTAATGAAAAAATCCAAAACTATTATAACCTTGTCGGTGCACAGGGTGGGTAGAGGCACTGCTGAGGCATCGAGGCAGCGCTGTGCTGTGCTGTGGTGGTCCCGCGGATCGAAATCAGTTTCTGGCAGAAAATCACTTTCTGACACGACACCGGCCAGTATATACACTACAGTAACCATTGATAGTATACAGTAACCTCTCTCTCTGCACAATTGCACCATGCAACAATAGGTTAACCCGAGTGGACAATTCTGGTATAGGCTATTGAAATAAAATCTCACACATCCCTACCCTATTAAAGAAATGAATAGGCTATTTTTAAATGCGTATGTTATAGCCTATATGAGCGAAACGGCGAATTAAAAAGCTACTAATTACAAAAGCATCAATTTTCGTTACAATCCGAACTGGTTCATCCTCCAATTCTCTCTTCCCTCTCTCGTTCTCTCCCCCCCTTCTCTCTCTCTCTGACTCTCCCCTCTCCCCATCTAGGCTATATTTTCTCCCCCCCCTCTTTCTCTCTCTCACTCGAGTCCCGAAGCGGATAGAGACTGAGAACTGAGTCTACTCTCAGTGAGGAGGAAGCTGCTGACGTGACGCTATGGTTTTATGGGCATGACCACACCTCCACAATGCTTTTGGGCATAAACACGCCTATACAGAGATGTGCGCCGAGATGACGTGAAGTGCAGCGGGCCGAAACGCCCACAATTAGGGCTTTGCGCAGCGCTATTCCAGCACAAAACAGGCACTAACGCAAGTCGGGAAGATAGAGCCCTTAGTGTTAGAGTGTTGTTACTGTGAGCTGACAGAGAGCAGTGTGTGGGCCAATTGAGATATATAAATATGAAAAATAATTTGATATGTCGATGTGTGGGACGGGGAACATGCACCCAATTAGTTAGCAATCACTTAGACACACACACACACACACACACACACACACACACACACACACAAATACAATAAATATGTTTATTAAACATAACTATAAACCAACTGGCAACTATTCATCAAAAATCTGCAAATTAAAATCTGCACGACATTGTCCTGTAAATTATCTCCCGACGCAATTAATTGTAGCCCCGGGTTAAATCTGGGTATACGTTAAAGTCGAACTGAACCCGTTCGTCACGTGCGTGGCAGTCTGTTTCAGACTGAAAACATAAGTTGTCTGAGATCACAGCTTGAGAGGCGGGTCATAGTAATATGTCAGTGATTTTATTTGACAATTCTGGGGCCTGGATTGGGCTTTGGCCATTCCTGGCGTGTTCCGCCTCCAAATTGAGTGGGATTCAGCGTGTTGTGGCGCTCTCCTCGGGAAGAGCCTGCTGACGGGAGGTTAGTGGCTGAGTGGCGTTCAGCGAGCCGCAGGCAGCCAGCTGCCTTCGTGTCGGAGAGTGCAGCCCGTCGGCCTGAAATCTCCGAGGTGCGACCCCTGACAACCAGCAGGCTCTCAAGCGCACGCCATTATCGCTGCTGTAAATACGATATTCCTGGAATGCGCGTTTTAACGAGCCAGTTACATTTCTTTGCATTCTTAGACATTACCGTTTTTGTTTTTTGTTCATGTTTCATACAATTGGCCAACTTAGTAGTTAGTTTATGGGATAGGAATTCTGCCAGATGACAGGCACTAGGCGCCATTTTCTCTGATTTGATTGACAGCCGCCATGTCGTGATATGATTGGTTGAAATGGGGTAGAAATTGAATAGTACTAGGTGACGTCAGCAAACTGTAGATTACTGTTATCAATGAAATCTTGAAAAATGAATTTTTGATGTGAAAAAGTGTAAAAAACTAAAGAAATTAGATTTTTGTGATTTTTTTTTGAATACATTATTAAATAGATGCAATACCCAGGTATTTGAACTAAAAGAAAAGAAAAGTCATTTTTGGGTTCAGATCGACTTTAAGTATATTGACCTGTCACTTTATAGTTTGGTAACACTGTGAAACACCTCGACACGTGGTGTGACAAACTAACTTACTAGTATTGCTCGTCTTTAACTCATTGAGTGCCAAGGACGAGTATAGTCGTCAATTCAAATACGAACGTAGAGTGCAAATGACGACTAAAGTCGCCAATTGCGTTTTTTGACGGTGGGACGTGGATCAAAGCCTCTTACATCTCCTATAAAAATATGGGAGCTATTGAATGTGTATAACCTATTTTACAGACCCATTAGGTGGCGACAGTGCTCTCCAGATTAGAGAAAGTTGAGTAAAAAACAGAGAAGAAGTCGTTGGGGAAACAGAAACGCTGTGGTTCTTTGTAGTGAGCGGCGATCCTTTGATGAGACAGACATGGCGAAGCGTAAGCGCAAACCCGAAAAGTACAAGCAGCTTACTCTGCAGGAGAGTTTGGCTTCTGTGCCTAAACGTGTGGCGATCGCTGGAGAAGGCACTAGTGGTGGTACCGGTGCCACCACTTCTGGTGGCGACCAGGAAAAAACCTTTCCCGCTGCAGAAACCACAGTGCAGCATGGTGGAGCTAGCCCGGTGCGCTTTTCCTCTCAGCCTGCAGAAGAAAAAGTGATCGATGAAGACGATGGTGGTCAACAGATGGGACTGGCGGCCTCTGTACCCACCACCACAGTGCAGCGTGGTAGAGCTAATGTTAGGCGGGTGCGCTTTCCCTCTCAGCGTGCAGAAGAAAAAGTGATCGATGAAGACGATGGTGGTCAACAGATGGGACCGGCGGCCTCTGTACCCACCACCACAGTGCAGCGTGATAGAGCTAACGTTAGGCGGGTGCGCTTTCCCTCTCAGCGTGCAGAAGAAAAAGTGATCGATGAAGACGATGGTGGTCAACAGATGGGACCGCCGGCCTCTGTTATTACCTCTGCACCCACCACAGTGAAGCATGGTGGAGTGCGCGGTTCCTCTCAGCGTGCAGAGGAAAGAGTGATCGATGAAGAAGACGATGGTACTGGTCAAGAATCGGACATAGTTTCATCTCAGCTCACAACTGAAACTTCAGATACGTCAGATGAATTCAGTGAGCCGGATCCAGATTCGTCCGACGAGTGGTTGCCTGAATGGGGATCTAGCAGAGATTCGTCGCCTGACGGAGGTAGCAGAGATTCGTCGCCTGACACACGCAGCAGAGCAGGTAAAACTTTTTTCTAAATAGCCATAACATTGCAATAACACAATGTATATTTATGGTAGATATATTTCCACAGATCATGGATTGAGCAGGTTCAGGCATTATAGTCAGTAAAACTGCAGCAATAAAACTGTGGTCAATTGTGGTTGATAATTGTATATACTGTATTTCTACAGACTGTGGATCGAGCAGAGACACTCCCACGGCTTCCACAGGCAGTGCAAGGAAGACAGGTAATATATATATATATATATATATATATATATATATATATATATATATATATATATATATCCTACACATCATAAAACCAAGCAATAATCAAATGTATTTATGATAATTTATATATATATTTCAATAATTTACAGCTCCTACATCGTCAACATCGAGGAGAAAACCCACTCCCACTCCCACATGCAGTTCAAGGAAGAAAGGTAAAAAAAAAAATATATATATATATATATATATATATATATATCTACACATCATAACCAAGCAATAAAAAATGTATTTGATAATTATATATATTTCAATAATTTACAGTTGCATCGAGCAGAGGTGGGGAAGATACAAGCTGGCAGCAGGCAGACTGGGAACCAAACCAGATCCCCTTCACTGCAACCTGTGGACCCCAGAATGCTGCTGAGGAGCTGGATTCCAACCTGCCAGCTGACTTCCTGGAGCTGTTCCTGACGCATGAGCTGCTCCAACACATTGTGGAACAGACAAACAATTTTGCCACTCAGTATTTTCAAGCACACCCGGACAGTCTGCCACATAGCAGAGGTAATGCTTGGAAACCAGTGTCAGTCCCAGAACTGAAAACATTCTTTGGACTTTCGTTCATCACTGGCTACATCAAGAAGCCAAGCATTGCACTGTATTGGAGTACAGATGAAATAGATGCAACTCCCTATTTCAACAAGACAATGCCAAGGAGCCGGTTTCAACTCATCTGGCGCTTCCTTCACTACAATGACAATGCATCACAGGATGCGACGGACAAAATGACTAAAGTCCGCCCTGTGTTTAACTATATTGTCAACAAGTTCAAGGAGCTGTACCAACCAGGTCAAAACATTTGCATTGATGAGGGTATGATGCTGTGGAGGGGCCGTCTGTCTTTCAAGGTGTACAACCCACAGAAGCCGGTGAAGTATGGCATCAAATCATACATACTGTGTGACTCTGCCACAGGGTACTGCTTCAACATTGCGAAAGATATTCGGTCCGACATAGCATCTTGAGTTATTTACAAATTCTGAAAGTGCAGATAAGCTTTCACGAGATCCACTCGACAGTGCAGCTGTGTCTGTGTGTGTGTGTGGGTGGGTGTGTGTGTGTGTGTGTGTGTGTGTGTGCGTGTGTGCGTGTGTGCGCGTATGTGCGCACCTCCTCCAGCTTGCTGCTGGTGATTTGCGCTGAAACAGCCAGGATTCAGCGCTTCCTGGATGACAAAAAAAAGGATCATAAGAGGGTGAACTTCTATTTTCTATAAATTAAAATAAAAACGTATTGTCCTTTTCTCTGCTTCCTCAGCCTGCTGCAAATTCACGACATTGTGTGATTGCGTGATGAAAAAGAGGAGGAAAAAGTCTGCGCACTTCGGCTCCCTTTATGTGCATTTATTTAGCATCTATTTAACAACTATTTGGATGCGATAAATAAATGCACATAAGAGCTGAAGTGTGCAGACTTTTTTCTTCCTTTTCCTCATGTTGATTTGATTGGAAGTGCGCAGCTGCTCTGCTTGACACACCCGCGAGAATCCGGCCTAGGGGCTCCGCTGCGGACTGTGGTGAAGGAGCTGTCCGTGGTGCTGAACCGGCCAGAGCGCGCCGGACCAGAGCGCGCGGAGGCCAAGCCGACGCTGTCCTTGGCAGTCTTCCCGCGCCACTGACAGTAAAAAAAAAAAAAAAACTCTCGTATCAGACAAGCCCGTCTTTTATTGTCACACAAACACCACAATACATGCATGCGGCCACAACACACTCATGCTGACGGTGGCCGGTGAAAAGTGTCCTCTGCATTTAACCCATCCAGGCATGTCCTTTCCTCTAGGGGGCAGGCCAGGAGCAGTGGTTGCTTTCTCGTACAGCGCCCGGGGACCAACTTTGGATGTTGTCGTCAACGGTCGGATGACGATGACGATCTGATCTTCTGCATGTTTTTAGTGGGGGGGTTATATACGGAGGAACCCCCTGGGGGAGCACGGGGAGAACATGCAAACTCCGCACAGAGAGAAAGGCCCTTACGATGAGATAACCCACCTGGGCAGTAGGCACTGAATATATGGGGGGGGACACAACCACAGCGCCCACAGTGTCCCAGGCAAGAATCGAACTCAGGACCTTCTGACTGTGAGGCGACAGCGCTACCGACTGCACCACCGTACCCCCTAGCAGGAGCGGGAGAAGACAGCCTATGAGTGAACAATGACACAACCCTGCTAATTCCACTGTGATTTCCTGCACCTGGTTGGCACACTATATAATCATTTCTGCTTTCAGAACCCGTTGCTGATCCTAACCCTACTGACGCTGTGCCTCTCCTTGCTCTCGTCTGATACGGAAAAATTCATTGGCCTGTTCCTGTTCCTGGCTCCTTGTGGAATGATTTAGTTTTTCCGTCGGCCTGACCGACACAGTATTAGGCTAGTTTTTGTTAAAACTTTTCACAAATATTCCTTGTTTGTTTTGATGCCTAAAGTCTAAAGTAAAAGACGTAAAACTGCTCCTTGTGTCTGTCATCTCTGCACCTGAGTCCCAAGTCACAGCTTTACACTGCTCTTGCATATCTGATTGCGTGATGTGACGATAAAGCAATTAAGAACATTTTGACAAGCCACAGATACATGTTCTTTATGTAACTAAAACAAATTAAACTCTGAAATACCGGCACTGCGACAAAATTGTCGGAATGGAGATATGTCTCGCCATTGGGGAACGTGTTGTGCATAGGCCTGTGGGTGGGAGAGAGACATGACATGAGCCCAAGCAGCAGGATCAGCACCTTGGAGAGCGCCGCAGCAAACAGTCCCCACAACAACAGCGCCAGAACAGCTGGCATTACGCGCGACCATTACGCACGGCGGTGTGGCTCTTTGTAGCATCCACATCATTAATTCATCACATGGATGTAAACCACTGTCAGCAGTGATATTTCAGAAATGCCTGGACGGTCTGACAGACCTGTTTTTTTTATAATGCCAATAACTCTGTTTAAATAAAAACTGTAAGCCTCTTTTAGTCTATGACTTTTCCTAAATACTTGTTTTTTTTATGTTTTTTTTAAGTTTAGAAGGTACTAAAATAAAACACAAAAGATTCCTGAGTAATTATAGCCTACCTCTGACCGTGACTGCTCTCATATAGACCGCAGATGGAATATGATGTTGCGTGCATGTCAAAAGGTGATATTAATGAAGTATTTAAGGCATTTTATCAGGAGCTATGCACCTCTCAAGGAAATGTGGAGGAACAAAAAATGACTGATTTTTTTTTCTATTAAAACTCCCACTCTACCTGAGGAACACAGAAACTCACTAGAAGGTGGGATTACATTAGCAGAGATTACACAGGCAATTAATAGTCTTAGATGTTTCTGTTTTTGTTTTGGTTAAGTTGTTAGTGTGTAAAAAAGAAAAAAAAGAGGGTACAGAGAACTTGTCATTTGAAATTAATATGATGTTTTGACATCTGCTGTATTCTTGTCCTGTAAAAAAAAAAAAAAAAAAGTCTGTTGTGAGGATTTGCTGCTTTTCTTGGTTCTTGGTTCTTGGTTCTATGTGATAATAACCGAATTCTAGCATTTTATGAAAGTGAGAAGTGAGACTTCAGCCTGTGAGGGTTAGGTCTGCTGCTGCTGCCCATTGACATCAGCACTGCTGAAGTGGACAGCTCCAACCAGCGTGTTTTAGGGGTTCAGCACCTCGGACAGCGCCGCTGCATATAAATAAAATGAAACAAGCTGAGTGACAGAAAGTGACTGACGCAGTAAACACTGTTAGTTCAGAGCCACGGACCCTGGAGAAGAGATCTGATTTTAAACTGAGAGGCCAATAGCACATTTGGCACAAACGCCAGGCTTTATATATTGATGTCTTAATGACCTAACTGGTCACACCTGGGTGTAGGTTAATCTTACTCCTCAATAATATAGAATCATTTGTTTTAGTTACACAAAGAACATGTATCTGTGGCTTGTCAAAATGTTCTTAATTGCTTTATCGTCACATCACGCAATCAGATATGCAAGAGCGGAGCAGCTGCGCACTTCCAATCAAATCAACATGAGGAAAAAGAAGAAAAAAGTCCGCACGCACATGCACTTCAGCTCTTATGTGCATTTATTTATCACATCCAAATAGTTGTTAAATAGATGCTAAATAAATGCACATAAAGGGAGCTGAAGTGTGCAGACTTTTTCCTCCTTTTTTCCATCACGCAATCACACAATGTCGTGAATTTGCAGCAGGCTTAGGAAGCAGAGAAGGCAAGGCAAGGCAAGTTTTTTTGTATAGCACATTTCAACAACAAGGCAATTCAAAGTGCTTTACATAAAACATACAGCAAGTAAAAGCAACAGACAACATAAAAATACATTAATTACATTAAAGTTAAAACCTAGATAGGATAAAAAAAAAACATAAGTTAGAATTAAAACGTAGATAAAACAGATAAAACAGAATAAAAGTTACAGTGCAGTGTGAGATATTAATCAAAAGACTCAGATTTGATTCAAAGGTAGCAGCAAACAGAAAAGAGAAAAGGACAATACGTTTTTATTTTAATTTATAGAAAATACAAGTTCACCCTTTTAAGATCCTTTTCTTGCCATCCAGGAAGCGCTGAATCCTGGCTGTTTCAGCGCAAATCACCAGCAGCAGGATGAGGTGCGCACATACGCACACACACACACACACACACACACACACACACACACACACACACACACACACACACCGCTGCACTGTCGAATAATCTGTAGGCTAAATAACTCAAGATGCTGTGTCGGAATGGCAGACCTAATATCTTTCGCAATGGCAAAACCTTTTTTGGAGATAAACAGTCCGATCATTGACTTTTATGCTGTCTCCGACAGCATAAAAGTCAATGATCGGAATGCCGACACTTCGGAATGCCGAGGTGTCCCCGGCACGGGGAGCGTCCGTTCTCCAAAAGTGGCTGGCACTCAATGAGTTAACTGCTTCTGATTGGACCGTCTAGAGGTACATCACGTTTCTCTAAAATGCTATTGGTCTCTCTCCTCTGAGAGAGCATGGTGACGCGAGGTTAGGTTTTGACAGTATGGTGACAGGAGTTTGTGTGTGTCAGTGTGTGCGCTGCTGTGCACTGATATAGCGCGCGTTTACTAATAAATCTAGTTTGAAAGAGAGTGGGCAATAGCTGTGTGACTGAACGGCTAGGCAGGCGAGGGAAAGATCATTTCCGTGTTCGCCCTTTGGCGTGATGACGTATAATATCCCCGTCGACAGTGTAGTCTAATTTATCCGTTTGCTAGCTAGCCGCCCTTTTAACGGCACGTAAAATCTAAAAGAACCCGGAAGTGTTACCACGTTTTCCGGACTCATTCCTGCGGTACTCTATGTCCCTAGGAGGCTGATGACATTACGTTACGGAGAACTGGTCGGACACATTTGACGACGGACTGTTATAATATCCCCGTCGACAGTGTAGTCTCATTTAGCCGTTTGCTAGCTAGCCGCCCTTTTAACGGCACGTAAAATCTAAACGAACCCGGAAGTGTTAGCATCCACGTTTTCCGGACTCATTCCTGCGGTACTCTATGGGCTCTATCGTTGCATCGGCCTATAAACTGCGCACAGCGCCCGGCGCAGCGCAGATTGCTGGACGTGAACCAGCCCACTCGAGATTTTGGTGTCGGCGCTACAGGCGGCCTTAAGCATTATAACCACGCCTTTTAAGCATACAATTATGCACAATCTGGTCATTGGAGAAGTGCAGTAAACAAATCACAAGCTTCCCTTTTAAGCTCCAATTCCACTGAGCGATCAAGTCCGGTCAGAAAAGCCAAGCGCTCTGAGCTCCCCCCCTCCCTTTCATCCCCGTCTGTCTGTCTCCATATATAGGCTATTATTCCATATCATTATGCTTCTCAAACCAATCTAACTGCAGTTTAAATACTGCAAGCATGTAAATACGCTACACTATAGCAAGATCAAAGTGAAAATAATGTTCTAAACGCATTGGCTAGAACAATATAGCCTATCCCAATGTCATGATGAGATTATATTGGTGAAAGTTTGTCCAGAATGATATCGTTTTCTCTCCCCTGCTGCACAGGTAGGATGATGCACATAAAAATAGCCTACATTATGTAAAGTCATTGCAGAAATGTGTTTTTATTGTAAAAGTAAATGTGAAGTATTGGAGGAGCAACATCACAGTAGGAAGTCACAGTAGAACCGTGTTACGGCTGTCACTCATCTAAATCACGTTAAATCTGCGAGGGATATATATACCACCAGGATTATGTTTCACATAGGGTTGTGTTTTGATTTCGCAATTTTATTTTGTCCACTATTGAAATGTTCCACAATTGCATGTTGTGTTAAGAGAAACATTATTTCGATCTACCACTTACCCTATTTAAACTTTTTTTCCATCAGTCATTGTGCCTGTCTGATGTGCTACTATGAATCACCTCATTCAATGGAAAGGACTTGCTTCAAAATGTCCTTATTCGATGGGGTGGAGTTGTACAATCTCTACAACCCAGTTTCTCTGGGTTGTAGAGATTACTTGCAAAACCCCATTCAATGGACAGCTCTACAACCCAGTTTCTCTGGGTTGTAGAGATTACTTGCAAAACCCCATTCAATGGATAAACCTGGGGTCTCCGAGGCCTGGGTGGGCCGCAGGACCCTGTGGAGGTCCTGGGGTCGCTTCGGGGGGTCTGCGGGCCGAACGGAATGTCTGGGGGCCGAACGGAGGGTTCGAGACCCTCGGGGGTCGTCTCTGGAGACCCCTCCAAGCCTCTCCCATGCCCCATGCCTAATCCTAACCCAGACCCTAACCTCTCCCACCCCCATGCCTAAACCTAACCTCTCCCACCCCCATGCCTAAACCTAACCTCTCCCACCCCTAACCCTGAACCTAACCTCTCCCACCCCCCCATGCCTAACCCTAACCCTAACCCTAACCCACCCCCCATGCCTAAACCTAACCTCTCCCACCCCCATGCCTAAACCTAACCTAACCTCTCCCACCCCTAACCCTAACCCACCCCCCATGCCTAAACCTAACCTCTCCCACCCCTAACCCTAAACCTAACCTCTCCCACCCCCCATGCCTAAACCTAACCTCTCCCACCCCCATGCCTAAACCTAACCTCTCCCACCCCTAACCCTAACCTCTCCCATCCCCCATGCCTAAACCTAAGGACACAGGGGTCCAAGCAGACCCTCCCCATGCCTGCAGAGGTGGGCAGGGTGGTTGAGAGAAGAGCCAATGGAGAATCCTATCCATTAAATGAGGTTTTGCAAGTAATCTGTACAACCCCTGAATCCTACCCATTAAATGGGGTTTTGCAAGTAATCTCTACAACCCCAGGGAAACTGGGTTGTAGAGATTGTACAACTCCTCTCCATTCGATGGGGGCATTTGAATGCAATTCCTTTCCATTGAATGAGGTGATTCATAGTAGATCGGGTGCAGCGAGAGAGGGGGGACAGAGAGTGAGATGGCAGAGGAGAGCTCTGCGCAACCGGCGCACTGAATAGGCCTGGTTTTGAAAAGCGCTAGGCGCTAAATTAACGCCAGGGCGGAAGATATCGTTAGGCCGGTATTTAAGGCCGAAACGCCCATTCTGGCCTATTCTGGCCCTGCGCCACGCCTCTTTGGCGTAAAGCGCATTTCGGGGCCTAAAACCATGTTGCTATCTTCCCGAGGCAGGCGCAAGGCACGTTTTTTTGCGTTTAACACCAGTTTTTGCGCCTAAGGCCTGTGGGAGAATAGGGCCCAAGGAGCCTGATGGCGTGTGGGAAAAAGCTCTTGCAGAACCGGGCTGATCTGCTCCGGATGCTGCGGTATCTCTTGCCGGAGGGCAAGAGGGTGAACAAACTGTTGAAGGGGTGGGTGGGGTATTTGGCAATGTTTGGCAAGGTTGCCGGTTGGGGCCAATCAGCTGAAAATCGCCCTTTTCCAGTCACGTGCCGATTGATCGGTGCATCTCTAAATGTAAGCTGTTAATGTTAATGTTAATAAAGATCATTGTTTGCATCACTGAAGGATCTTGTCTATGTGTAAAAGCACATTTTCTTCTAAATGCTCCTCATAATGACGCTCCACCAATTGAAGAAGCACTCTTTTCAGTTCTGCTGTTGGCTGTGATTTCTGCCTTCAATATGTTCAGACTATCAGCTCACTTCAGCTGATAGTATAATAGAGGCTCTTGAGCCTCTATTAAACTGTCTCTCCTCCAGTAAACAATGGATGGATAAAAAAATTCTTAAATTAAATGAAGACAAGACAGAGATATTGATCATTGGAATTAGCACTCAGAGAGAGCTGATCTCAAGAAGACTGGGAAGCACATACTTGGTCTAACGCTAGTGCTTGACCAAGTGAGAGGCGCCGGGAGAGGGCGACCCGCTGAGAGCTCCCCACAATGGAGGAGAACAAAGGCGCGGACATCAGCGTCAAATACAACAGGAACGCGCTGATCCAGATCAGGAACGCACGGAATTATCCCAACCGTAACTGGCAAGCTCCCGACCTCACGGAATTTCCTGAACTTATAAAACATCAACGGAAAAGAGGAAGGAGAGGAGGAATACTCGCCCGCCTAAGAAGGCGGGCTAACAAGCCACCGTTACCCAGCGTACTCCTAGCAAATGTTCAATCTCTGGAGAATAAGATGTGTCCTCTCCTACCCCTCTCCTCCCCACCACCCACCCCCCACCTCCCCCCCTCCTCTCCTCCCCCCCTCAGCCACCTCTCCCCCCATCACCCCTCCTCCTCTCCTCCCCCCCATCACCCCCCCCCTCCCCCCCCACCACCCCTCCTCCCCCCATCACCCCCCCTCTCTCCTCCCCCCCACCCCCTCCCCTCTTCTCCTCCCCTCCCTGCCACCTCTCCCCCCCATCACCCCTCCTCCTCTCCGCCCACCCACCACCCCTCCTCCTCCTCTCCTTCCCCCCACCACCCCCACTGCCCTCCTCCCCCCGACCACCTCCCCGCCACCTCTCCCCCCTGACCAGCCTCAATGACTGGCGCCCAATAGCCCTCACGCCAATAGCCAGCAAGTGCTTTGAAAAGCTGGTCATATCACAGATCCGCCCCACACTCCCCCCGGACCACGACCCGCTACAATTTGCATACCGTTCCAACAGGAGCACAGCGGATGCAGTAGCACACGTGCTCCACACCGCCCTGTCCCACCTGGAGGGGAAGGACACCTATGTAAGAATGCTGTTCGTGGACTACAGCTCAGCATTCAACACCATAGTACCCTCCAGGCTGGTACGCAAGCTCAAGGATCTGGGACTAAACACAGCAATGTGCGACTGGATCCTGGATTTCCTGACAGACCGCCGCCAGGTGGTGAGGGTGGGCAACCTCACCTCCTCCCCACTGACCATCAGCATAGGAGCGCCCCAGGGGTGCGTCTCCAGCCCCTTCTGGTACGACCTCTACACCCACGACTGCGTGGCGACTCAAACTTCGAACACCATCGTGAAGTTTGCAGATGACACAGCAGTCGTGGGGCTGATCTCGGGGGGCGACGAGACGGCCTACAGAGAGGAGGTGGGGGCCCTGGAACAATGGTGCCAGGACAACCACCTCTCTCTGAACGTCTCCAAGACCAAGGAGATCATTGTAGACTACAGGAGGGGGGGGGGGGGGGGGGGGGGGCGCACACCCCCCAATCACCATCAACGGCACAGTGGTGGAAAGGGTGGACAGCTTCAAGTACCTGGGAGTCAACATCCACCAGGACCTGACTTGGGCCGGTCACACCGCCACTGATGTCAAAAAGGCCCAACAGCGACTACACGGACTCAGGCGCCTGAAGAAATTTGGGCTAAGGCCAGAAATCCTTAGGGACTTCTACAGAGGCACCATTGAAAGCCTGCTGACTGGCTGCTTCACCACCTGGTACGGGAACTGTACCAGCATGGACCGCAGGGCGCTACGGAGAGTGCACGCACGGCCCAGCACGTAACAGGATGTGAGTTGCCAGAACTGCATGAACTGTATAACCAGCGGTGCCTAAGGAGGTCCCTGAAGATCATCAAAGACACAAACCATCCCCACAACAGCCTGTTCTCCCCGTTACCCTCAGGGAGGAGATACAGGGTTCCAAAAGCACGCACAAATCGCTTGAGGAACAGTTTCTTCCCGCAGGCCACGAGACTCCTTAACATACACAAATAGTGTAGTAGCCGTACTGTACCGTAGCTGCTACCATTATGTATGTCTAATGTTTAATTGTATGTTTAATAAGGTATATGCTATTTGCACCTGTATGTCAAATACGTCGAATTTAAAATGTTTAAGCACGTCTAAAGTATGCACATGACATGTGCACCTATATGTGCAGTGAATATGCCACTGTCTCTGACTTGTCTTATCACTATACTGCCTTATTGCTTGTTGTGTCTGTTGTTGTTTTTGCACTCATATGCCCTGTTATATTTGTACTATGTTGTAAACATTCCACTTCAGGGTCTTTGAAGTCTGGCAACTCAGAATAAGGATGTAGTAAAAAACCTGGGTGTTCTTATTGACTCTGAGCTGAACTTCAAATCTCATATAAACAATGTCAAAGGTTGCCTTCTTCCACTTCAGAAATATTGCCAGAGTTAGACCGTCCCTCTCTCTTGAAGATGCCAAAAAATTGACACATACTTTTGTTTTGTCACGTCTTGACTACTGTAATGCTCTTCTGTCTGGTCTTCCCAAAACAAGCACTGACAGGCTGCAGCAAGTGCAAAATGCAGCTGCTAGGATTTTAACTCAAACTAAAATGCGGGATCATATCTCGCCAGTTCTTGCGGCTTTGCACTGGCTTCCCATAGCGTTGAGGATTGATTTTAAAATTATTTTGCTTGTTTTTAAAGCATTACATGGTTTAGCTCCCTCCTATCTTTGTGACTGCCTGTCTGAGTATAATCCAAGTCGCTCCCTCAGGTCTTCTGCTGCCGGCCTTCTAAACATTCCAAAAGTTACTTCTGTTCATAGTTTTAAAAGGCACCTTAAATTTAATTTTTACTCCCTTGCTTTCAACTTCATTTTATTTTTAGCTTGCTTTTTATGGTCTCGTATGGTCTTTTCTTCCTTGTTTTTATCCATATTTAGCACCATTTTAAGCCTTCTGTTGTTTTTATTTTTGTATTACTGTTCTATTACCGTTACTGTTCTTGTTTTTTACATGATTTTTACTGCACCTTGAGCTACATCTTATGTTATGAAAGGTGCTATACAAATCAAGTTTATTATTATTATTATTATTATTATTATTATTATTATTATTATTAAACCTGACTTTTTACAGGTTTGGGCTTAAGGCACTGTTGCCCTTGTAACAAGTCTGGCTAAGTTGTTAACTGGCTTTGTGAAACACAAAATCCTGAGGCCTGTACCACAAAGCAAGATTACTGGCTTAGCGAGGTAACTTCAGGTTTAACCCTAGTTTTGCTGTACCACGATGAACTTCTTATCGAGATAGATCACCATAGCAACTTATGCTCTACGGCTAACCTGCTTTGTAGCAGGTTAAGTTCAGAGGATAAGATCAAAACCTATGAAAGACCCACCTGCTTACCAATCAGCTCTCTGGAAACAGCGAGTCACCATTCATATGGTCCCCATATGAAAAATACATTGCATTCAAATGAAAAAGAAAAAAGAAAAAAAAAGGCTCCTGTTGAATTAATCAAGGACTAATTGCCTTGCACTTGTTGCAGGCTACATTTAAATTAAGCCCTACTTACCACTTTGGAATATGTTTTTATATATTAATTTTTGTGCTCTCAAGTAGCCTAGATACGTTGTTTGACGCCGCCGATCGATTGCAGCTGAATGGTGAGTGGAGAAATATCACTAAACCGGCATAAAAAATAAACATCTCCAAAGCGCACGGTGCCGTGTGCGCAATGGAGCTGAGACTGACGTTGGGTTGGAATTGAAATGGTCATACAAGCTAGAATAGCCTACTACATCTAAGCAATTTAATATGGGATCACCTGCACACAGGCGATCCCATATTAAGATGATTCATATCTAGGCTACTCCTGCATTTTGCAGCTGCAACTGTGTTGCTTTTGGCCTGTATGATGTGATTGAACTGCATATTTCCAGCATCATTATATGAAATATGGAGATATGCGACTCTGCTGACAATAGCCTATCTATGTGACCACAAAATAGGCTATTTTCTATAAATGAAATATATGCCTGCACGTACCGTGTCGATTCAGTTCAGAAGCATTTTTTTATTTTATTATCATTCTTTTTTATTGATTAGCCTATAGGAATTATTCAATCAGTGCGACTAAACACATCATGAGATCATTATTATTCATTGAGCCTAAATGGTCTATACATACAGATTTTGGACTGAGATAGATTACACATTGCTTCCACAAAAGACATGCCGGTTTTATTGAGTTTATTGAGAGGGTGAATTGAGCTGCTGTAGATAGCCTACGTGGAGGCAGAAACCACTCTTCAAAGAAATTACTGGTGTGGATAAAAGTGGTAACTTTAGACAGTCATTCGGGAACAGACTAATAATATCCAACGTGGATTTTTATTTGTGGTTTCAATGAGTGAATAGGTGTGTCTGGCGCTGTAGAAGTTGGAGCAGTCCATATTGCATTGTGATTGGCAGTTGTTAAAAACCATGCCTCTTTTGCGGCCACGAGCTCCAGTGCACGGGCATTTTCATGTGCACGAGCTCTCGGCTTGATTAGAAAAACCTGGTTCCAGTTAACGAGTGGCAACCGACGTTCGTGGTACAAGTTAACTACAATCGAGCTTATCTGGTTTAGACAAACCAGATCAAGGGACCAGAGCCAGATTCACACCCCCCTACCCATCGTCCGGATGTTTGGATGTTTTTTCGCCATATTTAGAGGAATATCTAATTTTAAATTAACATTAGTATTATACTGTTATGTTATTATTCTGTTTCTGAGATTCAGTTTCTCACTCACTCATAGGCGATTCTAGGCTTTGCAAAGAGGTAGCACCAGCAGGATAAAGATATTATTCTGACTGGGGGGTTTCTAGGGGGGCCCCCCCCCCCTGGACAAAGAAATTTTGTACATTTTAACACGTTAATTGCCAAGAACGAGTTGAGTCGTCAAACACAATCCAGCTGTTCACTGCCAACGACGAGTTGAGTCTTGGAGCCACCGAACGTTTACAACCCATTCCACCGACCCACTAAGTGGCAACAGTGCTCTCCTGACTAGAGGAAGGCAAGCATTTTTTTAACTTGTCACGCCATTCTCACCCCAGCCATTCTCATGAAAATGGATGGGGGAAAACGCTTTCGTTTTCGCGCTGATTGCTGGCGATGCGGGATTGCAAATTTACATAATAGATTACAGGTGGAACACACTTTGAAACACGCAGCATAAATATGACCAGAATCGCAAAAGCTTCTCTCAACCAAAACTCCAAGGAGCGAGTCCATCCCGACTTCCTCAAACAGCGGCCGTGCAGACAGGCACAGGACAGCAGCAAAGCACTGAGACTGGTGACAAGCTTGTGACGGCCGCTGCAGCCAAGAAGAACGCCCACGGAGGGAGGAGTTGAAGCAACTCTCCCTCTCGCTCTCTCCCTCTCTCTCTCTCTCTCTCTCGCTCTCTCTCTCTCCCTCCCTCCCTCTCTCTCTCTCTCTCTCTCTCTCTCCCTCTCCCCCTCTCACTAGGATTAAACCTAGTGCGTCTCCCTCCCGAGAGGGAGGGAGAGAGAGAGAGAGGGAGGGAGAGCGAGAGGGAGGGAGAGAGAGAGAGAGAGAGAGAGAGGGAGGGAGAGAGAGAGAGAGAGAGAGAGAGCGAGAGGGGGAGGGAGAGAGAGAGAGAGAGAGCCAAAAATGAATGGTTAAAGTGACTGTTCTATCGAATTTCACAAAAAGCCGTTTATCTCTGAATATTTTTTCTGACGCTAAAACCATGCTGTATTCAACTGCTAATGCTTACATAACTACTAACTCTACAAACTAACTCTTTTAGACAGAGAAAGCACACATTCTATTAGTTATTTTGAGATATTGTGTGTTCACAAAATCTTAGCAGAAAAGAATCCTCGGGTCTTGAAAGATGAGCCAGAATCCTCAAAAAACCCCTCTGGCAGAAGCTAACTACAGTAAAAAAAAAACGTCTGGCAGTGAATGTGTTAAAGTAAAATGCATGAATCTGATGCACTCTGAGAGCAAAAGGAAGAGGCTAATCTTCACATTAATATCCTCTTCACTGTGCTGTGGCTTTACAATAATGAAAAAATAATTGACATTACATTTCCAATACAAAACAGCAGAGCACAAGCACCCCCACTTCCCGCGCCCCTGGTCACCACTTGCCCACAGGCATCCAATGAGACTAAGGCCCAATCCCAATTACTATCTTAACCCTCAATCTTAACCCTCAGACTCAAAAATGCGCACTCCCGCGAAGTGCTAGTGCTGTCCCGATTCTCACTTTGTTAAGTTAAGGGTCGAGTTTGAGCGTGATACGGCCCTCAGTTTTAAGATTTTCCAGTACCACCCTTGGCGGTGAGTGCGATCCCAGAATCCCTTGCGTGTCATCAGCTAGATCCATTCAGATGGAAGATGGCGGCGAACGGAGGAAAAAAGTAGCCCGACAAAGTTAAGTATTTCCTTGTTAACTCATTCACTGCCAATATCTGACTGGCATTTTTGGCACAGGCCAAGTATTTCCATAATGTTTGGTCATCTTTCAAGACCCACAGTAAATTCTGTACTAGGACTACAGTGATGTCCAATACCTCGAAATAAAGATCTAAGTCTCTACTTTCACCCCCAAAAAGAAAGTTAGCTTTTAGCATGTTCTGTACTCTACTTATAACCCTTTTTATACACCCCATGTTCACCAAAAAAGCCTGTCTGGGAAGAGAAAAGGGAGAAAAAAGCATTTTTGTAAAAGGGCACAATCTCAGGCATAACTCACTCTCAATTCTTTTATTTTGAACTGTATTGACATCAGACATGTAAATATTATTCGTTAGGACACAAATGACAAAAAAAAAATATATATATATATACACACATGAAGTGCTTTTTTTTACATTCAACAATACAGTTTACTCGGTGTGAGTGTGCAGACAGACAGACAGACAGACAGACAGACACACCGACAGACAGACAGACAGACAGACAGACAGACAGACAGACAGACAGACAGACACACACACACACACACACACACACACACACACACACACACGATCCCCCTTTTAGATTTCTAACCCAACATAGGATAAGCAATAACCACGCCCTGTGGCGCTGGGATTGGCCAGGAGCAACACTGGAGGGCGAGCAGCCCAGCGATTTCATGAACCAACTGAAGAGCTCTTGAGAAGGACAGCGGGCTGCTGTGAGTGCCTTCTGCCCGCTGCTGCCTAGCTGTTCCTGTGTTTATTTTGATTTGTTCTGGTACACCGTCCTCGTCCATGTCTCCCTGTCATATCTATGATCGTTCCCGTTTTCCCCTCGGCTATTCAACACGTCCTCACCGCCCTCGCAAACTGATCGATCATTTCCTCATTCCTCCGATGATCAAACACATCTCTTGATTACTTTCTCCCGTTTTCTCCTGGCTGGCACAGAGGAAGGCGACTCCAGCTCGGCGTTTCAATTGCGTTTCTCCTGTCTGCACAAGGAAGCGTTACCCGTTCTCTGCTTTTCCTCCTGCTCAATTTCAAAACAACAGCTGCGGTATGTGTTTGATCGCGTGCTGTCGGCTACCCTTTGAAGGCAGGGACCTGTGTCTGTGTGACAGGCTGGGCAAGTGTTTGCTGCAGGCGCTGCACCAATAAAAACAAAAACACGTCAAACACGTCCTTGGCGGGGAAGGCCATTGCTGATAACACGTCAAAGACGTCATTGGCGGTGAATGAGTTAATAGCAATGTAAAAATTACGATAACCATTGTATTAGCTTAGTTTAATGTCATTTTATGGATTTCCGTTTTGGAATCCTAACAACAATGTTGTTGCTAACGAGTGGGTGCTAGAATGACCGTGCTTTCCGACGTGAGGGCTGGCTTGACTGCAGTGTTTAACTGCAGTCAAGCCAGCCCTCGGTCATTCTAGCCCCACTTGTTTTGTGGTGCGTTGCATTACACGTAGGCTGTATCTTGATAAAAACAACTCAACAATGACATTACCACCGAGAATTATGGCATTTCGTAACAACGTTAACAATGTTATAATATAATAATAATAATATGGCTTGACCAGCACGGCTAGTCGGCTACTGACTATCGATAGTTAGCAACAACAATTGTTGTTAGGATTCCAAAACGGAAATCCATAAAATGACATTAAACTAAGCTAATACAATAGTTATCGTAATTTCTACATCTATATTATCAAGGAAATATTTGTATGGATGCTTTTTTCCTCTCCTTTTGAATTGACAGACTGGACGAAGCTTTGGCATACTGCTGCCCCCCACAGTCTGAAGACGTATCTGCCTTTAAGGGCTGTCCCATTTTAAAGTCGCAAGATAGCCCTTAACACTTAGTTTTGAGGGCTACTAAGATTGAGGGTTGAGCTTGAGGGTTAAGATTGAGGGTTAAGAAAAGAATTGGGATTGGGCCTAAATCACCAGACTTAATCTTCTTGGAAACACATTTTATTTTGTCCTGATTGGTCTTAGATTTGTGTCATAGTTCTGTGGAGCCCAACATGAGCCCTCCAAAAAAAAAAAAAAAAAAATTTTTTTGGAGGGCCCCTTCCCCCCGAGGGCCCCGGGGCACCTGCCCCGGTTGCCCTATGGTTAATCCGGCCTTGCAAGGGACAGATCCTGGATCTTCTTATACAACATTCGTGGTATACGGCTCTGGACTTGTGCCAAATCGTCAACAAACTTATCTGGTTAACTGAGTTAGCAGGAAAGTTAAACAGGACCATGTGGTTATTTGTTGATTGATTGACAGTTTGATCATTAATTTCTCAGCAGTTTGATGATGTCACATTATGTCATCATCCTGAGTCAGTAGGATGTGAATGTAGATGTGGATGTAGATGTAGATGTGGTGTAGATAGATTTTCTATCTTAGTAGTTGAATGTGTTTCTTTGTTTTCATGAATCGAACTAAATACACACTTACATTTCCTCAGGCCTGGTTTCAGCCACTGCTCTCCACCATGGTCCACCCTGGAGGAATAAACAAAGTCAGACCAGGAGATGCGCTTTGATGATGGAAACATGGACATTTAATATCCTTCAAGGAGTTCCACTCATGTCCTCCATTAAACATTAAACATTATTCATCATCTTCTCAATGTGACAGAGAAAGTGTATGTGACTCTCAGCCTTCTAGCATATTTTGCCTCTCCATACCTGAGAGAGTCCAGTCTCCAGTGTGGATCCTCTAGTCCAGCAGAGAGCAGCTCTCCTGAGGCTCCTGGATGATTGTAGCTCAGGTCCAGCTCTCTCAGATGGGAGGGGTTGGAGTTCAGAGCTGAGGCCAGAGAAGCACAGCCTTCATCTGTGAGCAGACAGCCTGACAGCCTGCACAAAGACAAGCACGCATGCACACGCACATGCACGCACACACACACCAAAGCATTTTCTTCAGTGAATAGTTTGCAGTGTTGAGTGATAAACAATATGTGTCACCCGCTGGTAATTTCAATACAATCTAGCCGAGGTCATTTTTCTGTTTTTTGCAGATTATGAAACTACAGACTGTAAGCTTTCAAATGCTGTGTCACACATCGAAATCTGAAAATTATTTAAGAAGATATACTCATTTGAATGTTGGTACACCTCAAACCACCTTTCGGAGAAACACAGCCTCAAAGATTGACCACTTTTCACCTCTGGGCAGCCAGGTAATGGGGGGAGTGAATAATGTGAACAATAGCTGCTCATTTACATTGACCACTCCCAGCTGTCATCACTGTCACAGGTCACAGTCAACAGCAAAAAGGGGGATACTTATGTCCACTATAATTTCATCCACAAGTAACATAATGATAGAATGTAGGGCTATTTTGGTCATGGGTTTCATACACTTTCTGTAATAAAACATATAAAAGCAAAACTCTTATCAAATGGGGGTCCGTGGTCTAATTTTTGTCAGTTTAGGGGTCCCTGATGTGAAAAAGTAATACTGTCTGAAGTGACCTTGACCTTTTCTTTAAAGTTGCAAGTAAGCAGATTCCAGGCATATTGGGGTAAATGAATGCAAAACTCTAGGGTCATTGTACTTGGAACAATAGAATGAATATAATAATAATAATATACCCAGCAAAAATACTTTTACTTTAGAATTGATACTGAATATTCTTGCAATTATATTATTACTATAAAAATAAACAATCTGTCGTTTATTTTATCATTGCATGTCTACCATTTAATAAGACTAGCCTACTATAAAAAAAAATGGGAGAAAAAAAAATTGATTTTTTTTTCGCTTTGATTTTTGTTTTTGCTGAAGGCGAAATGTTTTATGGTCAGTCACGATTCTCTGGAAGACTGGTTGGCTTGGTTCAAGCCTTAAAACTCGTTCTATAAGGATTTTTCGAAATGTCTATGGAGAAAATGAATGAGGAATTCACTTCTAGCGTTCTAGGGCAATGTCAGACAGCCACCTAACGTTACATGCAAGCTAACGTAGCTATCTACGCTAGCTACGTTAGCTTCACATTACCTTGCATGTAACGTTAGCGGTTGCTTTTGGAGACACAAACCCTGGACGTTTCATTTTGAGTAATGCATGAGGTTCTCTATGGTTTACGCAAGCTCTGGGAGTATGAAGTGCTTTAAATGCGTGGATTTTGGTCACAACAAGCTTGTGGACCGCTGCCTGCTGAACTACTAGGTAGGCCACAACCAGCTAGCCACCACGTTAGCCACCACACAACAGCTAACGTTAACGCCAAACAAATCCGCAACTCCTCCCCACGTTTGGTTTAGCGTAACGCCAGCTCAGACTTTCCCCTAATCTCAGAAACCTTGCGGGACATGTATTGCAAATTGCAATAGTGGTTGTTTTGTTATAATTTGAAACAGTCAGCCACACTGTCTGGAGGCGGCCATGTTTCGCCACTCTGCTTGGGTTGTTGTTGTTGTCACTTGTAAGCAGAGCTTTGCACCCCGCCCCCATGTAACACGCTGAATTCTATTGATGTGGCTCATTGGCCGAAACCGAACAATAGCAGACATTATAGCCAGTGAAACGCTGCATGCAAATGAATGAAAAACCCCCCTCAGCTAGGCGACTCAAGCCTGAAATCTTGATTTTTTAAATCGCTAAATATACCTATTTACTGATTCTAAAACGACTCAATTTTATGTGGGATGGATAGTCCATACTCTCCTTTGTGTAATTATAACAAAAAAAATGAAAAACATATTTTTTCACTAATCAACCTATTCACTCCAATTGCGCGATTTCCGCTTGGCGAGATTGTATTGAAAATACTAGCGGCTGACACATATTGATAATTATCTCAGTTACATTTTTGCGTGATTTCAAAATAAATGCAGCTTGATAACTTTCAATAACTGTCATGGTAATTGTGTTCAACACAAGGGAGTAACGTTGGTTTGAGAAGGTGTGTGTGTGGGGGGGTGGGGGTGGCGCAAAATAAAATCGGGAGCTCGGAACCTCCAGGTGGGTCCGGGGGCATGCTCTCCCGGATTTTTTTATTATTATTATGAATTCCTTTTTTTACATTTTAAATTAAACTGCATCAATTTGGTGCACTTTGAGAGCAAAATTAAGAGGTTAGATAATAATCTATGAAGAACTTGTAATGGTAAAATGACTAACTCGCATCACTCAATACCAGGGTAGGAAATTAACCTTTTTAAACAAGGGCTATTTTTGCCCATCTGAAATATATTTCAGGGTCATTTTGGATAATTTCCAGGGCAATTCTATCAAATGTTGGGAAATACTTTAGTTGTACCTACAGTATGTAGCATGTCAGACCAATCAATGACTCTTATCTGGCATGTTATTCATGTACTGGCAAAAACATGAGTGAACTAGCTGGCCAGCTAGCTTGTGCTGCCTGTCACTGAGGTACATAATGCTAGTAGGAGGGGTGGGGGTTGTACGGATGCCTAGTTGACCATTTTCGAGTCACGCTTGCAAATGCAGAATAATGTTAAAATACAGAAAGTATTCAACTCTTTATTTTATGAGGGCATTTAAAAGCCCCCGTCACCCGTCCGAGTTTTTGGGGGCATTTTGCCCCGAGCCCCCGCTAATTTCCTACCCTGCTCAATACATGCCTTTTGTAATCCCCTTTTTATAACCATTCAAGATCTTTTTACCTTCATGTATTCATACTTGGCATTTACCTTTTAAGATGAACGATGATTAATCAAACTTTTAATATCAAGAACATTTCTTTATTCTCCTCCTTCATCTCTCAATTCAATCTCTCTATCTCGAATGTATCTTGATCCATCCTTCTATAGCATCGACATATAAAAGATGGACGCCGCCTCTGGTCCCGTTCAGTGAAGCCGCTGCATGTTAGATCGCCGCTCTGGCGACCCAGTATAGGTCACAAGGCCCGCCTCCCCATGTTAGCGGATGGGGAAATAGACAACAGAAACAATCACAGTAGCCTACATATCAGATAATTTTTTCCCAAAGGTGGTTTGTATCATTTTAGATAGTTCTTATCACGCTAATGCCTGTGCAAGTGCCAAGTGGTAATTTTTCTGATCAGTTTGGTTTTAATTAGTTATTTGACATATAAAAAGGGATGATTGACAGCTGTGGCAGCCAGTCTCAAGCCATCATTGGCTGGACAGGCTCTTCACCATATAGATCTAGTTTACATAGAGAAGACACGGAAAACAGAAGGAAGACACTGCTTGATCCGTAGATCTACCAGACTGTATATCGATGGACCGCAATAAAAAGGACATTGTTTTGAGAAAGGTGCGCGGGGAAGTAACGTTGGTTGGGGCCTGAAGTAGTAAGTTCAGAAAATATGTGTTTTAGTTACTCCAGCTACGTTATCGGTTATTTTAATACATCAATGGTTTTTTACGGATGCGAGCTAGTGTTAGCCGGCTTTTAGCTTAATTCTTTAATGTCGGCATAACATTACCAACAATCTAACAACCGATAATGACAGCTGGAAAAACAGACACATATTTTCAGAACATACCAGGTTGTCCAACTGCCTGTGTATGCCAGGAAATGTGTTTTATAATGTTACAACTCCCGCGTATAAAATGAGGCCTACACAAAACGGGGTCATCCCTATGTTCCCCGGGTCCTATGTTCCCCGGGTCCTATGTTCCCCGCTTTTCCCAAATAGGGTCCTATGTTCCCCGCTATGTTCCCTGGGAGAGGTTAGGTTTTGGGTTAGGGTCTGGGGCAGGTTAGGTTTAGGCGTGGGGGGTGGGAGAGGTTAGGTTTTGGGTTAGGGTCTGGGGGAGGTTAGGTTTAGGGTTAGTGAAAAACGGGGAATATAGAACCCGGGGAACATAGACATGATCCCCACAAAACCAGCCATTAGCTAATAGCTAACGGGTTAGCCTGTAGCAAACAGACACTGGAGGTTTTATTTGGGGTGAAGCACGAGGAGAGTATTTATATGGATATCTCTGGGAAGTGCTTTGACTATGGGGATGTTCGCAAGCTCCTCTCGTCTTAGCTGTTGTATAAGGATACAGAAGAGACAGGCAGCTGGATAACGTTAGTTAGAAAAACGACCCGACTGAGAGACAGCAGCACTGGACTGCCCAGTCAGTAACCATAAGTTACAACGGTGCCAAAGGTTCAGTTCGATTTCACCTGTTAAACCAACATTTGTTCAAAAATGAATTAAATCATAACGTTAATAAAATGCTACGGAAGCATTAGCTAATCAACAGAGCTGCAAAGATCGGATAATAATTTCTCCCTGTATGACGGTTTGTTGCCCAGAGCACCCCGGAGTCTGGCTGCTAGGAGTAATCTCCGACAACGAAATTCAGATTTCCGTACAGGCGTCATTGATAAACTGATCCCATAGTGGGAATCTACATGATTACTTTTGGCGAGACAAAATGATTAGAACTTAAAGTGCCATATTTACAGAGCTAGAGAGGATTGACACAACACACTGTGCGCAAATCTAGAAACAGCAGCTCTACATAAGAAAGTTTAGAGGGGATAGGGGGGTGGGGGGAGGCTCAGACTGAGGTCTCAACCCAAAAGAGCTACTGCGCAGACTCTGGTTCTCTGATCTGAGAAGATTTTGGCTTCAATACCCTTACGCCGGGATTGCACTGGTTGCATTGCCTTGCGTTGCAGCTGTTCTCCGGTTTTGCTCCGTGCTCTGTGCTGCGCCAACACTAACCGGCTGCGTGCAGAGCACGTCACGGCTCTGCTCCGCCAGACAGCTAGAGTGACGAGACCCACAGGTTATCACGGTAAAATCGAGCGAGACAATTTGTATGTGGGATAAATACAACGACAAACGGGCAGAAGATCATTGTTCCCAACTGGAGAAGCAGAGGAGGGGTGGGCTTGCTTGGTGTTGTCCTTGTAAAAAGGATGTGTTGTGTCATATATTATTTTGTGGTTTTCCACTTCAATTATGAACTTTTCCTCATACATATTTGTCCTCTGGCTTGATATTGAATGCTGTAAACACCTCTGCCCTGTTGATTTCATGCCTGGCTCCGCCCAACTTGCTGCGGCTTTGCTCCGTCATCCGTGAAAAATAGAACCCTTGCGTATCTTTTTCGGAGAGCTCCGGATCGTCGGAGCTGGGACGGAGTAGACACGCAACGCAGCGGAGTAGGTGGGAGTTGACACAATGATTAGAGTGGAAACGTATCGGCTCCGATGCCGTACCGCAGCGCAGACGGACCGAACACGGACCTAGTGGAATGTAGGCGTTACAGGGAGAAGATAGGTATGCTCTCTCCATATTTATATCTCAATGTTCTAAACCAGTGCTTATCAATGTGGGGCCAGGGGGTCCCCAGAAAATGTATCAAGTGTTAAACTTCAAAACATTACTTCATTACACACAGATAACACAATTAGGCCTCATTTACACTGCAGGTACTCTGCAAGTGACTCAATTCAGATGTTTTGCTCTCAAGTGGCACATATCCGATATGTGTCATGACAGTGTGAGCAGCAAAAAAAGCACATGGATCAGGATATTGCCAGGTCCCATTCAGGCCTCAGTCATATGTGGAAATAAATCAGATATGAATCAGGCATGGCCCAATGCGATGTGACTGGAATTTAAGCGGACATATCAGATATTTTCTCTCAGAGTCGCACCTGATTGAAAATGTGTGTGTGCGTGCTTCAGTTTCCAGAGGCTGTAGGCTACTCAGCTGTTGACATGTGTGTGTGTGTCTTCAGCTTCCAGAGGCTGTAGGCTACTCAGCTGTTGACTGCAGTGTTTTGCTCCTGTTCCGACCATAATGCTTTAATCAAAACATCGCTCCGTAAGTCCAATTTTGTTCAAAATGCCTCCTGAAATGCATCTATCAATGCACAAATGATTATATCCAAACAGCTCTATTTTCAAAGTCCAATTGTCTCCAAAAAATAACAAGCTACATCATCTCATATACTTTCGCTTGGTCATTCTGTGATTATATATCCTAGGTGTCAGTTTCTTAAATGTTGGAGGTTCATAAAAATGAAATATCCTCAGATACAGCCTTATTTGATAGGCTAATTCTTTATTTTTGCTTTCTGCTTCACAAGGAACCCGCTTGTGCGAAATATTCCTTCACATCAGAGCTCTCAATAAGCAGGTGCAGGACAAATCAACTACTTGAGAAACACGGTAAATAATGTCCACGCAAGAATTATGCTCCCGGTCAGTTTATTATTAACATTTCTTTCAAAGGAGGAGGAGAACGATACTGTTTACCATGCAGCTCTTTTCATGTGCTTCATATCAGCATGAGGAGCGGGTCTAGTTTAGCAGGTCCAGCCTTATGTCCAGAGTGTGGAGTGAGCGGGCGAGTGGGGGTGAGAGGGAAAGGGAGCGAGACAAGATTATTATAGCCTTGTGGTGACCACAAAATAGTCTGTTAGCGATCTATAGCAGACTTGGGACAGAAACCTCAAGTGCAGTCATGTGACTCTGGTGGATTGAGCAGCTGGGCTATTTAAGCTAAGCAAAGTCTCTGTTCTTCACTCTACGCCTCCTAGCACAGGAGGCAACTAGACCAGTCTACACAGCCTGCAGCTACTAGCTAGCTTACCACTCTTAGCTATAGCTACCAACGTGCTGTAACTTCCATGTACATAGATAGGGATCTGTAAATAAATAATGTCAGAAACCTGCTGGATCAACTTTTACCTTCCTCATTTGTCATTCCCTACATTGGTGACCCTGACGGTTCCTGCCGTCTGTAGGAGCCACGAGCATGCAACATGGAGCTAGTTTTTGGCGACCAGCCAAAGCTACTGCCTCGTTCTTTCATCTTGACGGGGTTCGTCATGACGACGCCTCACGTATTGCGAGGGGACGCTGCTTGACTTCCAGACCTGGCCCGCTTCGGAAGCACGGCTGCGCTCTGCACGGGGTTCCGGCTTCTACGCCACGGTTTGATGATGCAGAGCCTCCACCGGCTGCCATGACTGAGGGGGTGGGTCCGACGACTTTTGTCTGCCCCCTGCAATGATGACAGCTCCCGCCTGGGTGTCGGCGTCGGAGACCGCCACTGCAGCTTCAACCCGGTATCAAACCATGCCACCCGGCCTGGGACCACATCTGGCCCACCCCGAGCCACGCCGTATTAACAGCCGACATGGTTTCAGACTTTTCTGCCTACTTGCAAGTGTCCCACACCAGTGCGGTGGGCCAGCATGCTGTTGGACTGGCATACGCTGTTGGGCCTGCACAGTGCACACGCTGCTGGACCGACACACGCTGTTGGGCCTGCACATGCTGCTGGACTGGCACACGCTGCGGGGCCTGCTATGGCTCACACATCCGGGGACTCTGATTTATTTGGGTTTACATGCTTGTGTTAAATGTTTGACTACAATGTATTGTTTGCCACACTTGCGATTTCTGGGGGGACCTGTGTGGTGACCACAAAATAGTCTGCTAGCGATCTATAGCAGACTTGGGACAGAAACCTCAAGTGTAGTCATGTGACTCTGGTGGATTGAGCAGCTGGGCTATTTAAGATAAGCAAAGTCTCTGTTCTTCAGTCTACGCATCCTAAATAAAACATAAATACTTTTACAAACCATTAATGTCACTGTGCTATTTAATTTCATGAATGGACATAGTTACGTTGGAAGAGAGACAAATTGGTGAGTAAACAAGTGAAAGTTGAATAGTTTCTATTCTGCCCCAGGCAATTTCTCTAAATATTTTCTGTATTTTTTATTAGTTTAGCACCCCCTGCTGTATTTTCAGTGTAAATACTTACCACTCTGCATCACTTCCTGTGCAGAAAGAAAATAGGAAGTCAGAGAGCACATGGTCTAGTACAGGGCTATTCAACTAAATTGTTCAGGGGGCCACATTGTCAGAAACCTAAGGGGGCGGGGGCCGGACCGTTCCCCGAGCCATTATATGTACACTTGACACAATGCGCCACCACATTTTCGCAGCCGTGCTGGAACTATTATTAGGGGGTGCTGTAAGGCGGGCAGCGTCGAGATTCCATTCCTTACAGCACCCAGCAAGCACCCAGCAAGAAAATTTGATGTTTTTTTTTACTTTTATCCATATTTAGAAGAATATTTAATTTTAAATTAACATTAGGATTATACTGTTGTGATGTCATTATTCAGTATCTTCTCCTTTTCTCACTCACTTTCATGTAACCACCTGCTCTCCCTTTAGTCGTTTTACACTACAACAGACAGCAACACAGGCATAAACACTGAACTTATTATTATTATTATTATGGAAAACCAGATTATGATGAAAATCAAACACTGTAATGTAACAAACAAGGAAAAATGAAATAAAAAAGCTTCTCCCGGGCCAGTCATAGATCTTTGTCCCCCACCCAAAAAAAGAAAAAAAAAAGAAAAATTAATATCAAACTCTGGCGGGCCGGATCAAAATTCAAACGGGCCGTATCCGGCCCGCGGGCCGCCAGTTGAATAGGCCTGGTCTAGTAGAAGGCTAGAATTTCATGTCAGGAGCTCAAGTGCTATCTGGTGCCGTCCGGTTGTTTCCCAGTGGAGGCATTGCTTGTAAGTTGACTAATATGTATGTTTTGCAGTTCATCTAAAGATATAGAGAAGTATTTTGGTGATATTAAAAACGCAATGTTTATTTTTTGTAACCAACTTTCTGTTAGTGGTAACATTCTGCCTACAGCTAGCCTGCTATGAAAATAGTGTTTTGTTGTCTTTTGATGCATGTTCTGGAAATTATCGTGCAACCAGCTAACAATACTTTGTCATATTTGTTATATATTTTGTGATATATTACTGCATCGAGGACATCATGGTAATTGCGTTGTTTGTTACTTTTTCAGTTTCACCTCTTGAATCTTTACATGGCTATTGAGTTTGGAATAAACATTGGAGCTAGAACGCTACATCCTGACTCCCGTGTCATTAACACGTTAATTGCCAAGAACGAGTTGAGTCGTCAAACACAATCCAGCTGTTCACTGCCAGCGACGAGTTGAGTCGTCAAAAAAATCGTTTTTTTTTTTTGACGGTGGGGCGTTGATCAATCCCTTTTACGTCTCCTATACAATTATTGGAGGTATTGAATGTGTATAATCTATTTTACCGACCCACTAAGTGTTGACAGTGCTCCCCCAGACGAGCGAAATCAAAGAAAAAACTGCCGCGGGAGCAAGCCATTCAAGGAAATGGCGAGGCAATTTTACAGTAATCCATTCCAGACTTGTCTTGCCCGAGAGCGGCCGCGCGCAGGCAGCAGCACACAGAGAGCGGAGAGCGATTTGCAAAATAGATTATAGGTGAAACACACTTTGAAACACCTCAGAAAGGCCAGAATCAACATCTGCCCATCGCCCACGCATTCCCCGGCCCATCTTGACTCGCACAAGGAGCGTCCGCACGCAGGCAAGCAGGCAGGCAGGCACGCAGGCAGGCAGGCAGGCAGCAGCAACGCGCTTCTGACACGCCCGCTGTAGAGCCAGGAGGAAGGAGGAGAAGACACACGGAGGGAGGAGTTTGAATGAGAGGGGTGTTTCCTGTTGTTATGGAGGAAATTACTGTTCAAAACTATTGTTTAGAATGTCTGACGGTCTTACTGATGCCAAAAATGAATGGTTAAAGTGACTGTTCTATCGAATTTCACAAAAAGCCATTTATCTCTGAATAAATTTCCAGACGCTGAAACCATGCTGTACTCAACGGCTAATATCTACATAACTACTAACTCTACAAACTAACTCTTTTAGACAGAGAAAGCACACATTCTATTAGTACTTTTCTGAACTTTGTGTTCACAAAGTCCAACCAGAAAATTATGCTCGGCTCTTGTAAAATGAGCCAGAATCCTCAAAAAAAGGCCTGGCAGAAGCTACCTACAGTAAAAAAAAAACGGCTGGCAGTCAATGTGTTAATAAGGAGTTTGGCTGGCTGTCTAGTTGAAGTTAAGACACATCAGCGAGGACAGTACAGTGAAAAAGCAGAGACTATCTGGAGTTTCAACAGCTACGGCAACAGATAAAACTCCTCACATCAAAACATGGAAGAAAAACAAGGTGACAAGGCTTCAGTATCCAGCTCTAAGAGTAGCCGAACAACAGCCTCATCCACCAGTGCAGCAGAGCCCGCACCAAGGCTGAAGCGGCAAAGCCACGTGCTTCATTTGCTGAAAAGGAGGCACAGCTAAAAATGGAAAAAGCTCAAAAGGAAGCAGAACTGCAACTTAGAAAAGCAAAGTTAGAGGCTAAACTAGGATCGCTAACTCTACAACGAGAGGCAGCTGCAGCTATAGCGCAAGCAGAGGCCTTGGATAGGGTTGCCACCTTTCATGCAGAAAAATAAGGGACGTCCTCCTGCAGCAGGGGGGCCCCCTTTGTCTGTTAATGCGTTAGCCTATTGAAGAATGCATTTTTCCAGATTGGTGAGCATATAACAGAGTTTACTTTCCTCTCATGTGCACTATATTGATTCATGTAGATTAATGTTTATGTATTTGACTGTAGAACTCACAAATCACATCACAATGTAGCCTAGAGAAGCACCTCAGCAGCCAAGATGTATATGGCAGACAGTATCTAGCTATTTATTTCCTAATAGCCTAAATACAACTGATAGGAAATCTAATTGATCAGATTCTGATCAATCAGCACATGATGTCCAGAAGGGATTAAACAACTGTCATTACTGTATATCAGCCTCGGGAGTTGCTTGTGGGACACTGCAGGGTGTCCTCCTGACATGATGTGAATGTTGCTCTCCTGACTGAGACATGCTGCTGTCTAACGTGACGTCTGCCATGCAGGCCACCATGCACCACCACAGAAAACACATACCTTGCAGTTGGCTAAATAAAATCTGATGCTCTACTGCACTAAAATGAAAAATAACTAACCCTATCCCACTTCTTGTTCACGTTCAGCAACGTGTTAAACTCACCTGTGTTCACCAGCCTCCTGCCAGCTTCCTGGCTCGGTTCGGTCCCATTTGCGATCTGGACTCATTAGCTAGGACTACCGTATTTACGAACGCATGCATTTGTATTCATTTTCGCTAAGCCTGTCAAGCCAATTGTGTTTGATTCTTCACATTCACATCTGTATTTCTGAAACTTCAAATGAGTTTTCACTGGAAGTGGCGGAGTAAGGAAAGCCATTTTCCCCACCAGCTTTCTGTGAAGACCCGCCCCATCCCTGTTCTCTGATGGGCTCAGACAGGGCTCAGACCCGATTAGAGCCAATCATCGAGCAGAGGGTCAGCCTCACCGTGACTGATGCCTAAAACTAACCAATCTACCAACAAAGGCAGCAGTACTAACCAACCAGATGCAGAGTAGGGTGGGTTTTCATCAGGTAATGCGGGTGGGATGAAAATACGGAACAAACCCCGTCCCGTATTGGTTCAAAACGGGACGCACGATTTCACTGTCAGATACGGGACAATTCCGTATTTTAAGGGACGGGTGGCAACCCTCCTTGGAGGCAGCTGAAGAAATGGATAAAGGGATTGTATTGGACAATATCAGAAAGCCAGTGTCACAAAGGGATGTTGCAGAGCGTACAAGTGAATACGTGGAAGCACAGATTAAACTCCGCTCGTCACACACATGCTCGGCACCTCCCAGTGCTTCTGATGAAAGCTTCATCACATATGGAACTCCTTTGGAAGATGACTCACACCCACAATATGGCAGAACTAGTCATCCACATGTCGCTGACGATACATTTATCAATACGTTTGTATCAACCCCCAAGAAAATTGAGTCCAAGGCCCTTCCGAGGGATAATGAGCGCTGGATGGATTCCAAGGCAGCTCACCACTCTATGAACCCCGCAGCCCAGTCATATGTTCCTAAGCACACTCCAGCTTCTGTCAGGCCTGCACCAGTAACAGAAGATGTAGCACATTACCTAGCTCGTCGTGACTTGGTGAGCACAAGCCTCTTACACTTCTATGGCAGGCCTGAAAACTACAGAGCGTGGCAGTCATCATTTATCAATGCAGTCAGTGGCCTTGGCCTCACCGCTAGTGAGGAATTGGATCTGCTAACAAAATGGCTTGGCAGAGAATCTGCTGAGCACATCAAAAGGATACGCTCAGTGCATGTAAGTGACCCTGAGGCAGCGCTAAGGAAGGCTTGGAGACGGCTCCAAGACTGCTATACCTCACCGGAAGTTATAGAAAGTGCCCTATTTAAAAAGTTGGACATTTTCCCTAGAATTCCCGCCAAAGACTACACCAAGTTAAGGGAGCTGGGAGACCTCCTTATGGAGATTCAATGTGCCAAGGAGGATGGCTATTTACCAGGTTTGATGTACCTTGACACAGCCCGTGGCATCAGCCCCATCATTGAGAAACTCTCTTACGGTCTCCAGGAGAAGTGGATCTCCCAGGGCTCACGGTTTAAAGAGGAAAATAATGGCCACTTTCCTCCATTCGACTTCTTCGCCAGGTTCATCTGCTATGAGGCACGAATCAGGAATGACCCCAGTTTTACACTACCAAGTAACAGCAGCACTGCACTTGGGAAACCAGACAGATCCAACTTCAGGAGCTCCAACACAAGGGAACCCATATCTGTCCGCAAGACAGATGTCTCTTCAGTTAAGGATCCCAGCAAGGACGCTTCAATGAGGAAGAATGAGGAGCCGGGAAAAAACTGCCCCATTCACAAGAACAAGCCACACCCACTCAGGAAATGCAGGGGCTTTAGAGCAAAGAGTCTTGATGAAAGAAGAGCCTTCTTAAAGGAGAATGGGATATGTTTTAAGTGCTGTGCCTCATCAACACACTTGGCCAGGGACTGCAAAGCCATAGTGAAGTGTAGTGAGTGTGATAGCAGTCACCACAACACAGCCATGCACCCAGGCCCAGCACCACAAACTCCCAAGCCTTCTGCAGTCTCATCAGACAATGGCGGAGAGGAGGAAGAAGATCCCCCTAAAACACCAACAGTCAACTCTCAGTGTACAGAGGTTTGTGGTGTCGGCCAAGCAGCAAGGTCCTGCTCAAAGATTTGTCTGGTCAAAGTATATCCCCAGGGGCAGCGTGACAAAGCCATCAACACATATGTCATACTCGATGAGAGTAACTGCTCTTTGGCCAGGTCCGATTTTTTTGAGCTGTTTGACGTTCAGGGCCATCCATCCTCATACTCCTTAAGAACCTGTGCTGGCACCGTTGACATGTCTGGGAGGAAAGCAGAAGGCTACCAAATTGAGTCGCTCGATGGAAAGACCAGTCTTGCTCTCCCTACCAGTAGCGGCTCCAGACAATTGTGGCTGGGGGAGCTAAGGGGGGGCTTAATTATTTACAGCGGGGGCTAACTTTTTCTACATAAATAGACAGTGGTTCTCAACCTGTGGTACAGGTACCACTGGTGGTACGCGGGGGCCCCTCCCTCTCATACATTCATATGGTGGTAATTTCTCAGGTACTTGTGTAAAAAGGTTGAGAACCACTAATATAAGAAATAATAATAATATGATAGGGTGTGAATTAGGCTCTACTGTTAGACAAGCAGAGCCCACTGCTTTTCCATTGAGAGCCAAATCCCCAACCCTACATTATGCATGTATGTGCTTCAATGAGCTGAAGACTGACTGTGTATTTAGCCCTATGCCACACTGTATGTTGAGACTGATGAGTCCAGTTAGACAAGGCTATATGCAGCACACACATTTAGATGGTAAATCAAGAGTTTATATTCACAAGTTACACAAAAGATTTAAAATGTGCTATATTTTAGAGACAAATTAGGTTAATCACTGCATATACGTATATGTAAATAAACAGTGCCACAACACAGGCACATCCATTCATCAATAGTCTGTGCCAGAGTAAAAAGAAATAGAACCATTCATAGACTGCACTATATAACAACCACACCTGTGACAAGACTGTATAGTGACTGAGCTGGACAACAGGCATTTTGATACTTTTATCTGGCTATTGAGGAAAAAAAACATTTTGCAATTTAATCCAGAGGAAGTGGCCCCAGATCACATATTTACTGTAAAGATATTAAAAGGCTTAGTACAGAAATTGACATGATGACTAATTCAGAGCCACCTTTAATAACTTATTGTTTATTTAAACTTGAGGATCTCCTCCTTGCATGCAATTGCAATTTTTGTTGCATTCTTCTCAAATAATCTTCCAATCCTTTGTAGCTACTATAATCGAGGGTCTCATTAACCGTCCATAGCACACAAATGGGGCCTGAAAGAGGCGCCCACTTCCCCACGCAGAAGTTCTGATCTAAAACAACAATCTTTCACGGGAGAACGTGTGCACCTGTACGTTAACTTTGATCCATACAGATTTTGGAGACAGTGGGAAATGGCGACTGGGATGGTAAAGTAGGCCTAGGCTAAAATGAAGCAAACAATGACTTTACACCCAGTTAATTTCCAGGGTGACTCCACATCAAGTTACCCCTCTAATAAAAGCCTATAGTTATTGTCGGAAGAATGTCTAACATAGCATATTTGTTGCTTTAGTTCCCAAGCCGATCAGCTGTCCAAAAAGCGTCAAACATGTCGTGGTGTGAATTAGTCTATAGCCAGCCTACACATCGTCTTTTAGCAGAGACCCAGTTTGTCACAATTAAATCCAAGTCCGACAGATTCAAGGTGTTAATAGGCAATTGGACTGGATGCCGGCAAGCAATAATGATGCGTTATGACATGCGATGCACATTGGAGACAGTGTGTGACCGCGGGGAAAGGACGGCTGCTCCTCGCACATGCAACAGCCGTCCTTTCCCCCGTGGTCACACACTGATTGATCCCCGTGTCAGAAAACGAAGATAATGTCTATGCATCTTTTATTCATATCAAATGAAATGTTGAGTGTGTAGTTCATTCACTCTTTGCAAAAACAAAAGCACATTTACCTGGGTCAGGTCAGATGCATCGTCAACTATCAAAACAATCTTTCTCTCTTCTCTTCCAATAACAAGTCCGCTCAGTGCTGTGTCTGTGTGCAGCGTGCAGGTGTGTAAAATGCTGTGTTCAAGTGTACCACGGAGGCTGGGAATTCTCACTTCTAATAGGATGAACAGAGCACCAATACATCGATCAGTGGATTCTTTTTTTAATTAATTTATATTTTTAGAATAAACTTCAGAATATTTGTGTATTAGCCTAGTTTAGTTGTCATAAAAGAAATTTCCAGGGGGGCTTAGGGAGGGCTTGGCTAATTCCAGGGGGGGCTGAAGCCCCCCCTAGCGCCCCCTTGCCGCCGCGCATGCTCCCTACACTTATTGAGTGTAACGAAATACTCAATAATCGCTCAGAGATACCAACACCGGATGCAGCTCTCCACCATCCACATCTGAGAAGTGTGGCAGCCCACATTCCAGAGCTTGTCTCCGATGCCGAGATTCTCCTGTTGCCCAAAGATTGGATCTGGGCTGGGTGCTGGTAGGTGAAGTGTGTTTGGGGAAAGCGCATAAGCCAGTTGTGAGTACATACAAGACTAACGTGTTGGAGAATGGCCGTCCTACTAACCTGATTCCCTGTGAAAACCTGCGGCTGAAGGGGAAAGTCTGCCATGGCGGGGAGGGAGAAGACAACCTATCCAGGTCAAGGAGAGTCTCAGAAGAAACACTTGGACAAACAGTATTTAACAGGACAAAGTCAGACAATAAACTTGCGCCGTCCATTGAAGACACAATCTTCCTAAAGATTATGGACGACGAAGTCTACAGAGACGAGACGCACAGTTGGGTCGCCCCTCTCCCTTTTAGAGTGCCTAGGGAGCACTTACCCAACAATCGCCAGCAAGCACTCAATCGTCTCGCCTCGCTACAGCGCTCGCTGGACAGAAAGCCTGAAATGAAAGATCAGTTCATTGCTTTCATGGAAAAGATTTTCAAGAACAACCATGCTGAGCCAGCACCACCACTGAAAGAAGATGAAGAGTGCTGGTACCTGCCAACTTTCGGAGTCTATCATCCACAAAAGCCTGCCCAAATCAGAGTTGTATTTGACTCTAGTGCCCAGTACTCTGGCGCCTCTCTTAACAATGTGCTCCTTACTGGCCCGGACTTCAATAACTCCCTTCTGGGAGTTTTAATCCGCTTCAGAAAGGAACAGGTTGCTATCCTCGTGGACATACAACAAATGTTCCATTGTTTTCTCGTCCATGAAGACCACAGGAACCACCTATGGGACAGAGACAATGATATGTCCAAGGATGTCATCGACTACAGGATGAAGGTCCATGTTTTCGGCAACAGCCCTTCATCAGCTGTTGCCATCTATCTGCTAAAAAGGGCTGCCCGAGAACATGGAGCCGACACCGTGCAGTTTGTGGAGCGCCATTTCTACGTGGACGATGGGCTTCTATCCCTACCGACTGAAGCTGAAGCCATCGACCTCCTGCAGAGGACCCAGGCATCTCTCAGTCAATCTAACCTGCGGCTGCATGAATTTGTTTCCAACCGTCAAGCTGTCATGGACGCGTTCCCAGCTGAGGACTGTGCAGCAGGTGTTAAGGACCTGGACCTCAGTGGAGAGACCACAACCATGCAGCGCAGTATGGGACTCTGCTGGGAGATAGCAAATGACACCTTCACCTTTCCAGTGTCAACCAGCGACAAGCCGTTCACTCGGCGTGGAGTCTTGTCCACAGCGAACAGTCCTTTTGATCCCCTTGGTCTGGTGGTTCCGGTCACTATTAAGGGCAGAGCTCTCTTGAGGGAATTTACAGCGGACATGAGTGACTGGGATATGCCACTCCCAGAGGAGAAACTCCATGAGTGGGAAATCTGGAGAGACTCCCTGCAAGAGCTGAAACAGCTTCATGTCCCACAGACATATACAACAACATCTCTTTCCACGGCAAAGCACACAGAACTGTGTGTGTTTTCGGACGCATCTACGAAGGCCATTGGTGCCGTGGCATATCTGAGGGTTGAACATGAAGAAGGAAAGGTCAACGTGGGCTTTGTTATGGGAAAGGCAAAGTTCTCACCCCTTTCTGAGCCTACTATTCCCAGGCTGGAGTTATGTGCCGCGGTGCTAGCTGTGGAAATGGCAGAACTCATTCAGGATGAGTTGGATCTTAAACTGGATGCTACCAAGTTCTACTGTGACAGTAAAGTAGTGCTCGGGTACATCTACAATGAGACCAAGCGCTTCTATGTGTACGTGCATACCAGGGCCCAGCGCATTCACCAGTCAACAAAGCCAGAACAGTGGTCCTATGTTCGCACAGAGGGCAATCCAGCTGACCACGCAACCAGATCGGTCCCTGCAGACAATGTGGCTCACTGCACCCGCTTTCCTGCTCAGACGTCCAGCAGATGATCCAGCAACAGAAAATACCTTTGAGCTAGTTATCCCAGAGAAAGACACAGAAATTCGTCCACAAGTAAACAGCTTTAATACCAAGATTCGAGAGAGAGATCTTACTCCGGAACGTTTCCAGCGTTTCTCCACCTTGAGCTCACTCATTAGAGCAGTAGCGTTCCTCATCCACATTGCCAGATCTCACAAACGCTCCAACCAGCCTAATGAGTGTAAAGGGTGGCACCATTGCAACTGCCTCGTACTCCAGATGAGTTGTCTCAAGCCAAAGATGTTATCATCGGTGCAGCTCAGAGAGAAGCCTTCCCAGAGGATTTCAAGTTGCTTTCTCTTGGGAAAACTGTAGCCAAAGACAGTACTCTTCTGAAGCTCAGTCCTAACCTTGAGAACAATCTCATCTGCATCGGAGGCTGGCTGAAACATGCAGACTTGGACACAGGAGAAACGAATCCCCTTATCCTTCCAAAGCACAGCCACATCTCTGTGCTGCTGACACGGCACTATGATGACCAGGTGAAACATCAAGGCCGTCACCTCACGGAAGGTGCCATCAGAGCAGCAGGTTTGTGGATCATAGGGGGTAAGAGGCTCATCAGCTCCATCCTACACAAATGTGTAACATGTAGAAGACTCCGTGGAAAAATGGAGGAACATCGTATGGCAGATCTACCTCCTGAGCGTCTTCGGACATGCCCACCCTTCACATATGTAGGGTTGGATGTGTTTGGACCCTGATCTGTCTTCGCCAGACGTACAAGAGGAGGCCAAGCACAAAACAAGCGATGGGCAGTGATGTTCAGCTGAATGAGTTCCAGAGCAGTCCATATCGAGATACTAGAATCTATGGAGACCTCGAGCTGTATCAACGCAATCAGGCGTTTTTTCGCCATCCGTGGACCTGCGAAACAGCTCAGATCTGACTGTGGCACGATTTTGTGGGCGCTCGTAAGGAACTGGGACTAGACAAAGAGCAGCAAGCACTAGTGTACAGTGCTACCTGAGTCAACAAGGCTGCACATGGAAGTTGAACCCCCCTCATGCTTCACATATGGGCGGATCATGGGAACGCATGATTGGGGTGGCTCGAAGGATCCTCGACTCCATGCTGCTTCAGGAGAATACTCGCCTTTCTCACAAACTCTTGTGTATGCTTATGGCGGAGGTTACAGCAATAATCAATGCGAGACCTCTCGTCCCAGTCTCCACGGATCCCGACTCGCCATTCATACTAACACCCGCAATGATACTCACACAGAAGGTCGGAGTCCCACCTCCTCCAGGGGACTTCACGGACAGAGATCTTCTCTGCAGACAGTGGAAACAAGTACAAGCTCTCACCAACAAGTTTTGGACCTGCTGGAGCTGTAAGTACCTCCCAACTCTGCAAGGTCGAAGGAAGTGGACTGAAGCTTGCAGGAACCTAAGTTCAGGTTATGTTGTGCTTAGGGATGTCCGATATTATCGGCCTACCGATATTATCGGCCGATATTAGCATAAAAAAATCGATATCGGAAAATATCGGTATTGGTTTTCATGCCGATATATATATATATATATAAATACAGGGGGAGTCTCACTGAGAGCAATGCTCTCTTTTTCAGGAGTGCCCTGTTCACATTCACACACACATTCATACCTGGAAGCTGACCAGTACAACCACAGTCTGATCTGTTGGCCACTGAGCAGCTCCACTGGAGCGGTTGGGGTTAAGGGCCTTGCTCAAGGGCACCTCAGTGGTGGTAATGAGGGAGGGGCAAGCGCTGCCTTTTCACTTTCCCCACCCAGATTTATCCTGCCGGTCCTGGGGATTGAACCGATGACCTTCTGGTCACAAGCTCGCTTCTCTAACACTTACAACTTTAACACAACATGCATATTATATATTAAACTCTTCAGCTACATTAAGCTACATTATGTAACTTGTTACGTGAAATTTTGGTGGAAAAAAAGCCCGCTTATATCGGTATCGGTTGATATCGGTTGATATCGGTATCGGAAATTAAGAGTTGGACATTATCGGATATCGGATATCGGTAAAAAAGCCAATATCGAACATCCCTGCTGTTGAGAGACAGTCAAGCTGCCCGCAACAAGTGGCCCATGGCTATAGTCATTTCTGCCTTCCCCGGAAAAGATGGAAAAGTCTGCAAAGTGGAGGTCAAGACCACGAACCAAGGCTCTGCGATGACTTATCTGAGACCAGTCTCGGAAGTTGTTATGCTTCTTCCCAAAGAGGACTCTTATTAATATTGTGGTAACATAGTTACTCAGTAGTGACCATCCAATGGTCAGGCAGGGAGTATTCTGCCCCAGGCAATTTCTCTAAATATTTTCTGTATTTTTTATTAGTTTAGCCCCCTGCTGTATTTGCAGGGTAAATACTTACCACTCTGCATCACTTCCTGTGCAGAAAGGAAATGGGAAGTCAGAGAGCACATGGTCTAGTACAGACCTGGACAAAAGGCGGCCCGCAGGCCACATGCGGCCCGTGAGCGCCCCCTGTGTGGCCCGCGCTGGAATTGCAAAAAAATAAAATAATAATAAATACAGTGCACCTGAATGCAACATGCAAGGTACCCGCTGAATAAGTGTCCAAATGTTCATGTCATTCTGGCCAATACTCCACTTCTGTTATAACATTTCAGTCTGGTATGGAATATCTTTCAATAATCTTTATGACTAAAAGGCTAAAAGTAATCTAATGTGTAAGAAATGACTGTTCTACATTGAAGTAAAAATGGAAATAATTAACTTGTTGGTTTTGGATTTATTTAGCTTCAAGAGTGCATTTTTGTTCGTGTGACCCTCAACACAGGCTTTGATAATCCCAGGCCACTTACTGATACTTATGCTTAAATTAACACACTCATATTCTGGTTTATTTAAAGAAAAACATTTTGGCTAGTGGAAATTCTAATTGGCTGGTAACTTTAAAATATAGCAGCCATATTGGCAGGTGGTCAAAAAAGTTAATGACATAGGAGTGAGTGAGAAAAGGATCAAATATTGGTGTTTAAGACTGAATAATGACATCACAACTGTTAATTTAAAATGAGGTATTCCTCTAAACCTGACTTCAAATGCCCCCAAAAAATTTGAGCCGGCGCCGTTCGGCCCCCAACGCTCAGCAAAATCTGGCGCTCTGGTAGCGAGGACATTTTTTTGTGGTCCTCTCTATCATCAAAGTTCCTGGGTTACGGCATGACAATATTTGTTCGGCCCCCAGCAACAATCTGGGTTTCTCATGTGGCCCCCCATGAAAAATAATTGCCCACCCCTGGAGAAGGCTAGAATTTCATGTCAGGAGTGCTATCTGGTGCCGTCCGGTTGTTTCCCAGTGGAGGCATTGCTTGTAAGTTGACTAATATGTATGTTTTGCAGTTCATCTAAAGATATTAACAAGTATTTTGGTGATATTAATGTTTATTTTTTGTAACCAACTTTCTGTTAGTGGTAACATTCTGCCTACAGCTAGCATGCTATGAAAATAGTGTTTTGTTGTCTTTTGATGCATGTTCTGGAAATTATCCTACAACCAGCTAACAATACTTTATGTCATATTTGTTATATATTTTGTGATATATTACTGCATCGAGGACATCATGGTAAATGCGTTGTTTGTTACTTTTTCAGTTTCAGTCCTGAATCTTTACATGGCTATTGAGTTTGGAATAAACATTGGAGCTAGAACGCTACATCCTGACACCCGTGTCATTAACTCATTGAGTGCCAATGACGACAATCGTCGTCAATTCGAATACTAACGTAGAGTGCCAATGACGACGATTGTCGTCAATTGCGTTTTTTGACGGTGGGACGTGGATCAAAGCCTAATATATCTCCTGTAAAATTTTGGGGCATGTTGAATGTGTATAACCTATTTTACCGACCCATTAGGTGGCGACAGTGCTCTCCAGATTAGAGAAAGTTGAGTAAAAACAGCAGAAAAAGCCGTGATGAAACCATTCTCATGAGAATGGTTTGGCTTTTCGCTCTCGCGCTGGGAGCCGGCGCACAACGGTGGGGGGCTCCGAAAATAGACTCTGGATGCAGCACACTTTGAAACGCGCAGCAGAAAGCCCAGAAAGCCCAGAATCAGACGCAGCTTCATCCCAGCTCACAACCGAAACCCCAGAAACGAGCGAACCCGATCCAGACTCCCCCGACGAGCGGCCGCCATCCAGGCAGCAGAGACTCGCCTGACACACGCAGCACTCAGAGCCACCAGAGACACACCCACGGAGGAGGAGTTTGCAGTAGAGGGGGGTGGGGGTGCTGTTATATTGAAGGAAATTACTGTTCAGATGTTTCAGGTCAGAAAATATTAGCTTCAGAGTCAGTGATTTGCTTGAAATGCTTCATTTCACAAAAGGCTCAATATCTCTGCTTCTAGATGGAAACGCCTGTTTTTGCTGTTTTTGACCTATCTTCTCCGGCTGATAACTAAAGAACGGAAAATGATATCAATAAACTTTTTTTTGCTGCTGATACAATAGAGTCTCATCGTTCTTTGTGCGTGTTCGGTGTTTACATAGTAATATCACACAATATTCTGTGGGCCTCGAGAAATCACTGAAAACGCTCTGAAACTCTGGCACTGTTCTCCTGTTCTCCTGTCCGTTCTCCAAAAGTGGCTGGCACTCAATGAGTTAATAAGGAGTTTGGCTGGCTGTCTAGTTGAAGTTAAGACACATCAGCGAGGACAGTACAGTTTATTTTCCTATATCTGCCAGTTTGAAACGTGAAAACGCAACAAGAAGATGAGTGCTGCATTAGGCTCCCAGCAAGCACGGACGGACCCGGATGAATCGAGAGAGCCCAATCGGGGCCAGCTCAAGTCATATCATGACTTGTCAGATCTGGCCCAGATTATCACTGTATCACTATCCAACTAATTTCACTCACCACTGAAATATCCATGAGGATAACTAAATGGTTGTAATCAATCACGTATTTCTCAGCCTGGGCTATTTTGTATCCAAAATCCGAGTGATCAGCACTTGCATGTGGACACTGGACAATCTGCGTTGATTAACAAACTGTTTATTCGTGGAGGTGGGACTATGAGGAGTTGAATTGCGGGGGAATCCTGCAATTGTCTCACTTGCATAATTGTTGCCAGATTGTTTTGAAAGAGAGAAAATACACTGCGAGGCGTAAACTATACATTTGAGTTGGAAGTTGCATGCTGTTGCGTTAATGTGTTTCGGGGTTCTGCTTACACAGATTGTAGATGGTTACACTGTGATGTGCGATCCACAAAGACTTGACGCCAACGTTTTAAATAAAAAACAAGTTCCAGATTAAGGTTTGAATTAAATTAGCTTTCGTTTTTATTAAAACTGTCCCGACTCCATGGATATTATACCGATATAAAAATAACAAGGGGTCCATGTTTTGAAACGGTAGGCTATATTACTCCAATGTACAGTGGAATGTTTCAGTGAACAGATACCGTGGTAGAATAGCCGGCCGGTAAGTTGGAGATCCCGAGTTCAAATCCCACTCATGGCAGTATTATATTTTTTGAAAATGTAGCATAAATTGTTAATCTGGACATAATTATAGCTTTATGTATAAAGCTGCTGAATATACAGTGTACATAGCAGAATAAGTGAACATGCCCATTCATGGTAATGGTCATATTTCGACGTCAGCTTGACGTTCCCGTGTAGACGTCTAAATCATCCCCAAACCAGCATGTGATTTGGCCACATCCTGGACGTCACTGAAATCACAACGTTATCATGACGTAATTTTGCTTGCTGGGCTATATATTCATAACTTCTGTGGAGAGAAATAAATAGGAAACTAGTCATACTGTATATGACTTGAATGCCACTTGTAAAATCGTCTTTTCCATCGTTTAACTTTAGTGCAACTACTATTTTGACTGGTGGCTTTTGGGCGATGTGGACATCCCCCACATGGCTTTTGGACATAGCCACCCCATGCTATTGCCTGAATAATGCATAGAAGGTTTTTCATGGAGTGGAGAATTACTTTCTGAAATATATCTCTTGATGTATAGTCTACATTGAAAAATGTCATTAAAAGTCTGTTTAGCATAAACACTATTCCTGGCTGCGGTCTGCAGACTGTGCAGCACACAAACGTCTCCACTCCCCCCCACTCTCTAGTCTCTACACCAGAGGATTTACCGCATGTGTGGAAACGCATGTCTGGAAGAGTAACTCTGGGAAATACCTGCACCTGATTCAACAGGCATAGTCCACAGTTCATGTTTATATGGCTTTATGGGGTCTGTGGTCCTATTGTGGAGTGGTCCTTGATATGAAGAGGGTTGAGAATCACTGTACTATACTGTCCTGCTCTCTTCTCTCTCATCAGTTTCAATTGTGGGGGGAAGGGGGGGGGCAGAATCTGGATTTTGAGAAGTGGGGGACATGTCCCCCCCCCCCCCCCCCCAGTGGGCATTACACCTATGGTTCAACATTACATCAGTCCCTTCAATGAATTTTACATAGCTTCAGTTAAACAGGAGTGACTTTCTAGACACACACACACAGAGGAAGCACCACATCAGCGACCAGGATATTGCATGTTTTGGTGTGGGGTTCCTATATGAAGGAAACCCCCAGGGGGCACGGGAAGAACATGCAAACTCCACAGAGAAAGGCCCTTTTGACGACACCACCGGGCAGCGGGCACTCGAGGACATGCGGACGGGCACGCACTCCTTCAGCACTCACAGCGTCTCAGGTGGGAATCAAACCCAGGACCTTCTAGCTGTGAGGCGACAGCGCTTACCACTGCACCACCATGCCCCCCTGACAATGTTTTCTTAGTGCTGCTCACTCTCTTCTCTGTTTATTTGTCATAGCCTGGGTCACCACTAGATGGCCTCACTAAACTGTTCGATCTGGACCACTTGGTGTCAATATGGATCAACTGTTCCAACCTGTTTCATTACTTTACTGTGGTCATCTGTCTCCTCTGTCCTGGATTGATATTAAGTTGCTGCTCTCATTTGCTCTTTGCTCAGTCTTCGAGTGAAAAAAAACGTGCCTTGCGCCTGTTTCGGGAAGATATCAATATGGCTTTACGCTGCCAAATGCGCTTTAGGCCGAATGGGCGTGGCGCAGTCCCAGAATGGGCCAGAGTGGGCGTGTCGGCCTTAAATCTCGGTGTACTGCTATCTTCCCACCTGGCGTAAATTTAGCGCTTTGCGCTTTTGAAAAGCAGGCCTATTCAGTGCGCCAGTTGCGCGGAGCGCTCCCCTCTGGCTCTCTCCCTCCCCTCTGGCTCTCTCCTCTGTCACCCTTCTCTGTGTCACTCTCTCCCTCTCCCTCTCTCTCCCACATGCAACTGTGCATGTGTGTGTGTGGGTGAGTGGCACATCTAGGGTGGGAATGTGGGTGGATGCTAAATGTGTGTGTGGGGATGATGTCACATGTCATGATAACTGTCATGATAAATCTTATGTTATAGTAGATGTGTTGAATCTTATGTTATAGTAGATGTGTTGATGCCCATGGTGATGGGCTGGTGTTCCTGTATGTATCACTGCTACTGTTATCTGTATGCTGCAGCTTGAGCTTGTCGTCCACAACAAGTTTCTCCTAAGGGAGACCAAATAAAATAATCAATCAATCAATCCTCTCTCCTCAGTCTGACAGGCACAATACGACTGTCTCTCTCTGACTCCCTCGCTCAGACAGACACAACACACGTCCTATAGGAAATAGCAGTTGTAAGTTCACTGCCTGTGAATGTCCCAGCATGCAATTGGGTACTCCATTTCGCTACTAAATAGCAACCAAATGAGGCGAAATAGATATAAAAGGTTGATCTAAAATAATGTGTAATGGTAACACAGCCTGCAATTGTAGAACATTTCAATATTGGACCAAATAAAACATCGAAATTAAAACACCACCCTAAGTGAAACATATATGTCCTCCTGGGCCTATATATACCCCTTGTCGATTTAACGTGATTTAGATAAGTGTTAGCGGAACGCGCTTCGGAAGCGCTTCTACTGTCATGTGCTATACTGTGATGTCCGCTCCAATAACTTGACCCTACTTCACATTTAGTTTTACAATAAAAACACATTTATGCAATGACTTTACATAATGTAGGGTATATTTATGTGCATCATTCTACCTGCAGCAGGGGAGAGAAAACGATATCGTTCTGGACAAACTTTCACCAATATACCATTCTTTTCACTTTGATCTTGCTATAGTGTAGCGTATTTACATGCTTGCAGTATTTAAACTGCAGTTAGATTGGTTTGAGAAGCATAATAATATGGAATAATAGCCTATATGGAGACAGACAGACTGGATGAAGGGAGGGGGGGGGGGCAGAGCGCTTGGCTTCTGTCAGGTTTTGCTGGACCACTGGAATTGGAGCTTAAAAGCCAAGCATGCGATTCGTTTATTGCACTTATCCAATGAGCATGACGGTGCATAATTTTACGCTTAAAAGGCGTGGTTGTAATGCTTTAGGCTGCGTCTAGCGCCAAGACCAAGATATCAAGTGCGCTGGTCCACGCCCACTGCGCCAGGCGCTCGGCGTAGAAACTAGGCCGATGCAACGATAGGGGCCATGATGTTTGTTTCGCTGTTTTGTTCACCGGCATTTTTGAAGTAAAGACACTTTTTAGTTTAATCTTTGTGTTGAGTTTCTGTCTCTGCACTTCAGTCCCCTCAGTCATGTTTACATCACTGTGCTGCCTGCTGGCTTTCTGCTGCGTTCAGATCATAGTGGAAGAAGAACAGGCTTTCATTTCATTTTCACTTCTGCTTGTTGTCTCTTCTTATTTATTTATTCTTTTGTTTTTCATTTTTAGTTTTGTTTAGTTTTATTCTAGCAATAAATAAGTGTGTCTTAAAGTGTTTTAAATCAAAGTTAACATGTGAATCTATTCAACTTTTATTCAGGAGAAAAACTTGACAGAAACAGTGATTTTAATCCTAAGGCATTAAGGGCTCTATTCTCCCACAGGCCATCGGCGCTATTACGGGCCTTAACCGCAAAAAAACGTGCCTTTCGCCTGTTTCGGCAAGATAGCAATAGGCTTTAGGCTGCCAAATGCGCTTTAGGCCGAATGGGCGTGGCGCAGTCCCAAAGTGGGCGTGTCGGCGCTAAATACCAGCCTAGTCATATCTTGGGAGCTGGCCTACATTTAGCGCTTTGCGCTTTTCAAAAGCAGGCCTATTCTTTGCCTTCACTGCTTCTTCTCTGTCACCCTTCTCTCTCTCTCTCTCTGAGTTCCCAGCATGCATTGTGTTTCTTCATTTCGCTACTAAATAGCCACCAAATGAGCCAAAATAGATATAAAAGGTAGTTCTAAATTAATGTGTAATGGTAACACAGCCTGCCATTGTCAACATTTCAATATTGGACCAAATAAAACCTCGAAATGAAAACACCACCCTATGTGAAACATATATGTCCTCCTGGGCATATATATACCCCTTGTCGAGTTAACGTGATTTAGAGAAGTAACAGCGGAACGCGCTTCGGAACGCGCTTCTAATGGCATCTGCTATACTGTGATGTCCGTCCAATAACTTGGCCCTATTTCACATTTAGTTTTACAATAAAAACACATTTATGCAATGACTTGACATAATGTAGGGTATGTGCATCATCCTTCCTGCAGCAGGCGAGAGAAAATGATATCTTTCTGGACAAACTTTCACCAATCTAATAGGCTATATTTTTCTAGCTGATGCATAGAACATTATTTTCACTTTGATCTTGCTATAGTGTAGCGTATTTACATGCTTGCAGTATTGAAACTGCAGTTAGATTGGTTTGAGAAGCATAATAATATGGAATAATAGCCTATAATGCAGACAGACAGGCTGGATGAAGGGAGGGGGGGGGGGGGGGGCAGAGCGTTTGGCTTTCGTCTGGTTTTGCGGGATCACTGGAATTGGAGCTAAAAAGGCAAGCGTGCGATTCGTTTATTGCACTTATCCAATGAGCATGACGGTGCATAATTTTACGCCTAAAAGGCGTGGTTGTAATGCTTTGGGCTGCATCTAGCGCCAGCACGACGATATCAAGTGCGCCTTTCCACGCCCACTGCTTTGATCTGCGCCTGCCGCTCGGCCTAGAAACTGCGCCGATGCAACGATAGGGGCCTAAACCTCTGTAAGGACATCATGAATCGAAAAAATGTACCGGAAACCCATTTGGAGCTCTTCAGAACTTATTTCTAACATCCATTCAATTTTAAGCATCAACTCTTTCCTTTTCTCCAAATTTCAAAAACCCATTTTCAATGTATACAAAAGATCTTCACCAATTGATCACCCTTTTTTAAAGACATGATACAGGCACGGTTACACTTCCAGTATTTTCCACCAGATTCTGTTGATGCAATTTTGCAACAAATTATATGGTTTAATACTACCGTAAATTCCGGACTATAAGCCGCAGCTTTTTTCCCGTTTTTTGGCCTTTTTTGCCCCCTGCGGCTTATATAACGGTGCGTCTTATCTATGGATTTTTTCCAAAAAAAAAAAAAAATCTCTCTTTTTTTAGCACTCTTTCTAACTATAAATCCACTTCTGTTTTAATTTCCTCTCTTGCCCTCTTTTCACCACACCGCGGACACTGTGTGCACTGTAAAAAAAAACAAAAAATACCACAATGTGTGATTTTGTCTGGGGATTAGTGACCTGACTTTTGTTTTGTTGAAATGTTAATAAATGGGAGCTTCCCCAAACAGCGATCTCTTTCCCGACATTCCTCTCTGTGCACGAACCCTTTCATATGGTAATTAAACATCAAAACACCCGCGGCTTATAGACCGGTGCGGCTTATAGAAGAAAAAAATAGTCACCTTTGAAGGTGCGGCTTATAGACCGGTGCGTCTTATAGTCCGGAATTTACGGTAATATATTGATAGATGGGAGCAGTTTGTTGAAAAGGGCATCATTTCTATAAATTATATAATTGAGGGTAATGTTTATTCATACGAGTTATTTTGTGAAACATTTGGAATATTTTGTTCAGAATTTAGATATTCAGTTAGTAGCTGCAGTGCCTTTGGCCTGGAAGAAAAAGGTGGAGGGTGCAGGAAGAAGACTTTGTGTGTGTAAGCCTTCAATAAAGAATTGTCTTTGGCTTAAAAGTCAAAAGATAAATTCTTACATGTATAATCTTTTCTTGACGGCATATGATTTGAATGATAAGCCAGAGATATTTCAGTCATACTGGGAGGGGATTTTTGATATTGCGCACTGCCATGGAGACAGGTATACAATCAACCTATAGTTCTATTATAGACACCCCTATTCTCCCACAGGCCTTTGGCGCTAAAACGGGCCTTAAACGCAAAAAAACGTGCCTTGCGCCTGTCTCGGGAAGATATCAACATGGCTTTAGGCTGGTAAATGCGCTTTACGCTGAATGGGCGTGGCGCACTCCCTGAATGGGCAAGAATGGGCGTTTCGGCCTTAAATGCCGGCCTAATGATATCTTCCCACCTGGCGTAAATGTAGCACTTTGCGCTTTTGAAAACCAGGCCAGTTGCGAGGAGCGCTCCTCTGCCTCTTCTCTGTCACCCTTCTCTGTTTCTCTCTGACTCCCTCGCTCAGACAGACACAACACACGTCCCATAGGAAAAAGAAGTTGTAAGTTCACTGCCTGTGAAATGTCCCAGCATGCATTGTGCTACTCCATTTCGCTACTAAATAGCAACCAAATGAGCCGAAATAGATATAAAGGTAGATCTAAATAATGTGTAATGGTAACACAACGTGCAATCGTAGAACATTTCAATATTGGACCAAATAAAACATCGAAATGAAAACACCACCCTATGTGAAACATCTATGTCATATTGGGGCTATATATATCCCTTGTAGATTTAATGTGATTTAGATAAGTGACAGCATAATGCGCTTCTACTGTCATGTCCTACTGTGATGAATAAATTGGCTCTACTTGACATTTTAGTTTTACAATAAAAACACATTTATGCAATGACTTTACATAATGTAGGCTATATTTATGTGCATCATCCTTCCTGCAGCAGGGGAGAGAAAATGATATCTTTCTGGACAAACTTTCACCAATCTAATTAATCTCATCATATAGGGATAGGCTATATTTTTCTAGCTGATGCATTTAGAACATTCTTTTCACTTTGATCTTGCTATAGTGTAGCGTATTTACATGCTTGCAGTATTTAAACTGCAGTTTATTGGTTTGAGAAGCATAATAATATGGAATAATAGCCTATATATGGAGACAGATAGACGGGATGAAAGGGAGGGGGGGAGGAGAGCGCTTAGCTTTGTCTGGTTTTACTGGACTAATCCGTGGAATTGGAGTTTAAAAGGCAAGCTTGTGACTCTTTACTGCACTTCACCAATGAGCTGATGGTGCATAATTTTACGCTTAAAAGGCGTGGTTATAATGGTTGAGGCCGCGTGTAGCGCCGACACCAAGATATCGAGTGCGCTGGTCCACACCCACTAATCTGCGCTGCGCCAGGCCTTAAACGCAGTTTCTACGCCGATTGCAACGATAGGGCCCACAGTCACAGTTCTTTCAATTAAAAAAATTATACAAAATACTACCAACAAGAAAAATGCTTTTTATTTGGGGTTTGGAAAAGGATCAAAACTGTCGCTTTTGTAATTTTGAAATTGAAGATATGTTCCATTTATTTTGGTTCTGCCCTCATGTGGTGTCTTTTTGGTTGACTATTAAGAGATTGCTAGCTTTCAATTCAATTGTGCTAACCATGTGCCCTCAAACAATTATACTTGGTGAATTAAGAAATTGTCCTGTTATGTAAAACAAAACTGTGATATTATTGGGTAAGAGATTCATTTTTGAATTGAAGGGAAAATAACAATTGACTCTCCCTTCTTTTCTTTCTTTTCTAAAGTATTACTTTTGTTAGAAGACATTATTGCAAATAGACAGGGAACAATGATTAAAAAAAGATTATGATAAGAAATGGAACAGATTAAGGCCAACCTTAGTGTGATAATAATGATCATACTATTTTTTGTTTTGTTTGTTTAATGTTTGTTAGCCTATATGTGTATATGTACTGTATATATTTTGTCTGTCCTGTCATTTTTCTGTCCTGTCCTGTTTGAATTGTGCTCTGTTGCTCAACGGTGTGTTTATTGTATGTTGGTTGGTGGATTGTATTGTTTGTATTATTGAAATAATAATAATAAAACAATTATGATTTTAGGCTAGCATTATGTATATTGTGATAAAGCTCTATCACACTATATGGAAATTTGAATCATGATAACATTTTCATCCATATCACCCAGCACTATTAGTTTGATTGTTTACGATTGATGATTTTATACAGGTTTTCTGAGAAAGAGATCCCATCTTTCAGTATAAAATTGTTACATTTTGGATTTTCTCAATAGTACACTGCTCAGAAATGAATTATGATAATGCAGAAACTGTTATTGTCCCCAATATTAACAGTTGACCCAAGCATCGGGTTCCTTTTTTCATTTTAGTTCTTGACTCAAGAAGAGTTAATTTGTAAAAAAACATATAAATGTCATTCTTAAAATGAAATAACACCTGTTTGATACTCCCTGGAGTGCACACAAAAAATGATTTAGATGATTTATGTGAAGATGATTCACTGAATTTTTTTAATTACCTCATGATTCATAATAGAAATATACAAAAAAGAAAATAATGATCATATAAATACATAAATATCTGATTACTATAATGAGGTGAGGGGTGCCACTCGGCCCACCTGCATACGAGAGTACGTGAAGTGCGCAATACCTCGAGGGGGAACCAGCGAGGCACAGTAGAGCTAGAAAGGAACAGTTCAGCTAGAAAGGAACGTGTGAAGCCGGCAATATTGATAGTGTATTAAAAAAAAAACAGTACAAATAAAGATATCTGTTTTTGCAGGTGAACTTTTCTATTTCAACAAGAGACAGTGAGGTGAAAAAATAATGACATGTTCTCTCAGAAAAGAATGTTGGGTTTCACATCACATCAGCAGGAAAATGAGAGTTCAGGTATTTTCTCTGATATTAATGTACACGTAAAACAGAATTTAAACAGGCTGTTGAATAGTAACAGTGATCCTGACCTGAGAGTCTCCAGTCTACAGTGTGGACTCTGCAGTCCAACAGAGAGCAGCTTCACTGATGAATCTTCCAGGTCGTTGTTACTCAGGTCCAGCTCTCTCAGACTAGAGGACTGGGAGCTGAGAACTGAGGCCAGAGCTTCACAGCTTCTCTCTGACAGCTGACAGCCACTCAGCCTGAAGGAGAATTAGTGATGAAAAAACAACATTGAAAATGTTTATTTCCCTCCTCACAACATAGATTGAATATATCCAGTTTGTATGCACTTACAGAGCTTTATCGGAGGCTTTGACCACTGGCAGCAGCCTCAGAAGAACCTCCTCTGAAGCTGAGTATTTCATCAGGTCAAACACATCCAGCTCTTCTTCTGATGACAGTAAGATGAAGGCCAGAGCTGACCACTCGGTAGGGGAGAATTTCTCTGTGGAGAGACTTCCAAAACTCATGTGGTCTTGGATCTGCTTCACAAGAGACTGGTCATTCAGCTCATTCAGACAGTGGAACAGATTGATGATTCTCTCTGAGGACGGATTCTCCCTGATCTTTTCCTTGATGTACTGGACTGTATCCTGATTGGTCTGTGAGCTACTTCCTATCTGTGGCAGTAGACCTCTTAGGAGAGTCTGATTGGTCTCCAGTGAAAGACCCAGGAGGAAGCGGAGGAACAAGTCCAGGTGTCCATTTGGACTCTGTGAAGCCTTGTCCACAGCACTCTGGTAGAAGATAGTTTCTGGTTCATTTTCTAACGTGTGCTCGTCTAACATGGCTCCTGGCTGTTCTGTTTTTTTCTGACTGGTTGACTGATGTTCTGACTGGTTTTCTGACAGCAGATTGACAGATTTGTGTGTGGAGGTTGATTGTGGTTCTGACAGCAGATTGACACCAGAGTCGATGAATGAGATGATGACATGAACAGCAGCCAGAAACTCCTGAATGCTCAGATGGACAAAGCAGAAGACCTTTTCCTGGTACAGCCCACACTCCTCTTTAAAGATCTGTGTGAACACTCCTGAGTACACGGAAGCTGCTCTGATATCAATACCACACTCTTTCAGGTCAGCTTCATAGAAGATCAGGTTGCCTTTCTCCAGCTGCTCAAAAGCCAGTTTTCCCAGAGAAAGAATCATGTGTGGATCTGTCTCAGCGCTCTCATGATACTTGATGTTCAGTTTGGACTGAACCACCAGGAAGTGGATGTACATCTCAGTCAGGGTCTTGGGCAGGTCTTCTCTCTCACTGGTTCTCAACACATATTCCAGGACATTAGCAGTGATCCAGCAGAAGAGTGGGATGTGGCACATGATGAGGAGGCTTCGTGAAGCCTTGATGTGGGAGATGATTCTCGTGACCTGCTGCTCATCTCTGAATTTCTTCCTGAAGTACTCCTCTTTCTGTTGGTCAGTGAAGCCTCTCACCTCGGTCACCACATCAACACACTCAGGAGGGATCTGATTGGCTGCTGCAGGTCGTGTGGTCATCCAGAGGCGAGCAGCGGGAAGCAGTTTCCCCTTGATGAGGTTTGTCAGCAACACGTCCACTGAGGTCGACTCTGTGACATCACTCACAATCTCATTGTTCTGGAAGTCTAGAGGAAGTCGACACTCATCCAGACCGTCAAAGATTAACACAACATGGAACTTGTCAAACCTGCAGATTCCCGCTTCTTTGGTCTCAGGAAAAAAGTGATGAAGAAGTTCCACCAGGCAGAACTTTTTCCCTTTCAGCAGATTCAGCTCTCGGAAAGTGAATGGAAATATGAACTCTATATCCTGGTTGACTTTCTCTTCAGCCCAGTCCAGAGTAAACTTTTGTGTTAAGACTGTTTTCCCAATGCCAGCCACTCCCTTTGTCATCAATGTTCTGGTTGGTTTGTCTCTTCCAGGTAAGGGTTTAAAGATGTCGTCGCATTTGATTGTTGTTTCTGGTCTGGCTGGTTTCCTGGATGCTGCTTCAATCTGCCTGACCTCATGTTCATCATTGACCTCTCCACTCCCTCCCTCTGTGAGGTAATGCTCTGTGTACATCTGATCCAGAAATGTTGGGTTTCCTGCTTTAGCAATCCCCTCGAACAAAAACTGAAACCTCTCCTTCAGACTGGATTTGTGTTGTTGTTGTGGACGTTGATGTTGAGTTTCTGAAAGAACAAATGATGTTTCAGTAAACATGAGAAATGTGAACATTTCCTGGTAAATGTGTATCTCCACTCCATGACATCTCTTCAGCTCATCACCGGTGAGTGGACAAACAGGTCCTGACTGTGTGCAGCTCAGTGTGAAAGACAACTGGTGTGGTGGTGCTGTTTTGTTTCCCAGTGTGCACCACTGTGTTCAGCATATTACACTCACATTAACAAATTAATAATTTTACCAGATTATCCAGAGGGATTTCGCTCATTTACTTTTCTATCTTGTAATGAATAGATCTTGTTTGCAAATGTTTATGTTTTCAGCAGTTTGGACACATGGTCAGCGCTTTTTTTTTAACTTAAAACTATATTCACTATACGCGGTAAAGTTCCAACATGAAGGTGGCTACTCAGTTTGTTCATCTTGTGTTCTTGTTGGAATGGATTATTTGGCTTATTCCAAACAAATAATGACTCAAATATATTCAGAAAAATAAAATGGGCCTTTACAAGTCAAATGAGATCAAAATAAGGAAAACTCAAATAAAATGTTCTCTCTAATCATTTGTTTCTTGTTTCGTTTGTTGCAGTTGAGAACTGTAGCTCGACGGCGTCTTCCAGCTATGGCTTGCACACACCTGATTAAAAGGAATTAGATGGGGAGCACCAAATGATTTGCTCCTATATTCTTTTGCCAATCTTTCACCTATAGGTGGCATCATTGTCTTGAAAACAAAATCAAAACTGGCTCTAACAGACATGATTCACCCATTCTTTGCTCTCTCTTCATGACATTAAAGCTGTGAAAGCTTCTTACTTCTTTGCAGCTCCTCAGCCAGCTCCTCCTGCTTCATTGTCCTCAGGAAGAGCAGTGTGATGTTTAGAAAAGCTTCTGTGCTGCTCCTCCTCTGCTGTTCCTCCTCACCGTCCACCTCCTCCTCATCCTCCCTCTGACTCTCTGAGCATTCTGGCCTCAGAACCCTATGGAACCTTCTCAGCTCCTTCTTCACAAAGGTGATGATGTTCTCCTCAAGCAGCTGCAACAGAATAATATACATATTAAACCTTCATAATAAAATCTGCATACCAAATGAAATCCATCTTGCAGAGACTGAAAGCCTGCACTGATCTAAAGAGTGCAGCATGGAGATTCAACATCACAAATAATTATGAAATAGAAATGTTGACCCAAAGCGCAAAACATTCTAGTTTTACAACAATGGTTCTAAAATTGTTGAATGTGAACGTCAGTTTCTGCCTCAATCCACAGCTACTTCCTAGTTACCAAGCCCCAGTAGTGGCTAGTAGGTTTTGTTATTTTTGTATTTAAAGTTCAGTAAAGACTTTTGGTTGCTCCTAAAAACCTTGCCTGCTGCCTCTTTGTTCTGCATTTGGATCCAGACACCTCTACTTCTGACACTTAGCGCTAAAAACCCCACTGGGCCTGAGCACACAGAGTATTCTCCACACAGTGCAGGGCAACTCCTGGCTTGGATACATTACGCACGGCATGGATGTCCTTCTCTCTCCAAACCTTGCACGCGCGCACACTCGCACCCTCTTCAGAATGCCATTGATTTTCAACTATAGCCTAGATTGCAGAAACAACACACACCTTGATTTAAAAATTAGAATTTGTTTGTCATGGTTTTATTATGCTACATAATTCCCGACCATACAGGTCTGTGGTGTTTAACATTAACATTAACAGGTGTATAACATTACTAGGGGAACCGTCTGCTTCTAGGTATTCAGTGAAGGCCCAAGAAGAAATTGAAAAGAAAAGTATTTTCCCCCTAATAAATTATTTGTATTTGTTATTTATTAGTTTTTATTCACTGAAATGACAGGAATAATGTCCCTAAATTGTTCAGATCTTGGACTCACTTTGTTTCAGCAAATATGGGGTTAAATATTTGGACCAGCCTCGACCGGAAAATGGTATTTGATTGACAGCAAGCCAGCAACCCTTCGCGAAGACCCTACTCTGGTCATGACATGGGGATGACAATTTTGATGACAGGTGTCTTAACCAATCAGAATTTCATTGAGTTGTGGGGTTAGCCAATCACAATTAGTTGAGTTGTGGGTGGGATATTTCCAGGGATTCGCGAATCCAAGCCAACCAGGAGACGAGGCGAACGACAAGGAGGGAGGAGTTAATGATGTTTCGGAGATTTCTGAGAAGTAGGAAGTGTGGCGGAGTTTTCAAGATGCCTGTTCAAACCAAAGGATTTAATGATTGAAAATTAGAGCTATCAACCTGCAAAAAGCTATATTTTTGCCATTTCCAGGCTAGCAACTTTACTAGAACTAGAGCTACCCCAGGGGGTTCCTCCGTACATAACCCCCCACTAAAAACATGCAGAAGATCGTCATCCGACCAGTGACGACAACATCTGAAGTTGGTCCAATGATGGTCCAATGATGGTCCCCGGGCGCTGGAAAGAAAAAGCATCCACTGCTCCTGGCCTGCCCCCTGGAGGAAAGGACAAGCCTGGATGGGTCAAATGCAGAGGACATATTTCACCGGCCACCGTCAGCATGAGTGTGTGTTGTGGCCGCATCCATGTGTTGTAGTGTTCGTGTGACAATAAAGACGGGCTTCCGTCTGAAATCGTGTTTAAGCTAGAACTTTACCCTTAGTTTACATGCAGTTGAGCACAAGAGGCTATTATTACAGTTACTGCTGTGCGGTGCTGTGCTGTGCTGTGGGTTGCTTGTTGCTTTTTGGAGGATTTGGGTTTTGTCTTCAAGTGAACCACTGTGAACGTCATTGGTAAGTTATACTTTTATTTTATTGTATTGCTGGTGGTGTCACTGGGGCAGCTGATGTCGGTGTGCAAGGGGAGTTTTGGATCCGTACACGGGTTTTGTTGTGTCTCGCTTCACTTCGCTTCCACGAGACCCTCGGGAGTTACATTAACGTCACTGCGTGCTTGTTTCCACAAACCCGCCTCAGTCTGTCTTGAGTTCGTTGTGCTTTTAATTTCAGGTTGGAGGGCTCGAGTGCGGCCTGTAGAGGTGGGCTGCCGTGGTTTTGTGGCAAAGTCCGTTATTGCCTTACTAACTGAGTTGGGCATTCGGGGACGGAGCCTGAAGCTTGCGGTTAGCAACATGTCTCAGGCAGCAGAACGAGCAAGTGAATGGCTGTGGATAAGGAGGAAACATGCTAGCTGGGGAGCTCGCTAAGGTCAGATTGATTGTTTGTTGTTGGTCATGATTAACGGTCCGCATCAACAGGGCTGAATCATTGACGGTGGTGGTGTAGTTAGGGATTGTTTGTTGTTGGTCATGATTAACGGTCTGCATCAACAGGGCTGAATCATTGACAGTGGTGGTGTAGTTAGGGATTTTTTGTTGTTGGTCATGATTAACGGTCCGCATCAACAGGGCTGAATCATTGACAGTGGTGGTGTAGTCAGGAATGTCATACCGAACCGACCTGGATAGCTAGGCTTAGATAGTGAGGTAATATGCAGTTGTGCGGTGGTAGCATGGAGGGGGGTGTTTCCAGGACGCTGGATTACACCGTTAAGCCTTCTTGAGGTGTCGTGGGCCTAACTTAACGAAACGTCGGTGAAGGAAGGTGCCCACTTGAAAACCCCAATGACATGCTTCATACTGCTGTTGGCTAGGGTAGGTAACTGGTGATTTGTGTCTTGTTTATTAGTTTGTTAGCCTGTTAGCTTGTTTTATTCTGGATTGGGCTTCTAAATGTGTTTTTCCTCGGATTTTGGCACAAGGGATAGTAACATCTTGTCCTGTGTATTAATTCATACTAAAGCTAGCTTAGGCTAGTGACTGTTGTGAATAGTGCAGCTGACAACTAGGGAAAGACCTAGTGACAGCATGGAAAGACAGCTGACAGGAGGGATTAGACCCCATCGGGGCTGCAATGGGTTAGCTGCTCATTGTGGCAGTAGCCAAGGCCAATAGGCCATTGGTTACACCCAAACTTGCTACGAAACAGAATTATGAAAAAACACCCCTAGAGTCTGCGAGAGCGGGGGCGGAAGATGACTCACCTATGGTTGACACGGTTATTGACTCTGGAACGGACTTGACTATGAGTAGGGAAAACATGTCAGTGGAAGCCACTAGTTCAGATGTAGATGGAAAGAAGCGTCAGGTTTGCTTGTGTGGCTGGCAGAAGGTAACAACTTTGAGGGGCCTTAGAATCCATCAAGGCAGGAAGATGTGCTTGGTAGAGGGAACACAGGGACCCCGCATTGATAATTATTTCTTAAGAAGTTTATCAAGTCAGTCGGGTGAAGTCCAGCGACAGGAAGTAACCCACAGCTCGCAGGACATCAGCACCCCTGATGTTGAGGCAGGTCCTAGCACCGAGGAAAGCAGAGAGGCCAGCCAGCCAAAAAGGGAGAAGATTAGCGGTCAGAAGCCTAGAGTTAAGTGGCCAGGTGCAGCGGAAAGTAGGAAGTGGGAAGATATCAATAGTGATTTGGTTAGGATGTTAGAGAAGCTTAAAGGAACTGCTGAGAGTAAGTTGGATAAAATGGGAGATTGTATTTATGATTATGGTAAGGAAAGGTTTGGCGTCTTTGAGAAAAGGAAGAAACTGCGTGAGGTAGTTAAATCTAGGCGCCAACAAGAGATAGATAGACTTATCCAGGAGAGAAGACAGCTTAAGAGGCAGTGGAGGAAAGCTACAGAGGTTGAGAAGGAAGGCATTGATTGCTTGCAGTCAGATGTGAGGGATCGGTTGGCAGTTTTAAGAAGAGCAGAGAGCATTAGGAAAAATAGGAAAAAGAAAGAGAGAGCTAGAATAGCATTCTATAAGGATCCATTTAGATTTGTGAAGTCATTGTTTAGTAAGGAAAAGAATGGTAGCCTTATGGTACCTAAGCAGAAGCTTGAGGAATATTTGGAGGAGGTTCACAAAGATAGGGAAAGGTTTAGAGAGATGACAGTCCCAGCTGATATTCCACCTATTGGTGAAATAGAGAGCCAGTGTGATGATAGCCCACCAAGGTGGAAAGAAGTTCAAGAAGTAGTGAGACGTGCAAGGGCCTCTTCAGCCCCGGGTCCTAATGGAGTCCCCTACCGGCTGTATAAGAGTGCTCCAGATGTGTTGCAGTTTCTATGGAAGCTGATGAAGGTAGTCTGGAAGAAGCAGGTTATTCCTAAGGTGTGGCGTAGAGCAGGGGGAATCTTCATTCCTAAAGAAAGGGACTCGTTAGAGATAAGTCAGTTTAGACCTATCAGTCTACTTAATGTTGAAGGGAAGGTTTTCTTTAGTGTTGTGGCACAGAGGCTGTCTAGTTATCTAGAAAAGAATAGGCTAATAGATACTTCGGTGCAAAAGGCTGGAATTCCCGGCTTCTCCGGGTGCTTAGAGCACACCAGCATGATCTGGCACCAAATCCAGTCAGCTAGGCGTGAGAAGAGAGACCTGCATGTAGTATTCTTGGACCTGGCTAATGCTTTCGGGTCAGCGCCGCATAGTCTGTTATGGGAGGCCTTTGATTTCTTTAGAGTGCCAGGTAGTATAAAGAGCTTAGTTAAAGCCTACTTCTTAGATATTCAACTCTGCTTTACCACAGCAGAGTACACTACAGCTTGGCAGCAGCTGGAGATAGGCATTATGGCAGGGTGTACAATTTCCCCATTAGCTTTTACCATGGCAATGGAGATCATTATTAGGGCTTCAAAATGGGTAGTGGGTGGAGAAAGGCTGCAGGGAGGGCTGCGGCTCCCTCCAATTAGGGCATACATGGATGACATGACGACTATGACGTCAACCGCTCCATGTACTAGCAGATTGTTGGATAAGTTAAATAGTAATCTGCAGTGGGCTAGAATGAAAGTGAAGCCAAGTAAGTCCAGGAGTATTTCAATCATTAAAGGGAGGGTAGTAGGTAAGAAGTTTGTTATAAATGATGAGGTGGTGCCTACAGTGTTAGAGAAACCAGTCAAGAGTTTGGGAAGATGGTATGATGCAAGTCTTAGTGATAAGGGACAGTTTGAGGAGGTGAGGCAGGAAATGATTCAAGGTATTTCAAGTATAGACAAGTCAGGGCTCCCAGGAAAGTTAAAGTTGTGGTGTTTGCAGTTTGGATTGTTGCCTCGGTTGATGTGGCCACTGACAGTGTATGAGGTTCCCCTTTCAAAGGTAGAAAAGCTAGAAAGGATGATTAACTCATTCATTAGAAAATGGCTCGGAGTCCCACGCTGCCTAAGCAGTGTAGCCTTATATGGGAAAGGCATATTGGAATTGCCATTATCTAGCCTGACAGAGGAGTTCAAGTGTGCTAAGGTTAGACTGGAAATGACTCTGACTCAGTCAAAGGATCCAGTGGTTAGGAGTGTAGCGCCCACAGTTAAAACAGGGAGGAAGTGGAACCCAAAGGAGGCAGTACAGCAAGCACAGTCAGCTCTTAGACACAGGGATATCATAGGTCAGGTGCAGCATGGGCGTGGAGGCTTAGGGTTGTGCATAGGGAAACCTGTGTGGAACAAGGCATCAGTAATAGAAAAGAGGAAGATGGTAGTTGAAGAAGTACATAGGCAAGAGGAGGCAGTAAGATGTACTAAGGCAGTGTCGCAGGCAAAGCAAGGGCAGTGGGTGAACTGGGAGAGTGTAGAGAAGAGAAAGTTGAAGTGGAGAGAGTTGTGGAGCATGGAGGCCAGCAGAATTAGATTTATTCTAGGGGCTACTTAGGATGTGCTGCCATCTCCCCAGAACTTAAATCAGTGGTTGGGCGAGGATGGTGCCTGCCCGTTGTGTTCTAGTGTATGTACATTGAGGCATATACTGTCAGGGTGTAAGGTCAGTCTCTCCCAGGGGCGATACACCTGGCGTCACAACCAGGTGTTGAAATGTTTGGCAGCTGCAGTTGAGGAAAAGCGGCTAGAAGTAAATTCTCTAGTTGCTAGCAAAGAGACTAGACAGATCAAATTTATACGTGAGGGAGAAAAGATTAGACCAATTAAGGTCAGGCACAAGTTAGGGCAGCTAAGTGTAGGTGGAGCCTGGGAAATGAGGGTTGACTTGAATGAACAGCTAGTCATCCCAGCATATATAGTTAGCACCCGGCTACGTCCGGACTTGTTACTGTGGTCTGAGGTAGAGAAGAGAGTTTATTTTATCGAACTCACAGTCCCGTGGGAAGATCGAGTTGAGGAGGCTTATGAGCGCAAGAAAGCTAGGTATGCTGAAATGGCAGCAGAGGCAGAGCAGCGAGGTTGGAGGGCTCGAGTGCGGCCTGTAGAGGTGGGCTGCCGTGGTTTTGTGGCAAAGTCCGTTATTGCCTTACTAACTGAGTTGGGCATTCGGGGACGGAGCCTGAAGCTTGCGGTTAGCAACATGTCTCAGGCAGCAGAACGAGCAAGTGAATGGCTGTGGATAAGGAGGAAACATGCTAGCTGGGGAGCTCGCTAAGGTCAGATTGATTGTTTGTTGTTGGTCATGATTAACGGTCCGCATCAACAGGGCTGAATCATTGACGGTGGTGGTGTAGTTAGGGATTGTTTGTTGTTGGTCATGATTAACGGTCCGCATCAACAGGGCTGAATCATTGACAGTGGTGGTGTAGTTAGGGATTGTTTGTTGTTGGTCATGATTAACGGTCCGCATCAACAGGGCTGAATCATTGACAGTGGTGGTGTAGTCAGGAATGTCATACCGAACCGACCTGGATAGCTAGGCTTAGATAGTGAGGTAATATGCAGTTGTGCGGTGGTAGCATGGAGGGGGGTGTTTCCAGGACGCTGGATTACACCGTTAAGCCTTCTTGAGGTGTCGTGGGCCTAACTTAACGAAACGTCGGTGAAGGAAGGTGCCCACTTGAAAACCCCAATGACATGCTTCATACTGCTGTTGGCTAGGGTAGGTAACTGGTGATTTGTGTCTTGTTTATTAGTTTGTTAGCCTGTTAGCTTGTTTTATTCTGGATTGGGCTTCTAAATGTGTTTTTCCTCGGATTTTGGCACAAGGGATAGTAACATCTTGTCCTGTGTATTAATTAATAATCAGAGTCTTCACCTGGTCTTTCTGTGTATTGAGCTAATTGTTAAAACTGTGTTTGTGTTATTGACAGTGACAGCCATTTGGTTATGTAGCCTAATGTAATTTTCATAGCTGAGGAGGAGTAGTGGAGTAATTATTGTGTGTAACGATACAGCGACCTAAGCTGGCTGTGGAAGACAACTCGTCATAGATCTTGGGCATGTAGTCTTTCCAATAGCCTGTTTACACCCTCACCAATGCGTAAAGACGCACGCAGTGCGCACAGAGAGAGACCTATCAGACTTGCACGTACAGTAGGGTAGTTTGTTTGTGTTTGTGTGTGTGTGTGTGTGTGTGTGTGTGTGTGTGTGTGTGTGTGTCAGTGTGGGACACTTCTTTTTAAGCGGTTTTATTCACTTGATCCCAGCATTGCATGATTTTTAGTTATTCGGTTTTGGACCAGGTTTGATCAGTATACTATATATTTTACATTTGGGTTTATGTGCGTGGGTGTGGGGGAGGGTGGGTGATGTTATATAAGGCCCGGTTCTGATAGGCACGGTTCGCCACTGGTTTTGAGAAAGTTGTGCCGGCCAGTATACAGTAACCCAGCGATACTCAACTTGCGTGTGGCCCGTGATGGAATTGCAAAAGAAACAAAAACATTTTTTCTTTTTTTACAGTGCACCTGAACGCAACATGCAAGCTACCCGCTGAATAAGTGGGGACTGCCCCCTAGTCCGACACCTCACGAGTCCGACACCTCACGAGTCCGAAAAATGGCCCATTGGACAGACATCTCATTAGTCCGACAGCTCGTTAACCCGACAACGAAAATCTCACTAATCCGACAGTTCGTTAATCCGAAAATAATGTGCTCTGACTGCTGCAGCGCAAACAACACATTTCTCCGCTGGTTTTCTCTCCTCCTTTTTTCACTGTCATTTGTAGCATTGTGCTTTAGGAAACTATTGGTCTGCTAATCCCCCGCCCTTGCCCTATGTCAGTAAAAGCACCCTGCACTCAGCATGTTGGAAGCTGCCTCTGATCCGCCAGGCTGTCACAGACGTGACGCTGTGGCTCTTAGGGCATAAACAAGCCTTTTTGCGCCAAGGTGACGCCAAGCCCAGCGGGGCAACACGCCCACAATTAGCGCTATTTGGGCACAAAACGTGCGCTAAAGCAAAATTACCGCCTTTGCAACAATAGAGCCCTTCCACTGACAAGTGGACACTTTTGGACACTGAACACTTTTTAATATTTATTCTATCCTACTCTATTTTAATACTTTATTACTTCTACTCAATTACCTTTCTAATTTTACAGTTTGCCTTAATTGCCCTTTACATAGGGTACACTGTTTACACTGTTTGCCCTTGTTAACTGTTGCCTTATTGCCTTGTTGTTTGCTGTGATTTTGTACCTACCAACCTTATGTAACGGAGCCCACAGCATAAGAATTTCACACGTGTCTACTTGTACAACAGTGACAATACAAATCTTGAAACTTGACTTGTAAACACATTAAGTAAGTTTCACTCTCACGTCAGACTTCAGACAGACTTCAGACAACTTTTATTAATCCCAGAAGGGCAATTCAGTTTCACAGCATACCCAATAGGGGAGAGTGGGGTGAGTTGTGCCAGTGGGGAAGTTGTGCCACCCCTTGTATCTAGAAAACCATAGAAGAAATTGGTCATCTGACCACACATTTTTGAAGAGGCATCCATTTTACTCACTCTGCAAAGAAGGGAGGCAGATGGCACAAGAGCTAAGCACATTTAAGTTCAAAAAACTGTTTTTTGCCTCTCAAAGTAAATTTTTTATGATCAAGGTTTATTGATTGTTGTGTCTGAACAATTATAGACAAGCTTGAAAACATTTCACACATGTGTTAGTGTTTTAGTAAGCTACAATATGAGGCTATACTGTTAGCATGATGTTAGCTCCAAACCAGCTATATGATACAAGTTTGTTAAAATGGTGGGGATGGGGTAATTTGTGCCAAAAGGCCTGGGTTAAGTTGTGCCAGTGCAGTTGCAGTTGATTTAGTGAAATTTTATTTAATTTTGTTCTTAAATGTTTAAATAGACCTTGTTGAAGAATATTGCAGTATTGGCAAGTGTAGCCTGGCTCTGTGATAGTTGATTTTGTTCATTTTGAACATAATTTTTATTTCTGAAAATGTTAAATATGTAGGTCAACTGCTGCTACCGTTTAGCCTTGTTTAACCCTGTTATAGTACACTGGACTTTAGTGTTATCTTTATTTTGTCTTGCTTTGACAAAATAAAACCTTATTACCCCGCACCGGGGGCAAGTTGTGCCAAGAGACCACTTTTTTAAGAATAGCCATATTTTTTTAACAGTTTATTTAAGATCCAAAGGGAGTGTTCCCAGTGGTGCACAACATCCTGACATATATTTACCTATTGTAGTTGGAGGCATTACTGTCATGGGGTCATCCCTATGTTCCCCGGGTCCTATGTTCCCTGGGTCCTATGTTCCCCGTTTTTGTGAGACCGGGGAACATAGAAGCCGCAATGCCGACCTTAGGTTTAGGCGTGGGGGTGGGAGAGGTTAGGTTTTGGGTTAGGGTCTGGGGGAGGTTAGGTTTAGGCATGGGGGGAGGTTAGGTTTGGCGTGGGGGCTGGGAGAGGTTAGTGAAAAACGGGGAACATAGGACCCGGGGAACATAGGACCCGGGGAACATAGGTACGCTCCCACTGCCATGCCCTCACTTTAAAGACACCTCAAGTAAAAAGTGGCACAACTCACCCCACTCTCCCCTACCTTCAAAAGCTCACAGTGAGCTACAAACTTCAGACATGACAAGACGTAACGTAACAGCATGACATGACATAAACAAACAAATAATGTCAGAGATAACAGATCAGACTCATATTCATATAAACATGAACAAGAAATAAAAAGTATACATATATTTCTATATGTAAAGACATGAGAACATGTATAAGAAATAAAAGATATATATCTATATATGTATGAGCAAGCCTAACCTGTTCATCACAGACAGGATACGTACAGCCTGTTGTGCGCTCATACTGTATGAGTGAAGGCATTCATTTAAAATGACTACTGTCTGTGTTTAACAGCCTGACAGCTGAAGGGAAGAAAGACTTGGAGTACCAGTTCGTTCTCCTAGGGGGCGCATAGTAGCGCCGGCCTGAGGGCATCAGAGCAAATTCACTGGACAAAATGTGGCTAGATTGTCTTATGATCTTTTTTGCCTTCTGTACCACACGTTTCTCCCAGATGGATCACAGGTTATTCTGCTGGACTCCAATAATCCTGGAGCAGACCTTGACTATAGCGTTTAGGCTATTCCTGTCCTTCACAGACAACACATTCAACCAGCAAATAAATGAAAAAGTTAAAAGACTTTCAATAAAAGATTGATAAAAATTACAAAGAATGGTGTCACAGACATTAAAGGAACTGAGCTTCCGCATTAAGTGGATTCTTTGCTGACCACGCTTGACAATAGACTCTGTGTTCGCCTCAAACTTGAGTTGAGAGTCGAACACTGTTCCTAGATATTTGTATGTCTCTACGATTTCAACATCCACACCATGTATGATGCTAGCTTTTGGTTTGTCACAGTTCTTCCTAAAATCAATAATTAACTCCTTGGTCTTGGCCACATTAAGATCAAGGAAGTTGTCATCGCACCATTTGACAAAGGCAGGAAGGGCATCTCCATGATCAGACTCTGAGCCCTCAAGAAGAGACAGTAGGGCAGTGTCTTCAGAGTACTTCACAAGGAGACTGCCCTCCTGGAAGGACCTGCAGAGGTCTGTGAACAAAATAAAAAGCAGGGCAGAAAGAACACAACCCTGGGGCGAGCCAGTACTTGAAAACAATACATTGGACATGTGACCATTCACTAAAACCTGCTGGATTCTATTAGTTAAAAAGTCCAAAAGTAACAATAAAAGCTGATCGGGCAAATTAAAATGAGAGGCAAGACGCTCAATCAAGATGTGAGGCTGCATCTTGTTGAAGGCTGAGGAGAAGTCAGCAAATAAGATTCTCACGTGGGATCTGGGTTTCTCCAGGTGCCTGTACACTCTGTCTAGGATGAAGAGTTTGGCGTCCTCTACACCTTTACCTGCTTGATAAGCGAATTGCAAGGGGTCAAGTTTCCCGTCAATTGAGGAGACAATAATATCCTTTAAAATCTTCTCAAAATTCTTCATCACAAGGGATGTAAGCGCAACAGGTCTAAAATCGTTAAGTTCCTTCGGGTTTTTTGATTTGGGAATCGGGATTATAGTCGATGTTTTCCAAATTGTGGGTATCTGGCCACAGTCAGCGCATATCTGAAAGAGTTTGGTAAAAAGCTCACTGAGCTGGTCAGCACAGTAGCGCAAAGTGCGCCCACAGATGGCATCTGTGGGCAATGCACGTTTTTATGCACGTCAATACACAAGGGATAGAGATTTCAACTTACATTGGGGCTAAAGGCTAATGGTGAGGGAGGACATTGTTGGTTAAAGCCTTAGTGATGATTAGGTTAGCCATACTGTAAGAGCCATTTTTTGCTGTTCTTTTATTTTGGTTTCCTCCCACCACTTGGGGGAGCAGTGCCGCTGTCAATTTGGGCAAAGCAGCCAAGGTGATATAATCAACCCATTACCTGGTACAGCTGTTGCTATTTTGTGAGAAGCAAACAAGTTTTTGACCGTGCGTCTATGATCGAATTAATTAACCTGCTTTGTATTTTGGTCTATGATTGGCCTTAGACTTATCACAAAGGAATTGTTATACGTTTTGTTTGTTATTGGAACATACGGACTGTGAGTAAATAAATCACTTTGTTTTGAAACATTGGACATTTCCTCATTTTTGCACGCGTCTAAACATAGCCTACTCTATAGCAACCGTAGTGACCTTTTTTTGGATAGGCAAAGGGGGCTCTACATTAAGTCAAAAACTTGCTTCATTGAGGAAGCATTTGAGGACAGCGTGGGATTTCTTGTTGTCATTTAAGGACATCGCTGGATTTCTTGCTGACGTTTGAGGACATCATTGGATTGCTGCTGGTGTTTACCTGTGTTCCCGGGCTTCATTCATCTCCCTACCGTTTCTTACCGGGCTGGACCCAGCGAGCATTTTTCGGTTGAAAAGACGTTTAAAAAACGTTTAGGGTCAACGTTGAAAAATCGTGCAAGGAAGGTTTGAAAGTGAAAGTTTTTTCACCCACTATTTGCAGATGTTTATTGAACGTTCAGATTTACCATATTTCACCAGGATCTTAAATTAAAAATTCAGCAGCACACACGGGATTTGAACCCCGTTCTCCCACGCTCTACGTCCTGAGCTATACATTTTCTTATACTATACAGAGAGCCGGGCACATATATACTCTATCTTGCACACAACGTAGACTATACAATTGTCAACGATCGGGAGGACAAGTTATTTTATGTGATGCGTACGAGACTATCATATTATGTAACAGACTAAAATTATGTTGTGTGTGTGTGCATCTATAGTCTGTAGGCTGTACGGCTTCAGAGGTTAACTTCATTTAACACCAGAGACTCAGGGGGAGCCCACCCAAAGGTCATGGACTACTGAACCCCTAGGGGTGTCCGGGGGCATGCCCCCCCGGAAGAAAATTTTGCACAGTTTCAAGTAAAAATGGATCAAACTGGCGCACTTTGAGATCAAAATGAAGAGACTAGATCTATGAAGAACTACAGACATCAATATCTTCTTTACCGTTCGGTGGTTTTACAGCGATGAAAAAATAATTGTTTCCCTATATATAGTATATATATTCTGCATACAAGTTACTATATGGTAGAATTATGCTTGCATAAATAATACCAAAATCACTTCAGGGGAGTTTCAAGTAAAGTAACATTTTGCTTTGTAAGCAAAACAAAAGTAAAATTAAATCAAAAGGGAACTTCCTAACTTATTGGCTGGAATAATATTCCGACAAGATAATAATATACTGTAAGCACTAAAGCAGGAGTTTGCAGTCAACTAGTTGAAATTAATATGTGGCAGTAATTGTGGGGGTCAAAATCTATGTAGGGTGTACCACCACAAATAGATCAGTGTATGGGAAACACTGACTATTAAATTGTGTGACTAGAAAGACACCAATAAATCTGAGAAAATGTACTGTAATTTTGAACAACAGCACTACAACGGTGGCACTTTTTTGGCAAAAATAAATAATAAATAAAGATCATTTTAACAGAAACTGCTACTAATGACCACCATGGATTTGGAGAGAAAGGATATTTTTTTTTTTTTTTTTTTGGGTGGGCTGAGACTATTTTTGGGTGGGCTAAAGCCCACCCAAAAAAGGCCTAGAACCGCCCCTGAACGGGACGTCAGACACCTGTATGCCGGCCAACGCGAAGGTATGTGATGTAGCTACCAACGAATGAATGGCCATTCCAAATGTGTGCACACAAAACTTTGCGCGTAAAATCCAATGCATTGGTTGAAGGAACAGAGCGCGTCGTTTTCGCATGACTGTGCAAATTTGCGTTGCTGAATTTGCATATTGACTTTGACTATGACGGATCATGAGAAGAACATTCCCGATTCTGAACTCTTGCCAGCGCAGGCGCAGGCTGCGCAGGTGGATTCAAAGGTGGAGCACTCTGTAAAGGAAAAGCGGGTTGTTTAAATGACAGAAAAAGCGCTTCAGGAAAAAATCAGCTTCTTGCAAAAAGAAAGAAGTGGTAAATTAAAGAGAGCATGGAAAATCAAAGATAGCCTACAATTGTTGATTTGATGGATGATAAAAGCTACATAAGAGAGGTAAAAGGTACATTTGAAAAATATAATACTCTCTGTGCTGAAGCAAAACAAAATCATGAAACGTTGTTGGGGTTATTACCTAAAGAAGAGGTGGAAAAACATGATATGTGGTATCAGGTAAAAATGCTGGGTGTAAATGATTTTAATCCTGGTGTAAACAAATGGTTGGTTGACAATGAAGGTTACCCTGATGCTGATGTTGACAATGGTATTGTTGATGGTACTGATGATGGGGTTGTGGTAGAGCCACAGGACAGTATTTCACAAACAGGACGAAAAAGTGTTGTTTCAAGAAGCAGCAGCAGCAGTACAACATCATCTGCTCGGCTTCAAGCAGAGGCAGAGCAGGCTGCACTCATGGCACGGGCTGCTGCACTACAGGAAAAGCATGACTTGGAGGAGCAAGCGGAACAATTAAGAAGGAAAAAGGAGCAACTTGAAATTGAAACTGAAATAGCTGCAACTGCAGCAAAGTTGGCAGTGCTGAATACCTCACGTCATGGCAGCATTGTGTCAAAACCACGTTCGGATGGAATGAGCTCCTATATTAAAAGAAAAACAACTCTCAACCCAGATGCTAAAAAACACATCCCACCGGAAAAGGACTCAACTCAGCAGAAATATGCATTGTCGTACAACACTCAACAATCAAATATGGAGAAAACAATGGAATTGGAGAAGGAAAATAAATCTGCAATTCAGACAAACTCCAATAAGTGGCAAACAACTGGACAAACAAGATCACATCAATCAAATGTAAATACTGGTGTTCAACATACAACACAGCCACAAGGAAATACTGGAGGTCAAGAAACACAACAGTCTCAAGGCAGTGCTCAGCATGCAATACATTCTCAAAGCAATCAAGTACCAGGAGATATCTTCAGTCTGTTACAAAAACAAAATGAAGTAACCGAACTTCTTGTAAAGACACAGCACTCTCAATTTTTACCACACAGAGAAATACCTGTTTTTGACGGAGATCCGCTACATTTCAGAACATTCATAAGAGCTTTTGAACATTGCGTGGAAGCTAAAACAAACAACAAAGGAGATTGTTTGTATTACCTGGAACAATTCACCAGGGGGCAGCCTAAAACTGTTGTGCGCAGCTGCCAACATCTGGATCCAGAAGCAGGTTATGCTGTGGCAAAAGACCTTCTCAGAAAACATTTAGGAAATGAACTAATGGTCACAGCTGCCTATGTGGACAAAATTATTGGATGGCCTTCTGTTAAGGCAGAAGATGTCAAAGGACTGCAGGCATATGCGTTGTGTTTACAGGAGTGTTGCAATGCTATGGAGGAATTGCAATATTTGGATGAACTCAATATGCCAGCCAACATGAAAACAATAACTCAGAAACTTCCTTACAAGCTCAGAGAGAAATGGAGAGTGGCAGCATGTGAAATCACTGAATCCAAGGTGGCAGATCTGGCTTTAAGGATATTGTCAAGTTCATTGAGTACCAAGTCAAAATAATTTCTGATACGATTTTTGGTGATATCCAAGACACTCAAATTGGTGTAACTAAAGGAAGCAACAAAGCAAAGTTGCCACAAAAGCCACAGTTCAAAAGAAACAGCTTTGCAACTGCAGTCTTTATGTCTAATGAACCAACTGTGAATGTAACCAAGAAAAGCATTCAGACTCAAACACAAAATATCTCGCCTACAACATCAAACGTTGTAGCTGTTTGTATTGTACACATGGACATGTATTGGAGAATTGCCAACAATTGAAAAAGAGAATGCATCAGGAGAAACTGGACTTTCTAAAGGAGAAAGGAGTTTGCTTTGGTTGCTTACGCATAGGGCACATGAGCAAGGAATGTAATAAACGCTTATCTTGCAGAGTTTGTAACCAAAGGCATCCCAGCATTCTACACATTGAGAAAAAGGAAACAAACAAAGGTGAAGATCAACCAAAGGAACTGTCGGTGTGTGGCACGGCTGTGGTCATACAGGGGCCGGGGGCAGTAACGGCATCCTTTCAATCCTACCTGTCAATATTAACTCATTCTCTGCCAGGGTCATTTCGGTCTGTGTGCTCCCAGTGCCAGGATTTTGAGCATATTTCCTGATCTTCCAGGACCCACAGAATATTCTGTGCTAGGAATAAAATTACACAACATATCTCACAATAAAGCAGAGACTCTCTTCTTACCCCTTGTAAAAAACTGAAACTCTACCATGTTTCCTTGTTTAGTTACAAGCAGTGGAAGTTAGCTTGTTTTCACTAAAAATGCCCTCCTTGGGAGAGTAATAGGAGAAAAAGAGGTTTTTAGTGAAGGACACCGTTTCAAGCAGAACTCTCTTTTGAGCCTTTTATTTTTTGCCTCAGTGACACATCAGACATATACAGTATTTGTTTTCCCAAATAAATAAATAAAAAATAAAAAATAAGAGAATGTATTTGAGGGAGCTGTGTCGGTCCATCCCGCCCAGTGAGCGGCTACAGAGAGAGAGAGAGAGAGAGAGAGTCTGGCCCCTGGGGTTTCTTGACAGATGAGGCTTGGCCGCAGCCTCCTTGCTACAGTATTGTCAGTAAAATGGAAGAACCTCAGAATAAGTTGGAACCTATTTCGAGACATGGTCTTTCCGAAATAGGTGGTGTAGGACTACACACAGGACTGGGACTAGGACTGGACTGCGCCTCCATCGACTCAGAGTCTGAAAACACAAAATATCAAAGTATGATAAATATGTGCACAAAATCAAATAAATAATTTACTTTTACAGTTGCCATGTGGATTTTTAGCTTAGCTTGATAAAAGCATAAACAAATGGAACGAACCCTTATGTGGTCACACTCACACACTCTCTCTCTCTCTCTCACACACACACACACACACACACACACACACACACACACACACACACACACAGGAATAACGAGTGCTGTAACGTTACCTGCTGTCACGTTACCTCTCATAACTAACGTTAGCACAGAATATCACACTATAGCTACGTTAGTGCTGTAAACTTTGAAATGTTTATGTGACACAGACGGCTGTGTGTGATCATTTCATCTCAAACGCGATACAAAAAATAGGCTACTTTTTACCATCGTCATCGCTCTCTCCAAGTGGCACCCATTTCTCCTCCTCCGATTCATCTGTGTCAGACGGATCAGAACGCTGTGAAGGGGAGCCTTCGTCGCTCTGGCGCTCCGTCGTGGAGCAACAACAAAAACGCTGGCGTCTTCCTCGCCATCGTCGCCATCCGAGAACTCTGAGTCGGACTCTGTTTCGACCACAGGCTCCACCCATAAATACTAAACTAGCGGGTTCCTTTTATCAGTTTGACTTGAAACAATGTCATAGGCTGGGAAAGTGTCTGATGTAATGTAAACACCCAAAACATGAAAGTACGTCCGAGTACGTCTTTGGCACAGAACGCCATTGTTAAAAGTACGTCCGGGTACGTCTTTGGCAGAGAATGAGTTAAGTGTACAAAGGGAAACAAAGTCATTCAAACTTACGCGTTTCTCGATCCAGGGAGTACGGACACTTTGGGCCCTATCGTTGCAATCGGCGTAGAAACTGTGTTTAAGGCCTAGCGCTAGGCCGCCTAGCGCAGTTAGTGGGTGTGGACCAGCGCACTCGCTATCTTGGTATCGGCGCTACACGCAGCCTCAACCATTATAACCACGCCTTTTAAAGCAGCTACGAGCAACTTTTTCGATTGTTATTAAACAGTATAATTACAATATTGATGCATCACATCTTACCTATAATAGTAGCTGAGACCAACGCAGAGTAGTCTCGCTTGAACCCCGAGTGAATCGGCCAGTGTAGTCTGTCTGTGGCCAGGGAAGATCAGGAAGTGAAATGAAACGGTTTGCAGCAGCCACTTCGGCCATAACCACAAAATAACTTCCAAAAAACCTGTTAGAATATAACGAGAGATGTTCGCGAGAGTATGCGTGGCGTTCACATTGTTATGCTATGTTGCTAGGCAGCGCGAACGGGGTAGGCAGGCAGCTGCGTTTCACTTCCGGGTTTCACTTCCGCGTTTCACTTCCGGGTTTAGCCGGTCCAGCGGTAAGAGAGAGAGGGAGAGAGCCCCCTGTTGACGCGAGTTTAGACAGACACAGACTTAATAATCATCTAAGGGAGCATTCTCTGATCCACACAGCTTTGGTCTCAGCTACTATTATAGGTAAGATGTGATGCATCAATATTGTAATTATACTGTTTAATAACAATCGAAAAAGTTGCTCGTAGCTGCTTTAAGCGTAAAATTATGCACAGTCCGCTCATTGGAGAAGTGCAGTACGCTTGCCTTTTAAGCTTCAATTCCAGGAGAAATCCGGTAAAACCAGACAAAGCCAAGCCTCTGCCCCCCCCCCTTCCTTCATCCCGTCTGTCTGTCTCCATATATAGGCTATTATTCCATATTATTATGCTTCTCAAACCAATCTAACTGCAGTTTAAATACTGCAAGCATGTAAATACGCTACACTATAGCAAGATCAAAGTGAAAAGAATGTTCTAAATGCATCAGCTAGAAAAATATAGCATATCCCTATATGATGAGATTAATTAGATTGGTGAAAGTTTGTCCAGAAAGTTATCGTTTTCTCTCCCCTGCTGCAGGTAGAATGATGCACATAAATATACCCTACATTATGTAAAGTCATTGCATAAATGTGTTGTTATTGTAAAACTAAATGTGAAGTAGGGCCAAGTTACTGGAGCGGACATCACTGTTGCGTGTGGCCATGGACAGTGCATAATAAACTTCACACATGGTATGTATCATGTTGCACATTCATGTGTTTACATTCTGTGTTTGTACTGTTCCTTAATTGATCTCCTCTGCTCCTCCTTACCTAAGGCTGAACACCTGCAGACACTCAGCTGATTGCTGATGCAGCTCTGCCTGCAGGTATATAAGCTGGCTTGCTGCTGGGACACAGTGACTCTACACCTGAATCCAGCCCAGCAGCACCTGTACATTTGGTTTGATACTTTTGCCCCTTTCTTTCCGTTATTAGGTCCTGGCACAATAGGTGCCAGGCTTTATTGTTTTAGTTTAACCTGGCAGTTATGGTAGTTGTTTTTCGTCCTTAGTTTTAGTTTAGTTAATCTAAATTATTCTTTGTACGTTTTTCAATTGTTAGTTTAAGGAGAGGGGCTGGCTTCGACGGCCCTATATGGGCCAGCCCAGACACCTCTCCCTTTTGTTTATTTCGGCCAAACTGTCAGGTTATTTTGTTTTATGGTTTTGGGCCTTTTTCTAATACTTTGGGGGAAAGGACAATAAAAACCCTATATTTTGATTCTTGTGTGGCGTTCTTCTTATGTTGTGGTTTCCACTTGAGCCTTATTTCTGTTATATGTGTGGAGGCCGTAACATCACAGTATAGCACATGACAGTAGAAGCGCGTTTCGCTGTCACTTATCTAAATCACGTTAAATCGACAAGGGATATATATGTTTCACATAGGGTGGTGTTTTCATTTCGATGTTTTATTTGGTCCAATATTGAAATGTTGCAGGTTGTGTTACCATTACACATTATTTAGATCTACCTTTATATATATTTCGGCTCATTTGGTTGCTATTTAGTAGCGAAATGGAGTACCACAATGCATGCTGGGACATGCCAGGCAGTGAAGTTACAACTTATTTTTCCTATGGGAAGTGTGTTGTGTCTGTCTGAGCGAGGGAGTTAGAGAGAGAGAGAGAAGGGTGACAGAGAAGAGGCAGAAGAGCGCTCCTCGCAATTGGCGCACTGAATAGGCCTGGTTTCAGAGAGGGACAGAGAAGGGTGACAGGGGAGAGGCAGAAGAGCGCTCCTCGCAACTGGCGCACTGAATAGGCCTGGTTTTCAAAAGCGCAAAGCGCTAAATTTACGCCAGTTGGGAAGATATCATTAGGCCGGCATTTAAGGCCGACACGCCCATTCTCGCCCATTCAGGGAGAGCGCCACGCCCATTCCGCCTAAAGCGCATTTGCCAGCGTAAAGCCATGTTGATATCTTCCCGAGGCAGGCGCAAGGCACGTTTTTTTGCGTTTAAGGCCCGTTTTAGCGCCGAAGGCGTGTGGGAGAATAGGGGCCTTTATGTTCAGAAAGTCTAATGGAAAGACTCAACATTAAAGGAAAAAGAACAAAGATTAATTTACGTACAATGGGTCACAATACAACTGTTCTAAGTTGCATCGTCAAAGGCTTGGAAATTTCTGAATTTGCTGACAAGCATTTTTATGAACTTCCTAGTATGTTTACACAAAAGGAAATGCCAGTGTCTACAAGTAACATCATCACTGAAGAGTTGTGTAATTGGTCTTACCTGAACGGTATACATATTCCCCGTATTAACGCTGATGTCGATTTGTTGATTGGCACAAACGCCTCAAAGTTAATGGAACCGTGGGAAGTTATCAACAGTCGAGGAGAGGGACCATATGCCGTAAGAACTCTACTCGGCTGGGTGATTAATGGACCTCTACATGGAAACCGTGCAACACAGTGCAAGAATGGCTACACTGCTGTTCATGTTAATAGGATTGGTGTTGACAAATTGGAAGAACTGTTGATAAGTCAATACAACCATGATTTCAGTGAGCAATTATTTAATGACAAAGAGGAAATGTCAGTAGAGGAAAAGAAATTCATGGACATAATGGAAAGTTCAGTAGAGCTTGAAGACGGCCATTACAAAATGAAGCTGCCTTTCAAGACACCCCAAGTAAACATGCCAAACAACTTTTCTGTTGCTAAACAGCGTGTCAATGCACTGAAAAGGAGATTTGTGAAGGATGAAGCTTTTCACAAAGAATATTCAAACTTCCTTACTGATGTCATTGACAAAGGTTATGCTGAAAAGGTGCCAGAGCATCAGTTGGAACGCTCTGATGGCAACATCTGGTATCTCCCTCACCATGGAGTATATCATCCACTGAAAAGAAGCCTGCGTGTTGTGTTTGACTGTGGGGCAGAATTCAAAGGTGTAACGCTGAACACACAGCTGCTTCAAGGACCAAACCTGACAAGCTCTTTGTTAGGAGATTTGACATGGTTCAGGCAGGAACCCGTGGCAATCATGGCTGATGTGCAATCAATGTTTCATCAAGTCAACGTTGCAGAAGAACACTTGGATTTTTTTTGATTTTTATGGTGGCCAGAAGGAAACATGGAGCAGGAATTGGTACAGTACCGGATGACTGTCCATTTATTTGGAGCGGTATCCTCTCCTAGTTGTGCATGTTATGCCTTAGGAAAACATAAAAACAGTTTCCCAGCAGAAGTAACTGACACGGTCACAATAAATCTTTATGTGGATGATCTGTTGAAGAGTTTGCCTTCTGAAGAAGACTCTCATGGTCAAGAACCTCACAGCTATCTGTAAGACAGGAGGTTTCAATCTTACAAAATGGATCAGCAACAGTCGCGAAGTGCTCTTGGTGATTCCAGAAGAACACCGATCCAAGAACTTCAAAGAGTTGGATCTGGATAGAGACAAGCTGCCAGTTGGTCTACAATGGTGCATTGAAACGGACACCTTCAAGTTCAAATTCAACATCCGAGATCAACCACACACAAGGCGTGGACTGTTATCTATGATCTGTTCAGTCTATGATCCTTTGGGTTTAGCACCTTTCACAATGCCAGCTAAGATGATTTTGCAAGATCTGTGTGGGTTGAAGTACGGTTGGGATGACCCAATACCCCAATCCTTTCAACAGAAATGGAACAAGTGGTTGGAAGATCTTGAAAGAGTGCGAAATTTTGTGGTGAGTCGATGTTTCAAGCCTAAAGACTTTGGACAAATAACTTCTGCTCAACTACATCATTTATCTGATGCCAGTGAGAATGCATATGGCACTGTTATGTACATCAGATTGCAAAATAACCAGAATAACCTTTCACACTTGGCAAATCCAGGGTTTCTCCTCTAAAGCAAGTGACTATTCCTCGCTTGGAATTGACCGCTGCTGTTCTCGCTGTTAAAGTGGACAACATGCTACGAACAGAGCTACAGCTTCCGTTGGAGACATCACAATTCTGGACCGATAGTACAGCAGTACTTAAATACATGAAAAACGAGGACAAAAGGTTCCAAACATTTGTTGCGAACAGAATATCAAACATTAGAGAAGCCACAGACGTTTCACAATGGAGATACGTTCCTACAGCACAAAACCCAGCAGACGACGCTTCAAGAGGACTGAAAATTGAACACTTGGTTCAACGAAGATGGATTGAAAGTCCCAGGTTTCTATGGAAACCAGAAAACGAGTGGCCAGCACACATTCTGGATTCAGACATTGCTGGTGATGACCCAGAAGTTAAAAGGAACCTCATGGTGAATGCAGTTGTCACTGAAGAAGTTTTAAGTGCCACGCATGAACTGATCAATTACTTTTCCAGCTGGAAAAGGTTGAAAGTTGCTGTAGGATGGATTCTCAAATTGAAAATGATTTTGTTGGCTTTAAGTAGGAAAAGGAAAGAGCTAATGGCTGAAAATACCAGTGGTGGTGGACGTCAATTGGCTGATCAATGGCCGGTCAATTTGGAGATGCAGAGGTTCAAAGCCACTTTTGGAGAACAGAGGTTGTCTGTAGATGACCTTCATGAAGCAGAGACATCTATTGTTCGATTCAGCCAATGGGAAAGATTCCACACTGAGATTGTTGCACTTTCATCTGCAAAATCTAAAGTGAGAAGGGAGAGCACCATCTATAAACTGGACCCAACTTATGAAGATGGTCTTTTGAGAGTTGGAGGACGGCTAAATAAATCTTCCATGCCTGAAGATGCAAAACACCCGCTCATTTTAGCCAAGGACCAACACGTCTCCACTCTTATACTCCATCATATTCATGAGCAGCTGGGCCATGGTGGTCGAAATCACATACTCTCCAATCTAAGGAAAAGATATTGGATCACAAGTGCTAATTCAGCAGCAAGAAAGATAATAGCAAAATGTTACATCTGCAGACGTTGCAGAGGAAAGGTGGGTGAGCAAAGAATGTCGGATCTACCCACAGAAATAATTGTTCCTGATCTCCCACCATTCACGAATGTTGGTGTGGATTATTTTGGACCAATTGATGTGAAGAGAGATCGTAACACGATAAAGCGCTACGGAGTACTTTTCACATGCATGGCAAGTAGAGCAATCCATTTAGTTGCTTACTCGCTTGATACAGCCTCATGCATCAATGCATTGAGAAGATTCATCTCCCGAAGAGGACAAGTCTCTAGAATGCGATCAGACAATGGAACCAACTTCGTAGGAGCTGAAAGAGAACTCAGAGAAGCTTTAGCTTCATTGAATCACAACAAAATACAAAAAACAATGGCACAGGAAGGAATCAAATGGAAGTTCAACCCTCCTGCTGCATCCCATCATGGTGGCATGTGGGAACGCATCATACGTATGGTCAGGAAGATCCTAAACACTGTTCTTCGCCAACAATGTATGGACGATGAAGGATTTCATACAGTGTTATGTGAAGTGGAGACCATACTAAATGATCATCCGATTACAAGATTATCTGAAGATCCTAATGACCTTGAGCCATTAACGCCAAATCACATCCTTTTGATGAAAGGAAAGCCAGTTTTGGCACCTGGACTTTTCGAAAAAGGGGATCTGTACATAAAAAGGAGATGGAGACAGACTCCGTATTTAGCTGATCTCTTCTGGAAGAGATGGGCACAAGAAAGACAAAGATGGAATGAAGAAAGAAGATGTTTCTTACCTGGAGATGTTGTCATCATTGTTGATCCAACAGCATGTCGTGGATCCTGGATACTTGGAAGGATACTTCAGACGTTTCCTGATAAGCAAGGACTGGTACGTTCTGTTCGTCTCCAAACCAAGACCAGCATAATTGAAAGACCAGTGACAAAGATTTGTCTTCTTTGTGAAGCATCTGAAGAATAACAATGGAACTCATCCATGTCTCTAAGCCAAAGAAACACTGTTTATGGATTATAAGAAATTCTCATAAAATTGACTATTTAAAACTGATTTTTGTTTGTTTGTTTCTAATATAATGGCTCCTTCTATAATTTATTAAGAATTGGTTTGTCTTCTGCCAGCACCAATATAGGGGCCAGTGTGTAAGAGCCATTTTTTGCTGTTCTTTTATTTTGGTTTCCTCCCATCACTTGGGGGAGCAGTGCCGCTGTCAATTTGGGCAAAGCAGCCAAGGTGATATAATCAACCCATTACCTGGTACAGCTGTTGCTATTTTGTGAGAAGCAAACAAGTTTTTGACCGTGCGTCTATGATCGAATTAATTAACCTGCTTTGTATTTTGGTCTATGATTGGCCTTAGACTTATCACAAAGATATTGCTATACGTTTTGTTTGTTATTGGAACATACGGACTGTGAGTAAATAAATCACTTTGTTTTGAAACATTGGACATTTCCTCATTTTTGCACGCGTCTAAACATAGCCTACTCTATAGCAACCGTAGTGACCTTTTTTTGGATAGGCAAAGGGGGCTCTACACATACCTTAGTAACTCCTAATCGTAACAACTAGTTGTGACACCGTAGCCTTTATCCTTTTTGTAACAGGTTGATTTCAGTTGATGGTGAAGAACAAGGTGTGTTTGTGTGTAGCTGAAGTCAAAGGTGGTGTTAATCCTTTACACACCATAAATATGGAGTCCATGTCTGTTTGATGCTCCTGAGCAGTCGGACCACTGGAAACCTCTGACCTCTCCTGGTCGACTCTGTTGAGAAGACATGATGTATTAGGTCATACAGGGCGCGTACACACGCTCTATCCTGCTGCATCCTGATAGAAACATTATGAACATTGTGAAGGTATGTGTTTTTATGAAGAAGACAATTTCATGTTTTCATTCATCCTAAAATACAGAGAAAATAATTACTTATTTTCAGAAGGATGTTATCTTTAAAACTTTAAAACACACCGCAAATACTAAAGCTACAGATGCCTAGACATGGCTGACGGCCGACTGTGGGCATGGTGTGTGCTATAGGCATTTTTCAATAATATCGAATATAGTAATTTTTAGAGTAATTTTTTCGGACCAATCTATATCTCATCGATCGATCGATCTCTCTATCTCTCTATCTATCTCTCTATCTATCTATCTATCTATCTATCTATCTATCTATCTATCTATCTATCTATCTCTATATCTGATGACTGTGAATCTGACAACAGTATAAATATAGATGCATACGGAGCCAGAGTGTGCGACACATTTTTCTACTCAAGTTAACTTCCAGTGGTCGGCACCTTACCACAACCAGCTTAGTGGCCTTGTGGATTGAGTGTCCGCCCTGAGACTGGGAGGTTGTGAGTTCGATCCCCGGCCGAGTCATACCAAAGACTATAAAGATGGGACCCATTGCCTCCCTGCTTGGCACTCAGCATCAAAGGGTTGGAATTGGGGGGTTAGATCACCATATGATTCCCGAGCGCGGCACTGCTGCTGCTCACCGCTCCCCCAGGGGATGGGTCAAATGCGGAAAACAAATTTCGCACAATCAGGTGTGTGACAATCGTTGGACCTTTACCTTTACAACCTTTGATGTGCGACTGTGCGTTACTTTTCCTTTGATGTGAATCTGACAACAGCATCTGAAATAAATACCTTTGATCCCGGAAGTGGTGTTGCCCGGCCTAGAGGATATTATTTCTGAATGCGTGACTCATTATAGCCTACCATTATAGCCACTTAAAAATCTCTTAGAAATCTCACTTAACTAAGATCACTGAGCTCTACTAATTATTTCCCCTTGATTTTATTCATGACAGACTTGTAAATGCATATTTGGACAGGCACATACATAGTAGGAGATTTCTTCACCCTCTGCTCTTAATTGGAACCTGAGGAGGGATGCTGCCCCCCCTAAACACAGGGTCGTTCCTGTGTTGACTTTCCCCTGTTAGTGTCAACGACGCTACTTAAAGCTGGGGCTTAGGGCTCGAAGGAGCAGAACTGAAGACAAATATTCAAATATCAAACGTGTTTCGCGTCCGAATCGCACGGAAACAGGGCACTGCACTCCATCGGGTAGCCATCAGCGCACTCCCCGAGTTTCAAGACGATCCGACCAACGGTTCTCGAGATACGCGAAGGACAGAGAGAGAGACAGAGAGACAGAGAGACAGACGCCTGAGGAGGAATGCTGCCCCCCCTAAACACAGGGTCGTTAACAGGGTCGTTCCTGTGTTGACTTTCCCCTGTTAGTGTCAACGATGCTACTTAAAGCTGGGGCTTAGGGCTCGAAGGAGCAGAAATGAAGACAAATATTCAAATATCGAACGTGTTTCGCGTCCGAATCGAACAAAAACATGGCACTGCACTCTGTCGGCTCGTCATCAGCACACTCCCCGAGTTTCAAGTCGATCCGACCAACGGTTCTGGAGATACGCGAAGGACAGACAGACAGACAGACAGACGCTATCGTCATTATAGTATACAGTAGATACAGTAGATAGATAGATTACTATTAACCCTGAGGAGTAGCCGGATGTGCATTTTCTGCCTTTATTTAACTCATTCACCGCCAAAGACGTCTTTGACGTGTTATCAGAAATAGCCCTCCCCGCCAATGACGTGTTTGACGTGTTTTTGTTTTTATTAGTGCAGCGCGTAGTTCAAACACTTCCCCAGCCTGTGACATAGTATCAGGTCCCTAGCATCTAAGACAACACGTGAACAAACACATACCGCAGCTGTTGTTTTGAAATTGAGCAGGAGGAAAATCAGAAAACGGATAAACGCTTCCTTGTGCAGACAGGAGAAACGCCATTGAAACGCCCCTCGGCGCGCTGCACGAGCTGGTCGCCTTCCTCTGTGCCAGCCGGGAGAAAACGGGAGAAAGTAATCCAGAGAGATGTGTTTGATCATCGGAGGAATGAGGAAATGATCGATCAGTTTGACGGGTAATCCAGAGGGCGGTGAGGACGTGTTGAATAGCCGAGGGGAAAACGGGAACGATCAAATAGCAGGGAGGATAGGACAGGGAGACATGGACGAGGACGGGTGGACCAGAACAAAACAAAATAAACACACGAACAGCTAACAAGGCAGAAGCGGCAGTCACAGCAGCCCGCTGTCCGTTCTCAAGAGCTATTCAGTTGGTTCATGAAATCGCTGGGCTGCGTGCCCTCCAGTGTTGCTCCTGGCCAATCCCGGCGCCAAAGGGCGTGGTTATTGCTTATCCTATGTGGGGTTAGAAATCACGCAACGAAGATAAAAGGGGGATCGTGTGTGTGTGTGTGTGTGTGTGTGTGTGTGTCTGTCTGTCTGTCTGTCTGTCTGTCGGTGTGTCTGTCTGTCTGTCTGTCTGTCTGTCTGTGTGTCTGTCTGCACACTCACTCACACTGAGTAAACTGTATTGTTGAATGTAAAAAAAAAGCACTTCATGTGTATATATATATATATATATATATATATATATATTTATTTTTTTTGTCATTTGTGTCATAACGAATAATATTTACATGTCTGATGTCAATACAGTTCAAAAGAGAGCGAGTTCTGCCTGAGATTGTGTATTTTACACAAATGGCCTTTTCTCCTATTTGTCTTCTCAAGAGAGACCTTTTTGGTGAAAACAGGGTGTATATAAATGGCTATAAGTAGAGTACAGAACATGCTAAAAGCTCACTTTTTTTTTCCTGGTGAACCCAGAGACGTACATCTTCATTTTGAGGTATTGCAAATCACTTTGGTGCTAATAGATAATTTACTGTGGGTCTTGAAAGATGACCAACAATTATGAAAATCTTTGGCCTGTGCTAAATATTGGCAGTCCTAAACTGGCCATGAATGAGTTAATAGGACAGTAGGCAGACAGGAAATGTGGGGAGTTTGAGGGGATTACATGTGGCAAAGGACCTTGGGTACACGCGCTCTCTCCTGCTGCATCCTGATAGAAACATTATAAACATTGTGAAGGTATGTGTTTTCATGAAGACAATTTCATGTTTTCATTTTTTTATGAAGAAGACAATTTCATGTTTTCATTTGTCCTAAAATACAGAGAAAATAATTACTTATTTTCAGAAGGATGTTTATCTTTAAAACTTTAAAACACAATACTAGAGCTACAGACATGGCTGACGGCCGACTGTTGGCATGGTGTGTCCTATAGGCGTTTTTCATTAATATCGAATTTCGCAATATTTTTCACAATATCGAATGTAGTAATTTTTAGAGTAATTTTTTCGGGACTAATCTATATCTGATCTATCTCTCTATCTCTCTATATATCTATCTTTCTATCTACCGTAAATTCCGGACTATAAGACGCACCGGTCTATAAGCCGCACCTTCAAAGGTGACTATTTTTTTCTTCTATAAGCCGCACCGGTCTATAAGCCGCGGGTGTTTTGATGTTTAATTACCATATGAAAGGGTTCGTGCACAGAGAGGAATGTCGGGAAAGAGATCGCTGTTTGGGGAAGCTCCCATTTATTAACATTTCAACAAAACAAAAGTCAGGTCACTAATCCCCAGACAAAATCACACATTGTGGTATTTTTTGTTTTTTTTACAGTGCACACAGTGTCCGCGGTGTGGTGAAAAGAGGGCAAGAGAGGAAATTAAAACAGAAGTGGATTTATAGTTAGAAAGAGTGCTAAAGAAGAGAGAATTCCGTTTTTTATTTTTTTATTTTAGTTACTCACAGTACTATTGACCAGTCCAACTCAAAAGATATTCGGCAGTTTCACTTTGAGCTCTTGTTCCGCCGCTGGGCACACAGTGTCCGCGGTGTGGTGAAAAGAGGACAAGAGAGGAAATTAAAACAGAAGTGGATTTATAGTTAGAAAGAGTGCTAAAGATAGTCCGGTCTGGTTATGACGAGTCTCGCTGGGTACAGTACGCCAAAGCGATATCCATTGACTCGATGATGCTGTTGTATGTTGCGCGTTTCTGTTGCACCAACGCGGAGAGGTCCTGCCCGGACGAAAAAGCGCGTACCCTCCCAGGTGAGGGGCTTCTTCCCCGCAGCCTGGAGGATGAGTTGACGGTCGGGCCAGCGGAGTAGGCAGATGAAGATGGCCCTCGGTGGCAGGCCGGGGTCTGGACGTGGCCGAGGCGCCCGGTGTGCCCTGTCCACCTCTGGTGGTTTCTCGCCTTCCTTCAGGTCCAGGATGTAACACAGGATTTTGCCACGAAAGCGTCCATGTCACCGATCTCAGCTCCTCTTTTACATTGATCAGGCGAATGTTATTTCTTTTACTATTATAAACTCTGTTCACGGTTGCCTTAGTTTCTTTAGTGAGTGAGTGGATGGACTTCTGCACGTTTTCAAACTTGTTTTCAAGCTGCTCAAAACCTCTGAGCGATGTCGGACTTAATCGATAGTGTTTCACGGAGTAAAAGTTTAGCCCAAGCGTGTATCTCCAGCCTCCAGCAGGTGAGTCATTTCCTCATTCATGGCGTGATTGCTTCGTCTTTTTCTTTCTGCTTACCTGTGTTGTGTTATGTTATGTTATGTTATGTTGTTAAAAGAGGGCAAGAGAGGAAATTAAAACAGAAGTGGATTTATAGTTAGAAAGAGTGCTAAAAAAAGAGAGATTTTTTTTTTTTTTTGGAAAAAATCCATAGATAAGACGCACCGTTATATAAGCCGCAGGGGGCAAAAAAGGCCAAAAAACGGGAAAAAAGCCGCGGCTTATAGTCCGGAATTTACGGTATCTATCTATATCTGATGACTGTGAATCTGACAACAGTATAAATATAGATGCATATGGAGCCAGAGTGTGCGATGCATTTTTCTACTTAAGTTAACTTCCAGTGGTCGGCACGTTACCACAACCTTTGATGTGCGACTGTGCGTTACTTTTCCTTTGATGTGAATCTGACAACAGCATCTGAAATAAATACCTTTGATCAGTAGACTGCTGTCCATCTTTGAAGTTCAAAGGCTGAGGCAGAGACCGGTCACTCTTCATGGACACACAGCTGGGCTCAGGGGGGTCTGCTCTCTCCTGCTGGATCCTGAGAGAAACATTATGAACATTGTGAAGGTATCTGTGTCTTTAAGAAGAAGGCAATTTCAAGTTTTATTTAAACCTAAAATACAGAGAAAATAATTACTTATTATTAATTACCATTAATAATAATGACTATAATTACTATTAACCCTGAGGAATAGCCGGATTGGGCCGATTTTCGGAAATATCGCGATATTTGGGAAACATCACAATTTTGAACATTTACTTTCAGAGGCTGCAGCAGGCTCAGTTTTAAAGCCAGAGTGAAGTTTCTGGTATCATATGAAACTAGAAGACTTAAAGGATGGGTTTTCCGTGGGGAATATGAATATATATTAAATCTCACGCCCCTAAGGTTTTCGAATCCGTTGAAATTCTTGAAATTGGAGCTTCACTCCCAGAGATATCAAGCATCTCTCACATATTTTTTGGGCCAGCCGACGCGTTTCGCGTCATCTGGCCTAAGTCCGCCTTGCGGAAGTCGTGCACCTATGAACTACAACTGTTGTTGGCCATGGTCCCGCCTCTAGAGGTCCTCCACGCCCCTTCAGAGGCCTTGACATAAACCAAAAGGCAGCCATCTTTCCAACCGCCTAGCCTGCTGTAGCTAATATTAGCTTCCCATAGTTCCTTGCAAAGAGACCATTATCTCGGGAACGGAAGCACTAATCGACACGGGACTGGCGGCATTGGAAAGCTCGTCAAATTTTACATCTAGTAGTAGGTGGGTTGAAGTAACGAAATCAACGCTGAGCAATGTACCCGTTTTTACACATTTTTACAGAAAATAGTTACAACATCAGATGCGCGTAACTCCTACGAAAATGCCTTAAAATGCACGAATTTTTTTTTATGAAGACATCTCCCGACATATATACTTCAGTTTAAATGTGGTGCAATTTGGAGGCAATTTATTTTCGATTTATTTTCGATTTATTTCTTCTTCTCTCCATATATTATTGTCGAAGCCTTCTTCTTCTTCTTCTTTGAGTTTTATGGCGGTTGGCAAACATATATGTGCATTACCGCCACCTACTGGAGTTTGATATCAGCCAAATGCCTGAGGGGTGGGCATAAAAACGAAGGCCACGCGAGCCCAGTGCATTGTGGGAAATGTAGTATTTCGAGTCCCCGCACCCGCACCTCCCCCCCACCACCCCCCCCCACACACAGAGTGGATTTCGGTTGATATCTCTGTGAGTAAACCTCCAATTTCAAAAATTTCAACGGATTCGAAAACCTTAGGGGCGTGAGATTTAATATATATTCATATTCCCCACGGAAAACCCATCCTTTAAGGAATGGATTTGTACCAAACATGACATGCTAGCTTGTCAGGAAGGTAGCTAAATAACACCAAAGTTAGGCTAAATTTTGGCAAGGGAAAAAAACATTTTTAAAGGGGTCCTCTTTTTCACAGCCAAATGTTGGCAGGTGTGTGTGTGTGTGTGTGTGTGTGTGTGTGTGTGTGTGTGTGTGTGTGTGTGTGTGTGTGTGTGAGTGTCCGTGTATGTCCATTTTGAACAAGCTTGTAGCCTTATATTGTTATTTAGCCCTTCTGCTACCATTGTATGGTTAAATCAGCACATTTTCTTTTATGTGTGGAGGGTGGTATACGCAGTGGAAGTGGTCTCTGGGAAATTTGGTTTGGTACGTAGGGGTACTTGGGTGGAAAAGTTTGGGAACCATGCACTAGATTATCAGGCCGCTGCGCAGCCTTCAAATCTAGTTTGCTGGGACTCCGGCCCAGTATTGTGTTGTGTGTGTGGTCTGTGTTCTGGGGAGTTCCCAGCAGCACACACTCCCAGTTTGAAGTCGATCAGATGAATGGTTCTCAAGATAAACCACTTTTTGTGTTGCCAGTAGGTGGCATTATGCCGAATTGCATGAAATTCAGCACTGCACTCTGACGGGTCCCCTTAAGCACACTGCCCAAGTTATGAAGTTGTTCCGACGAATGGTTTTCAAGATAAAGCACTTTTTGTGTTGCCAGTAGGTGGTGCTATGATGAATTGCACGAAATTCGGCACTGCACTGCACTCCATTAGGTCGCACTAAGCGCACTCCCCAAGCTTGAAGTCGATCGGACAAACGGTTCTCGAGATAAACTGATTTTTGTGTTTGCCAGTAGGTGGCGCTATGACGAATAGCACGAAACTTGGCACTGCACCCTGTCGGCTTCCCAGCAGCGCACTCCCTAAGTTTGAAGTTGATTGGACTCCATCAGGTCCATTGAAGCCAGGGGTGCCCACATTTTTTTTATTTTTTTATTTTTTTGGGGGGGGGCGGGGGGTGGTTTGGCCATTTTCTGCCTTTATTTGATAGGACAGTAGGCAGACAGGAAAGGTGGGGAGTTTGAGGGGATGACATGCGGCAAAGGACCTCGGGTACATGCGCTCTCTCCTGCTGCATCCTGATAGAAACATTATGAACATTGTGAAGGTATCTGTGTTTTTATGAAGAAGACAATTTCATGTTTTCATTAATCCTAAAATACAGAGAAAATAATTACTTCTTTTCAGAAGGATGTTTATCTTTAAAACTTTAAAACACACCGCAAATACTAAAGCTACAGATGCCTAGACATGGCTGACGGCCGACTGTGGGCATGGTGTGTGCTATAGGCGTTTTTCAATAATATCGAATTTCGCAATATTTTTCACAACATCGAATATAGTAATTTTTAGAGTAATTTTTTTGGACCAATCTATATCTGATCGATCGATGTGTGTGTGAGTGAGAGGGCGCCAGGAGAGAGAGGCGACCAGCTGTGGAGCTCCGTGAACTTCATAGAGAAATGTCATTTTTTAGAGTAATTTCATTTTATTTATAATTTCGTTGCTTCTATTCGCTTTGTAAATATCTAGTGTATATATCAGTGTCTTTTATACAGTGTACATAGTAGCGTATGTGCACTTTTTGGCAAAAGAAAGAGCGCAGCAGCGTGGAATACTGTGGGATTCCCGCCGGCCTATTGTTCCCACTGTGCCCCCCCCCCCCCCCCCAAACGGACAAAGCCAGCAAGATGGAGGACAACAACGACGACAACAACGACGGCGCCAGCAGTATCACCGTACGTAGGTACAACAGGGACGTGCTATTAAACATCAGAAATGCCCGAAATCACCCCAAACAAAACTGGTCGGCTCCCGACCTCTCTGAATTTCCTGAACTTAAACGGCAAAAGAGAGGAAGGCGAGGGGGTCTGCTTGCCTGGCAGAGAAGGCGAGCGAATAAACCACCACTGCCCAGCATTCTCCTCGCTAATATGCAATCACTGGAGAATAAAATGTGTGAACTGAGAGCAAGGGCACAATTCCAAACGGACATAGCGAGATGTAACGTCCTGTGTTTGACTGAAACCTGGCTTTCACCCGAAACAACGGACCACGCCATCACAATACCTGGGTTCAGCATACACAGAGCAGACAGAGACGCGGAACGATCCGGGAAAGCGAGGGGCGGCGGGGTCTGTCTGATGATAAATAAGAACTGGTGTGCGAATATCACTAACATCGGAACGCACTGCACAGCGGACTTGGAATACGTAATGCTTCAATGTGTACCGTATTACAGCCCGAGAGAATTTACGTCAGTCACCCTTGCTGCAGTGTATATCCCCCCACAGGCCAACGCCACAAACGCAGTCAAGGAACTGCACCGCGCGATCAGCGCACAGGAGCTTAAACAACCTGAAACAGCATTGATACTGGCAGGTGACTTCAATAGGGTTAACCTGAGGAAGAGATTGGCTACACTCCACCAGCACATCAATTTCCACACACGGGGAAAACGCACACTGGACCAGTGCTACTCGAACATCCGATACTGTTATAAGGCTACACCCCGCCCCCCCTTCGGCAGATCGGACCACGCCTCCATCCTGCTCATTCCCAGGTACCATCAAAAGCTCAAGCAACACCCCCCGGCCTTCCGAACCGCCCACTGCTGGTCAGACCAATCAGAGGACATCCTGTGGGACTGCTTCGACCAAGTAGCATGGGAAGAGTTCAGGGCTGCAGGGGACATGGACGATTATGCAGAAACGGTAACAGGCTTCATAAAAAAATGCACAGAGGATATAATCCCAACAAAAATAATCAAACTAATGCCAAACCAGAAACCCTGGATCAACAGTGATGTCCAGGGCTGCCCTTCACGCCAGGACCACCGCCTTCAACTCTGGAACACCAGAGGAATACAAGCAGACAAGATATGCCCTCCGAACCACTATAAAAAGAGCACGGAGAGAATATGGCAATATGTTAGAGTCCAAACTGGACTCTAACAACCCCAGGCATGTATGGAGAGGACTCCATGCTGCCACTGACTTCAAGGGGGAGAAACAGCAATCCCCCCACACATCACCCTCCCTGCCGGACGAACTCAACGCATTCTACGCTAGGTTTGACCCCTCTGCCAGAGCGCCCCCCCTCCTCCCCCCTCCTCTCCTACCCCTCTCCGCCACCTCTCCCCCCCACCACCCCTCCTCCTCACCTCTCCCCCCCACCACCCCCCCCTCCTCTCCTCCCCCCCCCCCCCGCCACCTCTCCCCCCATCACCCCTCCTCCTCCCCCCCCCACCACCCCTCCTCCTCTCCTCCCCCCACCACCCCACCTCCTCTCCTCCCCCTACCCCTCATCACCCCCCCCCCCATTCCCACCAATTCCCATCCCACCATTCAACACCATAGTACCCTCCAGGCTGGTAAGCAAGCTCAAGGATCTGGGACTAAACACAGCAATGTGTGACTGGATCCTGGATTTCCTGACAGATTGCCGCCAGGTGGTGAGAGTGGGCAACCTCACCTCCTCCCCACTGACCCTCAGCATAGGAGCGCCCCAGGGGTGCGTCTCCAGCCCCTTCTGGTACGACCTCTACACCCACGACTGCGTGGCGACTCAATCTTCGAACACCATCGTGAAGTTTGCAGACGACACAGCGGTCATGGGGCTGATCTCCAAGAGCGACGAGACGGCCTACAGAGAGGAGGTGGGGGCCCTGGAACAATTTTGCCAGGACAACCACCTCTCTCTGAACGTCTCCAAGACCAAGGAGATCATTGTAGACTACAGGAGGGGGGGGGGGGGGGGCGCACACCCCCCAATCACGATCAACGGCACAGTGGTGGAAAGGGTGGACAGCTTCAAGTACCTGGGAGTCAACATCCACCAGGACCTGACATGGGCCGGTCACACCGCCACTGTAGTCAAAAAGGCCCAACAGCGACTACACGGACTCAGGCGTCTGAAGAAATTTGGGCTAAGGCCAGAAATCCTTAGGGACTTCTACAGAGGCACCATTGAAAGCCTGCTGACTGGCTGCTTCACCACCTGGTACGGGAACTGTACCACCATGGACCTCAGGGTGCTACGAAGAGTGAGGCGCGCGGCCCAGCACGTAACAGGATGTGAGCTGCCAGAACTGCAGGAACTGTATAACCAGCGGTGCCTCAGGAGGTCCCTGAAGATCATCAAAGACACAAACCACCCCCACAACAGCCTGTTCTCCCTGTTACCCTCAGGGAGGAGATACAGGGTCCCAAAAGCATGCACAAATCGCTTGAGGGACAGTTTCTTCCCGCAGGCCACGAGACTCCTTAACATACACAAATAGTGTAGTAGCTGTGCTGTACCGTACTGTAGCTGCTACCACTATGTATGTCTAATGTTTAATTGTATGTATGCTATTTGCACCTGTGCAAACAGAACGTCAAATTTAAAATGTTTAAGCACACCTAAAGTATGCACATGCCATGTGCACCTATGTGCAGTGAATATGCCACTGTCTCTGACTTGTCTTATCACTCTACTGCCTTATTGCTTGTTGTGTCTCTTGTTGTTTTTGCACTCATATGCCCTGTTATATTTGTACTATGTTGTAAACGGAGTCCACAGCACAATAATTTCACACGTGATACTTGTACTACGGAGTGACAATAAAAATCTTGAATCTTGAATCTTGATCTATCTATCTATCTATCTATCTATCTATCTATCTATCTATATCTGATGACTGTGAATCTGACAACAGTATAAATATAGATGCATATGGAGCCAGAGTGTGTGACACATTTTTCTACTTAAGTTAACTTCCAGTGGTCGGCACCCCACAACCTTTGATGTGCGACTGTGTGTTACTTTTCCTTTGATGTGAATCTGACAACAGCATCTGAAATAAATACCTTTGATCAGTAGACTGCTGTCCATCTTTGAAGTTCAAAGGCTGAGGCAGAGACCGGTTACTCTTCATGGACACACAGCTGGGCTCAGGGGAGTCTGCTCTCTCCTGCTGCATGCTGAGAGAAACATTATGAACATTGTGAAGGTATCTGTGTCTTTAAGAAGAAGGCAATTTAAATTTTTATTTAAACCTAAAATACAGAGAAAATAATTACTTATTATTAATTACCATTAATAATAATTACGATAATTACTATTAACCCTGAGGAGTAGCCGGATTGGGCCGATTTTCGGAAATAACATTTACTTTCAGAGGCTGCAGCAGGCTCAGTTTTAAAGCCAGTCTGAAGTTTCTGGTATCATATGAAACTAGAAGACTTAAGGAATCGATTCTACCGACCATGTCATGCTAGCTTGTCAGGAAGGTAGCTAAATAACACCAAAGTTAGGCAAAATTTTGGCAAGGGAAAAAAACATTTTCAAAGGGGTCCTCTTTTTCACAGCCTAATGTTGGCAGGTATAGGTGTGTGTGTGTGTGTGTGTGTGTGTGTGTGTGTGTGTGTGTGTGTGTGTCCGTGTGTGTGTCCGTGTGTGTCCTTTTTGAACAAGCTTGTAGCCTTATATTGTTATTTAGCCCTTCTGCTGCCATCGTATGGTTAAATCAGCACATTTTATTTTATGTGTGGGGGGTGGTATACGCAGTGGAAGTGGTCCCTGGGAAATTTGGTTTGGTACGTAGGGGTACTTGGTTGGAAAAGTTTGGGAACCATGCACTAGATTATCAGGCCGCTTTCAAATCGCAGCCTTCAAATCTAGACTCCGGCCCAGTATTGTGTTGTGTGTGTAAGGTCTATGTTCTGGGGAGTTCCCAGCAGCACACACTCCCAGTTTGAAGTCGATCAGATGAATGGTTCTCAAGATAAACCACTTTTTGTGTTGCAGTAGGTGGCATTATGCCGAATTGCATGAAATTCAGCACTGCACTCTGATGGGTCCCCTTAAGCACACTGCCCAAGTTATGAAGTTGTTCCGACGAATTGTTTTCAAGATAAAGCACGTTTTGTGTTGCCAGTAGGTGGTGCTATGATGAATTGCACGAAATTCGGCACTGCACTCCATTAGGTCCCACTAAGCGCAGTCCCCAAGCTTGAAGTCGATCGGACAAACGGTTCTCGAGATAAACTGATTTTTGTGTTTGCCAGTAGGTGGCGCTATGCTGAATAGCATGAAATTTGGCACTGCACTCTGGGGGGGGGGGGGGGGGGGGGGGTTGTGGTTGGCCATTTTCTGCCTTTATTTGATAGGACAGTAGGCAGACAGGAAAGGTGGGTAGTTTGAGGGGATGAGATGTGGCAAAGGACCTCGGGTACATGCGCTCTCTCCTGCTGCATCCTGATAGAAACATTATTAACATTGTGAAGGTATCTGTGTTTTTATGAAGAAGAGGTTTTCATTCATCCTAAAATACAGAGAAAATAATTACTTATTTTCAGAAGGATGTTTATCTTTAAAACACACCGCAAATTCTAGAGCTACAGATGCCTAGACATGGCTGACGGCCGACTGTGGGCATGGTGTGTGCTATAGGCGTTTTACTTCGTTTTGAACTCAAGCTCTCACTCTAGTCCCTTATCCGCTGCGTACGCAGCCCACTGGAAGACTGTTATTTTTGCTCCAAAAACTACTTTTAACATTAAAACCGACCACCCCATTAAAACCGTGGTACCCCCTGGGGCTGAGGCGGCCACCCGCGTGACTACGTCACGTCCGCTCACTCCAGGGACAGCCACTCACCGTTTCTTCCATCCCGACTGAGGACATGTTATCTCAAAGCTCTGTGTTAGCTCAAATTAGCGCTCTCAGAAGCTAAAGAAATAAGGGCTCGTTCCGTCTCACTTTGCCCACCTCGAGAGGTTTTGCGTTGATGAGATTCTTCAGGCTTCGGGGACCCGATCCTGTTTCTCTTCACCAGCGGCGTCGGAACAAGTCATCTAAAAGCTAAGAGTGTCTTCTTTACAGTTAACACCTGTATAAAAGGCTACCGCCATGTACCGTGTTTCGTTTTCCCCGGCTGGGGTAGCGAATGATAGGCTTGAGAGCGGACCAAGGTCCGCTCTCAAAAAAGTGTGAAAGCTACCTTGCATACGTGCAGATAGCATTAGTACTGTTTAGCACAGAACGATAGTATTGTTGCAGATAGCTAGCGTGCACCCGTGCAGTTAGTATCTGTGTGCTAAGTACATTGGGCGCGAGCTACCTCCGTGTAGAGCACGCACCTTTACCCCGGCTGGGGTAGCGAATGATAGGCTTGAGAGCTGACCAAGGTCCGCTCTCAAAAAAGTGTGAAAGCTAGCTTGCATACGTGCAGATAGCATTAGTACTGTTTAGCACAGAACGATAGCATTGTTGCAGATAGCTAGCGTGCACCCGTGCAGTTAGTATCTGTGTGCTAAGTACATTGGGCGCGAGCTACCTCCGTGTAGAGCGCGCACGTTTACTCCGGCTGGAGTAACGTTAAGTGAGAGTAGTAGCTAGAGAAGCCGTGCTCTCCAGATTAGCTAGATAGCTAGCTTGCACCCGTGCAGCCAGCGTCTAGCATTGCGTAGCACCCCAGCTATCTTACCGTTGCAGGCTTACTGCTAGTTAGCTTACACCAGGGGTGTCAGACTCATATTAGGTAGAGGGCCGGATTTGTTCAACTGAGACCTCATGGGGGCCGGATTTTTTTTTTACTAAAATCAATTCGACTTATTTACCCATTTACTTCACAAAATAAATACTGCTCTTTCCATTTCTCTTGAAACTGCCTGCATTCCGTGTCAACCTTTCTCTTTTTCGACAGCATCTTGTTGATTCCTTTGTTTTTTGGTAGGTAGCCGAATGCGCCATTCAATTCCAGCGTGGCATCATGGCGGCTTTGTTTACACCTGATGACCTACTGACATACTTCCTTGTAGTGCAGGTTAATTAACTTATGAATGAACTCTTAGCTTGCTTATTAGTCACACGTAGTTCATGATAATGGGGTGCGAATTTAATAATAATAATAAAAAATAATAATAATAATAATAATAATAATAATAATAATAATAATAATAATATTCCAAAACATCTCGCGGGCTGGATGAAACAAGTTCAGGATCCGGCCCGCGGGCCATATCTCTGACATCCCTGGCTTACACGGTATAACCCCCGCTAATTCCTGTTAGCAGAGAGAGGGGGGGACAGCCAGGTGCTGTGTTAGCTGTGAGGCTACGCTGGCCGGTTACGACCGGCACAATTAATGTGTGCACTGCCTAGGGCATGAGCACGCTGCACAGGCGTTGCTGGGACCTACATACTGCTTGTAGTGTAGCTATTACTGGCGTCGTCCCCGGAGGGGGTGCTCTGAGATATTAGCTGAGCGAATACGCTAGCTAGGTAAGCTCGCTCCACACGAGTGTGTTAGCCGCTTCTCTCAGGACTTACGCCATCTTAGCCAGCTTGCTTGTCTGCTAAGTGTTGCTTTGCCGTCGTGCAAATAGCATCTACTAGATTGTAACTTCCTCTGAGGAGTTTCTTCTGAAATTGACCGCTGGCTTTCAGCTTGCGGTCACGCTCGCTTCCCCGTGTTACTAAGGTAGTAGAGCACCTAGGAGGGGTCCACGAGCACCCCCCTGATATATTTTTCTAACCTGGATTTTTGGCATCCCTAGGACCTCTAAAATAAAGATTTTGATGATCCCGAGAACAAAACCTGTCCAAAATGTGTTTTATTACCCCATGAGACCTGCGAGATTGCTGGCAGGAGTGCTAGCGACTCTGTCTTTCAGAGAGTGTAGCTCGCTCAGTTTTTGAGCGAGCCCAAAGATACACATACCATTTGATTCTAGACAACCTCAGGTTTCCAATGAGACCAAGCTTTTGATCTCTCCAAAGCCACTAGAGAGATGCATCATCGAGGGGCCCAAGACAGTGCGTGCACAAGATTTCAAGCTGTTTCTAGCAAATGAAGAAAACAAGAAGCAGTTTTGTCAGCTGCTCTACCGAGTCTGGAGCTCTGAAGGGTCAGCAGAGCGGCTGGCACGTTGTGGGACAGCAATCATATGTGTAGAAGGCAGGGCCTACTCCCTCTCAGCAGCAAGTGGCGAGGTAAATCAACAATGTAAATTCATAAATTACTCAAACAGTTATTGTATACCTCTAAAACATTCACAAAAATGAGAAAAATTAATGTTCAATTTTATGTCTCAGGTCACATCGGAGGAGATCCACAGCCTGAGGTCAAACCAAGAAGAGACGGATACGAGAATCATTCTCTACTGTAACCATGCAGCTGAGCTAGGGTTCACATCGGCAGTTGTCCGCACGCCAGACAGTGATGTCTTGTTCATCTTGCTGTACCATGCAAGGAACATGAAGTTAACAGTGTACATTGACATTGGTACTGGCAAGGGTAGGCAACTGGTGAATGTGACTCAGCTGGCAAATGATATTGGCTCTGATTACTGTGACACCTTACTTGGGTACTAGTGTTCAGTGGTGAAGATTCCACCAGCTCCTTCAAGGGCAAGGGCAAAGTTGGACCACTGAAGAAGCTTCAGAAGAATCCCAAGTACCAGGCTGCATTCAGGTGACATGGCTCTCTTTTCATAATTTCAATTCCTTGATCCAAATGACACTTGATATTAAAATGCATTTTCATATTTCAGGGAACTTGGTGTGGCATGGTGTGTGCCAAGCAGCTGTAAGGAGGAACTAGAAAGTTTCACATGCCTCATGTATGGCCATGGTCGTGAGAAGACAGTTGATGCAGTGCGGGTGAAGATGATTCGCAAGATGGTCGGAGAGGATGAGTCCCTCTCGGCTATGTCTAAGGTGGACCTTGGACGTCTCCCACCACCGCAGTGCTGTCTCTCCACCCACCTTGATCGCTGCAACCATAGAGTGGCAGGCTATAAGCGGGCAGCTATACACCCATCTTTGAGCGGCCCAAACCATATGACCCAGATCAGGTAAGTATGGTGAAATTGTTAAATGTGTTTGCTTTTTTTGCTTTTTCTTTTACATATAACAAGAAAATGTATAAATTACTCATTGATTTTTACCAGGGATGGGAGAGGAATGAGGAGGGAGTACTTGAGCCTATATGGACTGCTGGACCCATCATGCCCACATCTCTGGTTGACATCCTTGCAAAGGAGACCGATAGTGAAGAGGAGGAAGAAGAGCAAGACGAGACCATTGAAGCGGATATTAATGATGATGAAGAGGACTACTAAAACTAAGCTTCCTACTAGAGGAATTATCTAGGGGGCATACCCCCAGTGTCTAGTTGGTGATTGCAAATTTACAAGTTATTGAATAAATCCTCTGAAGTTCATTTCAAAGAGTGACTGATTTATTGATCAAGACAAGAAACTATCACATTTTTCCCTTGTGAACTTTGTCCCTACAAAGCTCACAAATGAATAGCTTACATCTGGGCTCAATGGATGCAAAAAAGCCTCAGCTGTCCAGACATACCCAATTTATGCAATTATACTATTGTTTAAGAAATTCTTATGTGCAGAAATAGTCAAATACACATTTTTTACAATAGGCGAAAATTACATATTTGTACTGCATGCAGAAGACTGCATGGTTCTTGCCCAAAACGGCTTGAGATTAGCATACATTTGACATATCTGTACAGGGGAGGCTTGTAGGTACCCATATAACCCATTTCCATGAACATATATTGAGTTGACAGGTCAAGGGAACATTTGGAAAATGGTGATGCCAGTTTTTACCTCACCAAAATGTTGTCTAGCTTTGAATCAGTAGGTATTTAGCCCCCTTTCCAACAAGGTACCATGAAAAGCTTGGTGTCATTGGAAACCTGAGGTTGTCTAGAATCAAATGGTATGTGTATCTTTGGGCTCGCTCAAAAACTGAGCGAGCTACACTCTCTGAAAGACAGAGTCACTAGCACTCCTGCCAGCAATCTCGCAGGTCTCATTGGGTAATAAAACATAGAAAAAAACACATTTTGGACAGGTTTTGTTCTTGGGATCATCAAAATCTTTATTTTAGAGGTCCTAGGGATGCCAAAAATCCAGGTTAGAAAAATATATCAGGGGGGTGCTCGTGGACCCCTCCTAGGTGCTCTACTAGTAGAGGCTCGCTGCACGGGCTTGTGCGCAGGCTTGTGTTAGCGCACGCTTGTCTCTCAGTGCTTATGCTAGCTTAGCTAGTGGCTTGTTCACGCTTGTTCTCTCGGGTTAACAGGTTGTGGGTATTGTTGCCTTCCCTTCGGGCTGGGCTATTGCCGCTTACGTTACTGTTGCACGCGCACGTTCGATAGCCTCCGGGTTGCTTACTGTCTAGCCTGTGCTTCTTGCTAGTTTGCTAGCTTGCTTAAAACGGTACTCCCGCTAACAGGGTGCGGCCTGCGGGAGCTTGCTATTTAGTGATTAGCTTCCTGCTTTCTCTTGTGCTACTGAGCAGGGAAAGTCAGCGAGGGGATGGGCCTTGTGTAAAACTACATTGGCCGAGTATGAACCGGCACGATAGGTGCGTGTTCTGCCTTGGGCATGAGCACGCTGCACAGGCACTTTGAACCCTCGGTCTTGCAGCTGCTGGGCTATCTTCACGAGCGAGCCCTTCAAGGGAGCAGTTCGTGGGGCGATGCCAAGGGCCGCAGCTAAGCTCTTGAAAAAAAAAGTGTGAAAGCTAGCTTGCATACGTGCAGATAGCATTAGTACTGTTTAGCACAGAACGATAGTATTGTTGCAGATAGCTAGCGTGCACCCGTGCAGTTAGTATCTGTGTGCTAAGTACATTGGGCGCGAGCTACCTCCGTGTAGAGCATGCACGTTTACTCCGGCTGGAGTAACGTTAGAAATAAAAGGGGCACTGCCTGGGCTGAGCCACCCCAGCCCCTGCATCAGCCATAACATGGCTCCTTGGTCTACAATAGACGTACCGCCCCCTGCTGGCGCTATGCGTCCAGGGTTTCAGCTCGCCAAGGTCTGGGCTCAGTGCCAGCCTTTGGCTTGTAGCTCTAAGAACAAGCCCACCGCCCTTGATGCCCAGGGCCCGGGGTGGTTGGGAGCTCTCCGTGGGTCGCATTCCCTTTGTTGGGGCGTCCCCTGCAAGCGCAAGGAGCCTGACAGGGGGCCCAGCGCACCTTGGTCCATGGCCACGGCCTGGCCTCGTTTTTTTTTTTTTTTTTTTCTTACCTTTATTTATACAGGGGGAGTCTCACTGAGAGCAATGCTCTCTTTTTCAGGAGTGCCCTGTTCACATTCACACATACATTCATACCTGGAAGCTGCCCAGTACAACCACAGTCTGATCTGCTGGCCACTGATCAGCTCCACTGGAGCAGTTGGGGTTAAGGGCCTTGCTCAAGGGCACCTCAGTGGTGGTAATGAGGGAGGGGCAAGCGCTGCCTTTTCACTTTCCCCACCCAGATTTATCCTGCCGGTCCCGGGGATTGAACCGACGACCTTCCGGTCACAAGCTCGCTTCTCTAACCATTGGGCCACCACTGCAGCGCTCAGGTCAAGCTCACCGGTTGGCTCACCAAGGCTGGGCTCAGTGCCAGCCTGCGGCTTGTAGCTTTTGGGACAAGCCCACCGTCCTCGGTGCCCAAGGCCCGAGTTCGGTCGGGAGCTCTCCCAGGGTCTCATACCCGTCATCAAGGCTCGCCTTGGTCCATGGCTACGGCCTGGCCTCGGCTAGAGGCTCCTAGGACAAGCCCACCATCAATGGCGCCGTGGGCCCATTGCTGGTCGGGAGCTCTCCTGGGGACCGCACTGCCAGACAAGTCCGCGTGCGGCCGGACTCGAAAGAGAACGTTACCTCCGCAGTCCCCCCAGCCTGCGAAAGTCGGACGGCGGGGGGGTTACTTCGATACAACGCACCCATGGGGCGCGTCAGTAGGCGGAGCTTGAGTAAGAAATTCTCCCCCAGCATGCACAGCTTCTATGAAACTGACCATGCGGCAGGGGGGCGTAGCCTCTCACGTCCTGCCCCCCCATCAGGGTACCGGATCAGGTCCCGGTGCCCAACAATATAGTCATGACGGGTTCCGCTCCTTTGGCCACAAGAGACCATCTTTGTCCAACAGGCTCGATGCCTGGGAGCATCTATGTTCCCCATTACGGCGCACCCTCCAGAAGGGATACGCTCTACAGTTTGCCAGGCCCCCACCCACGTTCGACGGGACCCCCGATCCGGCCGTGGAGGGGGAGTCCATGGACATACTCCACAAGGAGGTTATTCGCTCCTCGCCGAAGGGGCGATTCGCTCGGTTCCCAAGGCAGAGGTGCACTTGGGTTTCTACAACAGGTACTTTGTCGTGCCCAAGAAGGACGGCTCCATGCGTCCAAAATTGGACCTTCGGCGTCTCAACAAGACGCTGAGGAAGTTCCCGTTCCGAATGCTCTCTTTTCCCCGCCTGTTCAACGCGTTGAGACAGGGGGATTTCTTTACTTCCGTGGATCTGAAAGATGCGTTCTTCCATGTCCACGTGGTCAGGAGACACAGGAAATACCTGAGGTTCTCCTTCCTGGGGAAGGCTTACGAGTTCTGTGTCTTGCCATTCGGCATGTCTTTGAGCCTGCGAACCTTCACGGTGTGCGTAGAGACAGCCTTGGCTCCCCTCCGCGCGAGGGGGATCCGCGTCTGCCTATATCTCGACGACGCTCTCATAGTGGCTGACTCGAGGGTCCGTGCCACGGAACATACCAAGGTGGTGACCGATCACCAGCAAACCTTAGGGTTTTTTGGTGAACTTGCAGAAGAGTTGCCTCGTCCCAGCGCAGGCGGCGACCTTCCTGGGGCTCGAGCTAGACTCCCTGCGAGCCTTTCGCCAGAGCAACAGGCTCACACAGTGCGGACAGCAAGGACGTTGGGTCTGTGCCCTCGGGGGTCAGTGCATCAGTGCACAGTCATGTTGGGCCTGATGGCCTCAGCACTGCATGTGCTCCCACTGGGGAGGCTACACATGCGCCCGTTCCAAATCTGGTTCCTCAGGCTTCGCCTGGACCCGGCCGGGGACTGTCATCGCAGGGTTCCTCTGACAGGTCAGGCCCGGCAGGCGCTGGCCATATGCGCGGACCCCCGTTACCTCTCGAGAGGTACTCGGTTGGGCCCTGTCTTGCTCAGGTTGGTGATTCGCACCGACGCCTCCCTCTGGGGAGGGGGTGCGGTTTGCGGGCATTTTTCAGCGAACGGCCGGTGGGAGGCTCAGGAGCTTCGCCACATAAACGTGCTAGAGCTGGAGGCGATTCGCCTGGCTCTGCTTCAGGACAAGCCCACCATCAATGGTGCCGTGGGCCCATTGTTGGTCGGGAGCTCTCCTGGGGACCGCACTGCCGGACAAGTCCGCGTGCAGCCGGACTCGAAAGAGAACGTTGCCTCCGCAGTCCCCCCAGCCTGCGAAAGTAACACTTCCAGCGGCTCATACATGGGCACCATGTTCTGATTCGCTCTGACAATATGGCAACGATCGCCCACCTGAACAAACAGGGCGGTGTGCGGTCGGGGGCGCTGAACCAGTTAGCGGCGGGGATTCACCTGTGGGCGTGTCCCCGTCTCCTTTCAGTGTCAGCGGTCTATCTGCCGGGACGGCTGAATTACGGGGCCGACCTGCTGTCTCGAGGCAATCCCCGTTATACGGAGTGGTGCCTCCACCCTCAGGTGATGGAACAGGTTTGGGCCAGGTTTGCTCGCGCCCGCGTCGATCTCTTCGCATCGCGGCGCGCGACACGCTGCCCACTGTGGTTCTCGATCCGGAGGACAGCCCCCCGTGGCGCACACGTGGCCGCTGGAGGGGCTCTATGCGTTTCCCCCGATCCCCCTGATCCGTCAGGTGTTGGACAGGGTGAGGGAACAGCGCCTCCGGCTCGTTCTAGTGGCCCCATTTTGGCCCAGGCAGACATGGTTTGCGGGCCTGGTCTCCTTGGAGCAAGGTCCGCCCTGGGCGCTGCCGGTACGGGCGGATCTCCTATCCTAGGCGGAGGGGGAGGTGTTCCACCCCTCCCCAAGCAGGTGGAAGCTAGCAGTCTGGCTCCTGAACGGGACCATTTGCTAGCCCAGGGCTTGCCCGATAATGTGGCGACCCGCTCTCAGTACACGTACAAGTGGCGGGTCTTTTCGCGTTGGTGCACGAATAAGGGCGTGGATCCAGTGTACTGCAGTGTGCGACCAGTTCTTTGTTTCCTTCAGAGCCTGCTTGACGCGGGTCAGTCCCCGCAGTCGCTTAAGGTGTACGTAGCCGCGATTTCTGCTTGCCACATGGGAATTGAAGGGAGCCCCGTAGGGGCGTGCCCTTTGGTCTCGCGCTTCATGAAGGAGCACGTAGGCTGCGCCCGCCGTCGCGATGCGTCTTTCCCAAATGGGACCTGGTTACGGTGCTGGACGGGCTAACGGGTCATCCGTTTGAGCCCTTGGACTCCACCGATTTAAAATTCTGTCTTTGAAGACTGCGCTGCTGCTGGCCTTGTCGTCAGAAAAGAGAGTTGGTGACCTGATTGCCCTCTCGGTGAAGCAGGCCTGTATGGTTTTTGGGGATGATGGGCGCAGGGTTACGTTGCGACCTAACCCGGCTTACCAACCTAAGAATATTAATGCCAGCTTTAGATCTATGGTCATAGACTTGTCAGCATTCTGTCCCCCGCCGTTCAGTTCGGGCGAGGAGAGGCGCTTGCACATGCTGTGCCCCGTAAGGGCGCTCTCGGCCTATGTGGCCAGGACGCGTTCGTTAAGCACTACAAACCAGTTGTTGGTCTGCTTTGGGCAGAAGGCCCAGGGTGGGCCCCTTTCCAAGGATCGCTTATCACACTGAATAGTGGAGGCGATTGCTTTGGCATACTCTGCCATGGGTAAGATACCCCCGGAGGGTATCAAGGCGCATTCTACGCGAGGCGTTGCGACATCCTCCGCGTTGTTGCGTGGTGTTTCGGTGGAGGACATGTGCGCTGCGGCCTCATGGTCCTCTCATCACACGTTTGTTAGGTACTACAGCCTCGACATGTCCGGTTCGCGTTTCGCGCATGCGGTACTGTCAGTGGCAAGAAAGTAGTATCGTTGCCGCTCTAAAATGTCATACGGTCGGGCATGAACGTTTGCCATGCGGCCGTGGTTCACCGATGCCTCTCGGGTCGCTCTGTGGAGTGCTCCCGGCAGCAAGGGCGGTTGAATTTGGCACTAAAGTGAGAGCTTGAGTTCGAAACGAAGTAAAACGTTAGGGTTGTACTACAACCCGGGTATTACGAGTGAGAAGGAGAGCTCTCACTACCCAGCCTTGCTGCATCGATGCATCGTTGGTTGCGTCAATTCTCAGCGGGCTGGAAGAAACAATGAGTGGCTGTCCCTGGAGTGAGCGGACGTGACCTAGTCACGCGGGTGGCCGCCTCAGCCCCAGGTGGTACCACGCCACCTACTGGTGGGTGGTCGGTTTTAATGTTAAAAGTAATTTTTGGAGCAAAAATAACAGTCTTCGAGTGGGCTGCGTACGCAGCGGATAAGGCACTAGAGTGAGAGCTCTCCTTCTCACTCGTAAAACCCGGGTTGTAGTACAACCCTAACGTTTTTCAATAATATCGAATTTCGCAATATTTTTCACAATATCGAATTTCGCAATATTTTTCACAATATCGAATATAGTAATTTTTAGAGTAATTTTTTCGGACTAATCTATATCTGATCTATCTATCTATCTCTCTATCTCTCTATCTGTCTATCTATATCTGATGACTGTGAATCTGACAACAGTATAAATATATTATAGATGCATATGGAGCCAGAGTGTGCGACACATTTTTCTACTTAAAGGATGGGTTTTCCGTGGGGAATATGAATATATATTAAATCTCACGCCCCTAAGGTTTTCGAATCCGTTGAAATTTTTGAAATTGGATATTCACTGCCATGCCTATCAAGCATCTATCACATTATTTCCATGTCGCTCTGACGCAAAACGCGTCAGAGCGACACCCCCCGCCTTGCGGAAGTCGTGCACCTATGAACTACAACTGTTGTTGGCCATGGTCCCGCCTCTAGAGGTCCTCCACGCCCCTTCAGAGGCCTTGACAAAAACAAAAAGGCAGCCATCTTTTTCAACCGCCTAGCTTGCTGTAGCTAATATTAGCTTCCCATAGTTCCTTGCAAAGAGACCATATCTCGGGAACGGAAGCACTAATAGACACGGGACTGGCGGCATTGGAAAGATCGTCAAATTTTACATCTAGTAGTAGGTGGGTTGAAGTAAGGAAATCAACGCTGAGCAATATACCCGATTTTACACATTTTTACAGAAAATAGTTACAACATCAGATGCGCGTAACTCCTACGAAAATGCCTTAAAATGCATGAAATTTTTTTTATGAAGACATCTCCCGACATATATACTACCGTTTACATTTGGTGCAATTTGGAGGCAATTTTATTTTCGATTTATTTCTTCTTCTTTGTATCTTTTATTGTCGAAGCCTTCTTCTTCTTCTTCTTTGAGTTTTATGGCGGTTGGCAAACATATATGTGCATTACCGCCACCTACTGGAGTTTGATATCAGCCAAATGCCTGAGGGGTGGGCATGAAAACGAAGGCCACGCGAGCCCAGTGCATTGTGGGAAATGTAGTATTTCGAGTCCCCGCACCCGCACCTCCCCCCCCACCACCCCCCCCCCCCCCACACACAGAGTGGATTTCGGTTGATATCTCTGTGAGTAAACCACCAATTTCAAAAATTTCAACGGATTCGAAAACCTTAGGGGCGTGAGATTTAATATATATTCATATTCCCCACGGAAAACCCATCCTTTAAGTTAAAGGATGGCTTTTCCGGTTTTCAACCAGATTTGTATCCTTACAATGTCAGTAGTATGAGTAGATGGGCAGCCTTTACCTCCCCTCAGTAAACCCCCTTGGCTGTACTCCCTTTTCATTGCCATTCACACTACACCGCTCTGACGCATTTTACGTCACGACCGCGTCACGACAGCGCATTACACATGCGGAAGGGCTGTCGATTAGAACTACAACTCTTTTGTGTTTGTGCCAGCCTCTAGGGGGCCTCCACGCTCCACAGCTCCGAAATCAGCCATCTTTTCTGCCCGCATCAGTTTGTAGCTAAATTAGCTCACCATGGCTCAACAATGGCTGAAGGAAATATTCCAGATCAAATTGAAGAGTTTGATATGGATGAAGACGATTTCCAAAGTGTGCTAATAAACTCTGACATTCAGGGCTACTTAACGCCCTATGAGCCAGACTACAGTGCAGAGGAATTGTGGCGTATGGAAAGAGAGGCAGTTGAGCAGGTCGCCGAACGAGATCCAGAGCTCAGCCCCAAGGCTCCCCTTGCGGGGACAAATTCTGCATCGTGCCGCTGCCGCAAATGTGCTCCGAGAGGCCAATTTCTTCTTGAAGAAGTCACTGAGTATGCCGAGGAACGAGAGGGATGTGTAAGGTTGCATCAAAGTTTTGGACCATAGATCGATGGGTTTTAGATAATTTTACACGAAATTACAATAAAAAAGTTGAACCAAAGATTTATCTGTTATTGACATTGGCTGGGTTTCCCAAAAGCTTCTTAGCGCTAAGAAGCTTCTTTGACCCTTCTTAAGGCTCCCGTAAGAAGCCAACGAAGCCAACGCATTTCCCGATTGCTTCTTAGCCTAAAATTATCTTCCCTTAAGAAGGCTGCGTTTCCCAAAAGCTATTTAGCGCTAAGATGATCTTTCGTTAAGAAGGTTTTGGAAGAAGGGTCTGGGGCATTCTTAACACCTTCTTAATGACAAAACACTGGCAGATCCAGCCGCGTCAGGCAACAGGAGATACTTGTGTCCACTGTTCCTCGTGTTTTTCCCTTTTTCCTTTCTCTCGTGCACCCTTTAGTGTTTAAAATTGGGGAACACTTGAAAATCTCCCCTGTATGTATGGTTACTTGTTTTAAATGTTTTACCATAGGCTATATTCCTCTAATCAGAATGGATTCCTTTTATAATAAGAATGTTGTGGATTTATATAGCACCTTCACAGAACCCAAGGTCGCTTAAATTCTGTAGTGTTTCTCGCAATTTTGTTGTATGCTGTGTATATAAAACAATTTGAACTGCAGTCCATGTCTGAAATAAATAATGTTTAATAGAAGAAGTTCTTGTTTAACATGACCACAATTAGGTTATTCTACAACAGTGTTTCTCAACCACTGGCTCGTGGCCCACTGGTGGGCTCAGAGTGCCATCTAATGGGCCGCAGAGGACCTCTCACATCGAGATGGTGGACAGCTCCAGTTAAGATGCTTCTTAAGAGCCTTCTCTTTTTTTTTATCCTCTTCTGTTAAGAAGGCGTTTGGGAAACACTTCTTTGGAGCCTTCTTAACTCCTTAAGAAGCTTCTTAACTCCTTGAGAAGCTTCTTAACTCTTAAGAAGCTTCTTTGTTGGGAAACTCAGCCATTATCACTATTATAACGTACTAAGCATATAGTGGGGAATTGCAGAATTATGGCCAGATATTAGCTACTGTGAAACAACAATGTATAGCCACCCCATTATGTAACTTTTTCATGTCGTTCCCTGAAGCATACTTTATTTTTACTCCTACAGCAGCGTTTATCTTGGGTGAGTGGCACTGTGGCGTGCTGGAAGGTCTTGTGGATCTCCTTCAGGTGGACTGGTCTTCGGTCTCTCGTCCAGCAGCTGCAGATGTCATCACCGACGTCATCACCATCATGGAAGTCTTTATCCACGTTATCAATGATTATTTATAAAAAATCTCATTGTGTAAATATTTTGTGGAAGCACCAATAGTTAGAGAAGGAAACCTCTCTTTGTATTTTATTTTGGTTGGTGTTTTAATAAAAGTACTTGTGATATCTCACATGTGGCTTTGATTTACCATTGCAAATTTAGCCCAATTGGTAGAAAATGCAGATGTGAGCAGGTCTAATGACAAATATGGAATATCACCCAAGGAAATACCACCGTTTAATGCCAACAGATAAACCATACAGATTTGTTGTAATTGTAAACACAAATAAGGGGGCAGAGACATGGGGCTCTATCGTTGCATTAGGGATGTCACGATACCAAAATTATGAGTTTGATACCGATACCTGCCTAAGTATCTCGATACCGATACTCAAACGATACCACGGCAAAAACCTAAAACATCAGAACAAATTGTGGAATGTAATAATAATAATGTTACATTTTTCAGTTTGATATCATTGTCATTTTAAGTCTAATTGACTACATTTTAAATTTGACTAAATAGAAAAGGAGAAATGTGCTCAGTAGAGTGCAGAACTCTGCCAAGGTGTATTGATTCGTTTCATTTTGTGTTCAGTTTACTTTAGTGCACATCAGCTGTAGTAGTGTGCTCAGTGCTGTATGTGGGCTAATCATCCTGGGCTTGAGCTTCATCAACATTGTGCCAGATTTACAGTTCAGGTCATTTATGTTTATTATTTGCATGCACAATAAATAGGCTATTGAAATATAGGCTATATGTGGCAGTGGTTTATTGTGTGGTGTAATTTTTCATACATGTAGGTGTGTTTTTGACAATTAATTACTATAACATTAATAGTTGGATTATTGTAAATATTACTATGGGGGATTGCTGCATGCCATGTAAGGGCTTTATTGACACTCTATGGCCTTGATTTAATTATTTAGTACATATTTGAGTCAGGGCCATGGTGTTATTGGGGCTTTTGCATTGAGTTTATGATCTCTTTGATAGTTACGTTATATACACCGTCGTGACTACCTGTCTGTGCTCGTAACCTATAGGCAGCACAAATGCATTGCCTTAATTGCCTCGTCAAAACTCCAATGGTGAAATAAGTTCGCTTGTCACACAATAAATCACACTCGTTTGACTTAAGAGGGCATGTATGTCATATCCTTTACATTCGCTAACCAGTCTTTGAACTGAAATCGTTGAAGAAGTTGGGATCCCTGTCGGAGAGAAATAGCCTGTTTCGATGTTTATCCGTTCACCTGCGTCGCGTTGAAGCACTTTTTACAGACTGTCTTAGTTTGATGTGTCTGGGCTTGCCTTCGCTGTCGGCAACGTAAGCAAAATACTTCCATATTTCGCTTCGTGCATCTGCTTTCTCTACAAGCTTTGTACTCTCAGTCAGAAGAAGCCACAGCCATTTTCGCTCTGTCACTTTGTCAGGGGCAGGCTGCAGAGAGTGAAGAGTGAAATTTGAGCCGTGACAAGGGAGAGGGGAGAGGGGAGGGGGCGGGGCCGAGCCGGGAGCACGCTCACACACACAGACAGAGACGAGCTGGACTGCTGCACAGACACAGGTCTGCTCCGCTAACAAACACCACGGTCGCACACTGACATGACATGTTCTAAAGTATCGGTACTGAATTAACGTGATATAGTACCGTTTTTAACGGCAGGGTTTCGCGGTTCGATTCTAATACTGGTATACCGTGCATCCCTACTACAGGCCGGTAGCTTTGACGTCCCACATCATGAAGACCCTGGAGAAACTCGTCCTGGAGCAGCTCAAGCCTATGGTCAAACCATCCCTTGACCCCCTCCAGTTCGCCTACCAGCCCCGACTGGGAGTGGAGGACGCGGTCATCTACCTGACCAACCGCGCCTACGCTCACCTGGACAACCCAGCCAGCACTGTGAGAGTCATGTTCTTTGACTTCTCCAGTGCGTTCAACACCATCAGGCCGGCTCTACTGGGTGAGAAGCTGACGGCGATGCGAGTGGATGCCCCCCTGGTGGCCTGGATTGTGGACTACCTGTCTGGCAGACCACAGTATGTGCGCCTACAGAACTGTGTGTCAGACAGAGTGGTCAGCAATACGGGAGCTCCACAGGGGACAGTCTTCTCTCCCTTCTTCTTCACCATCTACACCACGGACTTCACCTACCAGACTGAGTCTTGCCACCTTCAGAAGTTCTCTGACGATTCTGCGATAGAGGGATGTATCAAAGATGGTGATGAAGATGAGTATCGGGATGTGGTGGCCAACTTTGTCACATGGTGTGAGCAGAACCACCTGCAGCTCAATGTGTCAAAGACAAAGGAGCTGGTGGTGGACCTGAGGAGGGTCAAGGCTTCGGTGACCCCTGTTTCAATCCACGGGGTCAGTGTTGACATAGTGGAGGATTACAAGTACCTTGGAGTGTACATTGACAACAAACTGGACTGGGCTAAGAACTCTGATGCACTCTACAAGAAGGGGCAAAGCCGTCTCTACTTTCTGAGAAGACTGAGGTCCTTCAACGTCTGCCGGACCATGCTGAGGATGTTCTATGAGTCGGTAGTGGCTAGTGCCTTCCTCTATGCTATTGTGTGCTGGGGCAGCAGGCTGAAGGCGGCGGATGCCAACAGACTTAACAAACTGATCCGTAAGGCCAGGGACATTGTGGGGCTGGACCTGGGCTCTCTGACTGCGGTGTCAGAGAAGAGAACGTTATCCAGGCTATGCTCCATCATGAGCAATGACTCGCACCCACTCCATGGCGTGTTAGTCAAACACAGGAGTACATTCAGTGAGAGACTGATTCCACCTAGATGCAACACGGAGAGGCACAAGAAATCATTCCTGCCTGTGGCCATCGGCCTATTTAATGCCTCTCTTAAAAGAGCACCTCGGAGACGCTCAGTCTCCCTGAGATTGAGCCAGCCGATAGGCTAGCTGGAAAAGTGTCTGGCTGAGCCACGTTTAACGTATAGGGCAAGCCGAATAATAATACAGGTTCAGTGTGCAATAAAGATAGGCTAACTGGAAAATGTGCCTGGCTGAGCCACGTGTAACGTATGGGGCAAGCCGAATAATATAAGTTCAGTGTGCAATAAAGTCAATTGACACGTAAGGTATACTTACTCTACGTATTTGCTTACTTAGACGTACTCCACTATTTTGCTCCTATCGCAGTAATACTGGTTAACGTTTATACTGTTTGTACTGTTTATTCCATGCTATGTTGTGTTTTATTCTGCTTATTTTACTACTGCACTACTACTGTGTATTTATTTTAGGCTATGTGTGTTTTGTGAACGAGCAACTGTGACTTGTCCCAATTTCCCCCCGGGGATTATTAAAGTCTTTCTGATTCTGATTCTGATTCTGATACATTGCATCGGCCTATAAACTGCGCCCAGCACCCGGCGCAGCGCAGATTGGTGGGCGTGGACCAGCCCACTCGATATTTTGGTGTCGGCGCTAAAGGCGGCCTTAAGCATTATAACCACGCCTTTTAAGCGTAAAGTTATGCACAATCTGGTCATTGGAGAAGTGCAGTAAACGAATCACAAGCTTCCCTTTTAAGCTCCAATTCCACCGAGCGATCCAGTCCGGTCAGAAAAGCTCCTCCCTCCCTTTAATCCCCGTCTGTCTGTCTCCATATATAGGCTATTATTCCATATTATTATTCTTCTCAAACCAATCTAACTGCAGTTTAAATACTGCAAGCATGTAAATACGCTACACTATAGCAAGATCAAAGTGAAAAGAATGTTCTAAACGCATTGGCTAGAAAAATATAGCCTATCACTATGTCATGATGAGATTAGATTGGTGAAAGTTTGTCCAGAATGATATCGTTTTCTCTCCCCTGCTGCACAGGTAGGATGATGCACATAAATATAGCCTACATTATGTAAAGTCATTGCAGAAATGTGTTTTTATTGTAAAACTAAATGTGAAGTAAGCAAAGTCTTATTGGAGCAACATCACCGTAGGAAGTCACAGTAGAACCGTGTTACGGCTGTCACTCATCTAAATCACGTTAAATCTGCGAGGGATATATATACCACCAGGATTGCATATATGTTTCACATAGGGTTGTGTTTTGATTTCGCGATTTTATTTTGTCCAATATTGAAATGTTCCACAATTGCATGTTGTGTTAAGAGAAACATTATTTCGATCTACCACTTACCCTATTTAAGCTGATTTGGTTGCTATTTCTTGTCAAACGGATTCGCCTAAATGCATACTGGGAGATTTCACATGTGTGGCTTTGTGCCTGTCTGCTGTCTGATGCGCGAGGGAGTGAAAGAGAGAGAGGGGGGACAGAGAGTGAGATGGCAGAGGAGAGTCCGCGCAATTACGCACAATAATAGAACCGGCAAACTTTTTTTCCATCAGTCATCAACTGGCGCACTGAATAGGCCTGGTTTGGAAAAGCGCTAAGCGCTAAATTAACGCCAGGGCGGAAGATATCGTTAGGCCGGTATTTAAATGCCGAAACGCCCATTCTGCCCTATTCTGGCACTGCGCCACGCCTCTTTGGCGTAAAGCGCATTTCGGGGCCTAAAACCATGTTGCTATCTTCCCGAGGCAGGCGCAAGGCACATTTTTTCGCATTTAACGCCAGTTTTTGGGCCTAAGGCCTGTACCAAGATAGGGCCCATGGTTTTCAAGTATAACACAATGTACAACTTTTATTCAAAGACAGGATTGAAAAATATAGTTCACTTGCATTCACCTCAGACAAGACTGGACACTACGTTAAAGTCTGAAATGTACCTAGATTTGCTAGAAGAATTGACATTTCAGCTTGTCACCTGATGTCAGTCCACTAGTAAGGATTTTGAAAGTTTTGATGAATCAATCCAAGTCAACGTTAACGTTAATCGCAGAATGCCTGTTATAGTAATTCTCTAATAAAAATAAACATCTAGGTAGCGTAGCTAAACAACTAGGAGTGCATTAACGTTAATATTTATATTATCGTTAGGTCAAACACAACTTAACGTTATGAGTGCGGCCGTTTTTGATTAACATTAAGTCCATGATCAAGTCTAGCATTTCGGTAATGTATATTCAGTGTGTGTGAACGATACTGTTATGCTAGCATTATTAGCACAGATGGCTATATAAAACGCTATTTACAGTCCGTGGTCAAATGTTCCCAGTGACCACCGACAACTTCATTCACTCACCGAAAAAAGTGGAAACCACCTTTCTTTGAGGTACGGTTAATACAACCAACTGCATCACAAGAAGGCATATTTACTGTCCAATATTGACAAAAAGCCACAACACCACAAACGCGACCGCCAGGTCAGACAATTAGCCTAACGTTAGCTTAGACACTGCAAACAGCCCTGTTGAAACAGGCTGGGCCAGTCTCGTTCTGGAGGAAACCCCTCAGCTGAATTCACGTTGGAATATGATATCAAGCCTTGATACATTTTTATTTTACTCCTTAGCAGTGTGGATCGTACACGTATAGTCCTCCTCTTTGAAATGGCGACTGCAAACTCGCAGATCCAAGCGAGCTGTAATGTAGCCGTTCTGCTAGCTATGCTAATGCTAGCTACCCAGGGTAGCCAAGCCAAATGCCTGCGGGCTGGGCGTGGACTCAGAAGGCCACAAGCCCAGTGCATTATGGGAAGTGGAGGATTTCTGCCCACCGCACCCGCCCCTCCCCTCCCACCCCACCGAGTGGATTTTCTTTGATTTCTCTGGCAAGGAACCAATTTAAAAAATGTCAACGGATTCCAACTCCATAGGTGCGTTACATTTAATAGATATTCATATTCGCACCGGAAAAGCCATCCTTTAGTGGTCGGCACCTTACCACAACCTTTGGTGTGCGACTGTGCATTACTTTTCCTTTGATGTGAATCTGACAACAGCATCTGAAATAAATACCTTTGATCAGTAGACTGCTGTCCATCTTTGAAGTTCAAAGGCTGAGGCAGAGACCGGTTACTCTTCATGGACGCACAGCTGGGCTCAGGGGAGTCTGCTCTCTCCTGCTGCATCCTGAGAGAAACATTATGAACATTGTGAAGGTATCTGTGTCTTTAAGAAGAAGGCAATTTCAAGTTTTATTTAAACCTAAAATACAGAGAAAATAATTACTTATTATTAATTACCATTAATAATAATGACTATAATTACTATTAACCCTGAGGAGTAGCCGGATTGGGCCGATTTTCGGAAATATTGCGACATTTGCAGCATCTGTTATCATCAGTTTTAAATAAATACCTTTTATCAGTAGACTGCTGTCCATCTTTGAAGTTCAAAGGCTGAGTGTGTGTGTGTGTGTGTGTGTGTGTGTGTGTGTGTGTGTGTGTGTGTGTGTGTGGCATCTAGACTGGCCAATGGAGCGTGACGTACGGCTGCATCCCCCAAAAGTTGTATCGCCCTGAACTCTCTCGCCGTACGACCTATGCGTGTTTTTCATGCATACCCCTGCGTCGCCCACTGCCGGAGCCTGTCGGACCCCATTGACTATGAATGGAGCGCGGGGGGGGGGGGGGGGGGGGGGGGCAATGCAAGTGTCAGATTGTGTCTGAATGAGCCCTAAATCTTCTGTTTCGAGAATCTACTCAACCTCCTACAATTTGCTTCTAAATGGCACAGGGGGACAGAGGACACGCCTCTCACTATGATGGATCAAATAGCCAGACACCTACAACAATCAAAAGCATTTAGAATCTTGATTGATTTGAGCTCGGCTTCTAACACTATGCAAATTGACACACATTTAGAACTCTTACTCCAGCCAGGTCACTATAATGTATGACATCATCAGTGGGACAGACAGAGCCCGAACAGAGCCCCAGCTCCCATTTATACTGATGATTTGGGAGAAGCCAAAGACAAATTTACTTTCTTAGTAATGCTAACAGACTAATGATGTCACTGCTGAGCTGTAATGATGTCACTGCTGAGCTCGAATGATGTCATGGACAGTAAGAGATCCTCATCTTACCTCTTAGCTTTGGTCGGGCTGTCATGTTCCCCAGACAGAGACAGCCGCTCCTCTCTCACCTCACACTCACTCATAGTAGAGCCAACACCTTTATATACACACACACACACACACACACACACACACACACACACACACACACACACACACACACACACACACACACACACACACACACACACACACACACACACTTAGCTGGACTCAGTCATTACAACAAGCTTTCAAGATTGAAGATGATTTGAACAGCTATAGTGAGTAAACATGTTACAAAGGAGGAATGTGTCTTTGTGCAGTATGCAACACAGCGATGACACAGCAATAACAGAATATGGAGCAGACATTATTAATTATAAAGTGCAAAGTAAAAGTCTTAAAGTAACATAGTGGGGTCCATGTAATTAATAGTGCTGCATGATTAATCTAATGGCAATCGCGATGTCAGCACGTGCGATTACATAACCGCAAAAGTGTGCGATTAGATTATTTTTATTTTTTCACGTCTTCTTGAGTGTGTGTGTGTGTGTGTGTGAGCCTCCTCTAAAGTAACGTTACACGCGACGCAGCAAACACACGTTTCTCTGCCATCACACTGGGCATCAACACTAGCAGGAGACTTCTCCCATGCACTCCCGCAAATAAGTAAGGGTTAATGCCCGACGAGGTGTCCATTATCACTTTTTAAGGGACTACGCAGAGGCGTGAACCGGTCCGAGGCGCAGCCAAGGACCGGTTGCCTCCGCGAAGTCCCTTAAAAAGTGATAATGGACACCTCGAAGGGCATTAACCCGCTTATACCATGGTCACTTGCCAACAAAACAATAAGACCAGTCATTTATATTTCCATGTGTAATAAATAAAGCAATCTAAATGGCTAAATGTCTGTAAATCAGTCTTCCACGAAATAAAATAGTCCCTCCCACCTCCACCAACCACCGTTTTAAAGCCGACTCAAACGTTAACTTTATTACAGGAATGCAGGTTTAACGATGTTTTGCGTTCTACATTAAATGAAGACATTACCGTTTGGCTGCTTGCTTTATTTTGTATGATAGATACGTATTGGCCAAGTATATTAACATTTAAGAGTTTCAGGAAGTGAAAAGTGCAGCGGGGGCTCGCACTGCGTGCTGTACTGTATGTGGTGAAATGCAGCTCTCTCTCTCTCTCTCTCTCTCTATCTCTCTCTCTCTCTCTCTCTCTCTCTCTCTCTCTCTCTCTCTCTCTCTCTCTCTCTCTCTCTCTCTCACTCTCTCAAAGGGCTCGCCCCCGCTCGTGCACGAGCCGAGGGAAATCTCTCCTCTTTGTCGCCGAGAAGAGCCTGGTGACGCGAGGTTAAAAATCTCCGAAACGAAAATCAAAATTGTAAATAAGAGTTATTTTTGATAAACTGAGCACACAGGGGTGATTTAAATAGTTACTTTGACCGACTCAATTTTTTTCTCAAATTAGAAAAGTGCCTTATTAACCCTTAACGGGGGTATAAAGCTCAAACTGCTCTCTTGATAACACTGATGAAACTATGGCGCATTGATATGAACGGTGAACAGACCATTTGGCTGAACAACTTTACCAACTGTACATTATCACTTTTTAACGGACACCCTGCAGCCAATCAGAATCGAGTATTCACCCAGACCATGGTATAAGTAATGTTATGCGCAGCACGGTTACATAATATCTTACCGAGAGGCAGAGAGAGAACATCCATAATCGCTAACAGCAAGCTATGCTAATAACTAGCTGTTCAGAAACGCATGTAAACAGCCGTGTGATTAGTGAGAACGCCAGTAAAATAAGGAGAGAGATGCAGGTGCTTATGCAGATTAGTGCACGATTAAGTGCACAGTGGGTAATGACCCGCTGTGATGAAGAACATAGCAAGATTAACAAGGACGGTTGATAGCAGCAAAACACTGTCGCAGGTGCCAGAAGCAGCACCTCCAGACTTTTAACTAGCCTGTCACATGACGGCTTCATGGTCCCTCGATAAAGTCTGCAGATGCACGTTACCTCTCTCTCTCAAGAAGCATCACGTGAGTGTGGCGTTTAAGGCCATCTGTCACTACAAAAGACATAAACGGGGTGTATCACTGTATTACTGGACAGACATGTAACTAACTTTGCTGAGCCATCTTCTATGTGCTGCATCACAGTGCAGTTTCTATTTGTCTGGCGTTTCTTTTTTTACATGTTTGGGACAGGCAAATGTCTCAAAATGTTGTTGTTTTTTGTAAAGATAATTTTATTTGAAATTGTTTTATTTATTTAGTTTTAATATATTTTAAATTCTAACATATTTCATGTATTTTAGTCTGTGATAAGTGAAACCGTGGTATTTTTGTCCAAGGTTATCATACCGTCAAAAACTCATGCCGGCACATCCCTATACCATTTGTTTATTAATATCGCAATCACAATCGCAAATCGCAATATTGTCCACCATAATCGCTAATCGCACCTTTCCCCCAAATCGTGCAGCACTAGTAATTAATAAGTCCATGTAAAATGTCCAGTAAGTCCTTAAGGAACACCCCGCCGATTTTCAATCACTTTGTATCAAATTACAAAATCAGTATCTAAAATTGTAAACAAAGAAAAATAAAGATTGTTCACAAGTCCCAAACCTTCAAGTCCAAGTCAAGTCTCAAGTCTTTGAGGACGAGTCTCAAGTCAAGTCTCAAGTCACTGTGTGTGTGACTTAAGTGCGACTCAAGTCCATGTCTCAAGTCCAAGTCCTCATCTCTGAGTGACATACATACATACATACCAGACATGGGACCAAGTCACTTTGGTCCAAGTCTCAAGTAACTCCTAAGTCATTCGGTCCAAGTCTCAAGCAAGGCCCAAGTCATTTTGTTTTTCGTAAGTCAAGTCAAGTCAAGTCACAGTTTCTATCAAGTCAAGTTAAATCCCAAGTCAAGTCACTTTTCCCCTCCGCCCATTATACTGCAGTCTTACCTTCCTTTATAAAGAGAAAAGACAAGGTACAGTATTAGTAGCCTACATGTGTAATCGTGATATTATTGACTAATTTATCTAACCTGTTCAAAAAATATGACAAATGAATTAAATTTGTATTATAATTAAATAAATGAAATCAAACAAAACAAAAGTCAAATAACTGTATACTTAAATAACTAATAACGTAAGTCAAGTCAAGTCAAGTTTATTTATATAGCCCTAATTCACAAGCATGTCTCAGAGGGCTTCACAGAAAGTATGTCTAGCTGATTCTAGCTAACACAACAGTAACAAGAATATACAGAATAAAGATTTTTTTGAACAATTGATAATATAGAGAATATAGAAATGAAGAGAGAGCAGAGGAGAGAGCAGGAGAAGGGGGAAGAGCAGGGGGAATGTGAGAGAGTGATGGGGTGGGGAGGGAATGGGAGATGTTGGAGGGTATAGGAGGTGGGGAAGGAGCAAGAGGAGAGCGCAGGAGAGGGGAAGGGGGAGGGGTGTGGGGGAGAAGAGAGCAGGGGGAGGGAGGAGGTGGGGAGAGAATGAGAAATATAGACGCACATCTTGCAAACGGACATATGTCAATTTCTAAGCAACCAAACTATGCCTAATTTAATTGGCTGCAAGCCTTTAGTAGTGAGTCCTTTTGCCAAATAAGCACATGTTCACATATAGAGCTTATGGGTGCCTTGCTTTAGGGAAGAGTGGGTGCCATGCTTTGAATAGTGGCGAAATACTAAGAGCATGGGTGCCATGGTTTAAATAGTGGCGGAATATTGCCATGCTATGCCATGCTTTAAATAGTGGCGGAATATTGGAGGGGATAGAGTGGGTGCCATGCTTTGGAGTAAAATGTGTACTATGCTTTAGAGTAGTGGGGGAAGGGGGGAAGAGGAAGAACACCGGGAAGAGGAGAAAGCAGGAGAGTGGAGGAGGGAGGGAGAGCGGGGGGATGTGAGGGAGGAGAGGGGGGAGGTGGGGAGAAAATAGGAAATGTGGAGGAGGAGAGAACAGAGGAGGAGAGATGAGGGTGCAGGGGAGGGAGAGCCAGGGTAGAGGTAGGGTCTAGGGTTGGGGGAGGGGAGGGAGTAGGATACGGGCCCGGATTAGGGCGAGGGTGGGGAGAAATGGGAAATGTGGAGGAGGAGAGAACAGAGAGGGAGAGGTGGGAGGGTGCAGGGGAGGGAGAGCAGGGGGAATGTGAGAGGGAGGAGAGGACAGAGAGGAGGAGAGAACAGAGAAGGAGAGGTGGGAGGGTGCAGGGGAAGGAGAGCAGGGGGAATGTGAGAGAGGGGAGAGGACAGAGAGGAGGAGAGAACAGAGAAGGAGAGGTGGAAGGGTACAGGGGAGGCAGAGCAGGGGGAATGTGAGAGGGAGGAGGTGGGGAGAAAATGGGAAATGTGGAGGAGGAGGGAACAGAGAAGGAGAGATGGGAGGGTGCAGGGGAGGGAGAGCCAGGGTAGAGGTAGGGTCTAGGGTTGGGGGAGGGGAGGGGCTAGGATACGGGCCCGGATTAGGGCGAGGGTGGGGAGAAAATGGGAAATGTGGAGGAGGAGAGAACAGAGAAGGAGAGGTGGGAGGGTGCAGGGGAAGGAGAGCAGGGGGAATGTGAGAGAGGGGAGAGGACAGAGAGGAGGAGAGAACAGAGAAGGAGAGGTGGGAGGGTGCAGGGGAAGGAGAGCAGGGGGAATGTAAGAGAGGGGAGAAGACAGAGAGGAGGAGAGAACAGGGAAGGAGAGGTGGGAGGGTGCAGGGGAGGGAGAGCAGGGGGAATGTGAGAGGGAGGAGGTGGGGAGAAAATGGGAAATGTGGAGGAGGAGGGAACAGAGAAGGAGAGGTGGGAGGGTGCAGGGGAGGGAGAGCCAGGGTAGAGGTAGGGTCTAGGGTGGAGGGAGGGAGTAGGATACGGGCCCGGATTAGGGCGAGGGTGGGGAGAAAATGGGAAATGTGGAGGAGGAGAGAACAGAGAAGGAGAGGTGAGGGTGCAGGGGAAGGAGAGCAGGGGGAATGTGAGAGAGGGGAGAGGACAGAGAGGAGGAGAGAGGCAGAGAAGGAGAGGTGGGAGGGTGCAGGGGAAGGAGAGCAGGGGGAATGTGAGAGAGGGGAGAGCAGGAAGTGGCAGGGATTCAGGAAAATAGGGGAGAAGAGGAGAAGGAGCAGAGGGGGGGAGAAGGAGGAGAGAGCAGGAGAAGGGAGGGGCGGGTGGGATGTGGGGGAGGAAAGAGCATGGAAAGAGAGGAGAACAGGAAGGGGGAAGAAGGGAAGAAGCGGGGGAAGGGGGAAAGAGAGAGGGGGGGGGAGAAGATCAGACAACTGACTACTCTAAGCATTAACCAGAGCTAACTGGGACATAGTATCTAGCTAATCTACAGCCTAATCTGGCCTATCCTACTCTGCTCTAGTCTGATCTTTGCCTGAACACTATAACAGGTCAAACAGTAAGTGCCTTCTCCATGAAAAATAAATCCAGTGAGAGTGTGACTGACAGCCAGTCATCCAACCATGACAATGCCATTTCCAGCTTGCTCTCACACAGGGACGTGCACAGATAGACCTGCAAAACCCCTGTCCTTTTAACCTCTGACTGATAAGTGCCCTTTTTACAAGACAAGTCCGCCGGCCGACATTACTATTGGCGCATTCCTTTATTGCAAAATAACTGGGATGTTGAGGCTAAATGACATCACATCTGTTTTGTTAGCCTTCCATTTGCAGAAAACTTGAGCTGGGAAGTTCACTGTTCATTGGTCAGATCCAGTCGCTAGCCAGGCTAGTCATTGTTAACAATAACAGTTGATAACATGGCATTTTGTGGCATTTTGCGCATACAAACACTGCAGCCTCATGTCCACACAGATAGATGTTATGCAGTGCTGTGTGTACAGCTGATTTAATGAGACACAAACCAGAAGTGCTAAACAAAATTACTACGATTATAACTACTGTTGTTGCATGGCGCAGCCATCTTGGATTTTTGAAGTCGGGGCTGCTGAGGCTCCTACGAGTTTGGAATGGGAAATACCAGCTCTGGTGACGTCACCATCCCAGCTCATGACCTTTGAAGTCGTAAGATTTCCAGTTCCCAGTTATAAAGGAATGCACGATATATTTCAGAGGCTGTAGCAGGCTAATTTATAAAGCTATAGTGAAGATACTGATATCATTATGAAACTATAAGTCCGTTTATAAAGCTATAGTGAAGATACTGATATCATTATGAAACTATAAGACCGTTTATAAAGCTATAGTGAAGATACTGATATCATTATGAAACTATAAGACCGTTTATAAAGCTATAGTGAAGATACTGATATCATTATGAAACTATAAGACCGTTTATAAAGCTATAGTGAAGATACTGATATCATTATGAAACTATAAGACCGTTTATAAAGCTATAGTGAAGATACTGATATCATTATGAAACTATAAGACTGTTTATAAAGCTATAGTGAAGATACTGATATCATTATGAAACTATAAGACCGTTTATAAAGCTATAGTGAAGATACTGATATCATTATGAAACTAGAAGACCATTTATAAAACTATAGTGAAGATACTGATATCATTATGAAACTAGAAGACCATTTATAAAACTATAGTGAAGATACTGATATCATTATGAAACTATAAGACTGTTTATAAAACTATAGTGAAGATACTGATATCATTATGAAACTAGAAGACTGTTTATAAAGCTATAGTGAAGATACTGATATCATTATGAAACTAGAAGACCATTTATAAAAATATAGTGAAGATACTGATATCATTATGAAACTAGAAGACTGTTTATAAAGCTATAGTGAAGATACTGATATCATTATGAAACTATAAGACTGTTTATAAAGCTATAGTGAAGATACTGATATCATCATGAAACTAGAAGACTGTTTATAAAGCTATAGTGAAGATACTGAAATCATTATGAAACTATAAGACTGTAAAACTATAGTGAAGATACTGATATCATCATGAAACTAGAAGACTGTTTATAAAGCTATAGTGAAGATACTGAAATCATTATGAAACTATAAGACTGTTTATAAAGCTATAGTGAAATTACTGATGTCATTATGAAACTAGAAGACCTTTTATAAAGCTATAGTGAAGATACTGATATCATTATGAAACTAGAAGACTGTTTATAAAGCTATAGTGAAGATACTGATATCATCATGAAACTAGGAGACTGTTTATAAAGCTATAGTGAAGATACTGATATCATTATGAAACTAGAAGACCGTTCATAAAGCTATAGTGAAGATACTGATATCATCATGAAACTATAAGACCGTTTATAAAGCTATAGTGAAGATACTGATATCATTATGAAACTAGAAGACAGTTTATAAAGCTATAGTGAAGATACTGATATCATCATGAAACTAGAAGACCGTTTATAAAGCTATAGTGAAGATACTGATATCATTATGAAACTAGAAGACTGTTTATAAAGCTATAGTGAAGATACTGATATCATCATGAAACTAGAAGACTGTTTATAAAGCTATTGTGAAGATACTGAAATCATTATGAAACTATAAGACTGTTTATAAAACTATAGTGAAGATACTGATATCATCATGAAACTAGAAGACTGTTTATAAAGCTATTGTGAAGATACTGAAATCATTATGAAACTATAAGACTGTTTATAAAGCTATAGTGAAGATACTGATATCATCATGAAACTAGAAGACTGTTTATAAAGCTATAGTGAAGATACTGAAATCATCATGAAACTAGAAGACCGTTTTTAAAGCTATAGTGAAGATACTGATATCATCATGAAACTAGAAGACCGTTTTTAAAGCTATAGTGAAGATACTGATATCATTATGAAACTAGAAGACCGTTTTTAAAGCTATAGTGAAGATACTGATATCATCATGAAACTAGAAGACTGTTTATAAAGCTATAGTGAAGATACTGATATCATCATGAAACTAGAAGACTGTTTATAAAACTATAGTGAAGATACTGATATCATTATGAAACTATAAGACTGTTTATAAAACTATAGTGAAGATACTGATATCATCATGAAACTAGAAGACTGTTTATAAAGCTATAGTGAATATACTGAAATCATTATGAAACTATAAGACTGTTTATAAAGCTATAGTGAAATTACTGATATCATTATGAAACTAGAAGACTGTTTTTAAAGCTATAGTGAAGATACTGATATCATTATGAAACTAGAAGACCGTTTTTAAAGCTATAGTGAAGATACTGAAATCATCATGAAACTATAAGACCGGACCGAATGCATCCATTGGTACCAACCGTCCTGCTAACTTGTAATGTGTTACCTATAAGGGTTTGTCTGATGGTTATGGCTGTACAACAAATGGCTCTTCACCGATAATAAAGATTTGAACGTTTGAACCTTGAAGCATCTGATATGAAGACGGACAAGGAAGTCCAAAGAATGAATCCACCGAACCTGATGACGATGTCACCGGCTGTGAACTTTACACCACAGGAAGTTTGTTTTTCAAGTTGGACAAGTTTGCCATGGAAGTTCAGATGACAATAAAATTAAATGCTAAGAGATGAAAATATTCTGGGTGAAGATGTAACTCAAAAGTAATTGCACCATAGAAATGTTATCTAAATGTAATCAAAAAGTACAAATATGGAATCTAAATGTAATCTGAAACTACTACTAGCCTACTACTTCACCCTGCAGCTGCAGTGCAGCGCCCGGCCCGGGGACCAACTCCAGTTCTTTTGCCATTGCCTTTGTCAGGGGCAGTGACAGGAGTATTAACCCTAGCATACATGTCTTGGTGGTGGGAGGAAACCGGAGCACCCGGAGCAAACCCACACGAACACGGGGAGAACATGCAAACTCCACACAGAAAGGACCTGGGAAGCACCGGGGTTCGAACACGGAAACTTCTTGCTGTGAGGCAACAGTGCTAACCACTGAGCCACCGTGCCATCACCGTGCTTTCTCTAAGAATAGGACCTTGTAATCAGAGATAAGAATCAGATCCTCATATCGTCTGATGTCAACACCTTTCATTTATTAGTTTACAATTCACAATTAATTAACTTGCTGACTGACAACTTTCCCACAGTGAACACTGTATGTGAAAAATAAGAAGGGTCACTGCACTGTACAACAAGGGTAAGTCTGTTAGCTCTGCTTCCTTCATGCTGTCCATGAAAGTGTAAGAGAGAAACAAACAAACAAACAAACAAACAAACAAAAAAATTAATAAATAAAATAAACTTAGTTATAGGCTCAATTTTGGCAAGGGAAAAAAATTGCATAGCTATTTAGAAAGATGACCGTTGACCTCTCGCCTCAAGATATCTGAATGAGGATGGGTTCTGTGGGTACCCACAAGTGTCTCTTTCCAGACATGCCCACTTTATGCTAATCCCATGCAGTTTTGGGCAAAAACCATGCCATGTGTTGCATGCAGTTGGCTATAAATGTGTTATTTTTGCCTATTCTATTTCAGCAGTCTTGGAATTGCATGAATGTAACTGGAAAGCTGAGACACTTGTGGATTCAATGAGCCAAATGAGCCAAACTAACAACCTCACACATGAAGACAATGTGTGAGGATGTTACTCCCTATAGTAGCCATTTCATGAGACCATTTTTCTTGACCTCACTGTATAAAACATACATACATGTATAGACACACACATAACAAAAGTTGTTATGGCATGTATGCATCTGAATCTGTTTCCTTCTACCTCCAACCCCACCTCTGCTGTCTAGTAATGTAACTCCTGCTTATCAGTGCCTCTAAATGTCCTGTTTACCCCCACCTCTTCCTCTTTAATCTGTTCCTCGTTGGGAGAGGTGGGTGTTATTTTTGCTCTACAATATATCACATTACATCCTATAATCTCTGATCATTTTTGCTTATATTTTAATCTCACCTTTATGAAGTACAGTATAGATGCAGGGTGAAATGGGAGGGGTTACTAGTCCTCCAAACAGAGATTTTCCAGGGGCACACTTCAAAGAGAGGGCTGACAAGGAAATCACTTAATCAGCTAGAATTGAGCCAACATGGTAACCATGGAAACAAACAAGGCTTCCTTTTACAGTACAGTTCCACCTTACTTACTGGGTAACTCGTGAGGTGTTGCTTGATAACGTTTTGGAATTTATATGGTACAAGTAATGGTACAACATCAACCTAACATGGTAACATGAATTGATAGGTAATAGTGGAGGTTTATCATCTATAATCTATAATTACTGGGTAAATACCAGGTAGCCTAATTACCAGGTAAATATCTGGTAGTTGTCGGGTAAATATCTAGTAAATACCTGGTATTTACCAGGTATTTACCTGTAACTACCAGGTAAATACTCGGCAAATACTTCTAACTACTGGGTAAATACCTGGTAGTTACCAGGTAATACCTGGCAATTAGGGGACTGTAAAAGGAAGGGTCAGCTGTTAGGGTAACAGACTGTATACCAGAGACAATTTACTGAAACGTCTCTGTGTATAATAAATATCTGCATTCTGCGTTACAGCTTGCTGCTGTAAAGCAGAATTTGCCAAGTACTGGCTGACATACGGTTATCCTCTCAAACTCCACTATGAAATTCAGTAAGCCCTGGTGGCAGAGTGATTAAGCTGTGTGCTTCACAATCAGAAGCTCCGTGGTTAGAATCAACCTCAGAGTTTTAGCGATAAAAAAAAAAGAGGTCGCGGCTACGATGGTACCAGACCTGTAAAATGAGGTTAGTCTATTCAAATGTAGTTCAGATGTATTACGATGTAACTACATATGGACAGTTGAATAGTCTCACTTCATTTTACAGGTCTGGTACCATGTAACTACATATGAACTACAGTTGAATAGACTCACTTCATTTTACAGGTCCGGTACCATGTAAGTACATATGAACGCAAAAATATTATTCTATAACTATCGGTGCAATTACTGGTAATAGCTTTGGTGTTCATGTTAAATTACAAATAGTTCATAAGTTATTTGGGACCTGTAAAATGAAGGGTTACTGATAGGGAAACATTTAAATCACATTAGCCTTTATTTGGACAATCACTAGTTATTAATATATTTATATACATTTTCATTTAAGTTACACATATTGTGCATACACCAGGGGTGTCCAAACTTTTTTGAATAGGGGCCAGATTAGATAATGTGAAAATACTGGGGGGCAGCTGCTTCTTGCATCAAATGGGTTATATATAAAAATCACATACAATTGTACTCTAAGGATTTTGTTTACCATCTGAAAACATTACTGTAGTTCTTCTGCCTGTGTTGTTCCTACTTGGTGCTTGTCTACAAACTGTATGATAGTGCTGTCATTGTTAGGTGAATGGTAAAATGCGAATAGTGAACTTGTTTGATTAACCATACTGTGTGGAGGGCCACATATAGTATATTTTGAGAGACAAGCCGAAGAACCACTTAGTATCGATCCGCGGGCCGCATTTGGCCCCCGGGCTGGACTTTGGACATGCCTGGCATACACAGACAGATGTCATATTCAGATAACCTGTGTACATATACACAGACAGACGTCATATTCAGATAACCTGTACCTTACATTTGCAGCTCCTCTCTATCTCACACTGTGCCCTGTCACCGTGTCACTGTTCCCTCTACAGGACCAGAATAACAGATAGGTTGAGTGTAGAGAGTAGCCTTCAAGTGTGGGTCAAGACAGATGTAATCTGATGTGTGTCCTATAAGTATATCTGACTTTCTGTTTATTGTATGTAAGCCTGTGTATCTATTCGTGAATATGCAAGAGTGCATCTCTTGGCCAAGATCTATGTCAAATACATCATTCAGTCAGTCAATTTCTATTCTATAACAGTTACCGATTATTTGAATAGCCATAGTGAGTAAACTTTTACAAACGAGGAGTGTGTATTTGTGCAGTATGCAGCACAGCGATCACAGCAATAACAATATGAAGCAGACAGAAAGACAATCTTCAAATTATAAAGTGCAAAGTAAAAGTCTTTTAAAGTGACATACTTGGGGTCCATGTAATGGAAAGGAAAGGAACACTCAGCCGATTTTCAACAAGTTTGTATCAAATTACAAAATCAGTATCTAAAACTGTAAAACGTTTTGAAGTCATTCATTTAGTTTGACAGTTATTGGGAGTTGTTTTGAGTAAAGGTGTGGACCAGTGATGTCATTTGTACATCAATTACATTGCTGGTCCATGTGGAGGGTTCCTTTAAGTGATATAAGGGGGTGGGCGGCTTCTATATATAATTATACAGACACCTGTAGTCACCCTGTTTATGGTTTACACTTTTGTTTTTCCTCTGAAATAAAAACATGTTTTACCTTGGAAGATGTTTTGCTGGTGAATTCACAGCATCCAGATCAAGTCACAGAGACCTTCTGCCTTCACCTGGAGAGGAGACACAGGCTGCTTACTCTCCTTACTCAGCTCTTTTGGGCAGAGATGGGACGTAACTAAGTACAAATACTTCATTACTGTACTTAGGATTTTCAGGTATTTTTAAACTTTTTACGTTTACTCCCTACATTTTAAACACAAATAGTTGTACTTTCCACTCCTTACATTTTCAAAACAGGCTAGTTACTTTCATTTTAGTGCATTGTTTGTCTCTCTCGTCTCGCGCCCTCCCAGCTTTGCACCTTTTTTGTGGAAAAATATTGCACAAAAGTAATCAAAGTATAGTCTTATACATCTTAAAACATGTTTGGAGTTGTCTCTCAAGCCAAACTGTCTTGTACATTCTTCGAATGCACCATATACAGCAGACATGTCCGACCCGTGCACCAATTGCGGCCCGCGGACCGATTTTAAACGGCCCGCGACTTGTCTCTCAAAATATACTATACTACGCACGCTTGATTCCTGCGGTGGAGACTCTGGAGATGATGTGCCATGGCTGCAGTTATGGAAATCGACGCGCCATGGGCTCCCAAAATCGTGACTGACAGACAGATAGACACGGCCCACCCTAGTAGGCGCCATCGTGCAACTGTGGGCTATCGGCTCATACTACATCACAGTTGCATCACTGATGACATCACAACTGCTCAAGTGACATCACTGATGGCATCATAACTGATGACATCATGACATCATGACATCGCAATCGTGACAGGCACACACACCACCACAGACAGACACCGCCACCACTTAGCCAATAAAGGTGTGGCCCTCCACACAGTATTGCTTAATCAAGTTCACTCTGCGTTCTTCCGTTCACCTAACGATGACAGCACTATCATACATTTTGTAGACAAGTAGGAACAAGGCAGGCAGAACTAATGTCTTCAGACGGTAAACAAAATCCTTAGTACAATTGTATTGTATGTGTTTTTCTTTATAACCTATATGATGCAAGAAGCAGCTGGGCCCCAGGTATTTTCACATGATCTAATCCGGCCCCCATTGAAAAAAGGTTGGACACCCCTGATATACAGTCTGTACTTCACTCCCACATCCAGGACATCCCCCCTATCATCATCGCTCATTATTTTCCATGAGTTTCCCCTGCAGGAAGTACAAACGAGCCATGTTTGGAGGGGATCTTTTAAGTTTAATAAAGTATATTAACATGTGAGTTTCAGTTAGCTTTGCACAGAAACAGCCAGTAGAAATACTTGTTTACTTTTATACGTTATTACATTTCACAACCTGTACTTTTTTACTTTTACTGGAGTAAACAAGTTGAATCACTACTTTTACCTATTTTTGTTTGTTTCTTTTTTTTACACAACTGTGCTTCTACTTAAGTAAAGAATGTGTGTACTTTTCTCATCTCTGGTTCTGTGAACATTTGATCTGAGAGCGGCCTCAGAACTTCAGGGGAAGTTAAGAAGTCTAGTCACTCTAGCCTGTGTGTGCAACAGGCAACCGCTCTAACCTGCCAGAAACCACAGATCAGCTGATGTAGTTCTACTGTTTGTCCCCTAGATGGAGACATTAACCACATAATCTGGGGAACTCATCAGAAGAGCAGCACACAGACATGTAATGCATACAGGAGAAATTCATATCACTTTAAAATTCAGTGACAGAGCGAGAATGAGATTAGATGTAAAATCTGTCTGACATCACATCACAGCTGTAATATCAAAACAGTTTGTTACTGAGGTGGAGCATGTGACAGGAAGTTAACTTCCACTTTATTATAGCAAGAGATTTTACTGATTTTACATAGTTTTACTTTGCACTTCATGTTGTCACTAACATTTTGTTTCATGATGTTGGTTGTAATTTGCTTCCCCAGGTCTTAGGCCTAGTTGCAGGAAGTAAGTTTTACATAAAAATATAGTTTCCACAATATTGTTGATGAAGCTCATGACCCAACACGTTCCCCGGCCGTGCTGCTCACAACCCAGCTTCTATCAGCTGAGATGGCTGGCTGGTCCTGGTTCCGCAAATAACTGGCGACAAGGAAAATCAGATTTCCAAATAGCCGTTATTTTTGATAAACTGAGCACACCAGCAGAATCTAAATGGTTACTTTGACTATACTTTTTCTTTTTTTACTTAATGGTCCAAAAGCCTCCTGTTAGCATTGCTAGGCTCCTGTTAGCATCACTGTTTGCTAGTGAGAGTAAAACAGAACTGAAGGTCTTTCCCTCAAACCTGCAGACAGAAAGCAACACAGCTAATTACTAATTACTCTACACTTTATATATGAACATGAAAACACATGCATGTTGGAAAACCATTACAAGAGTGACACATTGTTTCTGCCCACTGAGTTCTAGATTTCCTATTGTTCTAGTGTAAATAACATAACGGCAGATGGTAATAGTCACATCAAAGATCTGCTGATAGAGTCAGGACAGTAAAACAGACTGGAAACTGTAAAAAAAACTGGTGTTACAATACCTTTAGCCGGAGAAAGTTATCTGCGCCACACCGAACACAGACATGAACCAACTTAGATTAGAGGGGGGAGGGAAGTGTTATTACCTGGATACAAGACTCACCCTACCCTGCACCTGAATGTCCTACTCTGCCTCTGATTGGCTATCAGGCATGTCCAAAGTCCAGTCCAATTCCCGACCGATTCCAAGTGGCCCTTGGCAAACAAGTTCACTATTTGCATTCACCTAACAATGACAGCACTATCATACAGTTTGTAGACAAGCACCAAGTAGGAACAACACAGGCAGAAGTTCTTCTGCCTGTGTTGTGTAATGTTGTGTAATGTGCAGTAATGTTTTCAGATGTTAAACAAAATCCTTAGAGTACATTGTATGTGATTTTTATATATAACACATATGATGTGAGAAGCAGCTGCCCCCCAGTATTTTCACATTATCTAATCTGGCCCCTATTCAAAAAATGTTGTCAAAAAAGTCACCCCTGGCTTACGTTGATATTCTTACCCTAACCAGAAGCAATCATCACTCATGCCTAAACCCAACCAACTCCTCATGTAATATCTAAACACAACCAATCACAGGTAGAGTAGGGCGGGTCTTGTGTGGAACCATAAGAACGCAGGAAAGGAGGCTTCTCCCTTTCTAGTGAAGGAAATTGAACTTCCAAATATGGTTTGTGGGTTGAACACTCCCACTGCTGACCTAACGTTACCTTTTGGTGGAGAAAATAATCTGCACCGAGAGAGGGGGGAGAGACAGAGGGAGAGAGACAGGGAGAGGAGGAGAGAGAGTGCAAGAGAGATAGAGGAAAGAGAGAGAGTGGGAGAGACAGAGGGAGAGAGAGACAGGGAGGGGAGGAGAGAGAGTGCAAGAGAGATAGGGGAAAGAGAGAGAGGGGGGGGAGACAGAGGGAGAGAGACAGGGAGGGGAGGAGAGAGAGTGCAAGAGAGATAGGGGAAAGAGAGAGAGAGGGGGGAGAGACAGAGGGAGAGAGAGACAGGGAGGGGAGGAGAGAGAGTACAAGAGAGATAGAGGAAAGAGAGAGAGAGTGGGGGAGACAGAGGGAGAGAGAGACAGGGAGGGGAGGAGAGAGAGTGCAAGAGAGATAGGGGAGAGAGAGAGAGAGAGAGGGGGGGGAGAGACAGAGGGAGAGAGAGACAGGGAGGGGAGGAGAGAGAGTGCAAGAGAGATAGGGGAAAGAGAGAGAGAGAGGGGAGGGGAGAGAGGGAGACAGAGAAAAAGAGAGACAGTCACAGATAGAGAGCAGAGACGGATCCTCACCAGTGACCAGCAATAGAGCTGAACAGTCACGTGATACATTTTCGATTGTATCACCCCCCCCATGTTTATTTTTTGTTTTAGCTCCAAATGAAATGTTTTCTGGTCACTCACGATTCAGTAGGTCACAGGGTTGCTTGGTTCCAGCTTTAAAACTCATTATATAAGGATTTTTGAAATGTCTATGGAGAAAACGAGTGAGAAACTCACTTCCAGGGCAGGAAATGTCACGTGACTCTTGAGCTCTATTGGCAATCGAGAAAGGAAGATACAAAAAATCATGGCAACCAAAAGAAAACAGAACGTGTGGTCACTGTTTGACAGGTGAGGTCGAGACGCAGATGCACTTCCTCCTACAATGCGAAAAATTGGAAAAAGAAAATAAGATTTACTTTAGCACGTTCAACTCTATAATTCCAGACTTCAAAGAGCTTAATGAGCTCTCAAAATTAAAAAATAATCCTAGGAGACAGTTGGCCCATTATGTCACAACATGCCACAACCTGAGGGACAGTGAGTGACCTAAACACACACACACACACACACACACACACACACACACACACACACACACACACACACACACACACATACACACACACACACACACACACACACTATGATGTAATCGGTTATTATTATGTATTAATTTTTATGTTGAATTCATTAATGTGTATTATTGTGTAATGTGGATTAATGTTTAAATAGTAAATGGACTGCATTTATAGAGAGTGTTTATCCAAAGTGCTTTACAAAGTGCCTACATTCCAGGGACGTAGCTACACATTCAAAGGTGGGGGGGACACATTTTGTACAGGCTCACACATCCTCGGGCCCAAGGCGGCGACTGAATCGTTTTTGTTTTTGTTAATGAAGAGTTCATTTGCAAAAACAGGTAAACGCCATTTTGGGGAAAAAATGAGCTGACTGTTGTAAATAATGCTTAAGTTAGCGTTGTTTTAGAAGATAAAATCAATTTTGTTGCAAAGGCCGATAAATCCCATTCCGGAAGGGCTCAAAGTTCATGTTTCCTAGCAACAAGCGACAACCGCCACAGGTCTTTGTTTCAAGAGTACCTGGCTGCAGACACTGGAGAAACCTCCACCCTCCGCAACTGACAGGAAGTCACGTGACCTTTGCAGCGGAAGTTCATGTTTGTTTTTTAAATCTTTATTGACACACCTCGGCAGCAGAAGTTCGTCTTTTTTAAAGTCATGTGACCTCCGCAGGGGAAGTTCATGTTTTTTTTAATCTTTATTGACATACCTCACCTCGGCAGCGGAAGTTCATATTTTGTTTATGTTTCTTGACATATTGAAGTTAAACAGACACAACGAACATATAAATGCAACTTTGCCAATGAAGTAGCCTACATGACGTCGGCAGATTTAAAAGGCTTTATAGATATATAAAACTAAGAAGTTAGCAAGTAAATGTGCCATGGATAGCATTTCTAAAGTAAAGATATATAACTAAAGTGACAGTCAGAATGATTGGTCGCCATGGAGACAGACACAACTACACATAGCCCTGTCCAAAACGTGTAAACAGAACATTCATATTGGACCCTTCACAATTTTTTTTTAATTACTCAATAAAAAATTATAGTATCCAATGAAGATTACTAAATCACAATCACACATACAATAGGAAAATATACTCTCACACCTTTACATGCATGTTACCCATAGCACCTTTAATCAATTTAAATACTGGTATCTATATATATCTATATCTATATATAGATATACACACACACACACACACACACACACACACTGACACCTATTGCTCCTCTTGTCAGAATTTTTGGGGTGACTGACATTTACAAAAACCACAGTTAAGTGTTTAAAAAAGTTCACATTTCAGAACATCAATAAAGAATACATGGCAGTTAGTCAATGGGGGCGGGGGGTTAAAAGAAACACCACCACTACACACAAATACAAACTTTACTTATTTATTCAGGCAACCAACATCAAAACATCGGAACATGTTCAATCTTTAACACTCTCGCCTTCATCTCCCTCTCTTCATCCTCCTCACTGTGCACCTGAGAGAACTGACTTGGCAAGAAAAACTTGCAGGCAAAAATGAGAACTGTGCACCTCATTACTGTGAGGTAAACATGCATAACAAACACAAAAAGACAAACAAAAAATTAAAACACTCTCCCACTGGCCATGATGACCTCTGCCTGTAGCCGGGATTTCCCTTCATCCTTGAGGATTTTGATGATTATCTGAGAAACAGTTAAGAAATGATCCAATCACGACATGTTACAACACAAAGACAATACTGGACAGCATAACGGGCATATCCCTGGCCCTGGGTACAAAGTTAAAACTTTTTTGCCTTTTGTTTTGCCTTTGTTGTTTTCCAGAGGAATAAAAGATTGAGCACACTACCCCTATAATTACATCACACTTCAGAGTAATAGTATTGATAAGTTTATAGACAATTATAGGCCTACTATTACTGATTCACTAATAATATCTATTATTGTTATCTATTCTTGTTTAAAAGAAGTGGGCCTCGCACCAAATTATATTTCTGTGCTTGTCAGCTATGAGTCAGCCATGTCTTTCAGGTAATAAGTACATTTGCCGTAATCTTTATTAACATTTCTTAAAATGCGTTAGAATCTTTTTATTTTTTGGGGTTAAAGATATAAAATAAAAGAATAACATTAGGGCAAATATAATACGAAAAGCCAAAGGGTTAAGCTCTCAAATGCTTTTTATTTTATGTTTCTATGTGCTACAGAGCCTGAGATATAAAGGTTTTAGTGAACGCCGACCGCTCTGGCAACTTGTCCCAAAACGTCAGGTTTACAGGGGGTGTTTACAAACGTGCAGTAGGTTTAGAGTACCACTCTAGAGAACGCGCGCAGGTATCAATGGGTTAAGACAAAGAAGAAACTTCACGTTCTTTCCTGTTTTCAACCCAAAGTATACAAGTCTTCAACTGTGAATTTAACTCGCCTGTTTCCAAAGTGAAAGTTGAAGTCGCTCACAGCAGCAGCCTCAACGCTGAACACACTGATCAGTCTCGCGTTGAGGCTATCAGCAGCTGTGTTTCTCTCTCAACCCTCCTCTCCTCAAATCGCTCTCATTAGGTTCAAAAGCCTACGCGAATCTAACGTTATATCAGCCAGTAATTCAGTCAGTTTACTGCCAGCTACTTCAATCAGGAGAGACTAGAGACCAAAGGATGAATAAAGTGATATTTATTACAATAAAGTGAATAATTTACGACAGAAAGAATGATGAGAATAAAGTATTGTTATTAGTCTTTGGCGGTTAGACACCGCAGGGAGATCTTGAGAGAGCTGCACCAGCCCAGATCAGCATCCAGATATATCCCCCTGCAGTGTCTAGATACTGGTGGTGCTGGTGATCTCCTTCTGAGACTCTTCCGACTGAAGAATCGGATATGTCTGCGATGACCGGGAGGAGAAGGTGAGGAGGAGGGTGCGAGCCTGACAGCAGCGGTGATTGAGAGGCTGAATGAGACAGAAACAAGCATATTTAAGGAACCCATCTCCAAGCAATTGGCTTACGACTGGGTTGAGGAGCAATGTGATAGGCTTACACTGGAGGTGTGTGGGGTGAGAGGTGATGAGAGCAGTGATGTGACACTATGCAATTGGTTAACAGAGACTGGGCGGCAACCAGTTGAGTGTTCATTTAAACCCGGGAATTGACAGCTTATTATGATCTTGTGAGTAGATTGAAGAGTGGAGATATAAAGTGAATTATAGCTGCTGCGCAGCAATGGGTCGTGGCCGGGCAAGTCTCAAGTATTTTAGCTATAGTCCAAGTCACGTCTCAAGTCTTTAGTCACAAGTCCAAGTCAAGTCTCAAGTCTCTTATGGATGAGCTTTCTATCATCTGCTGCATGCAATCCAGTCTGCTTAGAACACTGCAGTTCATGACAGGGCTGGGGCAGAAGGCAGAGCTGATGTTATGGAGAGGAAGGCTGAGCGATTTATAGATGACATCATCAGTGATGTCACAAAACTGATGACATCACTGATGACATCATCAGTGATCAGTGGAGATTCAAGCTTTATTTAGCAAGAATTTGCATTAAAGTACCATTTACAGTAAAACATTTTGATGCACTGTGGGCTCAATTTTTTATCTGTCAAAAATCTGTTTGATACTTTTGTGGAGGACAGTCTACCGATGCAGATGCTGGAGTTTGAAGAAAAAATGTGGGAGGAGTAGGGTTTAATTAGTTTTACAGTTTTTGCAGTTTTGCGGTCTTTAGACTTCATAATTGGCCATAGGTTGCAGCGTACAACAGTTTCTCCTCATTTGGGCACACATTTCGGTGAAAGTGCCAAAGCCATAGCCCATATGCCTGATTTGTTATGAATTTTCAAAGTTTGAAACTTTAGACGGTCGCTGTAGCGCCACCATCAGGACTATAGGCGCCAAATTCACGTCAACTTAGTTTGGCATGGGACTGGACCTTTGTGCAAAGTTTGGTTTATATTCATGCATGGGAAGTCTGACTAATTCTTTCGTGTAGAATAAAAGGCCCCTCTGTGCACCTCCCTACCAAGTTTCGTAGCTGTAGCTGTTATGGTTTCTGAATTACAGCTAATTTACTGCAAGATTTTTCGAAACCCCATGCAAGTCAATGGGGAAAAAAATATTATGAAGAGAGAGGTAGGGCGTGCACATCCGCTTGTAGGGCTCAGGTGCAGGACAAAAAGCAAATAACATAGAAAATAAATAGAGTCCGCACACTGAATTGAAGTCAGCTCCCAGGTCAGGTCAATAATATTATGACATCACAATTGCTCGAGTGACATCAGTGATGGCATCACAATTGCTTGACTGACTGATGACATCACAAATACAACCTAATTGCCAAATGTAACAAGATTTTTCGAAACCCCATGCAAGTCAATGGGGAAAAAAAATATTATGACATCACAATTGCTCGAGTGACATTAGTGATGGCATCACAATTGCTTGACTGACTGATGACATCACAAATACAACCTAATTGCCAAAGGTAATTAAGGTAATTAGGCTATACACGGGGCCAGAATTCAACGTTTTGATGCACTGTGGGCTCAATTTTTGACCGATCGAAAATCTGGTTTGATACTTTTGTGTAGAACAGTCTAACGATGCAGATACTGAAGTTTGGTGTCGTTTGAAGAAAAAATGTGGGAGGAGTAGGGTTTAATCGTTTTTGCAGTTTTTGCAGTTTTGCGGTCTTTAGACTTCATAATTGGCCATAGGTTGCATTGTACAAAAGCTTCCCCTCATTTAGGCGCACATTTCGGTGAAAGTTGCAAAGCTGTAGCACGTACGCCTGATTTTTTATGAATTTTTTAAGTTTTAAACTTTAGACGGTCGCTGTAGTGCCACCGTTAGGACTATTGGCCCCAAATTTGTGTCAAAGACGTTTGGCATGGGACTGGACCTTTGTGCAAAGTTTGGTTAGTTTTCATCCATGGGAAGTCGAACTTCCCGGGAGGATGAAGAATACAGGCAAATACAAGAAGTGGCCTGGCGCTTCGCTGGCCCGGCCACTAATTAAGGAAGTGTAAAAGATATTATAGTCTTCCTGGCTTGAACTTACGTTGAGAACTTTCAATCAGGAGAGACTAGAGACCAAAGGATGAATAAAGTGATATTTATTACAATAAAGTGAATAATTTAGGACAGAAAGAATGATGAGAATAAAGTATTGTTATTAGTCTTTGGCGGTTAGACACCGCAGGGAGATCTTGAGAGAGCTGCACCAGCCCAGATCAGCATCCAGATATATCCCCAAAAGAGGTGCAGCTCAGATCAGCATCCAGATATATCCCCAAAAGATAGGCGAAAGCCCAGAAAACACAGCACTATGAATTTCCCAAATGAAAATGAACTTACCAGTAAGAGACGAACAGGCAGTAATATCTTACCAGGAAGGCGTGATCACTGAGGGATTAAACATAATTAAGCATGGCAGAACATATATCATTGATTAGAGGCAGCCGAATTTCATGAATGAAAACAAGAGCACCCTGAAATTAGCATTAGGAGCATAACCAGCAATGCTAGTCTGTTAGAAATGACCTGCATGATTAAAGTCAGCAATGACCCAAGACAGTAATGACTTGCTTGATGCTTAAAAGTCAGCAAAGCCCTGCACTAGTATGGCCAGCACTGGCTTAAAGGGCTGCAGAGGATAAAGTCAGCAATGACTTACATAATTGAGGTCAGCAATGACCAAGGTCAGCTATGACCAACATGCATGAACATGTCAGCCTTGACATGGGGTCAGCACTGACCAGCATGATAGAGTTTGAGGTCAGCAATGACCAGCATGTATACATGTATGTCAGCCTTGACATAGGGTCAGCAATGACCAGCATGATAGAGTTTAAGGTCAGCAATGACCACTGACCAGCATGATAGTTTCAGGTCAGCAATGACCAGCATGATTATGTCAGCCTTGACAAAGGGTCAGCAATGACCAGCATGATAAAGTTTAAGGTCAGCAATGACCACTGACCAGCATGATAGTTTCAGGTCAGCAATGACCAGCATGATTATGTCAGCCTTGACAAAGGGTCAGCAATGACCAGCATGATAAAGTTTAAGGTCAGCAATGACCACTGACCAGCATGATAGTTTCAGGTCAGCAATGACCAGCATGATTATGTCAGCCTTGACAAAGGGTCAGCAATGACCAGCATGATAGAGTTTAAGGTCAGCAATGACCACTGACCAGCATGATAGTTTCAGGTCAGCAATGACCAGCATGATTATGTCAGCCTTGACAAAGGGTCAGCAATGACCAGGATGATAGAGTTTAAGGTCAGCAATGACCAGCCTTGACATGTCAGCCTTGACATGGGGTCAGCACTGACCGGCATTATAGAGTTTAAGGTCAGCAATGACCAGCATGAATATGTCAGCCTTGACATAGGGCAGCACTGAGCTTAATCAGCTGTGGATGAAAGTCAGCATTGACATGCACTGATAGCATTACTGCTATGTGGCTATGAATTTAGGATGAAAGGACAGCAAGACCTGCAGAGTTAGCACGACAATTATCACAGCCCAATAAAATCCCCAAAATATGTTAAATTGTTGTGCGTTTTTTTTCCGTTTTTTTTCTCTCCTCTCCCCATTATCAGAATCTATATTTATTATTAATAAATAATGACATAGCGGAAGAAGCTGAACACTTGACTAGTTAATATATAGACCACCACCACCAGTCATATGCAATGCTTACTGCAGCTTTTAATACTTTAGGAATGTTTGTGCACTTATGATTGCATGGCATTAAAAAGCACCTACTGTAGCAGGCATATGCGAAACTGACCAATGGCCCATTTGCTGACGGGAGGCCGACGATTCCCCCGGCAAGGCTGCGGAATTTGCAGAACATAGGCAGGTTTATTATTAATATATTATTATTATTAAGCTATGACCTGAAAGTTAAAGATTAGAGAAGGCATCCGTTAATGAAAAACAAAAGAGCACCCATGAGGCTAATAGCCAATCTGGCCTGATTAGTTACCAAGATAAGCTTTGCAAGCATTAGATCAGTGCATTTAGATTATGAGTTTAAGCTGCCGAGACTGAAGGTCAGCAATGACCTGCACAGTTAGCCAGCAGTGGCCCAAAGGTCAGCAATGAACCTCGCCATGTGAAGCAACATCATAGTGTGAATTCCCTTAAAAGTGACACCATGACACGACGATAGAACTGAAAGCAAATTAAATTAATAGAAGACCTGCAAAAAGCTGTGATTCTCTTAAAAGTGACACCATGACATGACAATTGTATGATAGAACTGAAAGCAAATTAAATTAATAGACCTGCAACCAAGCTGTGAATTCCCTTAAAAGTGACACATGACACGACAATTGAATGATAGAACTGAAAGCAAATGAAATAGAAGACCTGCAACAAAGCTGTTGAATCTGAAGACAAAAATGAGTACAATGTTATATCCGCGAAAGCACTGCTGATGAATCTGAGAACAAACGGGATGAGTACCAAGTTGAAAGTGCCAAATCATAACATGAAGCTGTACATAAACAAAACCCAACATGAATGTGCCAAATCCCAACTGCTTATCTGTGGATAAACAAGATGAGTTAAATGCTGAGTGAGCTGAAACATGCTGATGAAGCTGCTGATAACATAACCGATGCCAGCCACAAATTTAGCCAGCAGTTACGTACATGTTGGCGTTATGAGTTTAACCAAAGATGGAAAAATGAGGCTGAAGGTGTAATAGACAAAACAATGCTCAACAACCAAGCTGAAGACTGGCGGAATGAATGTGTTGCTTCACAACTTTAACGCGGCTGCTGAAAGCTTAGGACAAACGTAATTATTAGAATGCTGGATGAAAATGCAAAATTGTGAGTGCCGTGACTGACTAGCTTAACATAGCATATCTTATATTGTACAATGCTGAAATGAACAAGAGCACAATGATCAAGAGCAAAGCAATAGGTTGCCTGTAAAATTCACTTGACATGATGCAAGGGGATTTGAGAATGACTCATGTATGTTGACAACTATAGAATTATTATAGCCTGCTTAGAAGTTGCAGCATCAACAGACGAATTAGCCAGCAATGACTAATAGCCTGCAATGATCTGAGAAATTATTATGATTGCAGCCAATGGCCAACTGGTGTCGTAAGATAATCCCAAAATTAGTTAGAAGGAGTGGTTTAGTAAACTCCTCCTCTGTATGGTAATTATAGTCTCCACCTCCTCCTCCCTCTTGGGGATTAAATAGAGTGGGCAACCTGAGAACCGGAAGTATTACAGCTACGAGATATGAGTTGTAGAAGGATACTTCCATGCGCATGTTTCAGTAATAAATCATGGATTCTTTTAAGCAAATAGAGTTGGTTATTTAGTAAGTAGGAAAATTCTTACAACAGTTGGTGCCGAAATCCGGTCCGGAGGAGGGACGTGTGAAGTGTGTTTGCCGCCTGGGAGCAGTGAAAAACACAGTCGACAAAGGGGGCCTAATTTTGGGGCCTGCTCACTGCTTCGAGGAGACAGACAGACAGAGACGCGAGAATATAGGGTAAGTTGCCTATTTGCTTTTAAAAGTCTGCGGTTGATTGTGAAAGAAGATATCTAGGATGTAATTTCAGTCTAATTGGTTTTGTGTGTGAGCTATTTGTGTTTGTAAGCCTCAGGGAATTATTATTAAGCATTTGGGATGTGAGAACTTTGGGAGTTAGATTATTTTGAAAAGAACTTTGGGAGTTAGATGTTCAATACATCGATAATCTGTATTGAAGCCTGGAAAATTAATAAAAGAAGTCGTTGATTGCCCGACTGCCAGGATTGGAACCGCGCGCGATATAAATAAATGAATTAGACGCTGACCTAGTGACTCGAAGAGTACTGAGGAGAAGCGAATGAGGGTGCCTGGAACAGGGCCCAGCAAAGACGGAGAGATTTTGGAAACTGCACTCTGATAAGATATTCATATTCGATCCAAAATTGAATCAGACGGAGGCAGACAGACCTAAACGTACAGAATTCGAGCAAAAGTTCTGAATCATTTTTGAGAAGTGGTCAGTCTTGGGTATGTGTCTGAGAGCCTAATGTGCCCATTGATCTCCTGGAAAATTGAAAAATTGAAACCTCATTGGTGAGGCATAAATAGTTTGGGGAGCTATATATGAGAAAAAAAAAATGTAAATTAGATTTGGGATCTAGAAACTTGGGGTTTAAAATATTGATTAAATTTGATCGAGAGGCAACTTAGGGAGTTTTATAATGCTCACAATAGGATTATTTGGGATATAGGAACTGATCTATATTGGGATAGATAATAGCATATTTGTATAAGTGCACGTGTGTAGGACTGTCCATGAATGGGTAGTGTGTTTGCAAACTGTGTCTGTGTGTGTGAAATCTGGTTGACTGGGCTGGTTCCAGACAAACAGAGAGAAAAAAAATTTAACAGGGAGAAAGTCTCACTTTTGCAGTGAGAAATGGGCGCGAAACTGAGCCGTAGGGGGTCAAGCAGGACAAAGGAGGATACCGGTACTCCACTGAGTGGGGGTAGGGTCACGCCAGAGGATGCTTGCAGGAAAGAGTTAGACAAATTAACTTTAGATAATGAACAAGAAAACTGTCAAAAACCATGGACAGCCGCCGAGTTACATAGCATTGTTAACAGTTTCCCGTCACCTGATAAAAATCCCACAGAATTTATGGCAAAATTGCAAACTATGTGCCATTGTTATAATCCCACTCCGGACGATTTACAACAGGTAATTACTGCAATGTTTCTGAATAAATATGACAACATGCTGACAGACATGGAGATTCCAAGTATTGACAGCTGGACACCTACAGATACGAGAGAGTCTTGTATAGCACGGTTAGGGGCCGCTATTGATAGGTATATTAAGAGGAATGCTTGTTTATCTAAAATCACCCAATGTAAACAAAATACAACAGAATCAGTAATAGAATATATACAGAGATTTGAAAAAGTCTGGGATATCAATAATACACTAGGAAAGGGACAGGGCATGCCATTTCAAGTTCAGTGCTTTGTGAATAACCTGGAACCCCGCCTTTCTAGGCATCTGAAAGCAGTTATGATCAACTGGGAAACATCAGACTTTATGGATGTTCAACTTATCACCATTAAAATAGCAGGACAGAGTACATGTCAGAGACGACAGAGCCTTTACTATGCAAATGCATGGCAGCAGGATGACCAAAGGAGAGGGACAGAGAAAGGTCACAGGAGGGGGCCAGCAAGCAGCAAGAGAAAGGACTGTTGTTTTGTCTGTGGGAGGACTGGACACTGGGCTCGTGATTGTTTAAATGACAATAGGCAGAGATCTGTCCCTCTGAGAAGTAACATAAGATCAACGCATAACACTGCTAAGTGCTATGCATGTGGAGAGACCGGGCATTGGCAACGGGCGTGCCCAAAACACACTCGAAGACCCAACACATACTCCAATAAAGTTTAAAGACATTACGGCTCAGCTTTAGCAAGAAAAATTGAAAAAATAAAGATAGGAATGTCAAGTAATTTGATTTAATGTTTTAACAGATAAGTATGGGAACTTGTGATAACTTTAATCTGTCAGTTTGTGGCGCCGGGGTTGTGTGGAATGACATTGAATGAAGGCCTTAATCTTTTACCTTTTATTTTATTGTATTGTATATATTATGTGATTTGTTTGATATGAGATGAGTTAATCAAATTGATAGCAAGCTACGAAATGTAAAACAATGTTACAAAATTATGCAAAATGGTTAGTCCACAGTGCAAGGATGGATATGATGTATTGTATTTGAAAGATCATTAACATGAAACTCTATTTTCTGTTGAAAGCAGGATCGGGGAATGAGAGGTGGATATGCAACGAAAGAGCATGAAGTCACAATCATAGTTATAACTAGGCTTAATGAAAACATATTTCCTAATTTCCTTATAGAGAGAGCATTCTAAATTAAATTTCAAGCATGACTGTAAGCTTTGCATGTAAGTCACCACAGGTCTAAATAGTCACCTTCTCTGCAGTCATGGCAGTTATATTCATGACCTGAGGGGGGGGAGAGCATTTGGTGACGGCTTTGCAGACAAAGGAGGAACTCGGTTAAGAAGGTATCATTGAAGTTAAGAATGGGGCAAGTTAAATCCATAGGTTGTAACCCTTGATTGAATGTTAAATTTAATTAGATTAAAATTGTATTAGTGACCAAAGCATTGCTCCGTTAGCTAAAATAATATGCATGAAAACTGTGAGAGTGATTTCTCCAAATGAAATCAAAAGTTCACCTTATTCAAAAGACAACTATATAGACTGATACTCTATCAGGGAATCAAATGTAATGGGAAACTGGAAAGGATGCCTATGTGAGAAAATAATATTGTTTGTATATTTTGAAGACCTGTTTCACAGAAACTCACCAAGGTGGAGGATTGGAAAATCACAGGGGCAATGGATTGGTAACTTAGAGAAAATAAGAATTGTTGACCAGAATGCATGTGTTTATGGATAAAGCTACCAATATGTAACCTGAAATACTACAGTTTAGTTGAATATAGGAAAATAGAATTAACACCTGGAGGGTACTGGGCTGGAGGAGAGGAGGGCACACCATGGGAGGGGGAGAAGAGATAACAAAGAAGTGTCTAAGCTTCAAAGAAATTAGATAAGAGCTGTTACCTCCTATCTCCTTTTGAAGGCAAATTAACCCCTCCCACTCTGCTCTTTGATCTACAGGAATGGAGAGCTAGAATGAGAATACAACTGGAACTTATACACAAATTGAAAGTACATTTGAATCCTATGTAGGAAATATGGACTTTGAAATAATATCTATGAATAACCATTTCTGTTGCAGGGAGAGACACATTGAAAATATGGAAAAATCCAAATTTTCAGAGGGGGAAAAGAAGAGAAAATGTTGGACTGGACTGTGGACTGTGTGAATGGATTGACTTGACTGGAAATCTGACTGGGGAAACAAAGGGTTTAAGTGGTTATGTTTCATGTTTCAACAGGTACCAGAAGTCCAATGTATAAACGTTGTGTGTGTAAATTGTGAATATGGTTAATTGATTAATTGTTTACAGGATCAAAAAGTAAGGTAAGTATGACATGTGGAACTATGGGAACAGCTGAAATACTGCATGAATTAATACACTAACCAAACTAACTAATTCATAACTAACTATGAAAAGTTGATTGTTATAACCAAAGTTATGGGACAAATAGTCGTGGAGAGGACCGAATCCAGAGCAGGTAATCTTGAAAAGGAATCAATTTAAGAGGTGAGATGAATCATTCTTTATACAAATTATGTTGTTAATGTCAATTGAACTGAAATGAGAACCCTGAAGATATGGTTGTGTAATGCCATGTAAATAATTTGTTAGAATAGCAATTTAAGCGCATTTCAATATGGGGGCAGTGAGCAGATGAGATGCTCAAAGTTATGTTTGTGTCATTACAGGAGAGAAAATGGAGACTGAGAGGAGCATTGGGGCATTTAGGAGGAAATGTCAAATGAACAGATAGGATTGACTCATTGCTGGAACCTGGACAATTAAGATTTGATAATAAAGCGACAATTAAGTATAGCAATTAATCATATGAAAATATAGGAACGTAATTTGGTGAGTATGAGAATGCATGCAGTACACATTTAAAGTGTATAGAAGGCGGCATAATGAGAGAAATTGTCCAGTGTTGCTTGCTGGAGTCACTACATGAACAGGCAAGTGATTTATTCTAATATCAAATTAATAATTTCATATATGACTAATCTGAAATGAGTTATACAGGGTTCTGTTAGAGGTGCTAAACATCCTTAAATTTTAAATTAAATCACATGTTTTGAATAATATGGGACCTTACTGTGTGATATGGAAAAGCGTCAGGATTTCCTGTGCCTGCCATGGAGCGGTTCAAGAGTACCTAAAGTCGTATTAAACTGATCTTTAAAAAGTATTATCTTTAATTGGTTATATCTGTAGAGTGCAAACACCATTTTAGCACTGTGCGAACTCAATATTGTTTACAGGCAATCAGATTATAATTGAAAGTTGATATTAGCTTTGTTTGCATTGCAGACTTGCTAACCAGACGGAGAACTGATGGGGATCGTCTTGCTCCGTTCGGCTACATGCGACGGGAGGAAAGAACACAGGATCACACATTGGAGTGCTGAGACACAAACAGGTGTAGCGTTCTTATTGTACATATATTAGAAATTAGTGTGTGCATTATGGAGTAGGAGGAAAATTGAGTTCTTATCTCTTTTACGAAGGAGAACGGACTTTAAGTGAAATACCAATGTAATCTATTGAAGCTAAACAGGAATACTGCACTAAGATATATACTTTCATTACAGGTGACACAGACAGAGGCCATGGCGAGTAATCTGCGGCCAGAAAGTCATCGGATCGTCATCATCGTGTGCCTGTTGAGGGATCGTCCAGGGAGGGGCCATGAGGGAACATCAACTACACGCAACCGGTTCGAGGTTCGAGGCCAACATGACGGCGACGAAAGAGAGGAGCAGTGTCACTTGAGCTGAAGAATCAGGTGACCACCGTTGTCATCATCCTGACCCTAACGAGATCACATCATACTGGCTCTCACTTTTCACTCCAAAGAGCAAACAGAGAGATGATGAACCAGCGCTCATGTTCGAGACTTCCAACTGTGTCATAAATGTCACATCAGGGCTCTGCTGTCCCTGTGTGCGCCTGGCTGACTCGCAGGAGTGTCCTGTGTACTCTAGTAATGGTGAGACCCAAACCGTACTCCTTCAATAAGAGCTGCACGCTTCTCCGTGTCATTATGCGTCTGAACTTGGATGGTCGAGACTTCACAGACTACTACATGGAGAGCTTGACATGGATGAAAGATAATATTCCAGTATCTACAATACTTAGGCCAGATGCAGATTGTTTGTGATAGACATGAAAATCACATTGTTTTCTGGGTGCTATCTGTGAATGAATCGAAATTGTATATAGGAGAAGAAGAAGAGTTCCACAGGAAAAACATGTGGACGCCAGAAGAAAAGACATATTTCATATAAATATATTGCAGAATTATAGTGTGATTATTGAGAAGTGTTCCCAGTATGTACCATGTTGTTACATCGAATTTGCAAGTTGTCTGAACTAAACACATCTGTAAAGCTAGAGGAACCTAATGACATCCCTTATACCGTATATGATTAATGCAAGACTATAGGTAAGAAAGTAGACATTTATATTATTATTACACATTCCTTTTGATAGCATTACAGTGAGATTCAAATAACTCCAGTAAGAGGGAAATACTGCTTTAAACGAGTTCATTGTCTTTGTTGTGGTTGTAATGCTAATTACTATGGGAAGGGAAACATTTGTCACCCTGGGAAGGTATGGCCACCTCATCCATAGTTCATCTTTTTGTCATAAATATTGAGTTAGTAACTAGAATATAAGTATGTGTTTGGTGGGGAATTAAATAGTGTGTGCTAGACAACAGTAAATGATAAATGTGGAGCTTGGGGAAAAGCCAGAAGGTGAATGTCATCAGTTACTTTTGTTTTGTTTTGTTTTAGACTGGCGATAAATTGGTGTGCATTTGGCATACTAATGGTTCAGTAATTGTTATTGGTTACATTAGATTGTAGACCAAATTTTAATTGGTCGGTTCATGTATTTGGTATATTTACAACAGATGAAAGTAATTATACGTGACAGTAATTAGCTGGTTATAGATGACTAGCCTTGGGAAATATTTCTGTATGATTATTTTGATTATTTTCATGATTTTCTATTCTATTTTATTTTATTTTATTGTATTGTATTTTATGTTTCATTTCTATCATATAATCTATTGTATATTGTAGATTAGTTGTTATGTTGGAAAATCAATCACCTTTAGAGAGTTTAGAGTTGCAACACCTAGGTACATCTAGGAAAAACTCATGGCTTGTAGTCTCGTCAAGTTTTGTCCCAAGAGGGTTTTCGCTACAAGTTCATGATTAGATTAGTTAAAATACCTATTTGCGTCTTTTTACCTCACCCTAGTAAGAAAGAGGGGAGGGTATTTGGCCGAATATGGCACCTTTATTTGTGACGTCTGATGTGGGACAATGGGGAGTGAGGGTAGAGGTTATAAATCTTGGTATTTATAACAGAGTCTTTCCAAGCTACTTGGAGCTTGGGCATCAGGCCTCATGAATTAAGCTGGAAGAATAGCTAGGCTTCATATTAGATTAAATGTTACATTATGCAGAAAAATGTAACTACAATGTGGTGATTGATTTTCATAGAAAGGAATGATCAGAAGTGGGATCTTGACGGACTAAAGCAAGTGGACTTTCAACTGATGAGACTTGTGACTTGTGACCTAAATTAACTTACTGGTAAGATGTGCAGAAACTGAGATTTGTATTTGACATAGGTTAATATAAAGTTATTAGGAAGCTTTGGGACAGCCAAGCACTTCTCACTTATGAAATACATTACTATAATAGCTATGAACCTGGAGGGTTGCATAGAGACCTTTGTAATACCATATTTCATTGAGAAGTGCATCGTTGTGTCAGTCAAAAATAATGTTAAGGTAACCAAAGGATTTGACAAGAACGAGACCTGAGTCTGAGACTGTACAGTAACCATTGGAGAATGACTTAAGCTTAGAATAGGAATTAGTGACACTGTAAGGTGCAACTGGACTACATTTGAACTACCATATACTATGACTTAGTCCCACCTCTGATCAATAAATTAGATGTAGAGGATTTCATCCAATACAACTGTTAGCTATAGGTTTCAATAGGTACAAATACACTTTTTGTTCTAGGTAGCAGGAGGAGGGTTAGCTACAGTATCTTCCATTCTTTGTATATATCACTGTGTATAATAAGTTTCCACTGTATTAATTGTGTTATTAACTGTGTAATGTAATTTTGGAAATAATGTTCTGATGAACAAGAGGGAGGAATTGTCGTAAGATAATCCCAAAATTAGTTAGAAGGAGTGGTTTAGTAAACTCCTCCTCTGTATGGTAATTATAGTCTCCACCTCCTCCTCCCTCTTGGGGATTAAATAGAGTGGGCAACCTGAGAACCGGAAGTATTACAGCTACGAGATATGAGTTGTAGAAGGATACTTCCATGCGCATGTTTCAGTAATAAATCATGGATTATTTTAAGCAAATAGAGTTGGTTATTTAGTAAGTAGGAAAATTCTTACAACACTGGTCAGCAATGACCTAAACAGATATTCATTTAGCCTGCAATAGTCAATCAGCAATGACGGGGAGCAAAGTTCCTTTTATAAAATGTGACTGAATTTCATTGAATTCCAGAAAACTATCTTCATAATGAAAATAGCTTTAGGCCAGTGAACTTGCAAAAATCCAAGACTATGAAAAACTCGGAGCTGAAAATGATGCAACTGCTGCTTATTCATTTGCTTTTAAATATATACTGAAAGCCAGGCAAGTGTGTTTTTGGATTGCAGGTTGAAGAGAGCGTTCACCCAGATTAACTGATTCGGCCTGCTTGCTGAAAAGGAAAGAACACAATTTAAGTAAAGAAAAACCATACAAACAATTTGATGTGGCATATGAGGATTACATGTATGAATGCCAGCTGCTGAATGTGGTTTATGAATTAATTGTGTGACAAGAGCCTCTACAATGATGCACATCATCATGAAGCCATTAGCATGTGAACTTCCCAATGTGAATTAACACCAGCTGCTGAAGCTGGCTGCAGACAAGAATATGAAGGCAAGAGACGACACTCTTTATGCTTTAAACAACTGCCCTGGTGCCATTTTGGCTTGAACCAATGGGGCAACACTAGGATGATCATAGCGACATGGCATCCACTCAGAGGTGGTCTTCTATGAACCAAAATGGCAGATTGCTGATGTTGCAATTGAATGACACTTCTTACAGATTTCTGGCAAGATGGCATTCTGCCTCGCTTGAAACAAGGAAAGAGGCAGAGCAGCTTCTCCTCTTTGACTGTTCAGACCCGAATCCGTCCGGAGCATGTTATAAATATAGTCACGTTATAGACAACTAACCAACGCTGGTGGCCCTTATGGAAACAATGATGCTCGAAATGGTTAAAAGTTATACAATTTGGTCATTCAGTGGCATTTTACCGCCATGAAAAGTAATGTTAGCTGCTAGCATTAGCCACAATAGCCGACTGCCCATACTGCATTACATTATCCAAACACCCGAACGGCTCACGTTGCTTTTAATGCATAACACAAAGCCGATATACAATGATTCACATTGAAGAACACCACGTGTAAAACCACCGTAACGTAACGATGTACCAAAAATCCATTCAATTGAGGCCCCACAAAAAGCAGGTTTGAACCCATAGAGGGCACCTTGTGAAAATGATAAAGATTGTAGAATATCTAGCAGTTTGGTCTCAGATGTGAAATTCTGGCCAGAATTCTAAACAAAACCACCCCAAAACCATATATATATTGGTTAAAGCTGGAAAAAAGTTTTGGGGTTAGTTAGAAACATTAATGACATGATAAACTGCTGAGGCAAGATAACGCACAAATTTAGAATGCAAATTTTAGAATGCAAAATGAAAATAGCAAATGTGACTCACGGAGAATGTAGCCTATGAGCTGCTTGCTGCAAGGAAATACATTTAAGTTAGAATTTGACCATACAAACGATTACATTTATGATGCTATGAGAATTACAGGACTCATGTCTTGCGTAGGTTTAATAATGTGATTGAATGAGATACTGAATAAACGCAATCAACGTGTGAGCTTCCATGGTGCGTGTGACTTCCATGCTGCATGAATGAAGCCTGCTGCTGAGGCATGTGCCTTGCGAATGCTGAATACTACCCGACCAGAAAAACGCTTGAAACGGAGCATGAACTACATCTCCCAGCATGCTTGGTGCTGGTATGGAACACTCCGGGTGATGACATCACGTTGCGCCTTCAACGTTACCCGGAAATGCCAGCTGCACTGTTATGATATGTAGCATGAACAGCATTGTTCAGAATTAACCACCTAGTCTAAAATCTGAAACGTAATGCCCGTGTTACGGTGCAATGCAAAGGAACAATGATCCACATACTGCATTTAACATGTGCCTTGTGAATGCTGAAGTAAAGCAATGAACTACATTTCCCAGCATGCTTGGTGCTGCTCTGGTCTCTGGGTAATCACGTCACCCGGAAATGCAAGCTGCGGTGTTTTGATAAGAAATTTGTGTTAAAAGTTGGAATACCTTGCTTCTGCGTAAGGGAACTTTGCATCTGGCAATCCTGGATTAGACAAAGTAAGGAGTTTGAAGGACTGCTACTGCCGACTGGATTTTCAGTGACCAGGAGGAATCTCCCTGCTTTAGTGCTGAGTGAAATGCAGCAACCACGTCGGGGACAAGAGAGGCATATCATTGAATCATGCATCGCCCGAGAATTAGAGTGGCTACAAACATTAACAACAGCGCGACCAGCAACGCTTGATTACGTCATTTGCAGACTGCAATGATTTAGCAGGTAAGCCTGCCTTGCAGCATGATAACATTTAGCAAAGCTGAACTGAGCAGCACACATTGCCTTGATATGAAGCAGTGGTGTGAAGCGACATATAGTAGTAGTATTCACTACAGGATCGAACAGATCCTCAATCGCTCATGGTGAGTTGAACCAATGCAAAATACACCGACAGCAAAATATATGTAGCGAGCAATTGCCATACAACCTGATGCGAGCCTGACAGCAGCGGTGATTGAGAGGCTAAATGAGACAGAAACAAGCATATTTAAGGAACCCGTCTCCAAGCAATTGGCTTAGGGACTGTTCGTTATTTATGAGAGGGGGGGTATGGTGCAGAAAGGGGGAGGGGTATCAAATATTTTTTTGAGTACTGGGGAGGGACTTGTGTTTTTTATTTTGGCTTTAGGGAGGGTTATACAACATTCATTTTTTGTATTTTGTATATATTTTAAATGCGTTTTTTCGTTCCAAAATTCGTGTTTACTCCCCTATTTATATCTATGGTTTACCTGTATGGTGACTGGACTTGGTATCTCCCATTCCTTCCTTTCACGTAAACCGCTGCTCCTATGCACTGTGTACAGGCCCTCACTCGGTCCTGCTGTTTGCTTGGTGCATTGACTGGAAACGTTTACATATGCAGTTGGCTAGGCTCAGGGCCGGTTCGTACATATAGGCGACATAGGCGACCGCCTAGGGCGGCACTTGGAGGGGCGACAAATTGTGCGCCTTCACTTGCAGCTCTCCAAATATTCTCCAGCGCTCTGCCTCTCATGCTCTTCCCCGCTAGATCCATTCTCTCCCCGCTGTCCGCGGCACGAACCGCCCGCCCTACTATGCCTCTGATTGGCTTACCCTGATATTCTTACCCTAACCCAACCAATCATCACTCCTCATGCCTAAACAAGCACTACTACTAGCCAATCAGAGGCAGAGGAGGGCGGGTCATCATGTCTTCTCCATCCCGCTTGAATGAGTAAAAGAGACATAGCCTACAAGTAGAATAATTTACATCATTAACTTTGGGTTAAGGTAGCCTAGGCCATGTGCTTATATGTGTGTACCAGTATTAGTGTAATCAGTAAATTAGCGCGATATTTCTAACGTTGTTTCTGGGTTCCAAAACAATCTGTTTCCCTGTGCGGTGCGCAGTGCGCACTTTGGCTGCCCATTCATTGGAGAGACCAAAATTCCAAGATACAATATCTGAAGTTTCTCAAAGTTGAAACTACCTCTGCAGTAGTAGCCTACAATGAAACAAGACAGACTTAATGGACTGGCAACAATCTCCATATAAAATGAACTGGCAGAGAGAATCATAATAGAGGATGATTGGATTTATTTAAAGACCTTTGCTGACGCAGCCCCCGCTGGTGTCCACTTCTGAAAGGTAAACAAGCTTTATTTGCCAACAGCTCGTAACAACAACTCACCTTTGTTAAGTTGTGAATCTGCTGATGATATAGGCTATAGGCTAAATACATTGTGAGTCTTATATTACTGTGCTTGCGCCGCCGTGCGCACATTCCGTGTTTTATGCACATGAGAAAGTGGTAGATAAGAGAGATTTGCGTAGTTTGAGGGTCTGAAAAATGTGATTATTTGGAAAATATCTGTGCTGTATCATGACTGCTGTGGTTATTGGAGTTATTATGCAGACCTGTGGCGCGTTATTTTTGTAGGTAGGATATATGGATGTGCAAAATGCCTGCATATTGCGTCATGCATACTTTGATGCTGGTATGGTGTTGCCAATTGGGGGCGGCATAATTTGTTCTCGCCTAGAGCGGCAGAATGGCACGCGCCGGCCCTGGCTAGGCTACTGTAGGCTTTATAACTAGGAGATGAGGCAGTTATTGGGCTGGGTAGCCTACTAAACGTTATATGCCCCCCCGATGTCATAGGGCGCTATCAAACGTTGCCAAATCATCGGAAAAGGTCATATTTTCTTCAATACTACCTTTGGTGTGAATATGATAAAGTGTGGTTATTTATGGTGCATTTATCTCCAGTCACTCAAGGAGGGACATGGAAAAATATTTATAGATCTGGGGAGGGTGAAGGAAAAAAACGAAAACAAAGTCGCCCCTGCACCATACCCCCCCTCTCATAAATAACGGACTGTCCCTTACGACTGGGTTGAGGAGCAATGTGATAGGCTTACACTGGAGGTGTGTGGGGTGAGAGGTGATGAGAGCAGTGATGTGACACTATGCAATTGGTTAACAGAGACTGGGCGGCAACCAGCTGAGTGTTCATTGAAACCCGGGAATTGACAGCTTATTATGATCTTGTGAGTAGATTGAAGAGTGGAGATATAAAGTGAATTAAGGAAGTGTAAAAGATATTATAGTCTTCCTGGCTTGAACTTACGTTGAGAACTACATTTAAATTCAACACACACACGTTGTTGGTGAGGACCTGTAACGTTAACGTTTTTGTTATTTGCGCCATTCCAATTGCTGGTACTAGTGAGAGCCACTGCTTCATTCAGTCGCCTGGCTCTGTGCTGTTAGCACAGAGGCTAATAGTAGCCTATCGAAGCCCGCTGGTCTCCGTGAAGAGCTCAGTTGTCCAGTTTTTAATGAACGCATTGCAATAAATGGCATTACTGCACCGCAGCGACTTCATAAATTATTAATTATTCCCCCCACCCCCGCCAATGACGATGCCATCGTACTTTGTAAATGCAGCATATCACGAAACACACATGCAGAGAAGACGAACAAACAAAACAAGGCTGTGTTTTATATTAAAACAGTGCATACACTGAGTGCATACACAGATACAGTGTATCTGCGTCGGTTGCGCTTATGTTAACTAGCAAGCTAATGTTAGCTTGCTAGCTAACGATAGCTTGTCAGCTAACGTAACGTTAGCGGTTAGCCTTAACAGACCCCGGTCTTAGTGTTAACAGCCGATTAAGTTACCTCGTTTCCTTGCTTCTCAAAAGCTAAGTAATAGACTATTTACGTTATCTTACCGTTGCGACGTTATACTCTCCCTACTCTTGCCTCCATTCACATTGTCCTTTTGTCTTGACGAAGAAAGGCAAGAGAGCGCGGCCTCCTTCTTCTTCTTCCGATAGCAAGAGAGCGCGGTCTTCTCGTCATCCCTTTATAACTGGTAATCTTACCGGTTCAAAGTTCATGAGTTGGGATGTGATGTCACTAGAGCTGGTATTTCCCATTCCAAACTAGCCCCGATGTAAAACATCCAAGATGGCTAATCCGCGCAACAACAGTAGTTATAATCGTATAAATGCTATTTAGCACTTCTGTCTTGTTTGTGTCTCATTTAATCAGCTGTACACACAGCACTGCCTACTTCTATTTGTGTGGACATGAGGCTGCAGTGTTTGTATGCGCAAAATGCCACGAAATGCCTTGTTATCAACTGTTATTGCTAACAATGGCTAGCAACTTTTCTGCAAATGGAATGCTAACAAAACGGATGTGACGTCATTTAGCCTCCACATCCCAGTTCTTCTTTTTTGAGCTTTATGGCGGTTGGCAAACAAATGTATGTGCATTACCGCCATACTCGACTGTAATTTGTACCATCATACTTGTCCATTTTTATTAATTTTTTGTTATGAGCACATGTCTGTTCTAATGTACACTTGTCTGTTTGAATAAAAAAAGAAAGAAAAAAAAAGAAAAGAAAAAAGTGCATTACCGCCACCTACTGGAGTTTTGGCGGTTGGCATTGGAGAACTGGAGGCTCTGATTGGAGGTAACGCAAAACTTCCGCTGCTGAGGTCACGTGACTTCCTATCAGTTACGGAGGGTGGAGGTTGGCCAGCAGCTGCAGCCAGACCCTTCTCCTTTGTTTGCGGAAGCCGATAAATCCATTGAGCAAATCAGCGCAGCGTATTTAGACCATGTGATCACAATGGCTGCCGCTATGTGAAGCAGACAGACTTGTGCCGCCTGAACGGGAGTTTTGGTGGTAAAACTGCTCCATATCACAACTAAGGATGGATATTTTTGACGAAACAGAAGCCATCTGGACGTAAAAAGAAGAGGAAGTCGGACACGTATGCTCGTAACGTGGCGAAAAAAGCGTGACATAGTGGGGGGATCCCATCGGTAGCCTGTACCCACAATAAAGCAAATGTGTGTGAAGCAGCTACGTTGTCTGCTGAAGAGATAGCCGGTATACATCGAGTGCTTTATGTTGCATCAGATAAAGTAAAACAAGATGCCACGCTGCTGTCTTACATGGAGATAATGCCAGTTAAACGCAGGAGACCCAAAGTGGATGATCCAGGCAAACAAAAGACAGCTGAGTGTGAAATACTCCGTTCTGAAGGAGAAAGGAGAGAAGGAGAAGGAGAAAATTCCAGTCTGCAAAGCATCATTCATGCATGAGCTTGTTTTGTGAGTATTTAACATCACTAATGGCTGTGATTATGTTTAGGGTAGCTTTTATTTTATTTCTGATTGTCTGCAGTTTTTCAAATGGAAAATAATAACCTAGAAGCAGTCTATTATGCATAAAGCTTTTTATAATTCACAACTTTTTTTAATGCATAGGCTATAGGGAATGGGCACCGCAAATCATTCTGGGTGCGCCGCCGCCATCTTTGATGGATAACTCAAGTGGATGGGTTTAAGCGCATCTGTCAGTGTCAAAACTATCAAAACGCACCGTCACTCACTCACCCGTCGTCTGTCATCTTCTCTAGAAATGTAAAAATGCAGAAAATACGAGCAAAAGACAAATGTCCATATCGAGATAAGCTCTCGACAGAGGCAAAGGCGCGATACATAGCTAAATTGAAGATAATTAATGATGTTGATCCTTATGAATTAGGGGACAAAGAATGGACGAAGGACCTTGACAGCTTGCCACCCATTACTGTAACCGATATTGGTGCTTACCTCGTCTTTGGCGTTAGTGCCTACACCTGTCAGCAATTTAAAAATTTCAAATCTTTGGAGGCTCATGTACAGTTTACTAACGGGTGGTGATAGATTTCTCTCCCCAATCTATGGTATTTTGATCAAACATTTCTCCATAGGCCCAGTTTGGACTCAACAGGAGGCAGATACTTCAGCATGGCGGCCCTGCATGCTGATATGAAATTCCTGAAGTACACTTGTAGGTCATCGGGTGAGCTGCTGAGGAACCTTTCAACTTTAAGATAAACGTCTCTCCTTCCTGCCAGGAGATATGGTGGCCGTAGGGATTAACCATTAGAAGGTTTAGTGCTGTTTATGGCCGGTCTGGGAAAACATTACACAGGATCTTCTTGGCCGACTGGTTAGTGGACGAGGTGGCCGAGTGGATAAAGCTGCACAAGGACGGTCATTTAGGATAGGGTCGGGGCAGAGGTCACAGAGATCGGCCATATAAGGACAGCACTGTGTATTTTGATGCTTTTACTATGTGTTGATTTTTCCCCCAGAAGAGGACAGGCTCAAAGGACAAGAGCAGAGCAGAGAAGAGGGGCACGGGTTCAAATAGGCTTTTTGGTCTCAGGGAAAATAGAGGTTCAGTGGAATGTGAAATGGTAATAAAGAGATGATTGGATATCTGATATGAAATAAAGTTTAAGAGCATACATTAGATGCGCTGATTTTTCCACAGAGAAGAGAAGATATGCTCAAGTACACAGCACCAATGAGAGGAGTCTGATGTCTGATGTTGTGTGTTGATCAACTTCAATTTGTCCCACTTGCTGCACGATAGGAGAGTGCTATAGGGTAGATAAATAATAGCCTATTGTTATTATTGCAACTATAGATTGGAAAATAAAGGTATAGTCAAATTAGTTGATAAGTGGTAATTGATAAGAGTTTCTCATCCGGTTTAAACAGGGTGAGTTTTTCTCTGTTTTGATTGAAGAATACGCTCTTATTCTGGTTACATCCTTAGGGTGGTTACAGACCAAGAGACAGTAAGTCTGAACTGTAAGATGTTTAAATCCAGTTCAGACTGGGATTAACCCATGATTTAGCTGAATTTGATCTTATCCAGAATATAGTTTAGTTTATCAAGTCTAACAATAACCTTACATAATGTTCTAAACTAGGACTTTAATAGGTAAATAGCTAAATTAGCTGACCCAAATTATAAGAATCAAAATAGGAATTTAAATATATCAAGCTGGTAATATTAGCAAATAAATTGACAGTTGCTTTGGTAGATAGGAAATAAAATGGATGACCAGTATTCAAGTGAGGGTTAGTGCTGTGACCTCCAGTGGGAGAGCCAGGTCACAGGATGTGGACAGAGGGGGAGAAAAACACGCCTGTCAAGTAGGTGACCACCAATGACAGCCCAAGCAGTGAAGGATGTCCCCAGATGGAGGAGGAAACCTGCGGGGAGAGACCAGCCCACAAGAAAATGCAGTTTAAAAGTCCAAGCAAAATATTAGAAGGGGTCGGTTTGCAGGGGTCTTCTTTTGACCTGCTACATATTTTGCTGTGAGGGAAAGACCACTGGAAATCCACCTCTGAGATCTCTGAATGGGGTAATATAACTTGACCTGTCTTTGTACTTTATGCAAAATTCTCTATATAAAATAATGTTCTAAATATCAGAATTGCTTGTTGTATTGATTTTTCATATATCTGGAATAATTGGACACTGGAAAGGTATTAACATATGTCACACCTTCTGATTGGAGTGGGCTGTTTTTAATTAGGTTGAACGAGGTACAGAAAAACCCTTTCCATCAGTGGGTGCAGGATCTTCAGATACACAAGCCAAATGCTAACGACCAAATCATCCGGACAAAGGTATGCTAACGCAACTGAATGTAAACAAAACTAGCAAAATGAAACATAACGTTAGCCATTGTGTCTGTGGCAATGTGACATTTGTTTTTACTTGTGTGGTGTTGTTTTGAGTTTAGAAATTCCTTTTACACCTACACTAAAATGCCAAAACATTGTAGTCAAACCCTTCACTGTGTGACAATGTCAACAGTGACATCAACAATTATGTCAGATGTAACATTTATGACATCACAATTTCAACACTCAACAGTGACATCATCTAACACCCAGGGTACTGGCTTGTGCCAAAATCTTGAGCTGAGCATAGTCTACAAGCATCTCACACACCAGGGACCCCTAAACGGACACAAATTAGACCACAGACCCCACAATTGATAAGAGTTTGTCCTAGAGCCCCCCCCCCCCCCCCATCTGATAAGATGTTTGATTTTAGATGTTTATTCCAGAAAGTCTATGGAAGCCATGACAGTGCTCAGCTTCACACATCTGTCCTCAGGTCCTGCACTCACAGCGCCTCAGTGAACCCCCTCTGAAGCCATGGGTGATTTCAGGCACAGATGGCCACATCGAGAGCGCACACTGCACATGCATGGCAGGCTTGGCTGAGTCTTGTACTCATGTTGCGGCCCTGCTATTTAAGGCAGAAGCAGCTGTGAGGATGCGGGGGACAAAAACCGTCACTGATGTCCCATCATACTGGATGATGCCCAGTAACCTAGATAAGGTTTGTGGTTATTAGTTACAAGTTTATTATTGTGTTATCTGCAAGTGCATTCAAGCCGTTTGGGGTTATACTATTTCCATAAAGTGAACATTCACTTTTATCAAACTTGAAGCATGTTGATTCTAAATCAGAACAGCAAAACAAAAATGTGCAACTTAACTAAACTAATACAAAACTATTAAAACATGTTCTCCTTTGCTCTAGAGGTTGGTGCAGAAGTGGGCTATAACATTGACTACACCACTGCTTCTGCGAAACAGAAGACCCTAGATGGAGCCATCAGAACTGGCGATGCAACACCTTTGCCGAAGAGAGTGCGGGCTAGCACCAACGACACTCCTCTGGCCTCCATGGGTGACATGGCACAGCTGCTAGGAGACATCCATCAACACACAAAGGGTGTTTGTCTGACGGGTATGAAGGATTACTGGAGGCATTATGTAGATCCTGTGAGGCCATCTGTAGTTCCTAAGTCCCTCCCCCGGCACCTTCGTGATCCCAACCTCGATGGCTGTGACCTGTCTGCACTCCAGTAGCACTGTTTGGAGTTGGAACAGACTGCTGAGGTTACAGAGGAGCAGGCCATCACTATAGAGGAACAGACAAGGAAACAGCACAAGTCCTCAACCTGGTTTTAGTAGAGCACCTAGGAGGGGTCCACGAGCACCCCCCTGATATATTTTTCTAACCTGGATTTTTGGCATCCCTAGGACCTCTAAAATAAAGATTTTGATGATCCCAAGAACAAAACCTGTCCAAAATGTGTTTTTTTCTATGTTTTATTACCCAATGAGACCTGCAAGATTGCTGGCAGGAGTGCTAGTGACTCTGTCTTTCAGAGAGTGTAGCTCGCTCAGTTTTTGAGCGAGCCCAAAGATACACATACCATTTGATTCTAGACAACCTCAGGTTTCCAATGACACCAAGCTTTTCATGGTACCTTGTTGGAAAGGGGGCTAAATACCTACTGATTCAAAGCTAGACAACATTTTGGTGAGGTAAAAACTGGCATCACCATTTTCCAAATGTTCCCTTGACCTGTCAACTCAATATATGTTCATGGAAATGGGTTATATGGGTACCTACAAGCCTCCCCTGTACAGATATGTCAAATGTATGCTAATCTCAAGCCGTTTTGGGCAAGAACCATGCAGTCTTCTGCATGCAGTACAAATATGTAATTTTCGCCTATTGTAAAAAATGTGTATTTGACTATTTCTGCACATAAGAATTTCTTAAACAATAGTATAATTGCATAAATTGGGTATGTCTGGACAGCTGAGGCTTTTTTGCATCCATTGAGCCCAGATGTAAGCTATTCATTTGTGAGCTTTGTAGGGACAAAGTTCACAAGGTAAAAATGTGATAGTTTCTTGTCTTGATCAATAAATCAGTCACTCTTTGAAATGAACTTCAGAGGATTTATTCAATAACTTGTAAATTTGCAATCACCAACTAGACACTGGGGGTATGCCCCCTAGAGAATTCCTCTAGTAGGAAGCTTAGTTTTAGTAGTCCTCTTCATCATCATTAATATCCGCTTCAATGGTCTCGTCTTGCTCTTCTTCCTCCTCTTCACTATCGGTCTCCTTTGCAAGGATGTCAACCAGAGATGTGGGCATGATGGGTCCAGCAGTCCATATAGGCTCAAGTACTCCCTCCTCATTCCTCTCCCATCCCTGGTAAAAATCAATGAGTAATTTATACATTTTCTTGTTATATGTAAAAGAAAAAGCAAAAAAAGCAAACACATTTAACAATTTCACCATACTTACCTGATCTGGGTCATATGGTTTGGGCCGCTCAAAGATGGGTGTATAGCTGCCCGCTTATAGCCTGCCACTCTATGGTTGCAGCGATCAAGGTGGGTGGAGAGACAGCACTGCGGTGGTGGGAGACGTCCAAGGTCCACCTTAGACATAGCCGAGAGGGACTCATCCTCTCCGACCATCTTGCGAATCATCTTCACCCGCACTGCATCAACTGTCTTCTCACGACCATGGCCATACATGAGGCATGTGAAACTTTCTAGTTCCTCCTTACAGCTGCTTGGCACACACCATGCCACACCAAGTTCCCTGAAATATGAAAATGCATTTTAATATCAAGTGTCATTTGGATCAAGGAATTGAAATTATGAAAAGAGAGCCATGTCACCTGAATGCAGCCTGGTACTTGGGATTCTTCTGAAGCTTCTTCAGTGGTCCAACTTTGCCCTTGCCCTTGAAGGAGCTGGTGGAATCTTCACCACTGAACACTAGTACCCAAGTAAGGTGTCACAGTAATCAGAGCCAAGATCATTTGCCAGCTGAGTCACATTCACCAGTTGCCTACCCTTGCCAGTACCAATGTCAATGTACACTGTTAACTTCATGTTCCTTGCATGGTACAGCAAGATGAACAAGACATCACTGTCTGGCGTGCGGACAACTGCCGATGTGAACCCTAGCTCAGCTGCATGGTTACAGTAGAGAATGATTCTCGTATCCGTCTCTTCTTGGTTTGACCTCAGGCTGTGGATCTCCTCCGATGTGACCTGAGACATAAAATTGAACATAAATTTTTCTCATTTTTGTGAATGTTTTAGAGGTATACAATAACTGTTTGAGTAATTTATGAATTTACATTGTTGATTTACCTCGCCACTTGCTGCTGAGAGGGAGTAGGCCCTGCCTTCTACACATATGATTGCTGTCCCACAACGTGCCAGCCGCTCTGCTGACCCTTCAGAGCTCCAGACTCGGTAGAGCAGCTGACAAAACTGCTTCTTGTTTTCTTCATTTGCTAGAAACAGCTTGAAATCTTGTGCACGCACTGTCTTGGGCCCCTCGATGATGCATCTCTCTAGTGGCTTTGGAGAGATGAAAAGCTTGGTCTCATTGGAAACCTGAGGTTGTCTAGAATCAAATGGTATGTGTATCTTTGGGCTCGCTCAAAAACTGAGCGAGCTACACTCTCTGAAAGACAGAGTCGCTAGCACTCCTGCCAGCAATCTCGCAGGTCTCATGGGGTAATAAAACATAGAAAAAAACACATTTTGGACAGGTTTTGTTCTCGGGATCATCAAAATCTTTATTTTAGAGGTCCTAGGGATGCCAAAAATCCAGGTTAGAAAAATATATCAGGGGGGTGCTCGTGGACCCCTCCTAGGTGCTCTACTATTTGCATCACGGGCAGGCAGAGTAACAGCTTCTAACATCCATGCTGTACATGGCACTAACATCGACAAGCCAGCTCTGTCCACTGTCAAGAAGGTGTGTTATCCAAACAAACAGTTGGTGACTCCGGATACCAGATGGGGACTCACGCATGAGGACGAGGCCAGGACGGTGTACCTAGCCAGACAAGCGCAACATCATGTCAACCTGAAAGTGACACAGTGTGGTTTTGTCATCAACCCACTGTTCCCACAGGTTGGAGCATCACCAGATCGCCTCATCTCATGTCAATGCTGTGGCAGCGGCTGTTTAGAAATCAAATGTCCCAGTAAATACAAAGACAGTGAGCTCCATCATTCCTGTCACACATTTGACAAATCCTTCTGTCTCCACGCAGTTGATGGCAACCTAGACCTAAAAAGAAACCCCCCATACTACAGCCAGGTCCAGACACAGATCTTTGTCACAGGGACACAGTTCTGTGACTTTGTTGTGTGGACAAAGAGGGACTGTGTTGTGGTGCGTGTCTTGCCAGATCAGGAGTTTTGGACATCGCTTTTGGGGAAGGCTCAGGAGTTTTTCCGGAAGGTTTCCCTCCCTGAGCTTGTGGCACACCATTTCACTCAAGCAGCCTCTGCCTCAACCTTAACAGGGCCTGTGTCCACTGCACAGGCTGTGTCACAGCAACATACAGGCCAACCAGCTCATGCAGTGGCAGTCCTAGGTGAAAAGGAGAAGAAGAAAGAAAAAGGCCAAAGAAAAGCAAGAGAAGGAAGGAAGAGAGAGGAAGAAATGGAGGAACAAAGGAAGGGAGCAAGATGAAAAGCAAGAAAAGAAGAGGAGGAAGAAGAAGAGGAAGAAGAAGAAGAAGAAGAAGAAGAAGAAGGGGGATGTGGTGCCTCTGTCATGGGCCTGCGCGTGACAATGGTGGCCTGTGACCACCAGAACTGTACAATGCAGTGGTTCCACCTAGGCTGTGTAGGACTTACTCATCCCCCTGCTGAAGATGAGCTGTGGATTTGTCCATCTTGCCCCCAATAGATACACACTTTTTTTGAAAAACCTATTTTGTTTGACATTACAATAACCAGAAATGAGGAATGCTGTAATGTTTGATTGGTTGAATGAATACAAACCAGAATTGTCTTACCTTGGTGTGCAAATCTGCAACAGTTCTCATTGCAGTTAAGTGGACTTAAACAATCATTGCACAGTTGTGAAACCATGTATGTCTAGTGTAATTCATACTTCATACTGCCTGCTTTAAGATTGAACATGTTCACTTCTTGTTCTCTTTCTGCCTCCAACATTAAGTAGACAGAGAAAAGGAAACAGTTGAAAAGCTAGATTATTCTAACATAATGTTCATTGAAAGGAAATCAAAAAAGGCACCATCAATATTGCCAAGGTTTTGGCATATTTCATTGTGTAGATTTCACATTTATGTTCACCCAACACAGAGGTTGCTTTTGCTGAATTCAAGCAAATTGTTATCTAATAAAACATCTACAAAACAATGCTGATTTATTTTGCATGATTTCACAAATCTGAAAACTGTAAACAGTAAAAAACTAAAACAGAAACCAGTTAGATTTGTTGATTTTTTTTTAATGTTTGAACAGTCACTTGTTTTGCTATGCTATTTTTGATGGTAAGAAATTGGCACAGCAAAGTTATGAGAAGGCAACCTTTTTCTTTTACACAAGTACATTTTGATAGTTAATATAATCTGAGCCATCCCTTCTATAAAATAACAAAATGAAAAAGAAGTGTATGATTTCTGGAGAACTGAAATATGTGACACTGTCACGAGCAAAGCCCACCTTGGGCAATAGACACTGAACCAAATACACTGTTCGTTTGATCCCCCAAAGGCACACACACACACACAACAGGCCGGAGTCAGGTATTGAAAAAAGATAACAGCTTTTATTACATAAATAGTATTAATACACAGCAATTCATAAAATGTACAGGCCTAAACAATCAGTCTTCCCCCCCCCACGTCTCACTGACTCAAATGTGAGGTGATAGCCTATCCACGCCAAAGAACACCGATGTAAGACTGTGCTAAACCTCCTCTAATCTATAAGGCCAAGAGTGCCAACAGAACACACTCAGTGGTTAAGGCAATCACTCTAACACTGCACTCAGAATTGACGGCACACAGCACTTCTATGAAACCACACGTAATAAAGACACAACTACACAGGACACTTCCTATGAAGACACTGCGGGGTCTAGGACAACAGGACTACACGTGAGGCTTCTATGAAAACACACTGCAAAGTCTGGAGGACATGACCACACACGTAAAACTTCTATGAACCACACTGCAAAGTCAGGGCATAACACACGTGAACTTCTATGAAACACACTGCAAAGTCTCCAGGACGTGACTACACACGTGAAAGTTGTACTAAGACACTGCAGGGTCTACACAAGTGTTGTCCTGTGCGTGTGGCACTTTTAAACAAGAAAATCACTCCAAGGGAAATTACTTCCAAACACAAGTGAAACACTCGGGGGCTCTATAATGGCAATACAGATAAGAGAAAACTGCTATAACTCAGTGGGTGCTGCTGGCCGGTCGCTAAACCTATACATAAATGAATACAGTGACAATGATAAGGGGCAGGTCGGCTGTAATAGGCTAAAAACGTAGATGTCCGCTCTCGGTCGGACCCCTCCGGCCGAGAGAATAAAAACTGTCCGTCTCACCCCTTCCCATATAAAGCACAGAGTCTTTAATCGATTCAGTCCGGCGTAGCGGGGGCGGGGCGGTCCGGGTGACGAACAAGTCCGAAATACTGGTCCGAAGTAGATGCGGCCACGGGAGACGTCTACACGGATGGGACGATCCGGAGCCGGGAAACTGACAGGACACACAAAGCAGGAATCAACACACACAGCTTTCCAGGGCACACACGCACAAGTTGCCAGTGATGGCTATTTGACTTTCCTTTTTTCAGGAAATAGCGAGCGTTGTAAGGAGGTTCTTTTGCGGTTCCAACGCTGCCGCGATGACCGTCCTCCCTCTAGCCGTCCAGGTCCTGTATCTGGCGAAAACACAACAGCGGGGATCAGTGACTTTTTCCGTTACCGGACTCACGCTCTCAGACTGCGATGGATGGCTGTCCCACTTTCCTTTCTCAGGAAAATAGCGAGCGTTGTATGTCTGTTGTTGGCCTCTCCCCGCTGGCCAGTAGATCTCAATACGTCGGACCCCCCGTCTCGCCAATCCGCTGTAAAGGTCCGGTCCTCCCTCTCGTCCCACACCGGTGTGTTGTGTTCCGTCTGCCAGGTTGCCTCCTGCCATCGGTTAAAGGCCGAGTTATAAACCCTCTCTCCGCCAATCAGCGCAGCCCCCTGGAAAGTTGGCACTCAGAGCTGATGTGCTGCACCTGTGGACAATCTTAAGACACCCCCCACAGTCCATCCAAAGCCCAACCCAGGTAACCCATATCCCCAGTCTCAGTCTCTATACATCGTGCAAATCATGACATGTATACAGTATAAAATAACATAGTCCAATGGCGACAACACCAGCTGGCCTTTTGACCCTCAATTAGGCCGAGGGCATTTTTCTGATTTTTACAGATTCTGAAATGGCAGACTGTAAGCTTTTAAATGATGTGTCACACATTGTAATCTGAAAAAAATTGAAGGAGATATGCTTATTTGATTGTTCACACTCTGGGAAGCAGGAACTGAGAAATCTGCTCCCAAAGTTTGAGAAGTTTTTCACACCTGGGACAGCCAGCCAAGGGGGAGTGAACATTGGCTCCTCATTTACATTGACCACTCCCAACAGCTGATAACTGTCACTCTGACACACTGGGACACAGGCCACAAGTAAGACAATGATAGAATGTAATAGCCTACTGTTTAGGTGATGGGTTTCATAAACTTTCTGTAATAAAACATCTGAAAGCAAAAATCTTATCAAATGGGGTACGCGTGGTCTAATTTTGAGGTATCCATGCTTTTATCACTTCTCATCTGGATTATTGTAATTATTATTACATGTGTGCCTATTATGTTCTTTTTGGGCTCCTTGTGCAGAGAAAATTCCCTGAGGGGCAATAAAGGTTTCATTTATATAATAATAATAATAGGATATAATATGAATAAAGATTTGATAAGATACAGGAGCTGCTGAACAAAAATAAAACACACACACACACACACCGTGGCTAGCAGGCCTCGCTAGCACGCTAAAGTTTTGTTCTCAACAAGAGATGTGTGTGTTTCCCGTGTTTCCCCACATTGATTGTTACAGTTGATCTGAAAATAGGCGAATAATCTATGGTTTATGTCCCGCCAAAGAACTTATTGATAAGAAGCGCTGGAGAGGGTCAATCGCACACAAGAAACCCGCCATTTTGGAGACACCCATGACGATGACACCACGCAAAAGGGGACGATTTTCGGGCCAAAATGGCGGCAGCGCTGAGCTAACACTCACTTATTTCTTTGCTTCTTTGTGTACTCTTCGACTACTCCACATGTCAAAACGTGCTAAAACATTTATATTATACAGCCACCAGCACTCATAAATGCTCAATTTAACCCTTCAGGGTTCATACACATTTTGACCAATGGATTTCCATGACTTTTCCAAGTTCTTAACCTGTATTTTATGCACACCTGGGGTAACTAACGCTAACGTTACATGCAAGCTAACGTAGCTAGCTGCTAGCTACGTTAGCTTCACGTTACCTTGCATGTAACGTTAGCGGTTGCTTTTGGAGACACAAACCATGGACGTTTCATTTTGAGTAATGCATGAGGTTCTCTATGGTTTACGCAAGCTCTGGGAGTATGAAGTGCTTTAAATGCGGGGATTTTGGTCACAACAAGCTTGTGGACCGCTGCCTGCTGAACTACTAGCTAGGTAGGCCACAACCAGCTAGCCACCACACAACAGCTAACGTTAACGCCAAACAAATCCGCAACTCCACCCCATGTTTGGTTTAGCGTAACGCCAGCTCAGACTTTCCCCTAATCTCAGAAACCTTGCGGGACATGTATTGCAAATTGCAATAGTGGTTGTTTTGTTATAATTTGAAACAGTCAGCCACACTGTCTGGCGGCCATGTTTCGCCTGCTTGGGTTGTTGTAAACAGAGCTTTACACCCCGCTCCCATGTAACACGCTGAATTCTATTGATGTGACTCATTGGCCGAAACTCGGAACAATAGAGACATTATAGCCAGTGAAACGCCGCATGCAAATGAGCTTGAGTCGCCTCAGCTAGGCGACTCAAGCCTGAAATCTTGATTTTTTAAATGGCTAAATATACCTATTTACTGATTCTAAAACGACTCAATTTTATGTGGAATGGATAGTTCAAATAATATATTTTGTACTATTGGAAAAAAAGCAAAACCACATTTTTTCAAGAAAATACTTTTGACGCTCTGCTGCACAGAACTGCCACGGCCGAATTACGGTACCTTCCGACCGCCGGTGTCACATATATATAATCAAGGACCCAACACAGAGACATGGATCAAGGTTAATTAGTTTCCAACAATATTAAGAGAACGTACACAAGCTCACAGACAAAAATAGATACATTGAATGTGTCAACATCTGAACTGTGCTGTGATGGTAAACTATGTGGTCTCTTACCAATACCTTCTCAGAAAAAGAAAAAAAATACTGTGGAGACATGCTACCTACATTCAAGCACTAGCTTTCAAGGGCCATATCTATTTTCCCAAACTTTACAGGCCTTGATTTTGTGTCATCAAATTCACAAACTTCAAGGATTTCAAGGACCTTTGGGAACCCTGAATTGTGGAATTAGACTACGAATGACACTCTAATATCACAACTAAAGGGTGCAGCTACTAACGTGGCTGCATAACCACACTGGGGCACATGTTGGTAAATGCACAGCACACTGTGACAACCTTGTCGATGAATGTCATATCCTCACCCTCACATGGAAGCACCATATTGATTGGAACCGTTTCGTGGATCATTTGATACTTGTTTCTGATCGTCCCTATGACCCTCTCCACATGAATTCTCAGGTGTGCAATCTCTCGTGTCAGTTCAACATCCCGTGCATCCAATTGACAACGGCCTTTAGTAAAGGCAGGTATTTTAACTTCTGCACACATAAGCCCAACACTGTCCCTTATATCAAACCCACGATCTGCCAAAATTAAGTCTCCAGGAAGAAATTTGTTGAGAAGCCCACTATTTTCAGTAATATGCTTATCACTTGTACGCCCCCCCCAACCCTTTGAGATGAAAGATACTGCACCCTGTGGTGTGATGCCAATTAAATATTTATTTGTGTGATGGTGTTTATACTGTGAGAATGTCTGGGCCTTTGCTTTTAGATTGGACGGCTTCTCAATGAATATCTCAAAGCAGTCAATAATTACTGCAACACGATTACCAAACGCCTCCACAAATTGATGCGGCATAGTACCCTGCAAGTATTCTCTCTCTGGCCAGTGCACTAAAGGGGTAAGGCGGGCATACAAAACATTTATGGTCTCTGTGAATGTGGAGGAGATGTTTTTTCTGCCAACACAGAAGTGCTGGACAGGGAGATTCAGCCTCAGACGCATGAGGGCTAGCAGCAGCATCTGGAAAGGTGACATTAATCTTCTTGTTTGGGGAAGAAACGGCCTGATATGGGTTAATACACTCATGAGGATCGCAAAACATGGAAGTCCTGTATAGTATTTGACTTTTGTGTCATTATCTTGCAGGAACTTTTCATTTAACTCTCTGTTTGTTAGCTTTGCTTTCAGTTCCAGGTTCTCTCTCAGCAGGCGGTTGATTTCATGTTGCCTCAGCTTGCAAAAGTCACATTCAATCTGTGGATTTTCATTCTCTTTGGCTGTCTCGTCATCATCAACCTGCTGTTCAGCCTGTAGGTCGTCGGCTCCAGTGGGCTCTGTGTTTGTATCTCTGTGTGCTAGTGGTTTCTTTTTCTCTTGTCTGTTTACCAGTCTGTTGAAACGCTCAGTTGTTGAGGCCGTTAGTTCAGTGTGTCCCAGCAGTAGAGATGGAGCCCAATCTGGATGTGCCTCCTGCATTTCATATGATGGTTTACCTGTAAACACATGATTGGAGTCATACTGTCAGCCTGGGTGCAAAATTATGACATTTGTTGTCACAACCAGTGTTGGGAAGTAGCAAAGCTACTAGCTTAACTACATTTCTCAGTAGTGTGGGGACATTTCTCTGGGGAGAGTTTCAAAGTAGCTAGATTATATAATGTGGATTAGCTGGGAGCTTAGCTTTCTACATTTTCAATGTCACTTGCCCAACACTCACAACTGTTGTCATTATTTATTTGTAACTTACGAGAGACAGAGATATTTTCGTTAGCTGTTAGCTAGCTAGAAAGAGGAGGAGATAGCTTAACATGCATGCAGAATCAAGTTAGTTAGCAAAATAATAAACTTACCAGAATGAAAATGAAGAGCAGACCCTCATCCACGGGGGAATTTTGTCGAAGGTGATCTTACTCCTTCTCACAGCTGCCACCCAGGCCATTCGGCGTCTCTTTGTGAGGTTGGCTACCTGCTCTCCTAAGTGCCTTTTCCATGATGGAAATTAATGAAAGGTAATGCCATTATCCTTCTTCTGGTTGGTTTGTTGGTCATGGGACTGGCTGTTACAGCCCAATACACAACAATGTTGACCGACCATGGTGGAAGTTGCTTGAGTTGATTAACCAAGTTGATTCTGCACACAATCCTGCGTTCGGGGTCTGAACAAAAGTAAACAATAGTTTGAATGAGCGCGCGCTGTGTGTCTCTGGGCGTATCCATCAAAGATGGCGGATTTGCGTTTGCTGACGTCACTTGGTCATTCCCTATAGACTAGGCTACTAATGCCCTGTCATTTCCTCTAAATCATAGGTCACTAATAGGCGGACCGCAGTCCGAATCCGGACCGAGTCGCCGTCCTATGCGGACCCAGACCTATAAGCTGTTATTATATTGAGATTCTTCTTCAATGTTGAAGTGTTTCTATTTTTTAATGGCGCAGCTTTTCTGGCTATTCTAGCATTTACGGTACTGGTTTAGAGTCTCACGTGACGTTACTCGGCCAATGAAATTTACATTCCAGCCATTCAAGATTCTTCCGTGCGGCAGCGCTCCACTCTGCACACACACATTACACACACACACACACACACACACATGAGGGAGAGAAAACCGAGACACGTTGGAGAAATAGGTGAGACACAAGAAGTATGGCGTGCTCTAAAAAGAGAAAAGTGGAGAGAACCAAGTTTTTAATAAAGAATGGACAGATTTGTCCATGTTTATCCTCCCCACGCCAGTTCAAAGCCTGTATGTCTGATCTGCTGCGATACACTTATTAAAGCGGCAATGTGTGTTTGTGTGTGTGTGTGTGTGTGTGTGTGTGTGTGTGTGTGTGTGTGTGTGTGTGCGTGTGTGTGTGTGCGTGCATGTGCGCGTGTGTGTCTGTCTGCCTGCCTGTCTGTCTTGTCTGTCTCCCTCCCTCCGCCCTTCCCAGTACAACTAACTGTCCACAGGCTGCAGTCTGGTTGAATTGTTGGTCACCTTGCCTGGTTTAGTTTGAATGAGTTCAGACAGGTAGTTTGGTTAAATATGAGTGTATTCTTGGTTAGCTAGTCTGTTGAAACAAGGATGTGTTCTTTGTGAAATTAGTCATCAACTAGTCAGGTTAAATATGAATATTCCTAGTCAGCAACTCATCTACTCTCAGAACAGAAGAGGAGGTGTAAAAGCTGTTCAATTGTTCAAATATGTTGAGATTGTTTTGGTTGAGACTGCAAAAACCAGAAAAATGGAAGCTCAAGCTGCTACTTTTATTAAATTTTTCTTAAGCACTTTATTTTAAGATGCGTTTTCAAACACTTTCTGCTATATGTGTTTTTTATATTTAAATGCAGCCCTTACTTTACTTGAAAATATTAATATATTAATTGGGGTTAATTGAGGGAGAAATCCACAAACGCTACGGATTAGCCTCCCGAAAATCTGTGTAAATATCGACGCGGCCTGGGGTCCTTCAGGCTAGAGCGAGGTGCTCGGCGCAGCCGAATGACGTGCAACGCACAGGCCTTCTTGAGGCATCCTCTCTGCCTCTGGATCAGTGGCGTGCCTGACCAAGGCAAGATTTTTGCTGGTGCCCCCCCAAAGAAAATATAATAAAAATTATATTGCAGCTAATTCCCCCACTGCAGTGCAGGCTCACAAATCGTTCCCCAGTGGCGCTGGAAGTACTTTTAGGTAGGGGGTGCTCTAAGGAAGGGCAGCGCCAAAGAAAATTTTATGTTTTTTGGACTTTCATCCATATTTAGAAGAATATTTAATTTTAAATTAACATTAGGATTATACTGTTGTGATGTCATTATTCAGTATCTTCTCCTTTTCTCACTCACTTTCATGTAAGCACCTGCTCTCCCTTTAGTCGTTTTACACTACAACAGACAGCAACACAGGCATAAACACTGAACTTATTATTATTATTATGGAAAACCAGATTATGATGAAAATCAAACACTTTTGAATAGAGAGTGTATGAAATAAGATTCGAGCTGGGAAGCACAAACTGTTTTTTAATGCATTTTGTTGGTGGTATAAACACAAGACAGCCAAATCCAACAATTTCGAAAATCTCATTTCTTGCCACCAGGGGGTGCTGCAGCACCCTCAGCACCCACCTTCCAGCTCCCTTGGGCCCTTCCCCCACTCTGGGGAAAAGCTCCGAGCAGGTAGAAGGGGGCGTGGCCGCGCAGGGGGTGGGGTGGTATGGATTAGGGACCATGGTGAAAGTGCTGCAGCCCAGGCAGCCAGAAAGCCAGAATTAGAAAATTGATTTCACTATTATTTAACACGTTCACTGCCGTGGACGAGATATCTCGTCAAGCAGAAACCAACGGTTGACTGCCGTGGACGAGATATCTCGTCCAAAAAAAAAAAAAAAAAAATTGACGGTGGGACGTGGATCTAACCCTTTTACATCTCCTATAAAAATATGGGAGGTATTGAATGTGTATAATCTATTTTACCGACCCAAGTGGCGACAGTGCTCTCCAGACGAGAGAAAGCCAAGAAAAAACAGCCGCGTGAGGAAGCCAATCTCATGAAAATGGATTGGCGAAAACGCTTTCGCTTTCGCTGGGAGCTGGCGGTGGGGGATTGCAAATTTGCATAATAGATTATGGGTGCAACACACTTTGAAACACCAGCAGAAAGCCCCCGAATCGCATGCAGCTTCATCAAAGCTCACAACCGAAAACCCAGAAACGAACGAGCCCGATTTTATAGTCTAATCCAGACTCGCCCGACGAGCGGCCGCGCCAGCAGCAGCAGCACAGACAAACAGGCAACAGAAACTCGCCTGTGAGACAAACACTGCAAAGCCACCAGAGACACACCTACGGAGGGAGGAGTTTGAAGGAGAGGGGGGTGCGGGTGCTATGGAGGAAATTACTGTTCAGAACGATATTGTTTAGATGTCTGATGGCTCACTAGTGCCAAAAATAAATGGTTAAAGTGACTGTTCTGCCTGTTCTATCGAATCACGCACGCACGCACGCACGCACACACACACACACACACACACACACACACACACACAAACACACAATACAGTATACACACTTGCCCAAGGGCACCCATAATCACAGGCACGTGAGGTGGTTCTAAAAATCCATTTATCTCAAAACTCTCTGAAAATCTCTGAAACCATGCTGTATTCAACTGCTAATGCCTACATAACTACTAACTCTACAAACTAACTCTTTTAGACAGAGAAAGCACACATTCTATTAGTTCTTTTGAGATATTTTGTGTCCACAAAATCCTAGAAGAAAATAATCCTCGGCTCTTGAAAAATGAGCCAGAATCCTCAAAAAAAACCTTGGCAGAAGCTACCTACAGTAAAAAAAAAACTGCTGGCAGTGAATGTGTTAAAGACTTAAGACGTTGTTGTCCTTATTTTTTGTCTACCATTGCAAAATAATAGTAGGCCTATTATCATGAAAAAGTATTTGTAAAAAAAAAAAAAAAATTACCCTCTCTGGTGCCCCTAACGGCTCAAGCGCCCCTAGCATTTGCCTAGTTCGCCTAATGGACGGCACGCCACTGCTCTGGATGCCTTTGCCCCGGGAGGGCCTGCATGGTGAGACGAAGGAGGAGAGCGGCCGTTAGACAACCCATAGCGCCTTAGAGCCTCCATGCACCGAAGGGTCTCGCAATACTGCGGTGTAGCACTAGCTCTATTGCAGCGGATTGGGCGTGATCGGCCCTTCCGCGGGCAACGTTGCAGACAGAGTAGGAGGGCTGATCCGTGTGCGGCTGCTTCTGGGATGCGGGTCGGGGTCTTAATCTGCCTCGGCTGGGTCTACTGGGCGAGGGTGTATGTTGACAGACCCGAAACACCTTACGACCCCAGTCAACATCACTGATGACGCGTCCCAGCGCATGCTGAAGTATGTATTTATGTAACATTGTTGAAATTAATTGAGTTGTTCTTTGTTGCTGACTACATACAGACATTGATACAACTATTAGGGTATTTTATGGCACTGAATCATAATGCAGGTTAGACATTACGATGTTGCAGAACTTTGCTTGATTTTCTCAAACTGGACCTCTCTGAATTCTAATTGAATACCCCTGCTGTAAATAATAAAAGATGACGAAATGTTTCCTGGTTACATTAATTCACATTACACCATACTGCCATACAACTATTACATTATATAAGTTAATTACAGGACATCTTAACTGAATAATACAGTAGGCTATGTCATCCATTCAAACATTTGACACTTTTGCAATGATCTGATCACAACTTTTTTAATGCATAGGCTATAGACTACGCTACTAGCTTATTTTCCATTTTTCCCTATTGCCAGAATTCCAATGATGTTTTGGCTACTGATTTACTGGCTAAGCAGTTGCGATGGGAAGGGGGGGGGGGGGTTAGCCTACATCAATCTAACGTATTCAATGTTACTTCATCATTCAGTCTTGCCCAGTAGGATATCCAGTAGTACTCAGTATTCACTCTATTACTCCATTTCAATCATGAGAGACCAGTGGGTAAAATTGAACAAGCAAGCTTTATTCACAAATGGCATGGCAACTAATTATATGGCATGGTAGCATGGCAACTGATTCTTTGGCGTAATGACTCCGTGGTAAGATGCCTCTCTTCTTGTGGTGAGAGAGGAGGGCATCTGCTCAGACTAGGATAGAGAATCCCCCCTGTAGGGAATTCTTCAGGAGTCAAGACGTTGGTGGTGGGTGGGGCGAAACACAGCTTCAGAGGATGGGATACGATCAGCCCAGGTACAGCGACCATGAGGTGAAGGATCAGGGAAATAGGATGATGACACGCTGACCATGGCTATATGTACTGCCACGTCATAGCCTCTGCAGTGACGTCATAACCAACGTCATATTGACATATTGACAGGGGCTGATTGGCTATTGAGGATGGGGTGATGAGTCAGGAGACACACGTCATAACGGACGACACACTTGGATTACACTTGACTTATGATGAGCGCTGATGCCTATTGTGATATGAGGTAACATGACTGGTTCTCATCTTGAAACTAGGTCGAGACCAACATTTCAATCATGAGAGACCAGTGGGTGATTCTTTGGCGTAATGACTCTGTGGTAAGATGCCTCTCTTCTTGTGGTGAGAGAGGAGGGCATCTGCTCAGACTAGGATAGAGAATCCTCCAAAATGAAGGACTCACTTTTAGAGACAAGTCCGGGCTTCCGGGCTTCCGGGCTTCCGACCACACATTCTACACACTCTCATACGCACAGGCACACATGCACACACCCCACCCCACCCAGGCCCAGACCCATACCCCCGCCTTGTCATCCCTCTATAGCTCCCTTGCATCCTTACCCACCACCCCACCCCCCCTTTTTTCTAACCCAGCCATCAGTATTGGAGTAGTTTCGGACTGTAATCCCTGTACTTTTTTCAACAAATGGATTGTACCTGTATAATATTGAAGTATGCCTTGTTACTCGTTCAAAACAGTAATAATGTTTCATGTTCCATGTTGCAAATCTGAGTATATTTAGAAACCATTACTGCCGGCTGCATATGTATGTATGTATGTATTGTTTGTGTGTATTGTATTGTATGTAGGTATGTCCACGTATGTCCTGTTTGTTTTTGGGGACTACGGATGGAAATTAGCCTCGTGCCATGTGCAACGTGTTCGAGCCTAGTGCTCGAGTCTCGTGCCAAATCCGGCAATTTTTACACTCTGATTATGTTCTTTGTGTCCATTAATTTTGCACTGTCCCGTCTAAATAAACAAATCAACTTTAGCGACTTACGAAAACCACCGACCGGCTTGGCCTCAGCGATACAGCGGGCGCTGGATAGAACAAGCACTTGTTCGCCAAGCGGCTTACGTCGATGCGCTCAGTCTCTTCAGCGACTTACAAAAACCACCCCTAATTACTTCAGCGACTTACAGAACCGGTGACTGGCTTGGCCTCAGCGATACAGTGGCCGCTGGATGGAGCCGCAACGGTTTACTGCTGTGCGCTGTATTAACATTTTTGGACTCACCACAACCTAGACTGGCTCCAGTGACTTACGCGCATGCGGCACTGGAAGAGGAATGCCTGTTCGACCAGCTTACTTCGGAGCATTACTACTGCTGGCGCTATAACTTTAGACCGGCTCCAGCGACTTACATGCATGTGGCACTGGAAGACGAACGTTTGTTCGACCGGCTTACTGCAGAGCATTACTACTGCTGCACCTGGCTTACTTTGGAGCATTACTACTGCTGGCGCTATGACTTTAGCACCCCCCAAAACTGGATAGCCAGCCATCTGCCTTACTTCGGTGCACTGAATTCATGTCCTCGCATCAAGCGTCTTGCGCTATAACTTCGGGGAGAGCGCGGGAAGGGGACACTTGTTCCACGTTCCACCGACTTACTTCGGAACATTACTGCTGCACTATGACTTTAGACTCGCCCCTGCGCAACGAGCGACTTACGGCGGCTTACTGCTGGTGCTATAATTTCGGGGAGACCACCACCAACGAAATGTGATAAAAGGGTGCTACTGCACGGGTTTGCATTTGCCATGCTGCTTAAGGAGGTTGCGTTTCTGGAACGTCCGCTTGAAGAGTTGGATGACCCAGGATCTCCCCCCAATTATGAAGGGAGGGATCTTAACTTCGGGCCGATAATATGGCGGGCTGCTCCGGCTGGCGAAGACCAGGGACGCTGAGGAAGAGAGGGGCCGCGGGGCCCGTCCGAGGGCTGCTGAGGAACAGAGGGCAGTCCGAGGCCGATAATGTGGCAGCCTGCTCCGGGGACCCTGCTCCAGAAGAACCTCTGCCAGTCTGAGGCCGATAATGCATAATGCGGCGGCGCCTGCTCCCACAGCCTGCTCCAGCCGTAGCCTGCTCCGGGCATCCTGCTCCGGAAGTCCGCCGATAATGCAAATGACAAACTGAACAAAGGCATACGACAAATAGTAATTGTAACATTTCCTGCTAATAATAATGATGCCATTAAAGTTTGATTTCCTTATTTCCTTGGACTGCGATGCTTTTTAATCCCAGTTTAAGAGGCAAACGCTATCATTGCCGGCTTGAACGATATTGATCTTCATTTTCGACTCAAGCAGCGACTGAGTTTGATCTCAGCTTAGCCAATGATGACTTGATCGCCGCCTAGACACTGACGGCTTTGAAATCAGCTGATCAGCACAATACATTTGATTTTGAGCTTAGGCAACATGGTGACTTGATTTCGGCATAACCAAAGACAATGGATTTTATTTCCGGTTTCGTCACCAGCCATGACTATGCATTCAGCTTAATCAGAAACAGTGACTTGTTTTTGGCCTAGACAATGGCAATGGATTTGATTTCCAGTTTCGTCAACAGTGAGACTAAGCATTCAGCTTAACCCATTGATACCTGAGGGGATACACACACAAATTAGGGATATACGATACGATACGATACGATACGATATGATACGATACGATACGATACAACTTTATTGTCAGCAGGCTGAAATTTGTTTTGCATCCAATGGCATTCTCCATTCAAGAGTTACACATGAAAGACACAACAGACAAAGACAAGACATCCAGAACTAATCCACAGAATTACAGAAGGCAAGCAGTTCAAGAGGTTTAACTGTTCTGATTGAGCAGACCAATAGACTGGTGTACAAAATAATTCTTCACGCAAATGCTGCATCAGGTATCAATGGGTTAATCAGAGACACTGAATTTAACTTCTAGCCCCTAGATGTGTGGTAGTAGACCTACAGTATGTAACTATAAGACAGGCTATAGTAAAGATATGAGATGTGTGGTAGTAGGCCTACAGTATGTTAGTGTAAGACAGGCTATAGGAAATATATGAGATGTTGCTGAGGTTAAGCAGACGCTTCTTCCGTGTCGGGGGCCCTAGTGCCGGGCTCTCGGTTCCGTAACAGGACGAGGAGGGCAGGTCCGTGGGTTTGTGGCAGTCGGTCCCCATAAATCACAACATCCTCGGCGCTGGACATATTGCCTCCAGGTTCCTGGAGGTTAACGTGTCCCTACGGCGTTAGGGCCTGTTTCTCTGTCCGTAACAGGGCATGAGAGCAGGGCTGCGAGAGTTGTGGACTATCGCTCCCTCCCCCTCTATGTCCACGTCTGTCTGGCGTTGCGGGCATTAAAGACGGTACACACACTAGAAAAAGTGAACGCTGGAAAGTGGGTGACAACTCCAAAGTGCCGCTGGAGCGGTGCAGAGTTTCCGCATTGTCAGTGTCAAGCTAGCGCAGTCCTGCAGTTCCTTCCGATTTCACAATAAGATTGGAATAAATAAATAAATAAATATGGCGTCTATGAGCCATATCTGTGTGGCATGTGGAGTACAATTGCCTGTTCAAGATGGGCATGATGTATGTGTGTACTGTTTGGGAGAGGAACATGCCACTGAAGCATTTGCTGATCCCTCCTCTTGTATAGAGTGCAGTAATTTTCCAACTCGATCCCTGGAGGCTCGACTTTGGGTGTTTAAGGGTAAGCGCAGACAGGTTGCTGTAGCACCCCCCGCTGCACCCGAGGTAGTGAAGCGCCTCGGAGTGGGGGGGAGTGGGGGGTATCCCTCAGGGGATCCCCGCCCCTCTCTCACAGTTAGGTCTTTTTTACCTGATGACGGGATCAGGGTTGACGACACTGATGACCAGGAAGATGTGGTTATCGGAGGACGAAGGGGGGGTCAGAGAGGGGGGCGCCATAGAGAGCGCCATAGAGGGCGAATCGTTCAATGAACGGAAAAGATTCAGGGATCTGATCGAAAGGGCTTCCCAAGCCTTGGGACTTCAGCTGATCAGGGACCAAGCCCCTCCCCCCTCACGTTTTGATGATGAAAGCGATGCACCAGGTCCAGAGGTGCCATTTAAGGTGCCTCTCCTCCCAGAAGTGGAGAAGGTAAAGGGAACCTGATGCAGGCGGGGTTTGCAACCCCCATGGCTACTTTCGCCGGTTCTTCGGCTAGCAGACGGCTGGCTGCTATGCAGGATGGGGAGAAGATGGGCTGTGGGGCGTTGCCGCGACTGGACCAGTCCTTAACGGCTCTGTTGTTTCTGGCCAGCCCAGCGCTGGGGCCGGTTACGCCAACAGGGGACTGTAAAATGGTGGACGCCGCACTGTCTAAAGTGCATAGGCCCATAGCAGTTCTGGCACGGCTGGCTAACACGGGCTCCATACTAGCCCTGTATCAGAGGAAGCTAGAACGTCAGCTGAACACAGAGGCTGATGCGGGTCTCATTGCTGAGATACAGCTAGTGTCATCGGTCTTATCTCAGCTGATGAAGGAGCAGGTGTCGACTGCCGGGAGGGGTGTGTCTACACTCTGGGTGGCTAGACGGCAGCTGTGGCTGTCCCGGTCCAGGTTGCGCCACTTGCTCTCTCCTGTCGCTGGCTCTTTCCAGGACTTCATCAGCACCCCGTTGCTCAAGCTCAGGGTTTCGAACTCTGACCACAGCCCCTTGGTTGAGTCGGTGGCCCCGGCCACCTCTTCCCACGGCGGCTTCTGGCCCTCTTCTACCCACTGCAGGACTGGCGACAACTCCATGTCGTTCTCTTGATGGCCCCTCCAATCTGCCGCTTCTGCCACCTGCAGCGCCTTGCACACTGGTCCGTCCCCCGTATGGTTAGGGCATATCCTCGCTTCCTCTTGGAGCTCTCTCTCCCTTCCTTCTCTCTTCTCGCAGTACACACACCCTCTCTCTGCGCAGGGCCGTCGTGACAGGGCGTCTGCGTTGACGTGGTGCGCCCCTGCCCTGTGCTCTATGGTGAAGTTGTAGTCTGCCATCCTTTCTAACCAGCGGCACACCTGTCCCTCCGGCTCCCGGAAGGACCACAGCCACTGCAGCGCCGAGTGATCGGTCCGGATGGTAAACCGAGGCTGTCCCAGGAGGTAGTATCTGAAGTGCCGTAATGCTTCTACGACGGCGAGGAGCTCCCGGCGGGTGACGCAGTAGTTTCGTTCTGTTTTGTCAAACGTTTTGCTGAAGTACGCCACCACCCGCTCCCCATCCGGCCCCGTCTGGGACAGCACGGCCCCCATACCCCCATTGCTGGCATCAGTGTCCAGTAGAAACAGCAGTGTGGGGTCTGGTGCTCTAAGCACCGGAGACTCGGTCAGCGCTTTCTTGAGGGATTCGAAGGCTAGGTGGCATTCTGTCGTCCAGTGGAAGTCTGTGTTCTTTTCCTTCAGCCGGAACAGTGGCTCTGCGATTTTAGAAAACCCCTTTACGAATTTCTTATAGTATGAGGCTAGCCCTATGAAGCTCTCAAGTTATCCCTTGTCTCTGGGGGTGGGCCACTCCATGAGCGCCCGTCTCTTCTCCTCCAGGGTGCGGATGCCCCCCGCGCCGATGCCATGCCCTAAGAACTCTACCTTCCTCTTCAGGAAGTGGCACTTATCTGGGTGTAACTTCAGACCCGCCTCTGCTATCTTCTGCAGGACCTTTCGTAACGCCCCCACTGCTGCCTGAAACGAGCCCCCGTGTGTCAAGATGTCATCTAAGTACACGACGCATTCGGTTTGGGGAATGTCCCCCAGCAGCTTCTCCATTAGTCTCTCGAACGTTGCTGGTGCGTTGCACAGTCCGAAACTGAGTACTCGAAACTGCCACAGCCCCCTCTCGGTGCGGAAGGCGGTCTTTGGCTTGGCATCGTCGCAGAGGGGCACCTGCCAGTACCCGCTGCGGAGGTCTAGGGATGAGAACCAGGATGACTCCCCCACCGCATCTAACAGCTCCTCGATGATGGGCAGCGGGTACACGTCTTTCTTAGTCACGCTGTTCAGCCCCCTGTAGTCTACGCAGAATCGCATCTTCGAGCTATTTTTCTTCTTTACCAACACTACCCCCGACGCCCACGGGCTCTCGGACGGCTCAATGATCCCCGCACGCAGCATGTTCTCTACAGCTTTGTTCGCTATTTCCCTCCGCGCTGCTGGGACTCGACGGGGATGCGACCTGATGGGCCGCGCTCCCTCAGTGTCTATTTGATGCTGCACCAGGTGGGTACAGCCTAGCTCATCATCGGACATCGCGAAAATGTCTTTATATTCCTCTATTACTCGCCACAGTTCTTCGCTCTGTTGGGGTTCTAAACCCTCACTCTGTCGTTGATGCAATCTTCTCAGCACCCCTAACCTCTCGGTCTCCCCCTCCGCCTGTAGCGGTGGCGGAGGGAAAGTGTTCGGAGGTGGGCCAGGGGCATGGTTTTGGGGAGGGGTTTGGTGCGGGGCAGGGGTCTGGGTTGGGGGAGGGGCTTGGTGCGGGGCAGGGGCTTGGTTTGGGTGAGGGGCTTGGGTCGCTGGGTGGGGTCCGTGCTAAACCGTGACGCGGTATACAGTGATGCTATTGACGTTTGGTTGCTCCCCTGGAGCGGTGGGAGGGTGACCCATCTGGACTACTGGCCCCCCTGCGAACGTAAGTGTGCTCTTCCCTAGGTCTACTGTGCATTGGTTTAGCGTCAAGTAGTCCTCCCCCAAGATACAGGGCCCCGCCATCTCTATCGTCATCACTGTCTGTCCCCCCACAGTTATCATTACGGACCCCCTTCCCCTCATCGGCATCAACTCACCGGATACTGTCCTCAGCAGCTGTGCCGCTGGCTGCTCCAGAAGCGCTCCCTCTGGCATCATGTTGGAGTTCACCAGCGTTGCCGTACACCCCGTGTCCACCAGGGCGACACAGTACCTCCCCTGCAGGTAGACTGGGACTTGGCAGCCGTTCATCGTGCGCGGCCCGTTCTGCATGCTGACAGCTCCGGCGATGTCGTCTACTTCGGGGGAAGGCGGAGCCCCACCTCCCCGTCGATGTCGGTGGGCTCCCTCCCACGATGACGTGGCTACGGGGAATATGACATCGGAGACCCGTCTCGCCCCTTCTAGACGGGCCCCGTGCCGTTTCCCTGGTTCCACGTTCTCCGGCGGCACTCTGCTTCCCGATGTCCGGGGCGCCCACAGCCCCAACAGATCATGCTCCCAGCCCCTCTGGTCCAGTTATTGCTCCGCGGGGTGGGCTGCCGAGCGGGGGTGGGCTGCAGAGTCGCGCTTCGGAGCAGTTGTTCTTTTAACTGCTGCACCGACTCGGACAGTTCTCTCACCATGTTGCCTTGCTCCGCCAACGCCGTCTTCCATGCGGGCTCTTCTTGCAGCGGGCTCTCTGCCGCCATTCTCACCACAGGGGCGACTCCCCTCGTGCCGCTGCTCACGGCCCAACCCTCCACTGTCTCTCTTTCAAGCGCTACTTCTTGCGCCTTCTTGCCTCGGTGGGCGCCGTCCCGCGCCGCCTCGATCCGCGCCATAGCCCCGTCACTGGCCCGCGGCCTAGCCTCGCTGGGCCGCGGAATAGCCTCCATGGCTACGGCGGCAATGTCGTCTGGCTCGGTCTTCACCCTCACCAGCACCCGGCTTTCCACTGCCTGCCCCGCGGGCTAGCTTCGCTGGGCCGCGGAATAGCTTCCATGGCTATGGCGGCAACGTCGTCTGGCTCGGGCTTCACCCCCACCAGCACCCGGCTTTCTACCGCCTGCTCCGCTTGGATCTCTGCAGGAGCGGCTATGTCTACCTGGTCGTGCTCCTCTTCGGACGCCTGGCTGTCCGCCCTGGCTCTCCCTCTTCCCGCCTCTCGTTTGATTCTTCTCCGCTCTTTCCTCAGGAACTTCTTCACCATCTTGCCGCCACGGAGGCAATATTCACCGCTTAACTTCCGACACCAATGTAGCGTTCCTGGTATTTATGGAATCATGAGGCTTCTTGTTGGTACAGGGTTCTTTATTCACAGTTAGTTATCTTACAACTCTCGGCGGTTGCTACTCACATAGCTACCTAGCGGCTTCCTCCTTAGGCTGTTCATGGAGACTGCCTTCACGCATGCTCTGTCTGACAGGAAGTTTCCCCCCAGCATAGTGTTCCCCCCTAGTAACACTCTCACACATCAGTTCCTAGTTGCAATCGAGACACTTCTATTGCACACCACATTATATGTAACTCTGGATCGCTACAGTATGTTACTGTAAGACAGGCTATATATATGAGATGTGTGGTAGTAGAACTACAGTATGTTACTGTAAGACAGGCTATAGGAAATATATGAGATGTGTGGTAGTAGACCTACAGTATGTTACTGTAAGACAGGCTATAGGAGATGTGTGGTAGTAGGCCTACAGTATGTTACTGTAAGACAGGCTATATATATGAGATGTGTGGTAGTAGGCCTACAGTATGTTACTGTAAGACAGGCTATATATATGAGATGTGTGGTAGTAGACCTACAGTATGTTACTGTAAGACAGGCTATATGAAATATATGAGATGTGTGGTAGTAGACCTACAGTATGTTACTGTAAGACAGGCTATATGAAATATATGAGATGTGTGGTAGTGGACCTACAGTATGTTACTGTAAGACAGGCTATATGAAATATATGAGATGTGTGGTAGTAGACCTACAGTATGTTACTGTAAGACAGGCTATAGGACATATATAAGATGTGTAGTAGTAGGCCTACAGTATGCTACTGTAAGACAGGCTATATGAAATATATGAGATGTGTGGTAGTAGGCCTTCAGTATGTTACTGTAAGACAGGCTATAAATATATGAGATGTGTAGTAGTAGGCCTACAGTATGTTACTGTAAGACAGGCTATAAATATATGAGATGTGTAGTAGTAGGCCTTCAGTATGTTACTGTAAGACAGGCTATAAATATATGAGATGTGTGGTAGTAGGCCTACAGTATGTTACTGTAAGACAGGCTATAGGAAATATATGAGATGTGTAGTAGTAGGCCTACAGTATGTTACTGTAAGACAGGCTATATGAAATATATGAGATGTGTGGTAGTAGACCTACAGTATGTTACTGTAAGACAGGCTATATGAAATATATGAGATGTGTCATAGTAGACCTACAGTATGTTACTGTAAGACAGGCTATATGAAATATATGAGATGTGTGGTAGTAGGCCTACAGTATGTTACTGTAAGACAGGCTATAGGAAATATATGAGATGTGTGGTAGTAGACCTACAGTATGTTACTGTAAGACAGGCTATAGGAAATATATGCGATGTGTGGTAGTAGGCCTACTGTATGTTACTGTAAGACAGGCTATAGGAAATATATATGAGATGTGTGGTATGCCTACAGTATGTAAACGCACATTCCAATAATTCCATTCAGTAAATTCAGATGAACAATCCTGTATAATGTTTTTAATAGTTTGTTGTTTAGGCTATATTGATCATTTAATTAGTAGGTCCCCTTTCCCTCTTTGCTAGTGCTTTTGGCAGTGTGCCTGTAATATTTTATATAATAAAGTAGCCTACAAAAAAATGTGGTGATGTGTTATCATCACAGCCCTAGTTATGAGATAGATAGGAGCCAGCTACCTAAAGCAGCAATGTCTAAATAGTGCAGAATCACTATAGGCTATCCTTATTTGCCTTGTATATTTACTTAATTTTGTCTGATTTCTGTAAGTTGTATTTTCCTTTCCTTTTTATTCAATTGGCAAAATGTTTGTTTGTACTGTATATTAAAAAAAATTGCTCTGGTATCGGAATAATATTGGTATCGGAAGCATGTCAACCAGCAAATCCTGGCTTGCTGTCTCGACGCAGTTGAGGAAGGGCATTATGAAGTCATTCTCAAGGTAAATGTTGCATGCTCGAACAAGAAGATTATTTAGCAGTGTCTCAAGTAGCTGTTTGATGTAGGGAATGCAATCATAGACTGCACGTGCCTCGTATCCAAGTCTAGTAAAGCATCTCTCTTTGTAGAGGCTAAATGACTTGTGTACCCCAGCTTCCTCTAGAATCAAGTCAAACTAGGGATGTTGTCTTCCCATCTCCCTCATGTGATTACAGTAATGTTGACTTATGACAGCGGATGGCTATTTCACAATCAAATTCACCATACAGTATTTTGTGGAGAAATAAGAGTTAAATGTTGCGAGATGTTGGTAATAATTAGCAGTGTAGGGTTGCTATTAATATTATAGTATGTCAAATTCAATCTGTTGTCTAGCTGTTTTTTGTTTTTTTTATAATTTACCAATAAATATTAGGTCTACGGGCATGGTTCAAAATTGAGGTAAAGAAGGGTCAATTTGATCAGAAATATGTATTAACTCAACATCTGATGGTTTGTGACTACTTCTAGAAGCATAAATAGATTGCTTGACCCCCAAAACATAGGGTTAGACACCACAACCAAGTAAAAAGACCCAAAAATGACAAAGTTATGGCTAAAAATGCGATTTTTCAGGGAAAACGGTGGTCATCCTGGATTTGTGCCCTGCACACTTTTTTCTTGGACCTGAAGCCGAAAATTTTGTCATTTCATGTTGAGATAGGGCAAATGGAATACAAAAAAACGGAGACCTAAGCAAAACAAAAAATGACCCATTTATAGCCCACTCCTAGTTACACCTGCATTTACCCTGCTTTGACAGCTCAAAATGGCTGCTGTGAAAAGGTTTATATAAAGCCAGACGGTGTTTGCTGGCAGTGGATGTCAGTGGTGTGCTGATGGTCAAAGTGAGTCCAAGACAACATGGAACAAGACAAGGCCAGTTTATTTCTCCAGCACAGTTCAGACACAGAGGATACTCAACTACTTTACATGAATAACAGAATAAAAAGACATCCGCAAATCTGTATGCATCCAATATCAACACTCAAAAGTATATAACTCACGTTAGGCACATGCTTTTGGCAATTTCAAAAGTCAAAATGTCATAGAAATCTGATGTTAAATGTAATCTAATATTTTCAATCAAATGTTTAATTAACAATTACAAGTTAAAATATCACACACAGAGTTGGGGCTCATCTCATGATGTAGCCTGTTGAGCTCTGAATAACTGAGCAATAATCATCAATAACTAACTGGCATATGAAAAACAATAGTTCAGTTAGTTTTGATTGATTGATTGATTTAATTTATTTCGAACAATGTTAAAAGGATAAAAATACATTAAATGAACTAAAATAAGAATAAAAAATAAGAAAAAACTAAATTCGAAACAGCAATGGACAATCCACCAAAGTTTCTGTTTCAATACAAATGTGCTAGAAAAGGACGTAGGATGAAGTCTAAAACTTTTCTAGTACTACCCCTTCTTACTACTTTATCAATCAAATCACAATTAGCACAATTAACATCAAAGAATTTAAAAAACGAACAAAGGAAAAAAAAAGACTAAATGCATGGAAACAAATACAACCAACGAAACAGCACGACTTCTTACAAGTCCTCATCTTTGTACCTCATTCCTGTATCCTTTTAATATGTTATCTTTAAAGATTTGTTTAGTTCAGGTAAAAAATCTTACGTTTATTGTAATCTAATATTTTCAATCAAATGTTTAATTAACAATTACAAGTTAAAATATAGCCGCAAGCGGCGATGGGCGGGGTTCAAGCCTTGCGCAGATGACAAAGCTTCTGATTCTGACTAGGACATCCTCCTTGATATATCTGACAAGTTTCGCGATCATTGGACAAACAGGTGTGGAGTTACAGCCTTTTTTATGTTAAGCCACGCCCATTTCTGGCGTTTATGGCGCCCCCTTTCGGTCGAATTGCACAAAATTTGACCCACATGGTCTAGGATGGTCTCCGAAGACCTCCTGCAAGTTTCGTGAAGATTCCTTAATCGGTCATGAAGTTATGACAATTTAGCTGTGAGGCCACGCCCTCTCACAACTTTAACGATCAATATCTCCAAAACGAAAGTAGATTTCACAAATTCCAAATTCAGGATTGTAGAGCTTGCTCCATAGATGCTTCCTGGCGATTTTGGTGCAAATCGGTCCGACGGTCTAGGAGGAGATGTCAAAAATGTGTTTTCCAAACTTTTCCAAATATCTCAAAAACTTTCCAGGCGGACATTATGGCAAACTTGTAGAGCAGGTTCACCTGAACATCTGGAAAAAAAAAGTTTGAAAATCGGACCAACGGCGTGGAAGTTATGGCCTTTAACGTAAAACCGTCGATTATAGCGCCACCTTCAGGCCGATTCGAAAAATCTTTCTTGAGCAGCTACCAGCCAACAATATCTGTCATTGGGCCAAATTTCAGGTCTCTACCATTTACCAACTCACGGGAATTTGCGTTGGGGCAGATGAACAACAAGAAGGACAAGAATAATAATAAACCGGCAGAAAAACAATAGGGTTTCAGCCCCTTCAGGGCTTGAACCCCTAAATATCACACACACAGTTGGGGCCCATCTCATGTAGCCTGTTGAGCTCTGAATCACTGATCAATAGTCATCAATAAGCTATCAATAATCATCAAAAACTAACTGGCATATGAAAAACAATAGTTATGTTAGTTCAGTTACTGTATGTTTATAGCCCCTTATCACAATGTCTCAAAGGGTGTTACATAGCATCATCACAGTATAATATATCATAGTAGATGCTTTTCACTTGACACTAACATACATGATATACTGTACATACAACACATTTTAGATTATTTACACAATAACCTGATTCTGTCTCGTCAAATCTGATACATTTAATGTCCTAAGTCACATATCTGTTGTTGGGATGGAGCCCAATCCAAATCCATTATGAGGAGAAGCACAGATCATGTGATGCAAACACATATTTACCAAGTTGCTTATTAGTATTCACATAAAATAGACATGATGAACAGCACAGAGAGAGAGAGAGAGAGAGAGAGAGAGAGAGAGAGAGAGAGAGAGAGAGAGAAAGAGACTCCTGACACACGTTGCTGTTACAGCATATATGACAACAGACCATGTGACCTGTCCCGTACTTTCTTATTGCTATATCTGGCAACAGATCATTTATTGCTTTAATTAATTCATGTTTAATTATGTTTAAAGTATGTTCATGCCATTTGCACTATGGGCAGTGAATACGCCACTGTCTGTGGCGTGTCTTACTGCTTTATTGCTTGTTGCCTCTTGTTTTTTATTTATATATCTTTTATTTTTTGCACTATGTTGTAACGGAGCCTACAGCACAAGAATTTCACACGTGATACTTGTACTACGGAGTGACAATAAAAATCTTGAATCTTGAATCTTGAATCTAATTAATTATTGTTCAATTCAATTAATGTTTAAGTTTTCAATGTCTAAACGTTTGCTTTGGCAATAAGTACAGTGTTACGTCATGCCAATAAAGCCATTTGAATTGATTTGACAGAGACGGACAGAGAGAGAGAGAGAGAAACGGAGAGAGAAAGAGACAGAGAGAAAGAGACAGAGAAACGGAGAGAGACACACAGAGAGAAACAGAGAGAGACACACAGAGAGAGAAAGAGACACATCCAGAGAGAGAAACGGAGAGAAAGAGATTCAGATTAATTTATTAAGGACTGCACAACAAAGTCGGCAGAATTTGCTTTTGGTACAGCATATTATATTATGGCACATTAGCTACTGTGTCAGCAGAAAAAACATGGACAGTACAGATATGAAAACAATACACAGACAGTACAGGTAGCATATAAACACAAATACAGGACATTCAACATGAACAGAAATGATGGATTGCTTCAGGAGTGAGTAGACTTCAGTGACCTGATGGCAGTGGGGAAAAAGTTGTTTTTGAACCGAGTTGTTTTGGTGGAAATGGATCTATAGCGCCGGCCAGAGGGCAACAGTTGGAACAGCTGGGTGAGATGAGTCAGAAATGATCTTTTGTGCTCTTGTGATTGTGCGTTTATGGTAGAGTGAGTCTAGTGATGGGAGGTGCCTATGATTTTTGAAGCTTTTTTGATTATGCGTTGTAGTTTGTTTCGTGAATGGCTGTCCAGACTGCCGTAAGAGAGAGACAGAGAGAAACAGAGAAAGGGAGAGAGAGAGACGGAGAGAAAGGGACAGAGAGACAGAGAGAAACAGAGAGAGAGATACAGAGAGAGAAACAGAGAGAAAGGGACAGAGAGACAGAGAGAAACAGAGAGAGAAAGAGACATAGAGACACATACAGAGAGAGAAACAGAGAGAAAGAGAGAGACAGAGAGAAACAGAGAAAGGGAGAGACAGAGAGAAAGGGAGAGAGAGACAGAGAAAGGGAGAGAGAGACAGAGAGAAAGGGAGAGAGACAGAGAAAGGGAGAGAGGAGAGAGAAACGTCCTTCCTTCTCTCCATTTCAAACACAATCAATGTATATTTCATTGTTGACATGGTTGTTGTTGTTTGAACTATATAATGTTACAGTAACATCATGTTTTGTGTTTTGTTTGTTACAAACTATTTTCCCCTCCGTCTGTATTACCATGTACTAAGTGCTTTGGCAACACTAATTCACTATGGTCATGCAGAGAGAGAGAGAAAGGGAGAGAGAGAGACACAGAGAGAGAGACAGACACAGAGAGAAGCAGAGAGAGAAAGGGAGAGAGAGAGGGAGAGAGAGAAAGGGAGAGAAAGAGAGAGAGAGAGAGAGACTACAACAGGAGGATTTGGCAATATATTTAATAATTATCTACCAATATTAAAGCAATGTGTTATTTGAAGGCACAAACATTGTATTGACAATGAATGTTAGGTTAGAAAAGACATTTGCCCGATGTTCGTGACTTCCGGTATAAACCACGCCCACTTCCTGTCTTCTATGTGGATACAGAGACAGATCATTGTGTTGGTTAAACAGAGACAGACACAGATAATGATGTTTCTGTAACCTCTAGTCTGTTGTTGTCCATGTGAAGTTACAACTGTTCAGTTACCACATTCACTCCACTCTGTTTAAGTGTGTGTGTGTGGGGGGGGGGGGCACGGTGCCGTGGGTCAGTGTTGTGACGTCTCTCTCTCTCATACAGAGGAAAGGAGAGGAGAAACGGTCACTCCTCTACAGTCAGCCATGACCTGAACAATATGCATGTGTGCATGTGTGTGTGTGTGTATGTGTGTGTGTGTGTGTGTGTGTGTGTGTGTGTGTGTGTGTGTGTGTGTGTGTGTGTGTTGTGTGTGTGTGTGTGTGTGTGTGTGTGTGTGTGTGTGTGTGATCCTGTACAGAGTGAAGCATCATCTCAGCAGCTGTTTGGTCACAGTGTGAGTGTTTCTCTCTCACTCCTCTATCTGACACAGAGACACTGAGCCATCAGAGTTAAACCCAAACGCAGGGTAAAGTGGTTCAGTGAAGGTGGAGGTGAAGGTGTGGAGGTGCATCAGTGTGTCAGAGGAAACTCTGTAGAAGGACAGAGAGCCAGCAGGCCAGTCCAGATACACTGCTACTCTGTTGGAGGGGGAGGGGGAAGATATGTATGTTGATTTCTTATTGTGCAGGGCAATGTAACAATCATCAGAGCAGGCCAGACACCAGCACTTTTCATTATTTCCAATGTGACAGTCATCACGTCCTTTCCTTCTGATTCCTCTGTAAGTCACTCCTATACCAACCTTTCCTTTCCTCTCCACCTCCCAGTAACAGCGACCAGACAGACCATCTCTACACAGCAGCTGAACACAGCTGTCAAATCTCTCTGGGTGATCAGGATATGACTGATACTCTTTCATCATCGTCACCTTTCTGTTGTCTTCAGACAGGAGGAGGTATCTGCATGCTGTGTTTGGGTCCAGTGTGAGTTCACATCCATCTGATGAGACAACAAGACACAACACAGCAGCAGCTTAGAATAGAATAGAACAGAATGTCTTTATTGTCCACTCATCTTTATTGTGTTGGGCTCAGTGCGACTGACAGCACTGTGTGTGCATGTGTGTGTGTGTGTGTGTGCGTGTGTGTGTGTGTGCGTGTGTGTGTGTGTGTGTGTGTGTGTGTGTGTGCATGTGTGTGTGTGTGTGTGTGTGTGTGTGTGTGTATGTGTGTGTGTTGCAGTGTCTTAGTATGTGTGTGTGTGTGTGTGTGTGTGTGTGTGTGTGTGTGTGTGTGTGACAGCACTGTGTGTGTGTGTGTGTGTGTGTGTGTGTGTGTGTTGCAGTGTCTTAGTGTGTGTGTGTGTGTGTGTGTGTGACAGCACTGTGTGTGTGTGTGTGTGTGTGTGTGTGTGTGTGTGTGTGTGGCATGAGGTGGCATAAGGCTGGTTTCACACCGGCGACCCAAGCCTTGCCTATGCCTTGCCTTTACCCACGCTTTTAAATAGGCGTCCGTTTTAGTCAATGAGGCTGTGTACACCGGGCGCCTGAGCGTGAACCCTGCGTGTACCCACGCCTTGCCTGTGCCTTGCCGATTTTATCGAATAGGCGAGAGTTCTATTTTCACGCCGACAAGGCGCGTGCAGGCAGGCTTTTCTGTCAAGCCATGAAAGAAAAACGCGACAATATCCATGGGAACTGGCAAAGTCAACTGAATTTCAAAATAAAATGGAGTTTCTACAACAGTATTGAGCAGAGAGAGAGAGCGAGAGAGAGATTGACGGGTGGCTATCACGTGGGGCTTTCTCCCTGTCGGCAAACAAATCTTCATGAGAGAGAATAGCGACCGAAGAAGCAAGATGGACAATGTTGTTGTGCCAGCACATATTCTTGCAAGATCACCTCTCTAAAATGTCCGACTATAGTCAGACCTGGTTATACATATCCAGCATCAATAGAACATTAAATATATCCGATTTATTTTACCTAGAGTAGAGGCTACCCATGACAATTCTGGACAACACGTGAAAAAATACAGTCGGGAGAGAGGAGAGGCGCTTGTGACTCGGCTCCAGGTTCGGCGTGCAAAAGGCGTGCGGTGTGATCGCAAAAGCGTGTAACAGGTTCACGCCCAGCTCGGCGTAGGCGTGGGTTGAGGCAAGGCAAGGCGTGGGTCGTCGGTGTGAAACCAGCCTAAGGCTGGTTTCACACCGACGACCCAAGCCTTGCCTATGCCTTGCCTTTACCCACGCTTTTTAATAGGCGTCCGTTTTAGTCAATGAGGCTGTGTACACCGGCCGCCTGAGCGTGAACCCTGCGTGTACCCACGCCTTGCCTGTGCCTTGCCGATTTTATTGAATAGGCGTGAGTTCTATTTTGAAGCCGACAAGGCGCGTGCAGGCAGGCTTCTTCTGTCAAGCCATGAAAGAAAAACGCAAGATATCCGTCGGAAATTGCAAAGTCAACTGAATTTCAAAATAAAATGGAGTTACTACAACATGTTGAGCAGAGAGACAAGAGATTGACGGGTGGCTATCACGTGGGGCTTTCTCCCCGTCGGCAAACAAATCTTCATGAGAGAGAATAGCGACCGAAGAAGCAAGATGGACAATGTTGTTGTGCCAGGCTGCCAGCACATAGCCTATTCTTGCAAGATCACCTCTCTAAAATGTCCGACTATAGTCAGACCTGGTTATACATATCCAGCATCAATAGAACATTAAATATATCAGATTTATTTTACCTAGAGGCTACCCATGACAATTCTGGACAACACGTGAAAAAATACAGTCGGGAGAGAGGAGAGGCGCTTGTGACTCGGCTCCAGGTTCGGCGTGCAAAAGGCGTGCGGTGTGATCGCAAAAGCGTGTAACAGGTTCACGCCCAGCTCGGCGTAGGCGTGGGTTGAGGCAAGGCAAGGCGTGGGTCGTCGGTGTGAAACCAGCCTAAGGCTTAGTTCACCGGGGACCCAAGCCTTGCCTATGGCTGGTTTCACACCGACGACCCAAGCCTTGCCTTGCCTCAACCCACGCCTACGCCGAGCTGGGCGTGAACCTGTTACACGCTTTTGCGATCACACCGCACGCCTTTTGCACGCCGAACCTGGAGCCGAGTCACAAGCGCCTCTCCTCTCTCCCGACTGTATTTTTTCACGTGTTGTCCAGAATTGTCATGGGTAGCCTCTAGGTAAAATAAATCGGATATATTTAATGTTATATTGATGCTGAATATGTATAACCAGGTCTGACTATAGTCGGACATTTTAGAGAGGTGATCTTGCAAGAATATGTGCTGGCAGCCTGGCACAACAACATTGTCCATCTTGCTTCTTCGGTCGCTATTCTCTCTCATGAAGATTTATTTGCCGACGGGGAGAAAGCCCCACGTGATAGCCACCCGTCAATATCTCTGTCTCTCTGCTCAACATGTTGTAGTAACTACATTTTATTTTGAAATTCAGTTGACTTTTCCATTTCCGACGGATATTGTGCGTTTTTCTTTCATGGCTTGACAGAAGAAGTCTGCCTGCACGCGTCTTGTCGGCTTCAAAATAGAACTCACGCCTATTCGATAAAATCGGCAAGGCATAGGCAAGGCTTGGGTACACGCAGGGTTCACGCTCAGGCACCCGGTGTACACAGCCTCGTTGACTAAAACGGACGCCTATTAAAAAGCGTGGGTAAAGGCAAGGCATAGGCAAGGCTTGGGTCGTCGGTGTAAGGCTGGTTTCACACCGACGACCTAAGCCTTGCCTTGCCTCAACCCACGCCTACGCCGAGCTGGGCGTGAACCTGCTACACGCTTTTGCGATCACACCGCACGCCTTTTGCACGCCGAACCTGGAGCCGAGTCACAAGCGCCTCTCCTCTCTCCCGACTGTATTTTTTCACGTGTTGTCCAGAATTGTCATGGGTAGCCTCTAGTTAAAATAAATCGGATATATTTAATGTTATATTGATGCTGGATATGTATAACCAGGTCTGACTATAGTCGGACATTTTAGAGAGGTGATCTTGCAAGAATATGTGCTGGCAGCCTGGCACAACAACATTGTCCATCTTGCTTCTTCGGTCGCTATTCTCTCTCATGAAGATTTGTTTGCCGACGGGGAGAAAGCCCCACGTGATAGCCACCCGTCAATATCTCTGTCTCTCTGCTCAACATGTTGTAGTAACTCCATTTTATTTTGAAATTCAGTTGACTTTTCCATTTCCGACGGATATTGTGCGTTTTTCTTTCATGGCTTGACAGAAGAAGTCTGCCTGCACGCGCCTTGTCGGCTTCAAAATAGAACTCACGCCTATTCGATAAAATCGGCAAGGCATAGGCAAGGCGTGGGTACACGCAGGGTTCACGCTCAGGCGCCCGGTGTACACAGCCTCGTTGACTAAAACGGACGCCTATTAAAAAGCGTGGGTAAAGGCAAGGCATAGGCAAGGCTTGGGTCGTCGGTGTGAAACCAGCCTAAAACCAGCCTATGCCTTGCCTTTACCCACGCTTTTAAATAGGCGTCCGTTTTAGTCAACAAGGCTGTGTACACCGGGCGCCTGAGCGTGAACCCTGCGTGTACCCACGCCTTGCCTGTGCCTTGCCGATTTTATCGTTTAGGCGTGAGTTCTATTTTCGAGCCGACTAGGCGCGTGCAGGCAGGCTTCTTCTGTCAAGACATGAAAGAAAAACGCGACAACGAGTTACTACAACAGTGTTGAGCAGAGAGAGAGAGAGAGAGAGAGAGAGAGAGATTGACGGGTGGCTACACGTGGGGCTTTCTCCCTGTCGGCAAACAAATCTTCAGGAGAGAGAATAGCGACCGAAGAAGCAAGATGGACAATGTTGTTGTGCCAGCACATATTCTTGCAAGATTACCTCTCTAAAAAGTCCGACTATAGTCAGACCTGGTTATACATATCCAGCATCAATAGAACATTAAATATATCAGATTTATTTTACCTACCCATGATAATTCTGGACCACACGTGAAAAAATACAGTCGGGAGAGAGGAGAGGCGCTTGTGACTCGGCTCCAGGTTCAGTGTGGAATAGGCGTCCAGTGTGATCGGTTCACACCCAGCTCAAGGTCTGCAGGCGTAGGCGTGGGTTGAGGCAAGGCAAGGCGTAGGTTCTCTGTGTGAACGTAGGCTAAGCCATGCCTGCACATGCCTGCACATGCCTGGACATGCCTGGACATGCCTGCACATGGACATGCCTGCACATGCCTGGACATGCCTGCACATGCCTGCACATGCCTGCACATGCCTGGACATGCCTGCACATGCCTGGACATGCCTGCACATGCTCTGACATGCCTGCACATACCTGCCCAGAGACTGTGTGTGCGTGCGTGTGTGTGTGTGTGTGTGGGGGGGGGGGGGGGGGGGGGGGGGGTGGGGGGGGGGGGGGGGGGGTATTTACTGGTATTTACTGAGTATTTATTCTTCTGACTTTGTAAGATGATATAACAAACCTGTGTGAACTGTGTCTCACTATACTTGACATTGATAGATCGTGACGTCTGATGTTGGCTTGATGTGAATGTGATGTTTTGATGGGTTTGTTGGTATCGGGGGGGGGAGGTATTTCCTTTGTCATTTGAAACAGTGTTTTGGAGGTTGACTCACACCACTCATTTCAAGTCATTTCATGACCAGGCTATTAGCCTCTATAACAATAAGCTGCAGCTTATATCTCCATAAAAGATCCACCTTTAGCCTGCTGGAACACCTGTCAATCATTCCCTGTCTGTTGAGTGAGGTGGTGGTATGTCTGTCTGCCTGCGCTGTGTCTGATATTCATTAAGGGACTAGTTTGTGTCTGTGTGTTTGCTTCTTACAGTGATGCAATATGATTAAAAAAAGCAAGTAATTTCTTTATCTTCAGCTCTCCCCTCCTCTCATAGCCTACAGTAGGATATCCTCTCTCACTCTCATCCTCTCTGAAAATAGCCTACCTAACGTTTAAGTGTTGGAATGTTTCCCCTTTTGACTTTTTACAACATCGTCGGATATTTCAATTAAAAAACGTGCTCTCCTCCTCCCACCATGTGCTACAGTGGCTCATTTTTCATTGTTTCTCTGACAATAGCCTCGTTAAACTAAACTTTCCTGTATTTGGTCCGAAAGTCCAAACTATCCCAAAAATGCTTTCACACTGCAAGCGATGGTGCAGTTTGATCCAGACCGAGACCACCTCTTTTCATCGGACCAAGGACCGGGCGTTTGGTCCCCCTGCACAGGTACTATAAAATCTCACAGCCTTTTTTCAGAATATATAAAGGGCATCCAAATGATCCCGCCAGCTCCGGACTGATGAACCTCTGGTCCCTCTTGATCTTGTCTTGATCCCGATCTACAGTATCTGACCTCTGTATAAGCTACTTCTACTGACCTCTTTTTATCCTTAATTCTATCATTCACACTGCAGGAGTTAACTGTGCTCTTATTCTTCTTTTTCTCGCTCTCTTCCTACCTCGATAACCATTGTGTTTACATGCATGTTGTAAGTAAGCGGTTTTGCTGTCATAACTATGAAGGCGAAGTAGTTCATTTTCATCTGTGTGAGCTGAACTTTGAGCTAAGCTCTTGTGAAGTGTGAACTTGCACAACACTGCAGATAACATTACCTACGCTTTCTGTTACTCTAACCAGGGGTGCCAGACTCATATTAGGTTGTGGGCCGGATTTGTTCAAATAAGACCTCATGGGGGCCAGATTAAGTTTAGGCTATTTGACTCATCAACACGTGGATATTTATTATTTGAAATAGCTTAGTGCCATAAGTGGCACAGAAAGCATGTTTCCTATTCATACATGTATTAACAATAATTACGCTACATATTGTGGTTGATGATGAGAGAATGATAAATTGCATGTTGGCACATGAAAACCAAACCACAAAATTACAAAGTAGAGTAGTAGAATAGGCTACTAGCCTGTCATATGTGCTAGAGAAGACATTTCCTACAACTATTCCCAATAATAATTACATACATATTGTGTTTGAATATCTGAGTAATGAATTAATTCATTATCTGTCTAGAATAGGTTCAGATACCGTGGTTAGCTGTCCTGTAGGTTTAGGACCAGTAGGTTTAAGGCTGTTTTAATGTTAGATGTTAGACAGGTGTCGACAGGTGTCTCACGAAAAGTGTTGGATGAGACTGAGACTCAAAGGACGTATCGGGAGAGATCGAGACATCTGCACACACACACACACACACACACACACACACACACACACACACACACACACACACTACGGTAGCTAATTTGACATAGTAAATTAACGGACACAAGACGTCTCTATTGCTGTTTTATTGCCAGTTACATCAACACTAAAGGTTTAAATATACTTCTGTGTCCGTCTTGACTTGGAGCCTTGCCGGCAGCAGCTAGTCCTGTATACTCGAACATCAGCTTGACGAGGGGTCGCAGGGAAGTCTGCAACAAAAAAAATAGTAAATTGTTTCACTGGGATTTCAGTGACTACAAGTTAGCCCAAGGAAAGAATGTAGTGCTACAGTATACTTATTAATAGCTTTCATTCTCTCCTGTTAACTCCCCATCATCATCATCATCAGTATATAAATGGGAGCTGGGGCTCTTTCTGTCTGTCTGTCTGTCTGTCTGTCTGTCTGTCTGTCTGTCTGTCTGTTTGTTTTTCTGTTTCTCTGTCCCACTGTGATGTCATAAATCCCACTGTGACATCATCCGTGATGTCATAAATCCCACTGTGACATCAGTGATGTCATAAATCCCACTGATGTCATAAATCCCACTGTGACATCATCAGTGATCTCATAAATGTGACATCATCAGTGATGCTGGTCTCAGCCGAGCTGCGGGCAAGGCAGTGCAGCGGCCGATCTGCGAATACAAGCTGCAGGGCCAGCTTGGCGAGCTGCAGGATTTGAGGAATCGAGGGCGCGAGATCCCTAGTTATATTATACTTGTGCTGTTCACGTCATTTGCGTCGAATCACATTTTTGAGGAGCTGCACGCAGGCTGTGCCGGGAGGCTCAGCTGCAGCGCACCCCTCGGCGTATTCGGCGAGGGGTTTAATGTGGAAGTATGTAAAGCCTTTAAGAGTTGCAGAACTTTCCCCTTAGTTCATTGCTTTTTATGTGTAAAAGTCTTCTGTGTCGACTTGTAGGCTGTTTTACTGCCAATAAGTTAAGCTGCAGAACAGAGGAATCATCATCACCTGTAGCCAGTCGCTACAGAGGCTTTTTCCCCTTCAACCCAAAACATCTGAAACTGTTTCTGTAAGGTACTGTCCTCTATGGATAGAAGTGATGAGTTGAGGTGGGGTGCATGAGTGTGTGTCTGTGTAGGTGTGTGGAGGTGAGGTGGGGATGGCATGCAGGTTGGTTAGCTGGGAGAGTGGACGTTGAGAGAGTGGAGTATGGAGGTTTGATGGGCTTGGGGAAAGGTTGGAAAATGAGTCAAATACATCTAAACAGAATGTAACTATGGAATTTTATTTGGAAGAACAAAAACAATAAATATTTTACAACTGGAAGGTGTGTTTGTATGCTGAAACTTGCTCAATAATCATAAAGTTGAAAAAAAAACTGCATGGGGGGTCAGATCTGGCCCGCGGGCCGAATCTCTGACATGCCGGCTCTAAACCAAACATGGCTGCTCCTGGCTTGCCACTACAGCAGACTTCCTGCAACAACGCAACTCTCACGAGACTTGAGCGAGACTCTCATGAGACTTAATCAAGCAGAAGGGATATCTGTGTAATAATGTACAATTTAACAATTAAATTGTGTCTTGCTCACATTAGTTACAGACACAAAAAGTTATGAAAATATGGTCCAGGTTGAAAAATACCAAGATTTTCCTTGAAGGCTCTGTTGCAGCTGGTAACAAGTCTGGCTAAATTGTTAACTGGCTTTGTGAAATAGAAAATCCTGGACTTAAGCCAATTTGTCAAAAAATGACTGAGTTAGCAGCAAAGTGAAACACGACCTGATCTGGTTATTTGTTCATTTATTGAGTTTGATCATTAATTTCTCAGCAGTTTGATGATGTCACATGATGTCATCATCCTGAGTCAGTAGGATGTGAATGTAGATGTGGTGTAGATGGACTTTCTATCTCAGTAATTGAATGTGCTCCTTTGTTTTCATGAATCAAACTAAATACACACTTACATTTCCTCAGGCCTGGTTTCAGCCTCTGCTCTCCACCATGATCCACCCTGGAGGAATAAACAAAGTCAGACCAGCAGATTATCTTTGATGATGGAAACATGGACATTTAATATCCTTCAATATGAAGGAGCTCCACTCATGTCCTCCATTAAACATTAAACATTATTCCTCATCTTCTCAGTCTGACAGAGAAAATGTGTGTGACTCTCAGCCTTCTAGCATACGTTGGCTCTCAATACCTGAGGGAGTCCAGTCTCCAGTGTGGATCCTCCAGTCCAGCAGTGAGCAGTTCTCCTGAGGCTCCTGGATGATTGTAGCTCAGGTCCAGCTCTCTCAGATGGGAGGGGTTGGAGCTCAGAGCTGAGGCCAGAGAAGCACAGCCTTCCTCTGTGAGCAGACAGCCTGACAGCCTACACACACACACACACACACACACACACACACACACACACACACACACACACACACACACACACACAGCAAATCATTTTCTTCAGTGATATAGTTTGTAGTTATAGTTTGATAATTATCTGTTAAATGTTTCCTTTTTTTCCAAATAAAGGAGAAGTCGGGGGGGGGGGGGGGGGGGCACAATAAAATCGGAAGCTTGGACCCTCCACGTGGGTCCGGGGGCATACTCCCCCGGAAGTTTTTTTTTATTTTTTCCTCCTTTTTTTCAATCAATCAATTTAATTGGTGCACTTTGAGAGCAAAATTAAGAGGCTAGATATTTGAAGAACTACACACATACTCAATACATGCCTTTTGTAATCCCCGTTTTTATAACCCTTCAAGATCTTCTTACCTTCATGTATTAATATTTAGCGTTTACCTTTTAAGATGAAAGGCAGTCAATTAATCGAATGTTTAACATAAAGAACATTTCTTTATTCTCCTCCATCTCTCCCTTCAATCCCATCTCTCTAATAGAGTACCGCAGGAATGAGTCTGGTCATGATGTTTGGTCGCACTGATGGAATAATTCCTATAGGCTAATAGGCTATCAATAAAAAAATAATGATAATACAATTTAAAAAGGCTGCTGAACTGAATCGACACGGTACGTGCGGGCATAGATTTCATTTATAAAAAATAACCTATTTTGTGGTATTTGCAGTAGTCGCATATCTCCATATTTCATACAAGGACTATGCTGGAAATAATATGAAGTTCAATCACATCATACAGGCCAAAAGCAACACAGTTGCAGCTGCAAAATGCAGGAGTAGCCTAGATATGAATAATCTGTGTGCAGGCGATCCCATATTAAATTGCTTAGATAGTAGTAGGCTATTCTGACATGTATGACCATGTCCAACCCAACGTCAGCCTCAGCTCCATTGCGCACACGGCACCGTGCGCTTTGGAGACGTTTATGTAACCTTTTTACGTCGGTTTAGTGATATTTCTCCACTCACGTTCAGCTGTAATCAACCTACTTGAGAGCACAAAAATGAATATATAAAAACATATTCCAAAGTGGTAGTAGGGCTTAATTTAAATGTAGCCTGCAACAAGTGCAAGGCTTCAGTCCTCGATTAATTCAACAGGAGCCATGTTTTCTTTTTCTTTTTCATTTGAATGCAATGTATTTTTCATATGGGGACCATATGAATGGCATTGGTGACTCAATTCAGATGTTTTGCTCTCAAGTGGCACATATCTGATATGTGTCATGACAGTGTGAGCAGCAAAAAAGCACATGGATCAGGATATTGTCAGGTCCGATTCAGGCCTCAGTCACATGTGGAAATAAATCAGATATGAATCAGACATGGCCCAATGCGATGTGACTGGAATCTAAGCGGACATATCAGATATTTCCTCTCATTGCGAGTCGCACCTGATTGAAAATGTGTGTGTCTTCAGCTTCCAGAGGCTGTAGGCTACTCAGCTGTTGACATGTGTGTGTGTGTGTGTGTGTGTGTGTGTGTGTGTGTGTGTGTGTGTGTGTGTGTGTGTGTCTTCAGCTTCCAGAGGCTGTAGGCTACTCAGCTGTTGACATGTGTGTGTGTGTGTGTGTGTTCAGCTTCCAGAGGCTGTAGGCTACTCAGCTGTTGACTGCAGTGTGTTTCGCCCCCGTTCCGACAATAAGGCTTTAATCAAAACATCGGTCCGTAAGTCCAATTTTGTTCAAAATGCCTCCTGAAATGCATCTCTCAATGCACAGATGATTATATCCAAACAGCTCTATTTTCAAACTCCAATTGTCTCCAAAAAATAACAGGCTACATCATCTCTTTTACTTTCGCTTGGTCATTCTGTGATTATATATCCTACGTGTCAGTTTCTTAAATGTTGGAGGTTCATAAAAAGGAAATATCCTCAGATGCAGCCTGTTTATTTGATAGGCTAATTATTTATTTTGCTTTCTGCTTCACAAGGAACCCGCTTATGTGAAATATTCCTGCACATCAGAGTCTCAATAATCAGGTGGACAAATCAACTACTTGAGAAACACGGTAAAATAATGTCCGCACAAGAATTATGCTCCCAGTCAGTTTATTATTAACGTTTCTATCAAAGGAGGAGGAGAAAGATACTGTTTACCATGCAGCTCTTTTCATGTGCTTAATATCAGCACGAGGATTTAATATTCATTTAATATTTCTGGACTTGGTGAGTCAGTGGTGCTTGAGAATGAGTTTAGGAAGCATATTGTGTGGTTCCCTATCTCTATAATATCTCTATATTTCTATAATATTCCTGTAGGGACTTGTGCTGTACCGTCTGGTCTGTGCTACTCAATCATGAGTTTATTCCTCATGTACACATGCAGGTTGTTTCAAGTGAAGCAAGTGTAAAGTGCAAGTGTAAACACACACATATCAGATATGGGTCACTTTTAAAAGTAGTGTAAGCAGAAGGTCAAATAAATCAGATGCAGGCAAAAAGTTGGATCTGAGCATCAAGACCTGCAGTGTAAATGCAGCCTTAGAGACTGTAGAATTACTATTTTGATCAGTTTCACCGTTTTCTCTTGATCAACATTACAGATAGTTCAGGAACAAAATCATTCTAATAAGAAAACATATTTCCAGATTTGGGTCCGAGATAGACAATCATTGTCCAGCCTCATGTCCAGAGTGTGGAGTGAGTGAGTGAGCGGTTGGGGGTGAGAGGGAAAGCGAGCGAGACAAGATTATTATAGCCTATAAACAGTTAATAAATAGTTGATTAATAGTTACATGGCACTTTTAGAAACCATTAATGTCCCCGTGCTATTTAATTTCATGAATGGAGGCAGTTACGTGGCTGGATTTTTTGGAAGATAGCCAAGTTGGTGAGTAAACAAGTGAATGTCGAATCGTTTCTTTTCCTCCATCTGCCAGTTTGAAACGTGAAAACGCAACAAGAAGATGAGTGTTGCATTAGGCTATATATTCGAGACGTAACTTTTGTGGAGAAATAAATTGAAAACTAGTCAGATATGACTTGAATGCCACTTGTAAAAATCATCTTTTCCACCGTTTAACTTTAGTGCAACTACTATTTTGACTGGTGGCTTTTGGGCGATGTGGACATCACCCACATGGCTTTTGGACATCTCCACCCCACGCTATCGCCTGAATAATGCATAGAAGGTTTTTCATGGAGTGGAGAATTACTTTCTGAAATCTATCTCTTGATGTAGTCTACATTGATTAATGTCATTAAAAGTCTGTTTAGCATAAACACTATTCCTGGCTGCAGTCTGCAGACTAGTGTGCAGCACACTAACGTCTCCACCCCCCCCCTCCTCTCTAGTCTCTACACCCCCCCCCCCCTCTCTAGTCTCTACATGCCCCCCCCCCCTCCTCCTCTCTAGTCTATACACCTCCCCCCCTCCTCTCTAGTCTCTACACCCCCCCCTCTCTAGTCTCTACACCCCCTCCCTCCTCCTCTCTAGACTCTACACCCCCCCCTCTCTAGTCTCTACACCCCCCCCCCTCCTCTCTAGTCTCTACACCCCCCCTCCTCCTCTCTAGTCTCTACACCCCCCCCCTCCCCTCTAGTCTCTACACCCCCCCCTCTCTAATCGCTACACCCCCCCCCCCTCCTCTCTAGTCTCTACACCTCTAGTCTCATATTAACAGTTGACCCAAGCATCGGGTTCGTTTTTTCATTTTAGTTCTTGACTCAAGAAGACTTCATTTGTAAACACATATAAATGTCATTCTTAAAATGAAATAACACCTGTTTTATACTCCCTGGAGTGCACATAAAAGATTATTTAGTTGATTTATGTGAAGATGATTTAGTGAAAATGTTTTAATTACCTCTTGATTCGTAATAGAAATATACAAAAAATGAAAGGCCCAATCCGTCAATACTCACTATTACTGACGCCGGTGGCCGTTAGTGTAACTGCAGGCAGCGTGTGAACGAGCTGACGCGCGGTCACCATACTCGCACGCGCACAAGCAGTTGCCTGGCAAACAGCAGAGCTGTTCCTTGCTTTGTAACGTTAACTCATAAAAGTCACTTGAAAACGGCAACCTGGACAATTTATCGGTCAGATCAGCCTCGAGATGCCCAGGAAGGATTCTGGATGCATTAGGGGACGTTATTGTGGCATGTTTGGTCGTGTTTTGGCTTGCGTTGGCTGCGGGTAAGTTGATACTCATGTTAGCACAAGCCAGGAAATAGCCTGCTCCCCCTGTATGTACGGTACCGTGTAATGCCTGGAGTTGACCAAACTGAACAATCAAACAATGTTTCATAAGCATAACAGTAACGTTAGGCATATTTACGACTATTAAATTCATTATCCACACAAGACGGTAACGTTATTAGTGGGGCTGGTGGTCATTTCTATAAATGTAAATTAATATTAGTTAGCCGCGATTAGCATCAAGCCAACGTTACTAGTATGTGCAGTCCCACTGCAGCCAACTGCAGTCAGAGCCTGCTGGCTGCGGGAAGTGGACTCATGTTAGCACAAGCCAGGAAATAGCCTGCTCCCCCTGTATGTACGGTACCGTGTAATGCCTGGAGTTGACCAAACTGAACAGTCAAACAATGTACCGTAAGCATAACAGACAGTAGGCTAACGGTAGGCATATTTCCGACTGTTAGATTCATTATCAACACAAGACAGTAACGTTATTAGTGGGGCTGGTGGTAATTTCTATAAATATAGCTAAATCTATTAGTTAGCCGCGTATAGCATCAAGCTAACGTTATGGTTCTAATAGGCAGACTCACAACCGCAGCTAACTACAGTCAAACAATAATGTTCCATGACCATAAGCATAACGGTAGTAACGTTAGGGTTGCATTACTTCACACAAGACGGTAATGTTAGCAGAGTTTCTGACCAGGTGGTCAGATACTTGTACTACGGAGTGACAGTAAAAATCTTGAATCTTGAAAATCCATTAGCAAGCAGCTAACGTTAATCTGGTCAAAACCACATTACAGTAGCTACAAGCAGCAAGTTTCCTTCATGAACCGAAAACACAGTCCTGACTCTAGTTTCCCCCCGATGTCGGTCACCTGCTGCTGTCTGGCCAGACGGGCTTCATTAGATAAATATTTATTTATTTAGTCTGGACTTTTTCTGGAGTCTGTGTTGTTGTTTCCTTTAGCTAGCAGCTAGCGACGAACGTAACGTTAAAAGCTACTTCAGCCATTTCCTGTTAGCGTCTAGGACAAGAGACAAGCTCGTGAATGCGCGAGACGTCACATCCTCTAGCTGTGGCGGGAGATGCTATCCATGCTATTTATTTCTCGCCAGAACCGACGGAATGGGCCTTTAAATAATTATCACATAAATACATAAATATCTGATTACTATAATGAGGTGAGGGGTGCCACACGGCCCACCTGCATACGAGAGCATGTGAAGCGCGCAAGACCTCGAGGGGGAACCAGCGAGGCACAGTAGAAATGAGCGCTGCCAGTTCAGCTAGAAAGGAACGCGTGAAGCCTGCAATATTTAGTGTATTAAAAAAAAAAAAGTACAAATGAAGATAGGCCTATCTGTTTTTGCAGGTGAACTTTTCTATTTCAACAAGAGGCAGTGAGGTGAGAAAGTAATGACATGTTCTCTCAGAGAAGAATGTTGGGTTTCACATCACATCAGCAGGAAAATGAGAGTTCAGGTATTTTCTCTGATATTAATGTGCACGTAAAACAGAATTTAAACAGGCTGTTGAATAGTAACAGTGATCCTGACCTGAGAGTCTCCAGTCTGCAGTGTGGACTCTGCAGTCCAAAAGAGAGCAGCTTCACTGATGCATCTTGCAGGTCATTGTCACTCAGGTCCAGCTCTCTCAGACTAGAGGACTGGGAGCTAAGAACTGAGGCCAGAGCTTCACAGCTTCTCTCTGACAGCTGACAGCCAGTCAGCCTGAAGTGTGATGAAAAAACAACATTGAAAATGTTTATTTCCCTCCTCACAACATATATTGAATCTATCCAGTTAGTATACACTTACAGAGCTTTATTGGAGGCTTTGACCACTGGCAGCAGCCTTAGAAGAACCTCCTCTGAAGCTGAGTATTTCTTCAGGTCAAACATGTCCAGGTCTTCTTCTGATGACACTAAGATGAAGGCCAGAGCCGACCACTCGGTAAGGGAGAATTTCTCTGTGGAGAGACTTCCGAAACTCATGTGGTCTTGGATCTGCTTCACAAGAGACCGGTCATTCAGCTCATTCAGACAGTGGAACAGATTGATGATTCTCTCTGAAGACGGATTCTCCCTGATCTTTTCCTTGATGTACTGGACTGTATCCTGATTGGTCTGTGAGCTACTTCCTATCTGTGGCAGCAGACCTCGTAGGAGAGTCTGATTGGTCTCCAGTGAAAGACCCAGGAGGAAGCGGAGGAACAAGTCAAGGTGTCCATTTGGGCTCTGTGAAGCCTTGTCCACAGCACTCTGGTAGAAGATAGTTTCGGGTTTATTTTCTAACGTGTGCTCGTCTAACATGGCTCCTGGCTGTTCTGTTTTTTTCTTTCTTCTTTGTTTTGCTTTCTTCAAAAGGGAGAATGGCCATTTACTCATGAACCCTTTCCTGGACATTGATTCAGAATAGTCACCAGTGTGGGAGGTTGACTGATGTTCTGACTGGTTTTCTGACAGCAGATTGACAGATTTGTCTGTGGAGGTTGACTGATGTTCTGACTGGTTTTCTGACAGCAGATTGACAGATTTGTCTGTGGAGGTTGACTGGTTTTCTGACAGCAGATTGATAGATTTGTCTGTGGAGGATGACTGGTTTTCTGACATCAGATTGATAGATTTGTCTGTGGAGGTTGATTGTGGTTCTGACAGCAGATTGACACCAGAGTCAATGAATGAGATGATGACATGAACAGCAGCCAGAAACTCCTGAATGCTCAGATGGACAAAGCAGAAGACCTTGTCCTGGTATAGCCCACACTCCTCTTTAAAGATCTGTGTGAACACTCCTGAGTACACAGAAGCTGCTCTGATATCAATACCACACTCTTTCAGGTCAGCTTCATAGAAGATCAGGTTGCCTTTCTCCAGCTGCTCAAAAGCCAGTTTTCCCAGAGAAAGAATCATGTGTGGATCTGTCTCAGCTCTCTCATGATACTTGATGTTCAGTTTGGACTGAACCACCAGGAAGTGGATGTACATCTCAGTCATGGTCTTGGGCAGTTCTCCTATCTCAGTGGTTTTCAACACACATTCCAGAACATTAGCAGTGATCCAGCAGAAGAGTGGGATGTGGCACATGATGAGGAGGGTTCGTGAAGTTTTGATGTGGGAGATGATTCTCGTGGCCTGCTTCTCATCTCTGAATTTCTTCCTGAAGTACTCCTCTTTCTGTTGGTCAGTGAAGCCTCTCACCTCGGTCACCACGTCAACACACTCAGGAGGGATCTGATTGGCTGCTGCAGGTCGTGTGGTCATCCAGAGGCGAGCAGCGGGAAGCAGTTTCCCCTTGATGAGGTTTGTCAACAACACGTCCACTGAGGTCGACTCTGTGACATTAGTCACAATCTCATTGTTCTGGAAGTCTAGAGAAAGTCGACACTCATCCAGACCGTCAAAGATTAACACAACCTGGAACTTGTCAAACCTACAGATTCCTGCTTCTTTGGTCTCAGGAAAAAAGTGATGAAGAAGTTCCACCAGGCAGAACTTTTTCCCTTTCAGCAGATTCAGTTCTCGGAAAGTGAATGGAAATATGAACTCTATATCCTGGTTAGCTTTGTCTTCAGCCCAGTCCAGAGTAAACTTTTGTGTTAAGACTGTTTTCCCAATGCCAGCCACTCCCTTTGTCATCAATGTTCTGGTTGGTTTGTCTCTTCCAGGTAAGGGTTTAAAGATGTCTTCACATTTGATTGTTGTTTCTGGTCTGGCTGGTTTCCTGGATGCTGCTTCAATCTGCCTGACCTCATGTTCATCATTGACCTCTCCACTCCCTCCCTCTGTGAGGTAATGCTCTGTGTACATCTGACCCAGAAGTGTTGGGTTTCCTGCGTTAGCAATCCCCTCAAACAAACACTGAAACCTCTCCTTAAGACTGGATTTGTGTTGTTGTTGTGGATGTTGATGTTGAGTTTCTGAAAGAACAAATGAACAATGAGCAGATGTTTCAGTAAACATGAGAAATGTGAACATTTCCTGGTAAATGTGTATCTCCACTCCATGACATCTCTTCAGCTCATCACTGGTGAGTGAACAAACAGGTCCTGACTGTGTGCAGCTCAGTGTGAAAGACAACTGCTGTGCTGCTGTTTTGTTTCCCAGTGTGCACCACTGTGTTCAGCGTATTACACTCACATTAACAACTTAATAATTTTACCAGATTATCCAGAGGGATTTCACTCATTTACTTTTCTATCTTGTAATGAATATATCTTGTTTGGCCAATGTTTATGTTTTCAGCAGTTTGGACATGGTCAGGGCTTTTTTTTATTTAAAACTATAGCCACTATACGCCGTAAAGTTCCAACATGGTGGCTACTCAGTTTGTTGATCTGGAATGTTCTTGTTGGAATGGATTATTTGGCTTATTCCAAACAAATAATGACTCAAATATATTCAGAAAAATAAAACAGGCCTTTACAAGTCAAATTAGATCAAAATAAGCCAAACTCAAGTTAAATGTTCTCTATAATAATTTGTTTCTTGTTTCGTTTGTTGCGGTTGAGAACTCTGGCTTGATGGCGTCTTCCAGCTATGGCTTGCATACCTCATTCAAATTAATTAGATGGGGAGGACAAAACTGGCTCCAACAGACATGATTCACCCATTCTCCACCATCTTTGCTCTCTCTCCATGACATTAAAGCTGTGAAAGCTTCTTACTTCTCTGCAGCTCCTCAGCCAGCTCCTTCTGCTTTATTCTCCTCAGGAAGAGCAGTGTGATGTTTAGAAAAGCCTCTCTGCTGCTCCTCCTCTGCTCTTCCTCCTCAGTCTCCACCTCCTCCTCATCCTCCCTCTGACTCTCTGAGCATTCTGCCTCATCTGGACTCAGAACGCTCTGGAACCCTCTCAGCTCCTTCTTCACAAAGGTGATGATGTTCTCCTCAAGCAGCTGGAACAGAATAATATACATATTAAACCTTCATACTAAAATCTGCAGACAAAATCAAAGACAAAACACAAAATCAAATACATCTTACAGAGAGTGAAAGCCCGGACTGATCTAAAGAGTGCAGCATGGAGATTCAACATGATCTCACAAATAATTATCAAATAGAAATGTTAACCCAAAGCGCAAAACATTCTAGTTTCACAACAATGGTTCTAAAATTGTTGAATGTGAATGTCACTTTCTGCCTCAATCCACAGCTACTTCCTGGTTACCGAGCCGGGCGTGGCCACCGAGTCGCCCCAGTAGCGAGTTGTGAGAGCCTCGTCCTCGCCTCATCTCCGGCCTGCCTGGGCCCCGACCTCTAGCGGCCAAACAACCGTTACTTTTAATTTTGATGGCGTTTTTGTGAACCTAGAACATCTTTGTCCTGTAATAGGGATTCTACCTATGGGTTGGAGTTCCCGCACGGACCTGTTAGAGGGACGCACATTAACATGCGCTTGTAACTTCCTGTCTGAACTTCTAGTAAACACACGTTACTTGATAACCTGCTCTCCGTCTCATTATTACATAGTGATCTTCAAGGCATAAAGATTACACAACATGGTGTCAGAAGCTCGGACGAGCTCATAAGAAGAGAGAGAGAGAAAAAAAAGCGTGAAACGGACTAAACCTGTGAGTAAAAGACTCAAGATGGGAGACAAAGCTCCAGCATTAGCAATACCGCAGCTAGCGCCGCCAGGCAAGTTCGACTTTACAAACGCTAATGAATGGCCGAGATGGATGAAGCGGTTTGAACGCTACAGAATAGCGTCGGGACTGGAAAAGCAGTCGGAGGAATTTCAAGTGAATGCTTTCATGTATGCGGCGGGAGACGACGCCGAAGATATTCTGAATGTAATGCCTCTGACAGATGCACAGAAAAAGTCATACCAGCATGTCACGGAAGCCTTCTCCAGATACTGTGTCAGCAAGCGGAACGTTATATATGAAAGAGCCTGCTTCAACAAATGGAATCAAGAGCCCGGTGAGAGTGTGGAATCTTTCATCACTGCAGTGCACACACTTGCTGAACACTGTGAGTTTGGTGCCCTGAGAGAAGAGCTAATAAGGGACGAATAGTAGTGGGCATAAGAGATGCTAAGCTTTCAGAGAATTTACAGCTGGATCCTGATCTAACATTGGAAAGAGCAATAGTGAAAGTGAAACAAAGTGCAGCAATAAAGAAGCAACAGCCTGTGTTGAGAGGAACAGAGCAGGCAACAGGAGATGTGGAAGTAATATATAAAAAGGCCGCCAGGGGGCAGAAATGGACAAAAGAGAAAACTGACACACAGTCCTCAGAATGTGGCAGATGTGGAAATGCGAAAATGCATTTATGGAAGGATTGTCCGGCCTGTGATGCTGAGTGCAGGACATGTCATAAAAAAGGACATTTTGCAAAGAAGTGTAAATCTGGAAAACGTGTCCATGACATCACTCAAGCACACAAAGAGACTTATCAAGAGGATGATGATTTCTCTTTCCTGGGCGAAGTTAAATCAGAGGAAATCAATGATGAATGGATTGAGCTCTTACAGCTGAATGGACAGGAGGCTAGGTTCAAACTGGACACTGGGGCTGAAGTCACAGCAATTTCGAACAGCACATAGTCGAGTGAAAAGCATGGGAAACTACAGCCATCACGTAAAGTGCTGTATGGCCCGGGAAGATACAAATTGGATACAAAAGGCTGTTTTAAAGGGAAGCTGTCCATCAGAAAGAGAACAACAGAACAGCTCATTTATGTTGTTGAAGGACTAGCCAAAGCCCTACTAGGCCTGCCTGCAATAGAGGCTCTGGGACTAATAAAGCGTCTGCACACAGTCGAAGCCCAGCAGGAGGATGTCAAAGCTCAATACCACAAAGTGTTCTCTGGCTTGGGAAAATTAAAGGAGCCCCACAAGATTGTGCTAGAGCCAGAAGCAGTCTCATACACCCTGTCATCAACACGCCGCGTGCCCCTGCCCCTGCGAGACACAGTGCGAGCAGAGTTAGACCGCATGGAGAAAATGGGCGTGATTTCCAAAGTGATGCAACCCACACCATGGTGCGCCGGCATGGTAGTTGTTCCCAAGCCAAAAGGGAAAATACCAGTGCGGCTGTGCGTGGACCTAACAAAGTTGAATGAGTGGGTTCGACGTGAGAGGTACATCCTCCCAAAAGTGGATGAAACACTTGCCATGCTTGAAGGGGCGAAGATATTCACAAAGTTGGATGCAACCTCCGGCTTTTGGCAAATTCCATTGACAGAGGAAAGTAAGCTGCTAACGACCTTCATAACCCCGTTCGGGCGATATGCATTTAATCGGCTCCCGTTCGGGATTTCAAGTGCTCCTGAACATTTCCAACGCCGCATGTCTCAGATGTTGGAGGACTGCAAAGGCGTTGTGTGTCATGCCGATGACATCCTGGTGTATGGAGAAGACATATACCAACACAACGAGAGACTCCATCAGGTCCTGAAGAAGCTGGAAGCGGAAGGTCTGACGCTGAACAGTGAAAAATGTGAAGTTGCCAAGAATAGCATGATGTTCCTGGGCCACCGCATCACAGCAGCCGGTGTGGCCCCGGATCCCGGCAAAGTCAGAGCGATCATGGAGATGCCGGAGCCTACTGACGTCGAGGGAGTGAAGCGACTGATGGGGATGGCCAACTACATAGGCAAGTTTCTACCCCATCTGGCATCATACACTCGCCCAATCCAAGATCTGCAGAGTGAAAAAAATGAGTGGTGCTGGGAAGCGCCACAGGAAGAAGCCTTTCAGAGACTGAAAGCGGAGCTGATCTCTCCACGGGTATTGGCCCCATACTCACCCACAGCAGAGACGTGCGTGTCCGCTGATGCCTCTTCCTTCGGCATTGGGGGCGTGCTGACTCAAAAACAAACGGATGGAGCATGGAAGCCCATCATGTTTATCTCCAGAGGTCTGTCAGACGCAGAAAAGAATTACGCACAGATAGAGAAGGAGGCTTTGGCCGCTACGTGGGCTTGCGAGCGCCTGTCATCCTATCTTCTGGGGCTGAAATTCAGGCTAGAGACGGACCACAAGCCACTGGTGCCACTGTTGAGCTCCAAGGCACTAGATGAGCTCCCGCCCAGCGTGCTGCGGTTCCGACTGAGACTTCTGAGATTCACGTATGACGTCGTGCATGTGCCTGGTAAGCGCTTGATAACCGCAGACACATTATCAAGAGCTCCAGTGAAGCACACACTGACACAAGAAGAAGAGGACAATGAGAGAGAAGTCAAAGTGTTTGTGGATATGATCGTACAAAGCCTTCCTGCCACAGAAGCCAGGCTGAAGGTAATAGAAGAGAAACAGAAAGCCGACCCGATCTGTGCCAAGCTCATAAGATACTGCGAGACAGAGTGGCCCAAGAAAAATGATCTCCCACCAGAGCTGGGGGCTTACTGGCCGGAGAAAGCGAGCATCACCTTGGCCGGAGGGCTGCTGCTTAGAGGCCAGAGGATCGTGATTCCGCAGGAAATGAGACAAGAAATCCTCCAGGTCCTGCACAACGGCCACCAAGGGGTTGTTAAGTGCAGGGCAAGGGCCCGCCAGTCAGTCTGGTGGCCAGGAATTTCAGTTCACATCAATCAGCTGGTGGAGAAATGCGACACATGTTCACAGCACCGAGCAGAACACAGAGAGCCCCTGCTCACCACACCAGTGCAGGAGAGACCCTGGCAGCGAGTCGGTACAGACTTGTTCTCCTCATTGTGGATTATTTTTCGCGCTATATTGAGGTAACCCATCTTAATGTAGCTTCAGCTGAAACCGTCGTAGCTGCTCTTAAGGATGTATTCTGCCGACATGGGATACCAGAGACAGTCGTGTCCGACAATGGGCCACAATACAGCGGCTCACCCTTCAAGAACTTTGCCAAAGAGTATGGTTTCACCCATGTGACCAGCAGTCCACGCTATCCGCAGGCAAATGGAGAGGCGGAACGGGCAGTGGCTACGGTGAAAGGACTGTGGAAAGGAGGAGGTGACAAAGCAAAGGCGTTGTTGACATACCGCGCCACCCCCCTGGAGAGCGGCTATTCCCCTGCACAACTCGTCATGGGGAGACAGATTCGCTCCACCATACCACAGCTCACCAAAGCTCTACAACCTCGCTGGCCAAACATCAGGGAATTCAGGAAGTTGGAGAAGGGGACAAAGGAGAAACAACAACGGTACTACAACCGCCGCCACAGAGTTCGCCCCTTCCCACCGCTACAGTGTGGCCAAAAGGTGTGGCTCCCAAGCGAGAAGACACAAGGGACTGTCATACAACAGGCAACAACGCCCAGGTCATACATCGTAGACACCAAAAATGGACAGGTCAGAAGAAATCGCGCACACCTGCGCACACTTCACCAGCCAACACTTCAGAGGATGCCACCTGAGGTACCTGACACAACAGCTGCGCCAGGTAATGCTGACACACACACCCAGGAGCCAGCTCAAGGCACCAGAGACACTGGTAACATACATTCTGATGCTACAAAAACACCCTATGTGACTTCCTCAGGCAGAGTGTCACGTCCACCGGTGCGCCTGGACTGGTAAGAGACTCTTGTTAAAGACTGTTCGCTGATACAAGAGACTGTTCTAAAAAAAAAAAAAAAAAAAAGAGAATGGAAAGAAATGTGTTCTAAAAAATAAAAAGTTCTGTAAGAATGTATAACTGCATCTTCTGGGTTGTTAAAGAGAGAAAAAAAGAAAAGAAAAGTACAAATACCTATAGGAATGTATCACTGTTGAAAAAGAAGAGAAAGAAAAAGAGTTTGGTGTTTAAAGGATGTATTTGTACTTAAAGGGGGAGGTGTCCTGTAATAGGGATTCTACCTATGGGTTGGAGTTCCCGCACAGACCTGTTAGAGGGACGCACATTAACATGCGCTTGTAACTTCCTGTCTGAACTTCTAGTAAACACACGTTACTTGATAACCTGCTCTCTGTCTCATTATTACATAGTGATCTTCAAGGCATAAAGATTACACAACAATCTTTGGGCTGTGGACCCATGTTACTATGTCACAATTCTTTGTGAGACCTGAATGTTTTATATGATACTCCCCAAGCAGAAAATTATAATCATGACAGTAGTCCGAGATAATTTACAAATTTTTAGAAATCCATCTTTCTTTCTTATTCTTAGTACTTATTAGGATTTTGCTTACATTATTGCAGGACTGGAGGTGTACTGCTGCAGTGAAAGTACTGACATCATATTTGGGGGACAAGTTACCAAATAGTTACAAAGTTAAGCGAGAGAGCCGACGCAGGTGATACTGATTGAGGACGCCGAAGTGACACCGGGAGCTATGATGGTCACACATGACACGAAGCTACGGTTTCTTGATGACAGCACATCAACAATAGGATATCTGATCAACTACATGCAACACTATCACTATTACCAAGCATCCTTTAAATGAAAACCAGAACAAGCGACATCCGAAATGGTCCACCTCAAGCAGACGCCACAGAGCTGTGTATCACCAAGCCAACCGTGCCCCGGTTCAGAGCCATGCCACGACAGATAGCGGGGAAGATCAAGAAGAAGATAAAGACCAGTGAATTAATGGACTGTAATCTTTACCCTGCCTAAACAGAGATAACTCATAGCTGGAGTCCAAACTTGACTCCAACAACCCAAGACACCTTTGGAGAGGACTCCATGCTGCTTCTGACTTCAAGGGGGGGAAACAGCACACCACAAACACCTCACCCATCCTGTCGGATGAACTAAACATTGTGCATTGCAAATTAGCCTTGGGCTAAAAATGCTGTGGCACAGGACATCAGATATTTTGGTAATCATTATGTATGATCTGTCCCTACACAAATAAATAAATTAAATTAAGCTGGTCATATCACACATCCGCCCCACACTCCCACTAACGACAAGCCCCTACAATTTGCATACCGCCCCAACAGGAGCACAGCGGATGGTCCAAAATCCTCAGGGACTTCTACAGAGGCACCATTGAGAGTCTGCTGACCAACTGTTTCACTACCTGCTACGGGAACTGTACCACCATGGACCACAAGGAGCTGAGAAGGGTGAGGCGCGTGTCCCAGCACGTGACAGGATGTGAGCTGCTGAAACTGCAGGAACTGTACAATCAGCAGTGCCTCAGGAAGTCCCGGAAGGACACAACCCACCTGCACAACAGCCTGTTCTCCCTGCTGCCCTCAGGGAGAAGATACAGAGTCCCCAAAGCACGCACAAACCGTATGCAGAATAGTTTCTTTCCACAGGCCACGAGACTCCTCAATAAATAACACACACTCTCTCACACACACACACACACACACACACACACACACACACACACACACACACACACACACACACAATAGTTCAGTGGTTGGAACCCTAAGTGGGGTCGCCTAGAATTCAAATAGGGTCACCTGAAATTTCGTCTTTTTTTCTTCTTCTTTTGTCTTTTTTTACATCACACACAATTTAATACACTGCTAAAAAATTAAGGAACACTTTGAAAACACATCAGATCTTAATGGGGGGGAAATCATGCTGGATATCTTTCCTGACATGGACTGGGTAATGTGTTAGGAATGAAAGGATGCCACATTGTTTGGAAATGAAAATGATCAACCTGCACTAGAGGGGCAACAATGAGACGACTCCCAAAACAGGAAGTGTTTTACAGGTGGAGGCCACTGACATGTTCCCCTCCTCATCTTTTCTGACTGATTTCTCACTAGTTTTGCATTTGGCTATAGGGGCAGCATGGTGCGCTACCTGGACCCTACAGAGGTCAGTGTCACTACTGGTAGCATGGTGCGCTACCTGGACCCTACAGAGGTCAGTGTCACTACTGGTAGCATGGTGCGCTACCTGGACCCTACAGAGGTCAGTGTCACTACTGGCAGCATGGTGCGCTACCTGGACCCTACAGAGGTCAGTGTCATTACTGGCAGCATGGTGCGCTACCTGGACCCTACAGAGGTCAGTGTCACTACTGGCAGCATGGTGCGCTACCTGGACCCTACAGAGGTCAGTGTCACTACTGGCAGCATGGTACGCTACCTGGACCCTACAGAGGTTGCACATCCAACTCCTCCAGGATGGCACATCAATATGTGCCATTTACAGGTTTGCTGTGTCTCCCAGCACAGTCTCAAGAGCATGGAGGAGATTCCAGGAGACAGGCAGTTACTCTAGAGCCGTTTTCCCACATGCGTACCGGAAAATTACCTGTAAGTCAATATCGGACATTTCCCTTCACACCTCTCCTCTCGCATGTCGGAATCTACCAGCGAAATTGCCTGTATGTGGGGGGTGGGGGCGGCACTGCAGAGCGAGTGGGGAGTGACGTGTCGGCAAAACTCCGAATGGGGAAATAAGTTTGCTTGTTTATCCATTCACCTGCGTCGCGTTGAAGCACTTTTTACAGACTGGCTTCGTTTGATGTGTCCGGGCTTGCCTTCGCTGTCGGCAAGTAAGCAAAATACTTCCACAATTCGCTTAGTGCATTTGCTTAGTCCCCGTCGGGCTGTGACTGAAGGAGGAGGACGGACTGTGGCCAGAGAGCGAGCAGAGAGGAGAGGGGAAAATCAGCACACCCACACATGAAGCTGACATAGGCTACTGCTCTTATTATCACAAGATCATTTCGCCAGTTTGCTTTAATGTGCGCGAATGATTAGATTATGCCCGCTGGAACATTAAGCAACGTGTGTACACCTCGCCCATGAGAGTGTCGCGGAAAATGACTGCACCCGTTTCTCACTAGTATCCGCTAAAGCGCATACCGCTCTTCTGACTGGGTCAAAAGTGGTGAAATGCGCCTTTCTCACATGCAGGCATTAGACCACGTTCCGGTCATTTTGCGGTACAAAGCGCATGTGGGAAAAGGGCTTAGGAGAGCTGGACAGGGCCGTAGAAGGTCCTTAACCCATCAGCAGGACCGGTATCTGCTCCTCTGTGCAAGGAGGAACAGGATGAGCACTGCCAGAGCCTTACAAAATGACCTCCAGCAGCCCACTGGTGTGAATGTCTCTGACCAAACAATCAGGGTGGCCTGATTGCCCGACGTCCTGTAGTGTGTCCTGTGCTCACTGCCCTGAGGGCCCGACGTCCTGTAGTGTGCCCTGTGCTCACTGCCCTGAGGGCCCGACGTCCTGTAGTGTGCCCTGTGCTCACTGCCCTGAGGGCCCGACTTCCTGTAGTGTGCCCTGTGCTCACTGCCCTGAGAGCCCAACGTCCTGTAGTGTGTCCTGTGCTCACTGCCCTGAGGGCCCGACGTCCTGTAGTGTGCCCTGTGCTCACTGCCCTGAGGGCCCGACGTCCTGTAGTGTGTCCTGTGCTCACTGCCCTGAGGGCCCGACGTCCTGTAGTGTGCCCTGTGCTCACTGCCCTGAGGGCCCGACGTCCTGTAGTGTGCCCTGTGCTCACTGCCCTGAGGGCCCGACTTCCTGTAGTGTGCCCTGTGCTCACTGCCCTGAGAGCCCAACGTCCTGTAGTGTGCCCTGTGCTCACTGCCCTGAGGGCCCGACGTCCTGTAGTGTGCCCTGTGCTCACTGCCCTGAGGGCCCGACATCCTGTAGTGTGCCCTGTGCTCACTGCCCTGAGGGCCCGACGTCCTGTAGTGTGCCCTGTGCTCACTGCCCTGATTGCCCGACGTCCTGTAGTGTGCCCTGTGCTCACTGCCCTGAGGGCCCGACGTCCTGTAGTGTGCCCTGTGCTCACTGCCCTGAGGGCCCGACGTCCTGTAGTGTGCCCTGTGCTAACTGCCCTGAGGGCCTGACGTCCTGTAGTGTGCCCTGTGCTCACTGCCTTGAGGGCCCGACGTCCTGTAGTGTGCCCTGTGCTCACTTCCCTGAGGGCCCGACGTCCTGTAGTGTGCCCTGTGCTCACTGCCCTGAGAGCCTGACGTCCTGTAGTGTGTCCTGTGCTCACTGCCCTGAGGGCCTGACGTCCTGTAGTGTGCCCTGTGCTCACTGCCCTGAGGGCCCGACATCCTGTAGTGTGCCCTGTGCTCACTGCCCTGAGGGCCCGACGTCCTGTAGTGTGCCCTGTGCTCACTGCCCTGATCGCCCGACGTCCTGTAGTGTGCCCTGTGCTCACTGCCCTGAGGGCCCGACGTCCTGTAGTGTGCCCTGTGCTCACTGCCCTGAGGGCCCGACGTCCTGTAGTGTGCCCTGTGCTCACTGCCCTGAGGGCCTGACGTCCTGTAGTGTGCCCTATGCTCACTGGTCCGACACTGGTGCCCTGTGCTTTTCACAGATGAGAGCAGGTTCAACCTGAGCACATGTGACAGATGTGAAAGAGTCTGGAGACGCCACAAAGCAAGTCAATAGTGTCTGGCAACATGGAAATTATGACTCTATATATTTAGCTGATTGATGGATAGTTTCCCATTCGGTTCCTCTGTTTTGGCCGCTTCTTCTAGTTCACTTTTGGGACATGGAAGAATGTGCTGATGAGAGGGGAAATCCTCTGTGGTGACACAGCGCGAGCTTCGCTGTCTTGCTGGTTGCACCTCTGTCTGCTCCCCTCTCTCTCTCTCTCCTCGCCTGCTCGCATGGAGACGACTCTATATCCTACATGAATATTATTCTCCGGGGCGTACGAGCAGGCGAGGAACATCCCTATATGGAGGTTTGCGCCAAGGTGACGGCAAGCACAGCAGGGCAACACGCCCACAATTAGCGTTGCGTGTGGCACTATTCGGGCACAAAACGTGTGCTAACGCAAAATTCCCGCCTTTACGACGATAGAGCCCTTCCACTGACAAGTGGACACTTTTGGACACTTTTTTATATTTATTCTATGCTACCCTATTTTAATACTTTATTCCTTCTACTTAATTACTTTTATTATTTTACTGTTTGCCTTAATTGCCCTTTACATAGGCTACACTGTTTACACTGTTTACACTGTTTACACGGTTTACACTGTTTGCCCTAGTTAACTGTTGGCGTATTGCCTTATTTGTTGTTTGCTGTGATTTTGTACCTAACAACCTTATGTAACCTTATGTAGCCCACAGCATAATAATTTCACACGTGTCTACTTGTACAATGGAGTGACAATACAAATCTTGAAACTTGACTTGCAAACACATAAGTAAGTTTCACTCTCACGTCAGTACACTAGGGGTAGGGATTTCAACTTACAGCTAATGGTAAGGGACATTGTTGGTTAAGCCTTAGTGATGATTAGGTTAGGCATAAGATAACTTAGTAACTCCTAATGGTAACAACTAGTCGTGACACCGTAGCCTTTGTCCTTTTTGTAACAGGTTGATTTCAGTTGATGGTGAAGAACAAGATGTGTTTGTGTGTAGCTGAAGTCAAAGGTGTTGTTACTCCTTTACACACCATGAATATGGAGTCCAGGTCTGTTTGATGCTCCTGGGCAGTCGGACCACTGGAACCCTCTGACCGCTCCTGGTTGACTCTGTTGAGAAGACATGATGTATAAGGTCATACAGGGCGCACACACGCTCTCTCCTGCTGCATCTTGATAGAAACATTATGAACATTGTGAAGGTATCTGTGTTTTTATGAAGAAGAAGATATGAAGAACAATTTCATGTTTTCATTAATGCTAAAATACAGAGAAAATAATTACTTATTTTCAGAAGGATGTTTTGGCCGCATGAAGGACCGAGCCTCCGTCGTGCGCTGTTTCTCTACCCCTGACCAGCCAATCAGAGTGATTTCTGTCACCAATGATCCAATGCCAATTCAAAGCCGCCGACAAAGCCAACTAGTGTCAACGGTCCGGGACACACCGCAAATACTAGAGCTATCTATCTATCTATCTATCTATCTATCTATCTATCTATCTATCTATCTATCTATCTATCTATCTATCTATCTACTGTATCTATCTATCTATCTATCTACTGTATCTATCTATCTATCTATCTATCTATCTATCTATCTATCTATCTCTGATGACTGTGAATCGGACAACAGTATACAATAAATATAGATGCATAAAGGAGACAGAGTGTGCAACGCATTTTTCTACTTAAGTTCACTCCCAGTGGTCGGCACCTTACCACAACCTTTGGTGTGCGACGGTGTGTTACTTTTCCTTTGATGTGAATCTGACAACAGCATCTAAAATAAATACCTTTTATCAGTAGACTGCTGTCCATCTTTGAAGTTAAAAGGGTGAAACATAGACCAGTCACTCTTCATGGACACACAGCTGGGCTCAGGGGAGTCTGCTCTCTCCTGCTGCATCCTGAGAGAAACACATTATGGACATTTATTGTGAAGGTATGTGTGTCTTTATGAAGGAGACAGTTTCATGTTTTACATTCTTGTTTATGTTCCAGGGCCGAATAATATGGTATCTGCTGAAACCATAACTGACAACTTCAGTGTTGCGCTGTCCCATTCAGCAGATCAACCGTTTGTTTGTCTTGCGGATTTTAATACACAGCCTTCAACTAACCTGAGGATTTTTATTGTGAAGAGAAAGAGAACAGAATCAGAATCAGAAACACTTTATTGCCAAATGCATCACAAGGACAGACAGGAATTCATTCTGGTCCATCAGCACACTCGACAAGATACAAATAAACATACATACATATACGACAGTGAAGACAAGACTCAGGACATGAACGAGCATGTTACCACAACCAATAGTTTTGACTGAAAAATGCAGCTATGCACTCATAAAAACAATAAAATCACCAGAACTAGGATAAAAAATTTAAATATAGAGATGCATGGATTAAAATAGTAAGATAAAGTGCTCTGACAAAAAAGGGTGGAACGAGGGGGGGGGGGGGGGGGGGGTCCATGACCTCAGATGTGATTGGACTTGTTGAGGAGAGAGACAGCCCTCGGGAAGAAGCTGTTTAGGTGGCGTGTGGTTCTGGTTTTGATATACAGCCGTGATTTTTGAGCGAGAAGAGAAGAAGAGAGGAAGGGAGTGAAACAGAGCAGAGCTGTGTGTGTGTGTGTGTGTGTGTGTGTGTGTGTGTGTGTGTGTGTGTGTGTGTGTGTGTGTGTGTGTGTGTGTGTGTGTGTGTGTGTGTGTGTGTGGCATCTAGACTGGCCAGTGGAGCGTGACGTAGGGCTGCATCCCCCAAAAGTTGTATCGCCCTGAGCTCTCTCGCCATACAACCTATGCGTGTTTTTCACACACCCTGCGTCGCCCACTGCCGGAGCCTGTCGGACTACCCCCATTGACTATGAATGGAGCACGGAGGGCCAATGCAAGCGTCAGATTGTGTCTGAATGAGCCCTAAGTCTTCTGTTTCGGGAATCTACTCAACCTCCTACAATTTGCTTATAAATGGCACAGGGGGACAGAGGACACGCCTCTCACTATGATGGACCAATAGCCAGACACCTACAACAATCAAAAGCATTTTGAATTTGGATTCTAACACTATGCAAATTGACACACATTTAGAACGACTTATTAAGATGAACATGAATGGTGGCCTCAAGATAGTTTTTACTATTTTACTATTCAGATGAGCTTGTGTTACAGTGGGGTGCGTGTTGCCACCATTTCTGTTTTGCGCTTACAGAAGCCTTACACCAATGAAATGACTGTTCAGAATCAGAATCACTTTTGATTTGATGTGAAATGACTCTTCACAGCAGTAATGTCAAGCAGTTTAAATATGCTGATGATACGGTCTTGGTTGTCTTCTCGTGGATGACAATACCAGCCAGGTCACTATACTGTACTGCAGGATGCTTACTCCAGCCAGGTCACTATACTGTACTGCAGGTTGCTTATCCCAGCCAGGTCACTATACTGTACTGTAGGATGCTTACTCCAGCCAGGTCACTATACTGTACTGCAGGTTGCTTACTCCAGCCAGGTCACTATACTGTACTGCATGATGCTTACTCCAGCCAGGTCACTATACTGTACTGTAGGATGCTTACTCCAGCCAGGTCACTATACTGTACTAAAGGATGCTTATGCCAGCCAGGTCACTGTACTGCAGGATGCTTACTCCAGCCAGGTCACTATACTGTACTGTAGGATGCTTACTCCAGCCATGTCACTATACTGTACTGTAGGATGCTTACTCCAGCCAGGTCACTATACTGTACTGCAGGATGCTTACTCCAGCCAGGTCACTATACTGTACTGCAGGATGCTTACTCCAGCCAGGTCACTATACTGTACTGTAGGATGCTTACCCCAGCCAGGTCACTATACTGTACTGTAGGATGCTTAATCCAGCCAGGTCACTATACTGTACTGTAGGATACTTACTCCAGCCAGGTCACTATACTGTACTGTAGGATGCTTACCCCAGCCAGGTCACTATACTGTACTGCAGGATGCTTATCCCAGCCAGGTCACTATACTGTACTGCAGGATGCTTACTCCAGCCATGTCACTGTACTGTACTGTAGGATGCTTACTCCAGCCAGGTCACTATACTGTACTGCAGGATGCTTCCTCCAGCCAGGTCACTGTACTGTACTGCAGGATGCTTACTCCAGCCAAGTCACTATACTGTACTGCAGGATGCTTACTCCAGCCAAGTCACTATACTGTACTGCAGGATGCTTACTGCAGCCAGGTCACTGTACTGCAGGATGCTTACTCCAGCCAAGTCACTATACTGTACTGCAGGATGCTTACTCCAGCCAGGTCACTATACTGTACTGCAGGATGCTTACTCCAGCCAGGTCACTATACTGTACTGTCGGATGCTTACTCCAGCCAGGTCACTATACTGTACTGCAGGATGCTTACTCCAGCCAGGTCACTATACTGTACTGCAGGATGCTTACTCCAGCCAGGTCACTATACTGTACTGCAGGATGCTTACTCCAGCCAGGTCACTGTACTGTACTGCAGGATGCTTACTCCAGCCAGGTCACTGTACTGCCGGATGCTTACTCCAGCCAGGTCACTATACTGTACTGCAGGATGCTTACTCCAGCCAGGTCACTATACTGTACTGCAGGATGCTTACTCCAGCCAGATCACTATACTGTACTGCAGGATGCTTACTCCAGCCAGGTCACTATACTGTACTGCAGGATGCTTACTCCAGCCAGGTCACTATACTGTACTGCAGGATACTTACTCCAGCCAGGTCACTATACTGTACTGCAGGATGCTTACTCCAGCCAGGTCACTGTACTGCAGGATGCTTACTCCAGCCAGGTCACTGTACTGTACTACAGGATGCTTACTCCAGCCAGGTCACTGTACTGCAGGATGCTTACTCCAGCCAGGTCACTATACTGTACTGCCGGATGCTTACTCCAGCCAGGTCACTGTACTGCAGGATGCTTACTCCAGCCAGGTCACTATACTGTACTGTAGGATGCTTACTCCAGCCAGGTCACTATACTGTACTGCAGGATGCTTACTCCAGCCAGGTCACTGTACTGTACTGCAGGATGCTTACTCCAGCCAGGTCACTATACTGTACTGCAGGATGCTTACTCCAGCCAGGTCACTATACTGTACTGCAGGATGCTTACTCCAGCCAGGTCACTATACTGTACTGCAGGATGCTTACTCCAGCCAGGTCACTATACTGCAGGATGCTTACTCCAGCCAGGTCACTATACTGTACTGTAGGATGCTTACTCCAGCCAGGTCACTATACTGTACTGCAGGATGCTTACTCCAGCCAGGTCACTATACTGTACTGTAGGATGCTTACTCCAGCCAGGTCACTATACTGCAGGACTGGCATCGGGGGAAGTGATCTGGAAATTAATGTGGCCAAAACAAAAGGACTCCTAATACAAATAAAATCACAGGGAACCAGTATCACTCCTGTCATACTCAATAACCAGCCTCAAGTCCAACACTTCAAGTAGCTAGGCACAGTTATTGCAATTCACAAACAACTGCAATATATTTGACACAGAAAGGGTAAACAGATAACTGCAGATCCTCACACCCTCTACAGGCTAAACAGATAACTGCAGATCCTCACACCCTCTACAGCAGTGATACTCAACCCAATGCTGAGTATCACTGCTGTAGAGCCACATTTATGGTAAAATAAATAAATAAATAGCCTAAATAAAAATCTAAACAAATAAAAGGAGGAAAGGGATTTTTGGGGGGATTGTGGCTCTTGCAAATATTTTTTGTTGGTCAATGTGGCTCCTGAGTTGGGCAAGGTTGAGTACCACTAACCTGACGCTGCCAGATGGACGGATTAGCTCCACATTACGTTTCACTAAACCAGTCGATCTGGGAATGCAGTAACCCGACCCGCTGACGGAGGCGGGCACTTTTTCCAAGCTACTTGGCAGGTGATTGGATGACCCATCTGTCTATCACCGCTGGTGCGTGTTAACTTCAACCAATCAGATCGCCATGCCTCTGACGTCACGTTTGCGACCGGAGGAAGGTGCCTGTGCCTGATCTCCGTGGTAGTCTATCATTGATTGAGTCCTCACCGTCCTCATCGTCGTAAAGTCGCCTTCGAAGCATGACGTTCAATTATAACGAACTAGTGGCTTAGCCTTCCCAAATGTTGAGGGTCGTTTTTTAGAATTTAATACATAGAATTGGGAACGTTACATTTCATTCAGACTGTCTGTCACTTCCGCGGCGGCAGCCATGTTGACGAGTGAAAAGAACTACAAAGACCATGTACCCACTACTTGCCCAGACAAGCCTAAGCCCGCCTAAGGCTGCCGCTGATTCGTCGAGCCGGCATGGTTCAGCCAATCATCTTAACTGCCTGTGCATGACAAGATGGATTACGTCGAGAGAATCTCTTTTGATCTCGCAAGGTTATCCATCTTGCAAGCAAGGTTAGAGTACCACTGCTCTACAGGCTAAACAGAGAACTGCAGATACCTCACACCCTCTACAGGCTAAACACATAACTGCAGATTGAGGCACCCTCAATCTAATCAGGGTCCAAAAGGCCAGCCAGAATATATTTAGACGGTTTTCATGGAATTGTGTTTGAAACCTCGCTTTATTTCCTGTCAGCTCCTGTATTAGCAAACACTGCAACAGGAAATAAGCTAGCGAAAATTTAGAATGTTTACGTTGTCAAGTTAAAACTGTTTATAAGAAGTCTTTCATTTCCTGTGTCATCCAGGCGCTGCACTCACAATGACTCAGGGAACACCTGTACTTTTATAAGATTTGCTCATCAGTGGATTTATGACATCCCTGATGACATCATCAGTGGGACAGACAGAGCCCGAACAAACAGAGCCCCAGCTCCCATTTATACTGATGATTTGGGAGAAGCCAAAGACAAATTTACTTTCTTAGTAATGCTAACAGACTAATGATGTCACTGCTGCTGAGCTGTAATGATGTCACTGCTGAGCTCGAATGATGTCATGGACAGTAAGAGATCCCCATCTTACCTCTTAGCTTTGGTCGGGCTGTCATGTTCCTCAGACAGAGACAGCCGCTCCTCTGTCTCCTCACACTCACTCATGGTAGAGCCAACACCTTTACACACACACACACACACACACACACACACACACACACACACACACACACACACACACACACACACACACACACACACAGTTAGCTGGACTCAGTCATTACAACAAGCTTTCAAGATTGAAGATGATTTGAACAGCCATAGTGAGTCAACATGTTACAAAGGAGGAATGTGTATTTGTGCAGTATGCAGCACAGTGATCACAGCAATAACAGAATATGGAGCAGACAGAAAGACAATATTCAAATTATTAATTATAAAGTGCAAAGTAAAAGTCTTTTAAAGTAACATATAGTGGGGTCCATGTAAATTACCATGTAATTAATAAGTCCATGTAAAATGTCTAGTAAGTCCTTAAAGAGCATGGAGCAGGGTAATTCCTTTGCTAAATGTATACTTAACCTTGTCCCTATGTCCATTTGAAAAGTTAATGCAGCATTAAAAAAAAAAAAAAGTTTGAAAAAAAATATGGAGAAAAACACCTTCCTTTTTCAGAAGGAAATAACAGACTTTTAATCTGACAAGAAAAAGCCTGCTACGTCACAGTGGGGAGTGGCTCCCGCGTGCGTGTCTCCGTCTCCCCTCCCACTGTCGTCAATTCCGTGGTCAAATCAGTCGCATTTCAGGACAGATAGTCAGGTCAGGTACGTATGCTAGTCAAAGTCAATCAGTCAGCCAGTTAGTTGTGTGTGCGTCGAATTACAGACCGCACCTCGGCCCGCCTCCGCTGCTTGCTTTCAGGCTTCTCCACAACTCTCTCTCCGCGGTCCGTTGTGGGCTGTTCCTGCTCTCTTTCACTGTCAAAATTAGGCTGAGGACCATCACATGCATGTGCATAAACATTTGCTACCTCCTCTTCCTCCTGAAAACCGGCGTTAGCATCCATAGTGTGTGACTGACAGCCCTGACCTAAGTGACGACAGACAGAGGGACAGACGAGCATGCCTGGCGACTCCCCACTGTGACGTCAGAGTTTTGGGATCCAAGATGTCAAAATAAAAGTTCAAAAAGTAAAACGACCCCAGAAGTCACTGTAGTGTATATGTAAGTGTCTTAATGTGAAAATCGAGTTCCTCCATAATTCACCTACACATTGACTGATTGGGGTCTCTAACCTGCCCCATGCTCTTTAAGGAACACTCCGCCGATTTTCAATCAGTTTGTATCAAATTACAAAATCAGTATCTAAAACTGTAAAAAAAGAAAAATAAAGATTGTTCACAAGTCCCAAACCTTCAACTCCAAGTCAAGTCTCAAGTATTTTGAGGACGAGTATCAAGTCAAGTCTCAAGTCACTGTGTGTGTGACTTAAGTGCGACTCAAGTCCAAGTCTCAAGTCCATGTCCTCATCTCTGAGTGACATACATACATACATACATACATACATACATACATACATACATACATACATACAAGACATGGGACCAAGTCACTTTGGTCTAAGTCTCAAGCAAGTCCCAAGTAATTTTGTTTTTTGCAAGTCAAGTCAAGTCAAGTCACAGGTTCTATCAAGTCAAGTTAAGTCCCAAGTCAAGTCACTTTTTCCCTCCGCCCAATATACTACAGTCTTACCTTCCCTTATAAAGAGGTAAAGACAAGGTACAGTATTAGTAGCCTACATGTGTAATAGTGATATTATTGACCAATGTATCTAACCTGTTCAAAAAATATGACAAATGAATATGTATGAATATGAATGTGTATTATAATTAAATAAATGAAATCAAACAAAACAAAAGTCAAATAACTGTATACTTAAATAACTAATAACGTAAGTGCCTTCTCCATGAAACAAAAATCCAGTGAGAGGAGTGTGACTGACAGCCAGTCATCCAACCATGACAATGCCATTTCCAGCTTGCACTCACACAGGGATGTGCACAGATAGACCTGCAGGTGGTGCCAAAACCCCTGCCCTTTTAACCTCTGACTGATAAGTGCCCTTTTGGCCACTACAAACGGCCGTGTCGCCAGCACTGTTGACGAGACTGTTGAAGAGACTGTTGAAGAGAGTTCTTCTGTCCACACCAATCAGAGGAAGCCTTTCAGCCTTTGGGTGGGAGCTGCGGGACCAATCAGGTCCACTCCTGTTGAGTGATGTCTGTTGCACGCCAATCAGATGAAGCCTTTGGGTGGGAGCTGCGGTACTCAGTTAATCAGGTCCACTCATGTTGGCGATATTTTTTCCCCCCATGATGGCGAAGGCATGACCCGCCCCTCTCTGCCTCTGATTGGCCTAGCGTCAAATGTTCATCCAATCACATTCGCTTAGCTATCCTGCATCTCTTTCTACAGTCTGTGAGTCAGAGAGACAGCAGTTTTGCTTGCTAGCCTGGATGAAATATGCCATGTGTGTTTATGTTTTTAGGGCCGTAACGGCAATATACATTGAGAACGACAACCCCCCCCCCAATATTTAAGCCTGATAAAAGGTGTCCCGCCCCAATAAATTGATGTAAAAAAATAAGAAAGCAGAGATTTACTGCGCGTTACAGTTGTGTTCGTGGCATTACCGCGGAGTCAGCGCTCCTAGGGGACAGCAGAGCAAGGAACTAACCATTCTACTAACACGGAAATTGATGTAATGTGTATACAGTATATACCACTCCCATAACATGTGTGTATCACTTAGGGTGTCGAGTCATAGTCTATTTTTAATTTGTCTTTATCGAATGTTGCAAAACTGCATGTTTAAATAAGAATAGGCTAATTATTATTTCCACCCACCCCTCATTTAATTTGGTTAGTTTCATGTAAAAAGTTTGGAAGGAACAAGCGACAATGCATCCTGGGAGAAATATGCAAATGTTTTGTCCAATGTGGTCCAATGACATTGCTCTCTGTCAGAACTTGTTTGGATGTCCTGATGTTGGTCTTGTTAGTTATGTTGGAAAATGCCACCAGTCTGTGTGTCTGATTAGGGGCAGTTCATTCATACTGTGAGCTGCTGTGCTTTTCTTGATGGCTATTTTTCTATCCTTATTGATATGTAAGCTGCTACCTTGTGTTGATTTGTTAGTTGCTGACTAGCTATTTCAGATGTGCTCATCAACAGGGCCGGATTAACAGAGTGTGCTGCCCCAAGGTGACCCAGACTTGAAGTGTGTGCCCCCCCCCCCCCCCCCCCACACACACACACACACACACACACACACATACAAAGTGAAATTTACTATGGCAATACATACCACCGATTTACATGACTGTATTGCTAAAGTACAGCCTCAACACACACATACCAGACACAAGACACAATGTAGTTGATGTGGACTAACATCATTGTCAGGATCGGAGTTAGACATGTGGATCTATTCGCGGGTAGTTGATGGCCAAGACACTCTCCAAGAGTAGGGGAGTTGTGGAACTTGATAGCTGGGGCTGCACTGTTCGAGGTTTGGGAACGGTTGCAGAGATTGCAGAAGTTGCAGGTTGCAGAAGTTGCAGGGGTTGGTGTGATCCTTGATGTGAGTTTATGAATCACTAGCCAGGACCTGCAGGAACAGGCCCTTATAGATCCGAATATGATATCACCTGTGTTATGACATCACCAGCGAAAGGCATGAAAGACACTTATGAATCATGACATCATCAGTGATCGATGACATCATAGTAGGAATGACGACGTCAAAGTAGGAATGATGACGTCATCCTAACAGTACCCTCCCCTCAACGGACGTCACCTGGCGTCCAATGAGGCCATCAAGGATGGCATCTGGGAGACAAAAAATCTGCAGGTTCTGGTGGAGGTGCTCTTCCGCAGGTGGTTAGACGCAGGTGGTTAGGCCCCAAAGGGGGTGTAGGAGAGTGAGGTGCTCTTCAGCAGGTGGTTAGATGCAGGTGGTTAGACCCCAAAGGGGGTGTAAGAGAGTGAGGTGCTCTTCAGCAGGTGGTTAGATGCAGGTGGTCAGACCCCAAAGGGGGTGTAGGACAGTGGAGGTGCTCCTCTCTAATACTGGATATCGAAGCCATAGATGGACCGATACGTAGACAGAACTTCTACCGGGTCCGGTGGATCCTCTGGGGCCGGCCATCCCCCGGGGCACGATCCAAACACGGGAGGCTGGAGACCATCAAAAGGGTCAAATGCCGCCGTCTCCGAAGGCAGAGCCGCAGGGGGATCTGACACAGCGAGGCCTGCCCTCCCAACCTGTAGTTTGGGGAGATCACCCACCGTCTCCTCCTTTAAACGCCTCTTATTTCTTCTTGCTCTTGACCGAGGGCTGACGACACTACGGGGACCTCCCAGCATCAAACTGGAACCTACGTGTGGGTCAACAACTGAAATTGGCTGCTGCTGAGGTACGGGTTCAGACTCGGCGAGGGGAAGGTCCACAGGTTGTGCCTCAGGGCCAGCAGACTCGGAGGCCCCCTGCGGGGGGACGGAGCTGATCTGCAGGCAGTGATTGAACTTCTCAATGAGACGATCTACAGTCTTCCCCAACTCCTCAACCTTCTTGGAGACACACTGCCACTCCTGGGTCACGTGAACGCTGCCCAACCGTATGGGTATTGGGGCTGGACTCTCAGAGCCTTGATCCACTGAGAGTACCACGGGCCGGCGAGCGGTGGGACCACTTACTGGACGCCGGGAGCAGGAGGAGAGGTAATGCCCGGCTCGACCACAGTACAGGCAGCTCCGGGTGTCCAAACGGCGCTGCCTCTCCTCTGGTGTGATGCGAACCCTGCCGGTCAGATCACGGTACAGATGGCTGCTGGGACTCAAATGTGGCTGCCCCTGCTCTGGGATGACGCGAACTCCCCCCCAGAATACGCGCTTAGTAGCTGGCGGCGGCCGAGCGGCAGAGCTGGAAGCAACGGCCCCTGTGGCCGGGGGGGTAGCAGGTCTGGAAACCTCCGGAACGACGGTGCGCTCGGAAGCTGGGGCAGGAGGGGCAGAAGGCTGCGGAATGACAACCTCAGGAGGGTTTAGTCCGTCGAGAAGATCTAGCCGTTTTACCAGGAGGGCGTACCGATCCTCGGCCTTGGAAGCCAGAGCTTGGATTGCTTCTTCCTGGTGGGCAATCAGGCGCTTAAGTATTATCTGCAAGTCTCCAAACGTGATAGGACGCGTGGAGACATCAGGATGAGTGGAGATATCCAGCTGACCGCCAGGTGGGTCAGCTGAAGTGACCGGCCGGGTAACTGGAATCTCGGGGGCTTCCTCCTTGATTGGGGTACCCGCTAAATCCATTTCAGAGTGATTCATGCTCTGAAACTCATACATATCTAGCCGGTTCATCTGTTCCTTCTGGGTGTCAGCCATACGTGACATCAGGGCCAGCAACGCTTGTACGTTCTCCTCGGTGACAAAACCCTTCGTTGACTCGCCTGGTGGGTCAGCTGAGGCCTCTTTGATCGGTGGAAATCTATCCGCTAAATCCGTTTCTGAGTGATCGATGACATCATAGTAGGAATGACGACGTCAAAGTAGGAATGATGACGTCATCCTAACAATCATCACGCATGAATACAATTGAGCTAATTGAATTTACAAGATTCTTAGCTTTCTAGGCAGTCACACTCAATTTCTGCAATTCCAATATTGTTTAGGGGTCCTATGTGCAGAAATATTCAGAATAGGCAAAAATAACACATTTATAATGACACACCCTTGGGAGCACGACTCAGGGAGCCGGCATCAGGCCGCGATCAAGGAGCTATCCAGGGTGCTGAACCGGCCAGAGCGCCGGCAACCAGGACGCGCCGGGCCGTCACTGTCCAGGGTGCTGAACAGAGATCCCGCGCTTATAACAGCAGCGGGAAAGACTAGCCTATAGGAAAGGCCATGACATAACCTCTCTTGATTTACTGTGATATTTGGCACCTGGTTGGCAGCCTTTATAACCCCTTCTGCTTGCAGACTCTGGTGCTGATCGTTTCCAAGCTGCTGCTGTGCTCTGGCTACTCCCGTTCGAGACCATACTGAAGGACTTCAGTGGATATTGTTCTGGACTTTTCTTGTGATTCCTCTGTCTAGGAGAATTTGCTTATTCGTCGGCCATCCGATTAATGTATAGGGTAGAATTACCTTTAAAGGATGGCTTTACCGTGATGAATATGAAGATTTATTACTTACTACAATAATTAATACATTGTGTTATACTTGAAAATCATGTCTCTGCTCCCTTTTTTGTGTTTACAATTACAACAAATCTGTATGGTTTATCTGTTGGCATTAAACCATGGTATTTCCTTGGGTGATATTCCATATTTGTCATTAGACCTGTTCACAAATGCATTTTCTACAAATTGGGCTAAATTTGCAATGGTAAATCAAAGCCACATGTGAGCACAATTACTTTTATTAAAACACCAACCAAAATAAAATTCAAAGAGAGGTTTCCTTCTCTAACTATTGGTGCTTTCACAGAATATTTACACAATGAGATTTTTTATAAATAATCATCGATAACGTGGATAAAGACTTCGATGATGGTGATGACGTCGATGACATCTGCTGCTGCTGGACGAGAGACCGAAGACCAGTCCACCTGAAAGAGATCCACAAGACCTTCCAGCGTGCCACACTCACCCAAGATAAACGCTGCTGTAGGAGTAAAAATAAAGTATCCTTCAAGGAAAGACATGAAAAAGTTACATAATGGGGTGGGTATACATTGTTGTTTCACAGTAGCTACTATCTGGCCATAATTCCGCAATTGCCCACTATATGCTTATTATGTTATAATAGCGATGTCAATAACAGATACATCTTTGGTTCAACTTTTTTATTGTAATTTCGTGTAAAATTTGTCTCTAAAACCCAACGATCTATGGTCCAAAACTTTGATGCAACCTTACACACCTTACACAGTGACTTCTTCAAGAAGAAATTGACCTCTCGCTGTAGCAGAGCGATCCATCGGCAGCGGCACGACGCAGAATTTGTCCCCGCACGGCAAGCCTCGGGGCGCCGGCCTCTGGTTCGTCTCCGGCGGCCTGTTCAACTGCCTCTCCTTCCATACTGCGCAATTCCTCTGCACTGTAGTTTGGCTCATATGGCGTTAAGTAGCCCTGAATGTCAGAGTTTATTAGCACACTTTGGAAATCGTCTTCATCCATATCAAACTCTTCAATTTCACCAGAAATATTTCCTTCAGCCATGGTATTTTGCAAGCAGCTAGGAGAGCTAAGTTAGCTAGCGTAGCAGGCTATGCGGTGGAAAAAGATGGCTGACTAGTGTCCCTGCCTTAGATCTTCTAGTTTCATATGATATCAGTAGCTTCGCTCTAGCTTTAAAAATGAGCCCGCTACAACCCAGGCAGGGAGGGAGAGGTGACATGGAGGTGAGTGACAAAAGGTGAATAATGACACAACAGTCTAATCTTAATGTTAATATTCCTCTAATCTGGCGACAAAGTGGCAAAACAAATTTTGGCGGCGACCTTCTCCCCCATGTTCTCGCCGGCCCGTCCCCCGCGCAGTGCAAGCCGGGGTGGTTGCTTCCCTGCTGGCCATAGCTAGGTTTCGACCTAGCCTTGTTACAAGACACGTCCGCCGGCCAACATTACTATATTTCAGAGGCTGTAGCAGGCTCATTTATAAAGTTATAGTGCAGATACTGATATCATTATGAAACCAGAAGACTGCGTTTATAAAGCTATAGTGAAGATACTGATATCATCATGAAACTAGAAGACCATTTATAAAGCTATAGTGAAGATACTGATATCATTATGAAACTATAAGACTGTTTATAAAGCTATAGTGAAGATACTGATATCATTATAAAATTAGAAGACCGTTTATAAAGCTATAGTGAAGATACTGATATCATTATAAAATTAGAAGACAGTTTATAAAGCTATAGTGAAGATACTGATATCATCATGAAACTAGAACACGTTTATAAAGCTATAGTGAAGATACTGATATCATTATGAAACTAGAAGACTGTTTATAAAGCTAAAGTGAAGATACTGATATCATCATGAAACTAGAAGACCGTTTATAAAGCTATAGTGAAGATACTGATATCATCATGAAACTAGAAGACGTTTATAAAGCTATAGTGACGATACTGATATCATTATGAAACCAGAAGACTGCGTTTATAAAGCTATAGTGAAGATACTGATATCATCATGAAACTAGAAGACCATTTATAAAGCTATAGTGAAGATACTGATATCATCATGAAACTAGAAGACGTTTATAAAGCTATAGTGACGATACTGATATCATTATGAAACCAGAAGACTGCGTTTATAAAGCTATAGTGAAGATACTGATATCATCATGAAACTAGAAGACCATTTATAAAGCTATAGTGAAGATACTGATATCATTATGAAACTATAAGACTGTTTATAAAGCTATAGTGAAGATACTGATATCATTATAAAATTAGAAGACCGTTTATAAAGCTATAGTGAAGATACTGATATCATCATGAAACTAGAAGAATGTTTATAAAGCTATAGTGAAGATACTGATATCATTATGAAACTAGAAGACCGTTTATAAAGCTATAGTGATGATACTGATATCATCATGAAACTAGAAGACGTTTATAAAGCTATAGTGAAGATACTGATATCATTATGAAACTAGAAGACTGTTTATAAAGCTATAGTGAAGATACTGATATCATCATGAAACTAGAAGACCGTTTATAAAGCTATAGTGAAGATACTGATATCATCATGAAACTAGAAGACGTTTATAAAGCTATAGTGAAGATACTGATATCATTATGAAACTAGAAGACTGTTTATAAAGCTATAGTGAAGATACTGATATCATCATGACACTAGAAGACGTTTATAAAGCTATAGTGACGATACTGATATCATTATGAAACTAGAAGACTGTTTATAAAGCTATAATGAAGATACTGATATCATCATGAAACTAGAAGACCGTTTATAAAGCTATAGTGAAGATACTGATATCATCATGAAACTAGAAGACTGTTTATAAAGCTATAGTGACGATACTGCTATCATTATGAAACTAGAAGACCGTTTATAAAGCTATAGTGAAGATACTGATATCATTATGAAACTAGAAGACCATTTATTAAGCTATAGTGAAGATACTGATATCATTATGAAAGACCGTTTATAAAGCTATAGTGAAGATACTGATATCATCATGACACTAGAAGACGTTTATAAAGCTATAGTGAAGATACTGATATCATCATGAAACTAGAAGACTGTTTATAAAGCTATAGTGACGATACTGCTATCATTATGAAACTAGAAGACCGTTTATAAAGCTATAGTGAAGATACTGATATCATTATGAAACTAGAAGACCATTTATTAAGCTATAGTGAAGATACTGATATCATTATGAAAGACCGTTTATAAAGCTATAGTGAAGATACTGATATCATCATGACACTAGAAGACGTTTATAAAGCTATAGTGAAGATACTGATATCATTATGAAACTAGAAGACCGTTTATAAAGCTATAGTGAAGATACTGATATCATTATGAAACTAGAAGACTGTTTATAAAGCTATAGTGAAGATACTGATATCATCATGAAACTAGAAGACCGTTTATAAAGCTATAGTGAAGATACTGATATCATTATGAAACTAGAAGACCATTTATAAAGCTATAGTGAAGATACTGATATCATCATGAAACTAGAAGACGTTTATAAAGCTATAGTGACAATACTGATATCATTATGAAACCAGAAGACTGCGTTTATAAAGCTATAGTGAAGATACTGATATCATTATAAAATTAGAAGACCGTTTATAAAGCTATAGTGAAGATACTGATATCATCATGAAACTAGAAGAATGTTTATAAAGCTATAGTGAAGATACTGATATCATTATGAAACTAGAAGACCGTTTATAAAGCTATAGTGAAGATACTGATATCATTATGAAACTAGAAGACAGTTTATAAAGCTATAGTGAAGATACTGATATCATCATGAAACTAGAAGACCGTTTATAAAGCTATAGTGACGATACTGATATCATTATGAAACTAGAAGATGTTTATAAAGCTATAGTGAAGATACTGATATCATTATGAAACTAGAAGACCGTTTATAAAGCTATAGTGAAGATACTGATATCATCATGAAACTAGAAGACCGTTTATAAAGCTATAGTGAAGATACTGATATCATTATGAAACTAGAAGACCATTTATAAAGCTATAGTGAAGATACTGATATCATCATGAAACTAGAAGACGTTTATAAAGCTATAGTGACAATACTGATATCATTATGAAACCAGAAGACTGCGTTTATAAAGCTATAGTGAAGATACTGATATCATCATGAAACTAGAAGACCATTTATAAAGCTATAGTGAAGATACTGATATCATTATGAAACTATAAGACTGTTTATAAAGCTATAGTGAAGATACTGATATCATTATAAAATTAGAAGACCGTTTATAAAGCTATAGTGAAGATACTGATATCATCATGAAACTAGAAGAATGTTTATAAAGCTATAGTGAAGATACTGATATCATTATGAAACTAGAAGACCGTTTATAAAGCTATAGTGAAGATACTGATATCATTATGAAACTAGAAAACTGTTTATAAAGCTATAGTGAAGATACTGATATCATTATGAAACTAGAAGACTGTTTATAAAGCTATAGTGAAGATACTGATATCATTATGAAACTAGAAGACTGTTTATAAAGCTATAGTGAAGATACTGATATCATTATGAAACTAGAAGACTGTTTATTAAGCTATAGTGAAGATACTGATATCATTATGAAACTAGAAGATGTTTATAAAGCTATAGTGAAGATACTGATATCATTATGAAACTAGAAGATGTTTATAAAGCTATAGTGAAGATACTGATATCATTATGAAACTAGAAGACTGTTTATGAAGCTATAGTGAAGATACTGATATCATTATGAAACTAGAAGATGTTTATAAAGCTATAGTGAAGATACTGATATCATTATGAAACTAGAAGACTGTTTATAAAACTATAGTGAAGATACTGATATCATTATGAAACTAGAAGACTGTTTATAAAGCTATAGTGAAGATACTGATATCATTATGAAACTAGAAGACTGTTTATAAAGCTATAGTGAAGATACTGATATCATCATGAAACTAGAAGACGTTTATAAAGCTATAGTGACGATACTGATATCATTATGAAACCAGAAGACTGCGTTTATAAAGCTATAGTGAAGATACTGATATCATCATGAAACTAGAAGACCATTTATAAAGCTATAGTGAAGATACTGATATCATCATGAAACTAGAAGACGTTTATAAAGCTATAGTGACGATACTGATATCATTATGAAACCAGAAGACTGCGTTTATAAAGCTATAGTGAAGATACTGATATCATCATGAAACTAGAAGACCATTTATAAAGCTATAGTGAAGATACTGATATCATTATGAAACTATAAGACTGTTTATAAAGCTATAGTGAAGATACTGATATCATTATAAAATTAGAAGACCGTTTATAAAGCTATAGTGAAGATACTGATATCATCATGAAACTAGAAGAATGTTTATAAAGCTATAGTGAAGATACTGATATCATTATGAAACTAGACGACCGTTTATAAAGCTATAGTGATGATACTGATATCATCATGAAACTAGAAGACGTTTATAAAGCTATAGTGAAGATACTGATATCATTATGAAACTAGAAGACTGTTTATAAAGCTATAGTGAAGATACTGATATCATCATGAAACTAGAAGACCGTTTATAAAGCTATAGTGAAGATACTGATATCATCATGAAACTAGAAGACGTTTATAAAGCTATAGTGAAGATACTGATATCATTATGAAACTAGAAGACTGTTTATAAAGCTATAGTGAAGATACTGATATCATCATGACACTAGAAGACGTTTATAAAGCTATAGTGACGATACTGATATCATTATGAAACTAGAAGACTGTTTATAAAGCTATAATGAAGATACTGATATCATCATGAAACTAGAAGACCGTTTATAAAGCTATAGTGAAGATACTGATATCATCATGAAACTAGAAGACTGTTTATAAAGCTATAGTGACGATACTGCTATCATTATGAAACTAGAAGACCGTTTATAAAGCTATAGTGAAGATACTGATATCATTATGAAACTAGAAGACCATTTATTAAGCTATAGTGAAGATACTGATATCATTATGAAAGACCGTTTATAAAGCTATAGTGAAGATACTGATATCATCATGACACTAGAAGACGTTTATAAAGCTATAGTGAAGATACTGATATCATCATGAAACTAGAAGACTGTTTATAAAGCTATAGTGACGATACTGCTATCATTATGAAACTAGAAGACCGTTTATAAAGCTATAGTGAAGATACTGATATCATTATGAAACTAGAAGACCATTTATTAAGCTATAGTGAAGATACTGATATCATTATGAAAGACCGTTTATAAAGCTATAGTGAAGATACTGATATCATCATGACACTAGAAGACGTTTATAAAGCTATAGTGAAGATACTGATATCATTATGAAACTAGAAGACCGTTTATAAAGCTATAGTGAAGATACTGATATCATTATGAAACTAGAAGACTGTTTATAAAGCTATAGTGAAGATACTGATATCATCATGAAACTAGAAGACCGTTTATAAAGCTATAGTGAAGATACTGATATCATTATGAAACTAGAAGACCATTTATAAAGCTATAGTGAAGATACTGATATCATCATGAAACTAGAAGACGTTTATAAAGCTATAGTGACAATACTGATATCATTATGAAACCAGAAGACTGCGTTTATAAAGCTATAGTGAAGATACTGATATCATCATGAAACTAGAAGACCATTTATAAAGCTATAGTGAAGATACTGATATCATTATGAAACTATAAGACTGTTTATAAAGCTATAGTGAAGATACTGATATCATTATAAAATTAGAAGACCGTTTATAAAGCTATAGTGAAGATACTGATATCATCATGAAACTAGAAGAATGTTTATAAAGCTATAGTGAAGATACTGATATCATTATGAAACTAGAAGACCGTTTATAAAGCTATAGTGAAGATACTGATATCATTATGAAACTAGAAGACTGTTTATAAAGCTATAGTGAAGATACTGATATCATTATGAAACTAGAAGACTGTTTATAAAGCTATAGTGAAGATACTGATATCATTATGAAACTAGAAGACAGTTTATAAAGCTATAGTGAAGATACTGATATCATCATGAAACTAGAAGACCGTTTATAAAGCTATAGTGACGATACTGATATCATTATGAAACTAGAAGATGTTTATAAAGCTATAGTGAAGATACTGATATCATTATGAAACTAGAAGACCGTTTATAAAGCTATAGTGAAGATACTGATATCATCATGAAACTAGAAGACCGTTTATAAAGCTATAGTGAAGATACTGATATCATTATGAAACTAGAAGACCATTTATAAAGCTATAGTGAAGATACTGATATCATCATGAAACTAGAAGACGTTTATAAAGCTATAGTGACAATACTGATATCATTATGAAACCAGAAGACTGCGTTTATAAAGCTATAGTGAAGATACTGATATCATCATGAAACTAGAAGACCATTTATAAAGCTATAGTGAAGATACTGATATCATTATGAAACTATAAGACTGTTTATAAAGCTATAGTGAAGATACTGATATCATTATAAAATTAGAAGACCGTTTATAAAGCTATAGTGAAGATACTGATATCATCATGAAACTAGAAGAATGTTTATAAAGCTATAGTGAAGATACTGATATCATTATGAAACTAGAAGACCGTTTATAAAGCTATAGTGAAGATACTGATATCATTATGAAACTAGAAGACTGTTTATAAAGCTATAGTGAAGATACTGATATCATTATGAAACTAGAAGACTGTTTATAAAGCTATAGTGAAGATACTGATATCATTATGAAACTAGAAGACTGTTTATAAAGCTATAGTGAAGATACTGATATCATTATGAAACTAGAAGACTGTTTATTAAGCTATAGTGAAGATACTGATATCATTATGAAACTAGAAGATGTTTATAAAGCTATAGTGAAGATACTGATATCATTATGAAACTAGAAGATGTTTATAAAGCTATAGTGAAGATACTGATATCATTATGAAACTAGAAGACTGTTTATAAAGCTATAGTGAAGATACTGATATCATTATGAAACTAGAAGATGTTTATAAAGCTATAGTGAAGATACTGATATCATTATGAAACTAGAAGACTGTTTATAAAACTATAGTGAAGATACTGATATCATTATGAAACTAGAAGACTGTTTATAAAGCTATAGTGAAGATACTGATATCATTATGAAACTAGAAGACTGTTTATAAAGCTATAGTGAAGATACTGATATCATTATGAAACTATAAGACTGTTTATAAAACTATAGTGAAGATACTGATATCATTATGAAACTAGAAGACTGTTTATAAAGCTATAGTGAAGATACTGATATCATTATGAAACTAGAAGACTGTTTATAAAACTATAGTGAAGATACTGATATCATTATGAAACTATAAGACTGTTTATAAAGCTATAGTGAAGATACTGATATCATTATGAAACTAGAAGACTGTTTATAAAGCTATAGTGAAGATACTGATATCATTATGAAAATAGAAGACTGTTTATAAAACTATAGTGAAGATACTGATATCATTATGAAACTAGAAGACTGTTTATAAAGCTATAGTGAAGATACTGATATCATTATGAAACTAGAAGACCGTTTATAAAGCTATAGTGAAGATACTGATATCATTATGAAACTAGAAGACTGTTTATAAAGCTATAGTGAAGATACTGATATCATTATGAAACTAGAAGACCGTTTATAAAGCTATAGTGAAGATACTGATATCATCATGAAACTAGAAGACGTTTATAAAGCTATAGTGAAGATACTGATATCATTATGAAACTAGAAGACCGTTTATAAAGCTATAGTGAAGATACTGATATCATTATTAATCTAGAAGACCGTTTATAAAGCTATAGTGACGGTACTGATATCATTATGAAACTAGAAGACCGTTTATAAAGCTATAGTGAAGATACTGATATCATTATGAAACTAGAAGACCGTTTATAAAGCTATAGTGAAGATACTGATATCATTATGAAACTAGAAGACCATTTATTAAGCTATAGTGAAGATACTGATATCATTATGAAAGACCGTTTATAAAGCTATAGTGAAGATACTGATATCATCATGACACTAGAAGACGTTTATAAAGCTATAGTGAAGATACTGATATCATTATGAAACTAGAAGACCGTTTATAAAGCTATAGTGAAGATACTGATATCATCATGACACTAGAAGACGTTTATAAAGCTATAGTGAAGATACTGATATCATTATGAAACTAGAAGACCGTTTATAAAGCTATAGTGAATATACTGATATCATTATGACACTAGAAGACGTTTATAAAGCTATAGTGAAGATACTGATATCATTATGAAACTAGAAGACGTTTATAAAGCTATAGTGAAGATACTGATATCATTATGAAACTAGAAGACCGTTTATAAAGCTATAGTGAAGATACTGATATCATTATGAAACTAGAAGACTGTTTATAAAGCTATAGTGAAGATACTGATATCATTATGAAACTAGAAGACTGTTTATAAAGCTATAGTGAAGATACTGATATCATTATGAAACTAGAAGACTGTTTATAAAGCTATAGTGAAGATACTGATATCATTATGAAACTAGAAGACTGTTTATAAAGCTATAGTGAAGATACTGATATCATTATGAAACTAGAAGACTGTTTATAAAGCTATAGTGAAGATACTGATATCATTATGAAACTAGAAGACCGTTTATAAAGCTATAGTGAAGATACTGATATCATTATGAAACTATAAGACTGTTTATAAAGCTATAGTGAAGATACTGATATCATTATGAAACTAGAATACCATTTATAAAGCTATAGTGAAGATACTGATATCATTATGAAACTAGAAGACGTTTATAAAGCTATAGTGAAGATACTGATATCATCATGAAACTAGAAGACTGTTTATAAAGCTATAGTGAAGATACTGATATCATCATGAAACTAGAAGATGTTTATAAAGCTATAGTGAAGATACTGATATCATTATGAAACTAGAAGAACATTTATAAAGCTATAGTGAAGATACTGATATCATTATGAAACTAGAAGAACATTTATAAAGCTATAGTGAAGATACTGATATCATTATGAAACTAGAAGACTGTTTATAAAGCTATAGTGAAGATACTGATATCATTATGAAACTAGAAGACCGTTTATAAAGCTATAGTGAAGATACTGATATCATTATGAAACTAGAAGACTGTTTATAAAGCTATAGTGAAGATACTGATATCATTATGAAACTAGAAGACCGTTTATAAAGCTATAGTGAAGATACTGATATCATTATGAAACTAGAAGACTGTTTATAAAGCTATAGTGAAGATACTGATATCATTATGAAACTAGAAGACTGTTTATAAAGCTATAGTGAAGATACTGATATCATTATGAAACTAGAAGACTGTTTATAAAGCTATAGTGAAGATACTGATATCATTATGAAACTAGAAGACTGTTTATAAAGCTATAGTGAAGATACTGATATCATTATGAAACTAGAAGACCATTTATAAAGCTATAGTGAAGATACTGATATCATTATGAAACTAGAAGACTGTTTATAAAGCTATAGTGAAGATACTGATATCATTATGAAACTAGAAGACCGTTTATAAAGCTATAGTGACGATACTGATATCATTATGAAACTAGAAGACTGTTTATAAAGCTATAGTGAAGATACTGATATCATTATGAAACTAGAAGACTGTTTATAAAGCTATAGTGAAGATACTGATATCATTATGAAACTAGAAGACTGTTTATAAAGCTATAGTGAAGATACTGATATCATTATGAAACTAGAAGACTGTTTATAAAGCTATAGTGAAGATACTGATATCATCATGAAACTAGAAGACTGTTTTTAAAGCTATAGTGAAGATACTGATATCATTATGAAACTAGAAGACTGTTTATAAAGCTATAGTGACGATACTGATATCATTATGAAACTAGAAGACTGTTTATAAAGCTATAGTGAAGATACTGATATCATTATGAAACTAGACTGTTTATAAAGCTATAGTGATGATAGCTATAGTGAAGATACTGATATCATTATGAAACTAGAAGACCGTTTATAAAGCTATAGTGAAGATACTGATATCATTATGAAACTAGAAGACCGTTTATAAAGCTATAGTGAAGATACTGATATCATTATGAAACTAGAAGACTGTTTATAAAGCTATAGTGAAGATACTGATATCATTATGAAACTATAAGACTGTTTATAAAACTATAGTGAAGATACTGATATCATTATGAAACTAGAAGACTGTTTATAAAGCTATAGTGAAGATACTGATATCATTATGAAACTAGAAGACTGTTTATAAAGCTATAGTGAAGATACTGATATCATTATGAAACTAGAAGACTGTTTATAAAGCTATAGTGAAGATACTGATATCATCATGAAACTAGAAGACTGTTTTTAAAGCTATAGTGAAGATACTGATATCATTATGAAACTAGAAGACTGTTTATAAAGCTATAGTGACGATACTGATATCATTATGAAACTAGAAGACTGTTTATAAAGCTATAGTGAAGATACTGATATCATTATGAAACTAGACTGTTTATAAAGCTATAGTGATGATAGCTATAGTGAAGATACTGATATCATTATGAAACTAGAAGACCGTTTATAAAGCTATAGTGAAGATACTGATATCATTATGAAACTAGAAGACCGTTTATAAAGCTATAGTGAAGATACTGATATCATTATGAAACTAGAAGACTGTTTATAAAGCTATAGTGAAGATACTGATATCATTATGAAACTAGAAGACTGTTTATAAAACTATAGTGAAGATACTGATATCATTATGAAACTAGAAGACTGTTTATAAAGCTATAGTGAAGATACTGATATCATTATGAAACTAGAATACCATTTATAAAACTATAGTGAAGATACTGATATCATTATGAAACTAGAATACCATTTATAAAGCTATAGTGAAGATACTGATATCATTATGAAACTAGAATACCATTTATAAAGCTATAGTGAAGATACTGATATCATTATGAAACTAGAAGACCGTTTATAAAGCTAGTGACGATCCTGAAATAATTATGAAACTAGAAGACCGTTTATAAAGCTATAGTGAAGATACTGATATCATTATGAAACTAGAAGACCATTTATAAAACTATAGTGAAGATACTGATATCATTATGAAACTATAAGACTGTTTATAAAGCTATAGTGAAGATACTGATATCATTATGAAACTAGAAGACCATTTATAAAACTATAGTGAAGATACTGATATCATTATGAAACTATAAGACTGTTTATAAAGCTATAGTGAAGATACTGATATCATTATGAAACTAGAAGACCGTTTATAAAGCTATAGTGAAGATACTGATATCATTATGAAACTAGAATACCATTTATAAAGCTATAGTGAAGATACTGATATCATTATGAAACTAGACTGTTTATAAAGCTATAGTGAAGATACTGATATCATTATGAAACTAGAAGACAGTTTATAAAACTATAGTGAAGATACTGATATCATTATGAAACTAGAAGACAGTTTATAAAGCTATAGTGAAGATACTGATATCATCATGAAACTAGAAGACAGTTTATAAAACTATAGTGAAGATACTGATATCATTATGAAACTAGAAGACAGTTTATAAAACTATAGTGAAGATACTGATATCATTATGAAACTAGAAGACAGTTTATAAAACTATAGTGAAGATACTGATATCATTATGAAACTAGAAGACCGTTTATAAAGCTATAGTGAAGATACTGATATCATTATGAAACTAGAAGACAGTTTATAAAACTATAGTGAAGATACTGATATCATTATGAAACTAGAAGACAGTTTATAAAGCTATAGTGAAGATACTGATATCATCATGAAACTAGAAGACCATTTATAAAGCTATAGTGACGATACTGATATCATTATGAAACTAGAAGACCGTTTATAAAGCTATAGTGAAGATACTGATATCATTATGAAACTAGAAGACTGTTTATAAAGCTATAGTGAAGATACTGATATCATCATGAAACTAGAAGACCGTTTATAAAGCTATAGTGAAGATACTGATATCATCATGAAACTAGAAGACCGTTTATAAAGCTATAGTGAAGATACTGATATCATCATGAAACTAGAAGACTGTTTATAAAGCTATAGTGAAGATACTGATATCATTATGAAACTAGAAGACCATTTATAAAGCTATAGTGAAGATATTGATATCATCATGAAACTAGAAGACCGTTTATAAAGCTATAGTGAAGATACTGATATCATTATGAAACTAGAAGACCGTTTATAAAGCTATAGTGAAGATACTGATATCATTATGAAACTAGAAGACCGTTTATAAAGCTATAGTGAAGATACTGATATCATTATGAAACTAGAAGACCATTTATAAAGCTATAGTGAAGATATTGATATCATCATGAAACTAGAAGACTGTTTATAAAGCTATAGTGAAGATACTGATATCATTATGAAACTAGAAGACCATTTATAAAGCTATAGTGAAGATATTGATATCATCATGAAACTAGAAGACTGTTTATAAAGCTATAGTGAAGATACTGAAATCATTATGAAACTAGAAGAATGTTTATAAAGCTATAGTGAAGATACTGATATCATTATGAAACTAGAAGACCGTTTATAAAGCTATAGTGAAGATACTGATATCATTATGAAACTAGAAGACCATTTATAAAGCTATAGTGAAGATACTGAAATCATCATGAAACTAGAAGACTGTTTATAAAGCTATAGTGAAGATACTGATATCATCATGAAACTAGAAGATCCGTTTTTAAAGCTATAGTGTAGATACTGAAATCATCATGAAACTATAAGACCGGACTGAATGCATCCATTGGTACCAACCGTCCTGCTAACTTGTAAAGTGTTATCTATTAGGGTTTGTCTGATAGTCATATAGTTACTGCTCACTGTACAACAAATGGATCTTCAGCGATAATAAAGATTTGAAGATTTGAACCTTGAAGCATCTGATATGAAGACGAACAAGGAAGTCCAAAGAGTGAATCCACCGAACCTGATGACGATGTCACCGGCTGTGAACTTTACACCACAGGAAGTTTGTTTTTCAAGTTGTACAAGTTTGCCATTGAAGTTCAGATGACAATAAAATTAAATGCTAAGGGACTGTTCGTTATTTATGAGAGCATGTATGGTGGAGTATGGTGCAGAAAGGGGGAGGGGTATCAAATATTTTTTTGAGTACTGGGGAGGGACTTGTGTTTTTTATTTTGGCTTTAGGGAGGGTTATACAACATTAATTTTTTGTATTTTGTATATATTTAAATGCGTTTTTTCATTCCAAAATTCGTGTTTACTCCCCTATTTATATCTATGGTTTACCTGTATGGTGACTGGACTTGGTATCTCCCATTCCTTCCTTTCACGTAAACCGCTGCTCCTATGCACTGTGTACAGGCCCTCACTCGGTCCTGCTGTTTGCTTGGTGCATTGACTGGAAACGTTTATCATCGCTTTATATTGTTTCAGAGCTGGAATTGTTGACACATATGCAGTTGGCTAGACTCAGGGCCGGTTCGTACATATAGGCGACATAGGCGACTGCCTAGGGCGGCACTTGGAGGGGCGGCAAATTGTGCGCCTTCACTTGCAGCTCTCCAAATATTCTCCAGCGCTCTGCCTCTTCCCCGCTAGATCCATTCTCTCCCCGCTGCCCGCGGCATGAACCGCCCGCCCTACTATGCCTCTGATTGGCTTACCCTGATATTCTTACCCTAACCCAACCAATCATCACTCCTCATGCCTAAACAAGCACTACTACTAGCCAATCAGAGGCAGAGGATTGGCGGGTCATCATGCCTTCTCCATCAGCTTGATTGAGGAAAAGGCACACGGAGTAAATGAAATGACATAGCCTACAAGTAGACTAATTTACTATGAGTTATTAACTTTAGGTTAAGGTAGCCTAGGCCATGTGCTCATATGTGTGTACCAGTATTAGTGTAATCAGTAAATTAGCGCGATATTTCTAACGTTGTTTCTGGGTTCCAAAACAATCTGTTTCCCTGTGCAGTGCGCACTTTGGCTGCCCATTCATTGGAGAGACCAAATTTCCAAGATACAATATCTGAAGTTTCTCAAAGTTGAAACTACCTCTGCAGTAGTAGCCTACAATGAAACAAGACAGACTTAACTCATTGAGTGCCAATGACGACAGTTGTCGTCAATTCGAATACTAACGTAGAGTGCCAAAGACGACGATTGTGTCAATTGCGTTTTTTGACGGTGGGACGTGGATCAAAGCCTAATATATCTCCTGTAAAATTTTGGGGCATGTTGAATGTGTGTAACCTATTTTACCGACCCATTAGGTGGCGACAGTGCTCTCCAGATTAGAGGAAGGTCCGAAAACAGCAGGAAAAACGCCTGTGATCAAAGAGAAACCGCTCATGCTGCAGCCAGAGCCATATAGATGGCTCTGACTTGCAGCTGATGTTGGCTGCGAACATCAGTCAATCCGCGCACACAACTGAGCTCCTCTGCCTCTGTCTGTCTGTCTGCATAGTTTCTTCACACGATTAGCCGCCAGAAAGGCAGCACCCGACGCCGAAGGGCCAAACCTTTCCCTGCAGTGCGGTTTGGCATTTCCTTGTCGCGCTGGGAGCCGCCCGGCGCACAAAAACGAAGCGCTCCGAAAATAGACTCGGTGCGTGAGGCTGTGTAGTGTGGGGAGGAGTTTGCAGCTGAGGGGGGGAGAGGGGGGTGGGGCACGCAGGCACCACACAACTACACCACGTCACTACATCAGAAAATATTATCTTCAGACTCAGTGAATGTGCTTGAAATGCTGCATTTCACAAAAGGCGGAATAACTCAGCTTCTAATTTGAAAAGTGTCTTTTTGCTCAAAACAGCCTATCTTCTCCGGCTCATAACTAAAGAACGGAAAATGGGATCAATAAACTTTTTTTTGCAGATGATAGAAGAGAGTCTCATCGTTCTTTGTGCGTGTTCGGTGTTTACATAGTAATATCACACAATATTCTGTGGGCCTCGAGAAATCACTGAAAACGCTCTGAAACTCTGGCACTTGGAGCGTCCGTTCTCCAAAAGTGGCTGGCACTCAATGAGTTAATGGACTGGCAACAATCTCCATATAAAATGAACTGGCAGAGAGAATCCTAATAGAGGATGATTGGATTTATTTAAAGACCTCCCGCTGGTGTCCACTTCTGAAAGGTAAACAAGCTTTATTTGCCAACAGCTCGTAACAACAACTCGCCTTTGTTTAAGTTGTGAATCTGCTGATGATATAGGCTATAGGCTAAATACATTGTGAGTCTTATAGGCCTATTACTGTGCTTGCGCCGCCGTGCGCACATTCCGTGTTTTATGCACATGAGAAAGTGGTAGATAAGAGAGATTTGCATAGTTTGAGGGTCTGAAAAATGTGATTATTTGGAAAATAGCTGTGCTGTATCATGACTGCTGTGGTTATTGGAGTTATTATGCAGACCTGTGCAGACCTGTGGCGCGTTATTTTTGTAGGTAGGCTATATGGATGTGCAAAATGCCTGCATATTGCATCATGCATACTTTGATGCTGGTATGGTGTTGCCAATTGGGGGCGGCATAATTTGTTCTCGCCTAGAGCGGCAGAATGGCACGCGCCGGCCCTGGCTAGGCTACTGTAGGCTTTATAACTAGGAGATGAGGCACTTATTGGGCTGGGTACTAAACGTTATATGCCCCCCGCCCCCTCTCTCCCCCGATGTCATAGGGCGCTATCAAACGTAGCCAAATCATCGGAAAAGGTCATATTTTCTTCAATACTACCTTTGGTGTGAATATTGTTATGGAATCAGGATAATAACGTGCGTAGCCATTTAAGAGAATGGGAGGTGCTAGTGATTTTACGTAGCGAGTGAGTGGTGGAGCGAGAGAGAGCGAGTGGGCGTGTGCGTGCGTCAGTCAACGTTGAGAAGTCAAGGAAGAGGCTGTGAATGAATGAACGAACGGAGAAGTCTAACAGCAAAGTTAGCACATAGAATAATAATACTGTACTGTACGGAAGAAGTCGGTAATAAATGCAACAACGTCTCAAGGCTAAAGGTGTGTCCCGGTGTGCTGCTGTGTCTCCCGTCTGATGTGTATTGTGGGTGGTTGGTCCCGAAGCTAAAAGTAAACTATACTTCGGCCCTGGAGGAGAGGAAACCTCCCCTGTGCTTCTCGACTATGGTCTGGGGGCAGAAGCAGGAAAGATCTTCCAACAATATGATAAAGTGTGGTTATTTATGGTGGAGGGAGGGTCATGCATTTATCTCCAGTCACTCAGGGAGGGACATGGAAAAATATTTATAGATCTGGGGAGGGTGAAGGAACAAAACGAAAACAAAGTCGCCGCTGCACCATACCCCCCCCCCTCTCATAAATAACGGACTGTCCCTAAGAGATGAAAATATTCTGGGTGAAGATGTAACTCAAAAGTAATTGCACCATAGAAATGTTATCTAAATGTAATCAAAAAGTACAAATATGGAATCTAAATGTAATCTGGGAATGGGGTTCCTCCGTACATAACCCCCCACTAAAAACATGCAGAAGATCGTCATCCGACCAGTGACGACAACATCTGAAGTTGGTCCATTGAAGGTCCCCGGGCGTTGGAAAGAAATAGCGACCACTGCTCCTGGCCTGGATGGGTCAAATGCAGAGGACATATTTCACCGGCGACCGTCAGCATGAGTGTGTGTAGTGGCCGCATGCGTGTTGTAGTGTGTTCGTGTGACAATAAAGACGGGCTGCCGTCTGAAATCGTGTTTTTATCTGAAACTACTACTAGCCTACTACTTCACCCTGCAGCTGCAGTGCAGCGCCCGGCCCGGGGACCAACTCCAGTTCTTTTGCCATTGCCTTTGTCAGGGGCGGGAGAACATGCAAACTCAACACAGAAAGGATCTGGGAAGCACCGGGGTTCGAACACGGAAACTTCTTGCTGTGAGGCAACAGTGCTAACGACTGAGCCACCGTGCCATCACCGTGCTTTCTCTAACAATAGGACCTTGTAATCAGAGATAAGAATCAGATCCTCATATCGTCTGATGTCAACACCTTTCATTTATTAGTTTACAATTCACAATTCATTAACTTGCTGACTGACAACTTTCCCAGAGTGAACACTGTATGTGAAAAATAAGAAGGGTCACTGCACTGTACAACAAGGGTAAGTCTGTTAGCTCTGCTTCCTTCATGCTGTCCATGAAAGTGTAAGAGAAACAAACAAACAAACAAAAAAGAAATAAATAAAATAAACTTAGTTATAGGCTCTATTTTGGCAAGGGAAAAATTTGCATAGCCATTTAGAAAGATGACCGTGTGACCTCTCGCCTCAAGATATCTGAATGAGGATGGGTTCTGTGGGTACCCACAAGTGTCTCTTTCCAGACATGCCCACTTTATGCTAATCCCATGCAGTTTTGGGCAAAAAACATTAAGTGTTTTGCATGCAGTTGGCTATAAATGTGTTATTTTTGCCTATTCTATTTCAGCAGTCTTGGAATTGCATAAATGTAACTGGAAAGCTGAGACACTTGTGGATTCAATGAGCCAAATGAGCCAAACTAACAACCTCACACATGAAGACAATGTGTGAGGATGTTAGTCCCTATAGTAGCCATTTCATGAGACCATTTTTCTTGACCTCACTGTATAAAACATACATACATGTATATACACACACATAACAAAAGTTGTTACGGCATGTATACACTGAATCTGTTTCATTCTACCTCCAACCCCACCTCTGCTGTCTAGTAATGTAACTCCTGCTTCTCAGTGCCTCTAAATGTCCTGTTTACCACCTCTTCCTCTTTAATCTGTTCCTCGTTGGGAGAGGTGGGTGTTATTTATTCTCTATAATATATCACATTACATGCTATAATCTCTGATCATTTTGCTTATATTTTAATCTCACCTTTATGAAGTACAGTATAGATGCAGGGTGAAGTGGGAGGGGTTACTAGTCCTCCAAACAGAGATTTTCCAGGGGCACACTTCAAAGAGAGGGCTGACAAGGAAATCACTTAATCAGCTAGAATTGAGCCAACATGGTAACCATGGAAACAAACAAGGCTTCCACCTAACATGGTCACATTTACATGAATTGATAGGTAATAGTGAAGGTTTATAATCTATAATCTATAATTACTGGGTAAATACCAGGTAGCCTAATTACCAGGTAAATATCTGGTAGTTGTCGGGTAAATATCTAGTTCTACAACAGCATGAGTGAATACTGGATTCTGATTGGCTAGCAACAGTGGTAAATTGGGCAACAATCTACAGTTCGGCTCCAACCGCAGTATCACTCCGCTGACTCCGTTCCCTGTGCTGACTCCGCCCACTGCAGTCTGCAAATCTTCAACAAGGAAATGGCCATCTCTAACACAAGGAAATGTCCAATTTCGTAGTAACGTTTGATTTACTGGGTGGATTGAGTTTTGAGCAGTGGTTAGATGAAGATGAAGGTGAAGTGAACAAAGAACGACATGGTGAAATTGGGGAGAGAGAACTGGCTGAGCTTGAGTTGTCACGAGTTCGGACTAGCGGGAGGTCGGACTAGCGGGAGGTCCGACTAGCGCCCGGACCCCGAACCTGGGACTGTCAAACAAACAAACGCCCTCTGCCGTCACCAGATATCAACACACCACCACCAAAACAGGCTGCTTTAGATAACTGTTTAAATAACTGTACTTTTACAGGCAATGTATCAATAACTGTGAATCCCGTTAAGGAATAGGTTAGTTGTTTTTTGGCTCAAAGGCAACTAAATGTTTAGTGCATTGATCTTGTGTATGGAACTATATTCTGTGGCGGAAGGATAAATGTATTCTGAAACCAGTAATGATTATAAATAAATGAATTGGATGTTACAATTGTGTATATTTTATATTATTTGGTAGCTGTTGTAGAAAACAAATTTACCACTCGAGGTCGGGGGTTGTTGGCTGATTTACCACGGGTACAGGGTTTATAGCACTCGGCTTCGCCTCGTGCCACAACCCTGTACCCGTGGTAAATCAGCCAACAACCCCCTTCCTCTCGTGGTAAATTTGTTTTTTAATACCTGGTATTTACCAGGTATTAAACGATTTCAGACGGCAGCCCGTCTTTATTGTCACACGAACACTACAACACATGCATGCGGCCACTACACACACTCATACTGACGGTGGCCGGTGAAATATGTCCTCTACATTTGACCCATCCAGGCTTGTCCTTTCCTCCAGGGGGCAGGCCAGGAGCAGTGGTCGCTATTTCTTTCCAGCGCCCGTGGACCTTCATTGGACCATCATTGGACCAACTTCAGATGTTGTCGTCTGGTCGGATGACGATCTTCTGCATGTTTTTAGTGGGGGGTTATGTACGGAGGAACCCCCAGGGGGGTACGGGGAGAACATGCAAACTCCACACAGAAAGGCCCTTTCGACGAGATAGCCCACCTGGGCAGTAGGCACTGAAGATATGGGGGGGGGGTCACAACTCCAGCGCCCACAGCGTCCCAGGTGGGAATCGAACCCAGGACCTTCGAGCTGTGAGGCGACAGTGCTTACCACTGCACCACCATACCCCTAGTTATTTACCTGTAACTACCAGGTAAATACTCGGTAAATACTTCTAACTACTGGGTAAATACCTGGTAGTTACCAGGTAATACCTGGCAATTAGGGGACTGTAAAAGGAAGGGTCAGCTGTTAGGGTAACAGACTGTATACCAGAGACAATTTACTGAAACGTCTCTGTCTGTGTATAATAAATATCTGCATTCTGCGTTACAGCTTGCTGCTGTAAAGCAGAATTTGCCAAGTACTGGCTGACATAAGGTTATCCTCTCAAACTCCACTATGAAATTCAGTAAGCCCTGGTGGCAGAGTGATTAAGCTGTGTGCTTCACAATCAGAAGCTCCGTGGTTAGAATCAACCTCAGAGTTTTAGCGATTAAAAAAAAGAGGTCGCGGCTACCAGCGGTTACATGGTACCGGACCTGTAAAATGAAGTGAGTCTATTCAACTGTAGTTCATAGTTACATGGTACCAGACCTGTAAAATGAGGTGAGTCTATTCAAATGTAGTTCAGATGTATTACCATGTAACTACATATGAACTACAGTTGAATCGACTCTCTTCATTTTACAGGTCTGGTACCATGTAACTATGAACGACAGTTGAATAGACTCACTTCATTTTACAGGTCTGGTACCATGTAACTATGAACTACAGTTGAATAGACTCACTCCACTTTAAAGGGCCGGTACCATGTAACTACTACAGTTGAATAGACTCACTTCATTTTACAGGTCCGGTACCAACATATGAACGCAAAAATATTATTCTATAACTATCGGTGCAATTACTGGTAATAGCTTTGGTGTTCATGTTAAATTACAAATAGTTCATAAGTTATTTGGGACCTGTAAAATGAAGAGTTACTGATAGGGAAACATTTAAATCACATTAGCCTTTATTTGGACAATCACTAGTTATTAATATATTCATATACATTTTCATTTAAGTTACACATATTGTGCATACACCAGGGGTGTCCAAACTTTTTTGAACAGGGGCCAGATTAGATAATGTGAAAATACTGGGGGGCAGCTGCTTCTCGCATCAAATGGGTTATAAATAAAAATCACGTACAATTGTACTCTAAGGATTTTGTTTACCATCTGAAAACATTACTGTAGTTCTTCTGCCTGTGTTGTTACCTACTTGGTGCTTGTCTACAAACTGTATGATAGTGCTGTCATTGTTAGGTGAATGGTAAAATGTGAATAGTGAACTTGTTTGATTAACCATACTGTGTGGAGGGCCACATATAGTATATTTTGAGAGACAAGCCGAAGGACCACTTAGTATCGGTCCGCGGGCCACATTTGGCCCCCGGGCTGGACTTTGGACATGCCTGGCATACACAGACAGATGTCATATTCAGATAACCTGTACCTTACATGTGCAGCTCCTCTCTATCTCACACTGTGCCCTGTCACCGTGTCACTGTTCCCTCTACAGGGCCAGAATAACAGATAGGTTGAGTGTAGAGAGTATCCTCCAAGTGTGGGTCAAGACAGATGTCATCTGATGTGTGTCCTATAAGTATCTTTGACTTTCTGTTTATTGTATGTAAGCCTGTGTATCCATTCGTGAATATGCAAGAGTGCATCTCTTGGCCAAGATCTATACTTCATTTAAGACGACTTCTGACTCCTGGCTCCATCGTTTTGATCACAAGTGGTTCACTGTTTACCTTTTGGCTGTCAATTTCTATTCTATAACAGTTACCGATTATTTGAATAGCCATAGTGAGTAAACATTTGCAAACGAGGAGTGTGTATTTGTGCAGTATGCAGCACAGCGATCACAGCAATAACAATATGAAGCAGACAGAAAGACAATCTTCAAATTATAAATTATAAAGTGCAAAGTAAAAGTATTTTAAAGTGACATACTTGGGGTCCATGTAATGGAAAGGAAAGGAACACTCAGCCAATTTTCAACAAGTTTGTATCAAATTACAAAATCAGTATCTAAAACTGTAAAATGTTTTGAAGTCATTCATTTAGTTTGACAGTTATTGGAAGTTGTTTTGAGTAAAGGTGTGGACCAGTGATGTCATTTGTACATGAATGACATCGCTGGTCCACACGGAGTGTTCCTTTAAGTGATATAAGGGGGTGGGCGGCTTCTAGTTTACAGACACCTGTAGTCATCCTGTTTATGGTTTGCACTTTTGTTTTTCCTCTGACATAAAAACATGTTTTACCTTGGAAGATGTTTTGCTGGTGAATTCACAGCATCCAGATCAAGTCACAGAGACCTTCTGCCTTCACCTGGAGAGGAGACACACACTGCTTACTCTCCTTACTCAGCTCTGGGCAGAGATGGGAAGTAACTAAGTACAAATACTTCATTACTGTACTTAGGATTTTCAGGTATCTGTACTGTACTTTTTACGTTTACTCCCTGCATTTTAAACACAAATAGTTGTACTTTCTACTCCTTACATTTTCAAAACAGGCTAGTTACTTTAATTTCAGTGCATTGTTTGTCTCTCTCGTCGCTCCCAGCTTTGCACCTTTTTTGTAGAAAAACCTTATCGCACAAATTAGTAATCAAAGTATAGTCTTATACATCTTAAAACATGTTTGGAGTCGTCTCTCAAGCCAAACTGTCTCTTGTACATTTTTCAAATGCACCATATACAGCAGACATGCCCGGCCCGTGGGCCAATTGCGGCCCGCGGACAGATTTTAAACGGCCCGCGACTTGTCTCTCAAAATATACTATACTACGCACGCTCGATTCCTGCAGTGGAGACTCTGGAGATGATGTGCCATTGCTGCAGTTATTGTGCATGGGCTCCCAAAATCGTGACTGACAGACAGACAGACACGCCCACTCTAGTAGGCGCCATTGTGCAACTGTGGGCTATTGGCGCATACTACATCACAGTTGCATCACTGATGACATCACAACTGCTCAAGTGACATCACTGATGACATCAGTGATGGCATCATCACTGATGACATCATGACATCGCAATCGTGACAGGCCCTGCCACCACAGACAGACACCGCCACCACTTAGCCAATAAAGGTGTGGCCCTCCACACAGTATTGCTTAATCAAGCAAGTTCACTCTGCGTTTTTCTGTTCACCTAACGATGACATCACTATCATACAGTTTGTAGACAAGCACCAAGTAGGAACAAGGCAGGCAGAACTAATGTCTTCAGACGGTAAACAAAATCCTTAGTACAATTGTATTGTATGTGATTTTTCTTTATAACCTATATGATGCAAGAAGCAGCTGGGCCCCAGGTATTTTCACATGATCTAATCCGGCCCCCATTGAAAAAAGGTTGGACACCCCTGATATACAGTCTGTACTTCACTCCCACATCCAGGACATCCCCCCTATCATCATCACTCATTATTTTCCATGAGTTTCCCCTGCAGGAAGTACAAACGAGCCAACGCGTCTGTTGTAAGAGACTATGTTTGGAGGGGATCTTTTAAGTTTAATAAAGTTTCTTCAATGTATATTAATATGTGAGTTTCAGTTAGCTTTGCACAGAAACAGCCAGTAGAAATACTTGTTTACTTTTATACGTTATTACATTTCACAACCTGTACTTTTTTACTTTTACTGGAGTAAACAAGTTGAATCACTACTACTTTTACCTATTTTTGTTTCTTTCTTCTTTTTTACACAACTGTACTTCTACTTAAGTAAAGAATGTGTGTACTTTTCTCATCTCTGGTTCTGTGAACATTTGATATGAGGGTGCGGCCTCAGAACTTCAGGGGAAGTTAAGAAGTCTAGTCACTCTAGCCTGTGTGTGCGACAGGCAACCACTCTAACCTGAGGCCAGAAACCACAGATCAGCTGATGTAGTTCTACTGTTCGTCCCCTAGATGGAGACATTAACCACATAATTTAGGGAACTCATCAGAGCAGCACACTAGTGATGGGAATGACGGCTCTTTGAAGGGAGCCGGATCTTATGGCTCCGTTCCTTTCCCAGAGCCGTTCAAAATAGCGGCTCCTCGTTCATTTTTTTTTAGGGGGCGGGCACTAGACTACTGGTAATCGGCAAAATCACTAGGATAATGATATGCTAAGATTTGGATCACATTTGATCTTAGACCCATCACTATTTCATTTGGCATCTGTGGACTCCAGCAGCATTAAATTACTCATATGGTATTTCCAGACCTAATGTCAATGATCTGCATTGTACACATGACACAAGGTGACACCATATCATCTGCTTAGTCAGTGAAGTTATGTGTTGTGTAGCCTAAATAAAGTTGGCTTTCCTTGAATGCAATTCATGCAACACTTCGCTGCCCAGAAAGTCGGCAGATGCACTCCGTGAGTCCGCCCACCCAGGTCAGTTACAGCATGCGCTGGTAGCAATTAACGAGCGCACCTATCCTCTCTGCTCAGCGGGCTAGCAGAGGGAGGGAGGGAGGTCTACCCTGTGTGTGTGGTGGGGAGCGACAGGCAGTGAAATTTAGCCACAACATTAAAATGAACGGCTCTCAAGTCGGACTCGGTTCCCTTCGTTCATAGCAGAGAGCCGTTCAATAGATTCGGATCGTTCACGAATCATCACATCACTACAGCACACAGACATGTGGAGCATGTGACAGGAAGTTAACTCTTCCACTTTATTATAGCAAGAGATTTTACTGATTTTACATAGTTTTACTTTGCACTTCATGTTGTCACTAACATTTTGTTTCATGATGTTGGTTGTAATTTGCTTCCCCAGGTCTTAGGCCTAGTTGCAGGAAGTAAGTTTTACATTAAAATATAGTTTCCACAATATTGTTGATGAAGGCTTCATCAACAATGGGTCATGAGCTTCATCATGAAGCTCATGACCCAACACGTTCCCCGGCCGTGCTGCTCACAACCCAGCTTGGTAACTGTCTGCCTTTCCGAAGCCCTGCCACTCCGAACGTTAACTTCCATTATTCGGACTGGCGGTCGTTCACCTTTTTTTCATAGGCCCCACCATTACGAAAATTCCTGCCTTCATTATTCGAAATGTCGGCCCTTCCTCGTTTTTCTAAAGGAGCCGCCATTCAGAAGTGCCGACCTTAGGTTTAGGCGTGGGGGTGGGAGAGGTTAGGTTTTGGGTTAGGGTCTGGGGGAGGTTAGGTTCAGGCATGGGGGGAGGTTAGGTTTGGCGTGGGGCTGGGAGAGTAAATAAATAAGTTATGTTTATACAGCAGCTTTCACAGACAGTCAAATCAAGTTCGGAGTGGCGGACCTTATGGAAATCTGAGTGGTGGGATTTCTGAGTCGCAATATTTCTGAGTGCCGATATTTCGGAGTGGCAGAACGTCGGAGTGGCAGCACGTCGGAGTGGCAGCATGTAACCACCCAGCTTCTATCAGCTGAGATGGCTGGCTGGTCCTGGTTCCGCAAATATCTGGCGACAAGGAAAATCAGATTTCCAAATAGCCGTTATTTTTGATAAACTGAGCACACCAGCAGAATCTAAATGGTTACTTTGACTACTTTTTCTTTTTTTACTTAATGGTCCAAAAGCCTCCTGTTAGCATTGCTAGGCTCCTGTTAGCATCACTGTTTGCTAGTGAGAGTAAAACAGAACTGAAGGTTTTTCCCTCAAACCTGCAGACAGAAAGCAACACAGCTAATTACTAACTACTCTACACTTTATATATGAACATGAAAACACATGCATGTTGGAAAACCATTAGAAGAGTGACACATTGTTTCTGCCCGCTGAGTTCTAGATTTCCTATTGTTCTAGTGTAAATAACATAACGGCAGATGGTAATAGTCACATCAAAGATCTGCTGATAGAGTCAGGACAGTAAAACAGACTGGAAACTGTAAAAAAAACTGGTGTTACAATACCTTTAGCCGGAGAAAGTTATCTGCGCCACACCGAACACAGACATGAACCAACTTAGATTAGAGGGGGGAGGGAAGTGTTATTACCTGGATACAAGACTCACCCTACCCTGCACCTGAATGTCCTACTCTGCCTCTGATTGGCTATCAGGCATGTCCAAAGTCCAGTCCAATTCCCGACCGATTCCAAGTGGCCCTTGGCAAACAAGTTCACTATTTGCATTCACCTAACAATGACAGCACTATCATACAATTTGTAGACAAGCACCAAGTAGGAACAACACAGGCAGAAGAACTACAGTAATGTTTTTAGATGTAAACAAAATCCTTAGAGTACAATTGTATGTGATTTTTATATATAACCCATATGATGCGAGAAGCAGCTGGCCCCCCAGTATTTTCACATGATCTAATCTGGCCCCTATTCAAAAAGTGTTGTCAAAAAAGTCACCCCTGGCTTACGTTGATATTCTTACCCTAACCAGAAGCAATCATCAATCATGCCTAAACCCAACCAATCGTCACTCCTCATGTAATGTCTAAACACAACCAATCACAGGTAGAGTAGGGCGGGTCTTGTGTGGAACCATAATAACGCATGAAAGGAGGCTTCTCCCTTTCTGGTGAAGGAAATTGAACTTCCAAATATGGTTTGTGGGTTGAACACTCCCTACTGCTGACCTAACGTTACCTTAGAAAATAATCTGCACCGAGAGAGGGGAGAGAGAGTGCAAGAGAGAGAGGGGAAAGAGAGAGAGAGGGGGGAGAGACAGGGAGGGGAGGAGAGAGAGTGCAAGAGAGATAGGGGAAAGAGAGAGAGAGAGGGGAGGGGAGAGAGGGAGACAGAGAAAAAGAGAGACAGTCACAGATAGAGAGCAGAGACAGATCCTCACCAGTGACCAGCTATAGAGCTGAACAGTCACGTGATATATTTTGCACTGGGAAGTGAGTTTCCCTTTCCCATTCATTTTCTCATTAGACATTTAGAAAAAACATTTAGGGAAATAACAAATTTTCCCCCCCCATGTTTATTTTTTGTTTTAGCTCCAAATGAAATGTTTTATGGTCACTCACGATTCAGTAGGTCACAGGGTGGCTTGGTTCCAGCTTTAAAACTCGTTATATAAGGATTTTTGAAATGTCTATGGAGAAAACGAGTTAGAAACTCACTTCCGGGGCAGGAAATGTCACGTGACTCTTGAGCTCTATTGGCAATCGAGAAAGGAAGATACAAAAAATCATGGCAACCAAAAGAAAACAGAACGTGTGGTCACTGTTTGACAGGTGAGGTCGAGACGCAGATGCACATCCTACAATGCGAAAAATTGGAAGAAGAAAAGAACATTTACTTTAGCAAGTTCAACTCTATAATTCCAGACTCCAAAGACCTTAATGAGCTCTCAAATTAAAAATAATCCTAGGAGAAGGACAGTTGGCCCATTATGTCACAACATGCCACAACCTGAGGGACAGTGAGTGACCTAAACACACACACACACACACACACACACACACACACACACACACACACACACACACACACACACACACACACACACACACACACACACACACTATGATGTAATCAGCTATTATTATGTGTTAATTTTAATGTTGAATTAATTAATGTGTATTATTGTGTAATGTGGATTTATGTTTAAATAGTAAATAGACTGCATTTATAGAGAGCGTTTATCCAAAGTGCTTTACAAGGTGCCTACATTCCAGGGACGTAGCTACGATTTCAAAGGTGGGGGGGACACATTTTGTACAGGCCCACACATCCTCAGGCCCAAGGCGGCGACTGAATCGTTTTTGTTTTTGTTAATGAAGAGTTCATTTGCAAAAACTGTTAAACGCCATTTCGGAAAAAAATGAGCTGACTGTTGTAAATAATGCTTAAGTTAGCGTTGTTTTAGAATATAAAATCAATTTTGTTGCAAAGGCTGATAAATCCCATTCCGGAAGCGCTCAAAGTTCATGTTTCCTAGCAACAAGCGACAAGCGCCACAGGTCTTTGTTTGCGGAAGCCGATCAATCCTTTGAGCAAATCAGCGCAACGTATTTAGACCACGTGATCACAATGGCTGCCGCTATGTGAAGCAAACAGACTTGTGCCGCCTGAATGGGAGTTTTGGTGGTAAAACTTATCATAACTTATCATTCCATATCACAACTAAGGATGGATATTTTTGACGAAACAGAAGAGGCTGTTGTTTTATCGCCATCTGGACGTAAAAAGAAGAGGAAGTTGGACACGTACACTCGTAACGTGGCGAAAAAAGCGCAACATAGTGGGGGGATCCCATCGGTAGCCTGTACCCACAATAAAGCAAATGTGTGTGAAGCAGCTACGTTGTCTGCTGAAGAGATAGCCGGTATACATCGAGTGCTTTATGATACATCAGATAAAGTAAAACAAGATGCCACGCTGCTGTCTTACATGGAGATAATGCCAGTTAAACGCAGGAGACCCAAAGTGGATGATCCAGGCAAACAAAAGACAGCTGAGTGTGAAATACTCCGTTCTGAAGGAGAAAGGAGAGAAGGAGAAAGAGAAAATTCCAGTCTGCAAAGCATCATTCATGAGCTTGTTTTGTGAGTATTTAACATCACTGATGGCTGTGATTACGTTTAGGGTAGCTTTTATTTTATTTCTGATTGTCTGCAGTTTTTCAAATGGAAAATAATAACCTAGAAGCGGTCTATTATGCATAAAGCTTTTTATAATTCACAACTTTTTTAATGCATAGGCTATAGACTAGGCTACTAATGCCCTGTCATTTCCTTTAGTGTAAATAATAAGATGATGAAATGTTTCCTGATTACATTAAATCACATTACACCATACTGCCATACAACTATTACATTATATAAGTTAATTACAGGACATCTTACCTGAATAATACAGTAGGCTATGTCATCCATTCAAACATTTGACACTTTTGCAATGATCTGATCACAACTTTTTTAATGCATAGGCTATAGACTACGCTACTAGCTTATTTTCCATTTTTCCCCTATTGCCAGAATTCCAATGATGTTTTGGCTACTGATTTACTGGCTAAGCAGTTGCAATGGGAATGGGGGGGGGGGGGGGGGGGTTAGCCTACATCAATCTAACGTATTCAATGTTACTTCATCATTCAGTGTTGCCCAGTAGGATATCCAGTAGTACTCAGTATTCACTCTATTACTCCATTTCAATCATGAGAGACCAGTGGGTAAAATTTAACAAGCAAGCTTTATTCCCAAATGGCATGGCAACTAATTATATGGCATGGCAGCATGGCAACTGATTCTTTGGCGTAATGACTCCGTGGTAAGATGCCTCTCTTCTTGTGGTGAGAGAGGAGGGCATCTGCTCAGACTAGGATAGAGAATCCCCCCCATGGGGAATTCTTCAGGAGTCAAGACGTTGGTGGTGGACTGGGGAGGTGGACTGGGGAGGTGGGTGGGGCGAAACACAGCTTCAGAAGATGGGATACGATCAGCCCAGGTACAGCGACCATGAGGTGAAGGATCAGGGAAATAGGATGATGACACGCTGACCATGGCTATATGTACTGCCACGTCATAGCCTCGGCAGTGACATCATTATACCAACGTCATATTGACATATTGACAGGGGCTGATTGGCTATTGAGGATGGGGTGATGAGTCAGGAGACACACGGCATAACGGACGTCACACTTGGATGACACTTGACTTATGATGAGCGCTGATGCCTATTGTGATATGAGGTAACATGACTGGTTCTCATCTTGAAACTAGGTCGAGACCAACATTTCAATCATGAGAGACCAGTGGGTGATTCTTTGGCGTAATGACTCCGTGGTAAGATGCCTCTCTTCTTGTGGTGAGAGAGAAGGGCATCTGCTCAGACTAGGATAGAGAATCCCCCAAAAGGAAGGACTCACTTTTAGAGACAACTCCGGGCTTCCGGGCTTTTAGCGACTTACGAAAACCACCGACCGGCTTGGCCTCAGCGATACAGCGGGCGCTGGATAGAACAAGCACTTGCTCGCCAAGCGGCTTACATCGATGCGCTCAGTATCTTCAGCGACTTACAAAAACCACCCCTAATTACTTCAGCGCATTAAGAAACCACCGACCGGCTTGGCCTCAGCGATACAGCGGCCGCTGGATGGATCCGCACCAGTTTGCTGCTGTGCGCTGTATTACCATTTTTGGACTCACCACAACCTAGACTGGCTCCAGTGACTTACGCGCATGCGGCACTGGAAGAAGAACGCCTGTTCGACCAGCTTACTTCGGAGCATTATTACTGCTGGCGCTATGACTTTAGCACCCCCCAAAACTGGATAGCCAGCCATCCGCCTTACTTCGGTGCACTGAATTCATGTCCTCGCATCGAGCGTCTTGCGTTATAACTTCGGGGAGAGCGCGGGAAGGGGACACTTGTTCCACGTTCCACCGACTTACTTCGGGGCATTGCTACTGCTGCACTATGACTTTAGACTCGCCCCTGCGCAACGAGCGACTTACGGCGGCTTACTGCTGGTGCTATAATTTCGGGGAGACCACAACCAACGAAATACGATAAAAGGGTGCTACTGCACGGGCTTGCATTTGCCATGCTGCTTAAGGAGGTTGCGTTTCTGAAACGTCCGCTTGAAGAGTTGGATGACCCAGGATCTCCCCCCAATTAAGAAGGGAGAGATCTTAACTTCGGGCCGATAATATGGCGGCCTGGTCCGGACGGATGAGACAAGGGACGCTGAGGAAGAGAGGGGCCGCGGGGCCCGTCCGAGGGCTGCTGAGGAACAGAGGGCATTCCGAGGCCGATAATGCATAATGCGGCGGCGCCTGCTCCCACAGCCTGCTCCAGCCGTAGCCTGCTCCGGGCATCCTGCTCCGGAAGTCCGCCGATAATGCATAATGCGGCGGCACCTGCTCCGGGCATCCTGTTCCGGAAGGCCCTCAAAACATTGTTGAAGATCTAAGCAAATGACAAACTGAACAAAGGCATACGACAAATAGTAATTGTACCATTTCCTGCTAATAATAATGATGCCATTAAAGTTTGATTTCCTAATTTCCTTGGACTGCGATGCTTTTTAATCCCAGTTTAAGAGGCAAGCGCTATCAATGCCGGCGTGAACGATATTGATCTTCATTTTCGACTCAAGCAGCGACTGAGTTTGATCTCAGCTTAGCCAATGATGACTTGATCGCCGCCTAGACACTGACTCACGGCTTTGAAATCAGCTGATCAGCACAATACATTTGATTTTCAGCTTAGACGACATGGTGACTTGATTTCGGCATAACCAAAGACAATGGATTTTATTTCCGGTTTCGTCACCAGCCATGACTATGCATTCAGCTTAATCAGAAACAGTGACTTGTTTTTGGCCTAGACAATGGCAATGGATTTGATTTCCAGTTTCGTCAACAGTGAGACTAAGCATTCAGCTTAACCCATTGATACCTGATGCAGCAAAGGGATACACACACAAATTAGGGATATACACGCAAATGCTGCATCAGGTATCAATGGGTTAAACAGAGACACTGAATTTAACTTCTAGCCCCCAATGTGTGGTAGTAGACCTACAGTATGTAACTATAAGACAGGCTATAGTAAAGATATGAGATGTGTGGTAGTAGGCCTACAGTATGTTAGTGTAAGACAGGCTATAGGAAATATATGAGATGTGTGGTAGTAGGCCTACTGTATGTTACTGTAAGACAGGCTATAGGAAATATATGAGATGTGTAGTAGTAGGCCTACAGTATGTTACTGTAAGACAGGCTATAGGAAATATATGAGATGTGTGTATAGTAGACCTACAGTATGTTACTATAAGACAGGCTAATATATGAGATGTGTGGTAGCCCTACAGTATGTTACTGTAAGACAGGCTATAGGAAATATATGAGATGTGTAGTAGTAGGCCTTGTTACGAACCAGCCTAGGGGAACCGGTCCGCAACACAAAAGTGCCCCCACTCTTCACACTCCCAAGAATGGCCAGCCAGAACCATGATCAAAAGTTCACAAGTAGCAGTTTATTTAGATCAGATGAGAGAAAATGCCAACACAACAAACAAAAGAAACTAACCCCAACCCTAAACTTACCTACCAAAGGAAAAGGATGGGTTAAACAAAATACATTTCTCTAACCTAACTCCTACAACAAAACAGGAGAAAACGTCACAAAGCAAAAATGGCTTCTCCCTCCCATACTGCTACTTTGCTTAAATAAAGAGTTTACAGTGCAGTTTACCATTTACAATTACATACGTTAAAAGTTACCTTAACAAAAGCATCCATGTCTATAAACACTAAATTACAGTAGAGAGAAGACTGCAGCAACAAAACACAGGTTCAGCATCGTGGCTGCCATTGTTGGGAATGTGGAGAGCAAGGGGCAGAAAGATGGCATCAGCTGGCTTAAATGATCTCCACCAGCCAATCAGTCATCAGCAGCCCCATCACCTGACCAGGCCAATCAGGGTGGACACCACCTGCAACTCATTTCTCAATCACACACTGAAGCACACTGCAATACACACACACTGAAGCACACTGTAATACACACAGACCCTGAGGAGGAAAGGATTTTTGAACATATGACAACCAAACATATGACCCCGGGTCATAACACCTTCCCCCCCAAAAGAAATCAAACATTTTCCCTAAATAAAAATTTTGATTTTCCCAGACTACCTAAGGCCTGAACACACCATAAAACACCCCAAGAATATATACCTATACAGCACACAACCCCACAAAAATCATCTCAGGTTAGCTCACACTACATCTCACAGAACACAGGTTATCTAAACCTCACAGAAAGAAAAAAAAAACATGCCAGGGCAACTGCAACGAACAACCCAAACCCTTCTGTCCCGTGCGTCCCCACCCTCCGACTGCGCCCCCCTGCTAGAGAACAGCAACTACCTGTAAACAGGCGCCACGTACTGCCTCAGTTAAAAGCTTGTGAAGCATATACAGCCGTTTGACAGAAACTAACTAAGGGCGCTTCCAGATAAAGGTGATGTTCAACCGTCCCCCCCAGCACTAACACCACGGGTGTTATCACAATGCACAGAGTCTGTGCGTTGGCGTCCCGACACACAGAGCCTGTGCACCCACACACTGTGGGTTCACTACACAGTACACTTTTGGCCGTGCCTTCACTACACAGCACACACTACACGCCGTGCGTTCACTACACAGCACACACTACACGCCGTGCGTTCACTACACAGCACACACTACACCAAAATGGACACAACACAGGGCAAGTCAAAATGAACCCAAAACCTTCTGTCCCCTGTGTCACCGTCAATCGAATATGCTCCCCTCTGCTGGAGAACAGGGCAACTAGCGGTGATCAGGCGTCAAGTCCGGCCTCAGTTTAAAGCTCCTGAAGCATTCACGGTCGATGGACAACAAACTAAGGGCGCTTTGGGATTTCAGGTGGAACTTTAACCCTCCCACAGCACAAACAAACCCACTGAGATAACAAACAAACCCCCCCAAATTTAAACAAGCTACAAAAGCTTGTAGCAACCAAAATGACTACGTGCACATTTGTCCCTGGCAACCCATGTCTTGGTGGCAGTCCCCACGAAGGACTGTGGGGTTATCATACTTGGAGTCATCAGATTTGCCTGTTAACCCCAAAGCTTACGCGGGAAGAGGGTGGGAGTGGAGCCCCAGAGGACTGAGGTGCGTTACCAGACTGGTGTCTTAGGCGCATAACCTCAAGTTCCAGTTCCTTCCTTGATATGAGCCACTCGCAGCTCCTCCCCCAACATACCCACCACTCAGGCAGATCTGTGGCAGAGTCAAACGCTGCTGATGGCCCCACCTCGTCACGCCCCTCCTCGGTCGTCCCCTCTATGATCGGCTCCACCTCCAACAAACCTCTCTCCCCCAGCTTTGCCACCATGAGCTTCCTGAGCTCCATGCAAAGGCACCTGTAAAACACTCCATTAGCCACCAGCACAAAGACTGCCCACCAGACAAAAATATATATACTCACAGATGACGTGCTGACGAACGAGAAAAGCGGACGAGCCCCCAATTATGTTACGAACCAGCCTAGGGGAACCGGTCCGCAACACAAAAGTGCCCCCACTCTTCCCACTCCCAAGAATGGCCAGCCAGAACCATGATCAAAAGTTCACAAGTAGCAGTTTATTTAGATCAGATGAGAGAAAATGCCAACACAACAAACAAAAGAAACTAACCCCCAACCCTAAACTTACCTACCAAAGGAAAAGGATGGGTTAAACAAAATACATTTCTCTAACCTAACTCCTACAACAAAACAGGAGAAAATGTCACAAAGCAAAAATGGCTTCTCCCTCCCATACTGCTACTTTGCTTAAATAAAGAGTTTACAGTGCAGTTTACCATTTACAATTACATACGTTAAAAGTTACCTTAACAAAAGCATCCATGTCTATAAACACTAAATTACAGTAGAGAGAAGACTGCAGCAACAAAACACAGGTTCAGCATCGTGGCTGCCATTGTTGGGAATGTGGAGAGCAAGGGGCAGAAAGATGGCATCAGCTGGCTTAAATGATCTCCACCAGCCAATCAGTCATCAGCAGCCCCATCACCTGACCAGGCCAATCAGGGTGGACACCACCTGCAACTCATTTCTCAATCACACACTGAAGCACACTGCAATACACACACACTGAAGCACACTGTAATACACACAGACCCTGAGGAGGAAAGGATTGGTGAACATATGACAACCAAACATATGACCCCGGGTCATAACAGCCTACAGTAGCTTACTCGAAGACAGGCTATAGGAAATATATGAGATGTGTAGTAGTAGGCCTACAGTGTGTTACTGTAAGACAGGCTATAGGAAATATATGAGATGTGTGGTTGTAGGCCTACAGTATGTTACTGTAAGACAGGCTATAGGAATATATGAGATGTGTAGTAGTAGGCCTACAGTATGTTACTGTAAGACAGGCTATAGGAAATATATGAGATGTGTAGTAGTAGGTCTACAGTATCTTACTGGAAGACAGGCTATAGGAAATATATGAGATGTGTAGTAGTAGGCCTACAGTATGTTACTGTAAGACAGGCTATAGGAAATATATGAGATGTGTGGTTGTAGGCCTACAGTATGTTACTGTAAGACAGGCTATAGGAAATATATGAGATGTGTGGTAGTAGACCTAGAGTATGTTACTGTAAGACAGGCTATAGGAAATATATGAGATGTGTGGTTGTAGGCCTACAGTATGTTACTGTAAGACAGGCTATAGGAAATATATGAGATGTGTAGTAGTAGGCCTACAGTATGTTACTGTAAGACAGGCTATATATGAGATGTGTAGTAGTAGGCCTACATTATGTTACTGTAAGACAGGCTATAGGAAATATATGAGATGTGTGGTAGTAGACCTACAGTATGTTACTGTAAGAAAGGCTATATGAAATATATGAGATGTGTGGTAGTAGACCTACAGTATGTTACTGTAAGACAGGCTATAGGAAATATATGAGATGTGTGGTAGTAGACCTACAGTATGTTACTGTAAGACAGGCTATAGGAAATATATGAGATGTGTGGTAGGGGTATGGACAGCAACAAACTGGTAGCTGAGTGGTTATGACAGCTGTCAAGCCAGCGGCCCCAGGTTATATTTTCACCAAACTCTGAGACTGGGCTGTTATTCACACAACCGCTAAAGGACACTTAGGGCCCTATCTTCCCAACGGCGGTAATTTTGCGTTAGCGCCCGTTTTGCAGTGGAATAGTGCAGCGCAAAGCCCTAATTGTGGGCGTGTCGGGCTGCTGCGCTTCACGTCATCTCAGCGCAAACCCTGATAGGCGTGTTTATCCCCAGATTAACAGGATTCACCACAAGTTGAGATCACTCTCCTTAAAAGCCACAGCGTCTGCACGTCTGTGACAGCCAGCAGCTTCTTTCTTGCTTAGTGCAAGCACAGTGACAGAGTGAGAGTGAGAGTGAGAGTGAGAGAGAGAGGGGAGAGAACGAGAGAGAGAAGAGAGAATTGAAGGATGAACCAGTTCGGATTCATAACGAAAATTGATGCTTTTGTAATTAGTAGCCTTTTAATTAGTCGTTTCGCTCATATAGGCTATAACATATGTCGCGAACAGAGCCCACCTTGGGCAATGACACTTCAACAACTTGTTCTTTGATCCCCCAAAGGCACACACACACACACACACAACAGGCGGAAGTCAGGTTTCAACAATAAGATACATTTTATTACAAATAATTTAATACAAAAATACAATTGAATAAAATTGACCACCTATACAGATGCAGCCAGCCAAACTGAGACCACTCCCCCGCGACTGTCCTGCGCGCAAGGTGCGGCAGTGCTGCGGTGGGAATATTTTTTTTTCCACCTTGGAAGTCCACTTCTGTTTTCACCCACCAGGAGGCGCAAAAACACACCGTCTGATTAGCTTTCTGAAAGACTGACTTCGCCCTGTGATTCGCCTGCCTCTCAGAGCAGTCCACCGTCAGTAGCCTAGTACACAGTACACAGGAAAAACTGGAGGGTATTTTTCCCAGAGTAAATATTATTTTCCTCTCAAATAGTAATATTTAATCCTTTTGGAGCATAATTATTACCTGCAGGCAATAGAGTGAGCGCAGAGTTCCAGACAAAATTATGTTACTACTAACTAATGCCCACTTTATTTTCCATTCGGTCGCCATTTTTCTCCTCCCGGCCTATACAGTAGCGTTCTGTAGCGTATCTGGAAGGCCTTTTCTTCACTTGATGGATCAAATGCCAGGTAAGTTTATTATTATTGATTAACATGTGTCAGGTTAAACTGATTTGCAACATTACAGGTACAGTTACCTACATGTAACGCTAGCCATCTGTTCAAAGGGCTGGGCTGGGCTGATAACATGCTAACGTAGCGCTACGTTAGCATGCTAATGCTACGTTAGCATCGGACTGACTAATTAAACCTCTTTTTAGTGGTTTATCGACAGTAAGTTATTAACGCCAGGTGGGTCGGTGCAACACGAGTATTAAATTGCTAGCGGACTTTAAGACACGTGTGTTTTGCTCTGAACAGAGTGGCACGTGTGGTTGACTGAGTCTAAACAGAGGACTGTAGGGTGACAGTTTTACTAGCGGCAGATGGACATAAAAGTCTATACAGGTCATGTGCACCTACTGTATGTGCAGTGAATATGCCACTGTCTCGGACGGTCTTATCACTATACTGCCTTATTGCTTATTGTTTTTGCACTCATTGTTATATTTGTACTATGTCGTAAACGGAGTCCACAGCACAAGAATTTCACACGTGATACTTGTACCATGGAGTGACAATAAAAATCTTGAATCTTGAATCTTGAAGTTAATTTGACACACTCCTCATAATGCACAAGTTGTACTGTATATCTTAACTAGTAACTGTTAAAATGGTAGGGCTGTCCCAGAGTCTATTTTTTCAAATACAAATAGACTCTCGGTTCCCAGATTGATTCAAACATAATATTTTGAATGCATTCCCCCCAGCTGGAGAAGCCGGATATAAGCTCTTATTAGGGATGCACGATAATTATCGGACCGATAAATTATCGGCCAATATGGCCATTTGCGTTATTATTTATTATTCCGATAATGGCCTTTTTCCGATAAATTATCCGATAATAATCCTGCTTTATTTTTTGCCTCGGAAGCGGAGCTTTTGTTGTCGCACATTCGTGACATCACAGCTGCGACGCAAACATGGCTGCTGCCAGTATGCTGCAGTTTCAGAATTATCAAGCTACTGTAATTTGCAATCCATGTCCCACACAGGTTCCGAGAGGAGGGGAAACCAATAAGCTGGCATTACGTTAAACCAAAGCTGGCGATGATGCAGCGGATATGTTTGTTGTTATTGTTAGCGAGTTTTGTTAGCATTAGCTCGTCGTGCGGCCTACCCTGCAGACTCGTCCGCTTGGCAGACAAAATGCTTGTGACATTTACAGTCTGTGGCTTGTGATCAAACAGCCCCGCAAAAGCACTTACACAGAGCTGGCGTAAACTTATAGAAACTAATGGAAACCCCTTTACCCGAAATGAAACATCCAGGGATTGTGTATTTAACTCGCAACCACTCGCTAACGTTAAGCTAACCGCGCTAGTTAGCGTTAGCTGCTGGACCATAGTGCTGGACAGAGCCATCTAACAGCCAATAATGAAAACAAAGGCGCAGTCGCGCGCACATTAGGCTACATAAAAAGCATCAGTCAGTCAACATAGGGTTCTTTTCTTTAATCTGGTGGCAGCATTTTTCAGTAAAAAGTGAAACGACACAGATGGTTTATATAGTGCCTGCCCCATTCATTGGGCCCAGGCTACAACTCACTGAGAACTGGAACCCATGCAAAATTTTAACAGATCAGTATGACAAGTCTAAATTACTATGCCTTTTGTCATTGTGTTTTATCTGCAGACTAAGCAGCTTGGCTTTCCGTTATATAAAAGCCTTTATTTTTGTATTGACTATAATTAAGTGATACACTTTATTAAAACAATCATATTATATCAGAAGTTTTCTTCGTTTTGCGTTCACAGTGATGTCAGTTAGATTTGGTTAGGTCAGAACTATGCTCACTACATCCATACATCTACCCTAACCCTTTTTTAACCCCAGGTGTGCATAAAATACAGGTTAAAAACTAAAAATATATATATATATATATTTTTTTATATAATAATTATCGGTTATATCGTATCGGTTATCGGCCAAGAAGAATATATTTATCGGTTATCGTATCGGCTCTAAAAATCCATATCGTGCATCCCTAGGCTCTTATTCTAACAGCTGGAACACAGTGTCTGCGTGAGCAGTGCGTGTGCGCTGCAGAACTGTTTTTAATTTTGTTAACAGGTATTCTATCTTGTCTGCAGATTGAGCAGGATTTCACTCTGATGTCTCAGAGACGGAGAGAAGCCAGAGCAAGCCGCCGAAAGACAGCACGCAGCAGCCGACAGCCAGCCACGTCCCAGTCTGTGTGAGTACCTCACCTTGATACTGTATAGTGTCACTGTCTGTCTAGTCGGGAGTTCCTGCAATAAAGCCACAAGTTACGTTAATCTGCATTCTGCAATCACAGTATTGCAGTTTTCTTACTGTGGGATTCGACACCCGTACTCGGCAGCATCTTGAAATTGAATGTACATGTAACGTTCCCAATTCTATATATTAAATTCTAATATGTGTGTCAGTCTTTTCCAGTTTGAAAAAGACTGATATATTTCTACTCTGTTATCCCCCCCCCCCCCCCCCCCCACACACAAGGCAACGCTGAGTCACATTTTCGAGCAGCCCCCGTCAGCCGACGGCGCCCCCTCCCCGTAGGACGGCGCTCCACCCGCCGTCTTACGGGGAGCACGTGGCGAGGCTCTGACGGACGACCATGTTTAGGCCTTAAGAGTGACAGGGTTGTCTTTACCTTTCACACGCCATGTGAAATGTACTGTACAACATTTTCATTGTTTTAAGCCTAACCTAATTGCTAACCCAAACCATAACCCTTAACCTTAACCTTAAAGAAGAACTCACCCAAAAAACTACTGATTTCTTTTGCACATACTGTAATCTGACACATATCTGAGAACTGTAAACATGCACTAATTACACACATTCCACATGAACTCAGAATCAACTCTCAATAACTGTCAAACTAACTGAATGTCTGCAAAACTGTTTACAGCCAAATAAATCAGCATTGTTTTTTGGTGGACTGTCACCTTAACCAAATTGTTTTACTTGTCTAAACATAACCAGACTATTTTAGGTTTTTACAAATAAGACACTTCCTATATAGCCACGAAGCTCTCGAAAATATCAAATCCCCTAGGGCAATAGAAACGCTGTTGATCAGTCTCCAAATTAATAACTCAGTGGACAAACCCATATCCAGCATGTAAAATGGAATGGTAAAATGGACTGCATTTACTTTTCACATACAGTATAGTCACGCCGAGGGACTTCACAAATAGTCAACATAAGACGCTTTGGATACAGTATGTCACATTCATAAATTTATGTCACCTGAAAGAAGAATATTTTTGTGTTTCTACATTGTTTTTCAGAGCCTGCCTGTAAGCAGTGTCGTCCAAAGCAAGAAGAGTGGCAAGATGGTCTCAAAGCGGCATCAACAACTGCAATTGTGTGTACGCTCATCAAGAAGCTTTCGGACTTCAAGTGGGCCTTCTTTTGATCTTTTACACATACATACTGTACACTCATTCTGAACTGCTGACCGATGTTCCAATATGATGTTTTCTACAAGACTGATTACAGTGTGACCACTTGCCATAGCGTTCTTACTGGAAAAAGTGCGTTGGGTGTGAACGCCACCTTAGAGTGAAACAATGTTATGTTCTTTAGGCCAGAGGTCAGGCCAGGGACCCCCTCATTCTGATTTGACCATCGCCACTTGTCCTCTAAAAGCTGGTAGACTCATAATCAGGGAACAAAGAAATGTTAAACATCCTACTGTTCAAAGTCACTGGATGGATGTAGAGAACAAGTTCAACAAACATGTGACATTAATGTTGTAATTAATGTCAAGATGATCAGCATTGCGCCTTTACAACTGAAAATGCCAACGAGTGTTCCACTTGTTCCACATTATTTTAATAAATATTTGAACATGAATGAATAGTGTTGCTTTGTCATTATTGTTATTATTAATTATCTAATAATTAAATACACGAAAATCCCATTTTCAAAAGGCTAATAGCCTATTGTCATTGTATTCTGTATAGTTATGATTATTCTTATTATTTATTATGTCACGGGTGCACGTGTGTGTGTGTGTGTATAGTTAATGAAAATCTGTATGTACATTGCTCTATCTGCCTGTTTGTCTCTCTGCCAGTGCCCGCATGTCTGTTTAGTGTGCGTGTGTGTGTGGCATGTCATTTTTAACGCTGTTCATAACGAGCAGAGCGTGTTTAGGCTATCGTACGGCTCCGTCCCCAAATTAATTTTCATCGTCCCTGACGCTACTGTGCGCCCACACTGCGGAGTGGATAGGAGCTGACTGACTCTGACTGATAAGCTATCAAAGTTTTGTGGGGAGAAATACATTTCAAACTAGTCAGATATGACTTGAATGTCATAAAATAAATCACCCACAGTGATTGACGACAGTCCGACCACTATTTTGACTGCGCGGCTTTATGTAGCTTAACAAAGGCATTTTTGGCACATTGCCACCCCTCGTTGTCAATGGACTCCGTTAAAACATGTTTTTTGAAGTCTCCAGATTTGTCGCTAACATGATGCAGCCAATTCTATTGTGTGACTGTGCATCCACACTGTGGAGAGGATAGGAGCTGACTGACTGATAGGCTATCAAAGTTTTGTGGGGAGAAATAAATTTAAAACTAGTCAGATATGACTTGATTTGTTTTTGTTTGGTTACAAATTCGCTAAAGCTGTTTTTGATAGATGCTACTGCGAAAAAACGGCTCATATCCAGTTGTTTCTTAACAAAGACCCCTCATGTTTAGAGAGGCAAAACCTGAAAATATCCTGTTCTCTCTAGCAGGACATGATCCAGAATTCATGATTAAAAGGCACTTAAGATGTTGGCTTTCTTATTATATCTAACAGCCAATCTACAGTAACAGCCAATGTCATTTTTATGGAAACTTGTACAGTATGACTCCTGTCTCCTTAGTGTGAGGTGGCTATTTGCTGTGAATAAAGCTTGACTTTTGAACTTGATTTGCTGATCCTTTCTTGATGATGAAACAACTGTAAAAAAATAAATAAATGAATGTGGGTTTAGAGAAAACTTTATTTCAGATTACAACATTATTTCCCAGGGGGCCATACTGACTTACATCAAGTAAGTGAAGGGCCACACGGAATGTACGGAATGTACACTCGTCAGCCCCACCCAGCCAGGTGTTTTCCTTCTCAAAGGCCATGATTGTCCATGTAAATTAACCACTCAACAGTCAATGTCTCAATGTCCTTCCATGAGTGCCTGCTACATTTCACTTTTGTGGGGAGAAAATTAAATAAATTTAAAACTAGTCAGATATGACTTGATTTGTTTTTGTTTGGTTACAAATTTGCTAAAGCTGTTTTTGATAGATGCTACTGCGAAAAAACGGCTCATATCCAGTTGTCACAGTTATCAGCACATCAAGTTAACCACCCCCTACAATAAATTGGTATCTAGGCGCTGGTGCATATCCTACTTTAGGCTCATTTTCAGGACCTTTACTCATGTTTTATGAAGGTATGTTTGGTCTAATTTTAAAGGGTAGACTCATAGGTTATTTTAAGCACAGTTGTGAGTTTGTCTAATAAACATAGAGGTCACATGGGCTCTTCAAATTGTCAACAACATCCATTTTTCCATCCCTTTTTTTTTCTCTCCCCCCCCCCCGATTTTTTTTATTCCATTTTTATCCCCCATTAGTGGTAATTTAATTTATTTATCCTGGTTGCTGCTCCACCATATTATATTTGTGATAGTGGTGATGATAAAGATCATTGGTTAAATAAATGATTGAAACTTATTGAAAGTTAGAATTCTTGATTCTTTTCTATCACATGTTCTGTTCAAATAAAGTGACACGATTGTCTCTTTCTTTGGATCAATGTTTGGTGTCATTGTGGGTTAACTGTGACTAATAACATCAAGTAAACATGTCATTATGAACATTAGCTGTCAATGTTAACTGTTTAGTGAAAAACAAAACTCAAACTGTTCCTTTTCTATTTTTTCTTTTCACCTAGAATAAACAATGAAATTAAATGTGCAAGATTATCTTCACTTTCTCAGTTTATTTGTTTGGGGGGGGGGCGTGGGCATGGGGCGTGGTTTTCAGCGCCAGGTACAGTAGCCTTATAAATAAGCAGCATTCGTCATTGCCACGCATCCTTCAAGATCTGTTACTAACACTTTTGAAGATGCCAGCGACAAAGAGCTTTTACACCAGCCAACCAGCAACCAATAAGGTATGTTTTCGTATATATTTACATTACCCCGCTAGCCGGGCGCTTCTGGCTCATACGAGCGCATTAGCAGCGCCCGGCGAACGTCACGCATTTTCCTATTTTACACTGTGACATTTTCACGTCTAGGTGTAAATGCATATTTACAATGCTATTTGTTTTCACATTTTCAATATATTTAGATGTGATAATAAAGGCTTCGAGGGCCTGGTTTAAGTACCTTGAAAGTGCTTGAATTGTACTCTTAAAAGCACAAACCCTGCTTACAACAGTCGCTGATTGTTTATTCTACAGTATTTTTTGTTGTTTTTTGTTTACAGAGAGCTTTGTGCAGTGTGGATCGTCCAGGCCTGAGTCCGGCTGCCGCAGCCAAAAAACCAAAGATCACCACCCGTCTTGTAAAGAAAAAAGCTGTAAGTACAGTTTTCCTTTCACACACATGCGCACACACACACACACACACACACACACACACACACACACACACACACACACAACTGTCCGCCTGCAAGTAAATCCATAGAGAAAATAAGTAGCAAAGAGCGTTCCCATCTGCAACGAAAATTACTTCCTTGTTTGCCTGAGACGCATGTGTACCCATGCGCTCAGGCAAACAAGGAAGTGATTTTCGTTGCAGAGAGGTAACCCTCTTCGAACCACTCTTGCTGGTTCCTCTCGCTATGGATTTACTGAAAATGAAAATGACAGTTTCGCGTACTTTGGATTATTATTTGATGATCGCATGGTGAGTACACAAGTCACAACATGTATGTGATTGTTTCTAGCACTGTTGTGTGTGCTTTTGGGGGAATGAACGGCGGTAGCATATTAGAGACTGCCACACTACTGTACTATCTAACTAGCGTTAACAGTAGCAGCCCCCATGTATCACTGTGAAACGCACTTTCTAATGCACGCCACGCACAGTGAAGATGTTGGCGGCGTGTCCCTTCGCTACTGACACACACACACACACACAAAGTAGTGTAATAAGTAGGCCTAATGAGTTACTCTACACAGACAGTAATATTGTAAAGTAGGCTAGTTCATTACTTTCAAATGAAAGTATCTAATAGGCTAGTACAGTATCACATTTTGAAAGTAACTTGCCCAACACTGCACAAAAATTATAGGCTTTTTTGTTTTGAATATTCATGTATACATATGTTCATGTTTTTCCTACAGGCTGTCGTAGTGCAGAATACCGAGAACCTACCCCCTAGCCATCTGAATGAACAGGATGCGGCTCTTGGACAGAGCCGCAACAACGCCATGATGGGAGTGGATCTGAAAATTCAACAAGCAATTGGGCAAGCAACAGATGGTTTCCGCAAACAGTTGGAGGACTTCAAAGTCACGTCCACCAAAACTACAGAAGATCTCCGCAAGGAGATAGCTGACTTGAAAGTCACGTCCAGCAAGCAACAGACACAGCTTGATTTGCAACACGGGCGGCTAGAAGACTTGACTAAGCAGCTCGAGGCCCGCAGAGACAACTGTACTGTACAGGCTCACCGGCCCTCAGCAAGTTCAGCAAGTTCACGCGAGCTTTTCAATAGCCCATTACAGCTCAGTTACACTGAGCTTCTGTCACCCGCTGTGAGAACTGAGCTTCTGTCACCTGTGAGAACTGAGCTTCTGTCACCTGTGAGAGACACTTTCCATTTGGCACTGTCGCCGACGCCGACGCCCACGCCCACGAGGAGAAACACTCGACATGCGGCTATTGAAACAATGCCTGACATCACGTTGCAGAGTATTACAGTGGATGAGGAGTCGGCATTGTTCAATCAGTACCCACAGAACCCGGACGCATATGCAGCAAACATATTCATGCTACTGGTCGACTTCAACGTGTACCATCAGGATTTCGTTCACAAAGTGAACTGGAAGGGAGGTCACGGCAAACACGCATTGCCGAAGAACCTCAAGGCAAAGGTGCTTGACATGGTGAAGGCGAAATACGCGACTTATGTTGTAAAACATATTCGTGATCGGATCAATGAACGTCTCCGTAACCCGAGAAACGTAGATCCGAGGGCACGTCACGACCCCCTCCGCTAAACAGACTGACTGTTTTACTGTTGCCTATACTGTACAGCCTGATACTTTTCTGATAGCCTTTTCACATGGCATTTTTTTTTTAGGCCTAAACAGGTACAGAGAGACATTTTTTTTGTGATAGGCCTACTGTACTCAATTGTACTGTACTGTACTACATTTTTTTTTCTCTTACGTTTTAATAAAACTTTAGTAACATAGCAAATGTGTTCCTCGTTATTTATTCTAACTGCATAATGTGTATTAATGTCTAGTAGTGTGTACGAGCAATGTACATACAGATTTGTATTAACTGCACACACACACACACACACATATCATAATAACTACATAATACAATGACACAATAGGCTATTAGCCTTTTGAAAATGGGACTTTTATGTTCATTTTATATCATGCTTGTCAAATGCAAGAGATCACTGCATGGCATGCTATCAAAACGATTTCGATTTATGTAGCCTACTGTGTGTGCGTGTCCTTTGTGCGGGGGGGGGGGGAGGGGGGGTGAGTGATGCATCTAATTAGCTGATCACTGTATGCTGTGTGCTGTGTGCAGAATAGCAGTCAAACCGGTTCTGAAAGGTAACAGTAACACGTTCCTGCTTCCCCCCACAAATTTCATTCTTGAGGCTGCGGTTACATGAGGCCTTTTAATTCGAAATGAAATCATTCGAATGAAATCATTCGCATTGATCGTTATTTCCTGCGAGTTTACAAGAGAAAATAGTATCCAATCTCAATCCTCTAACTCACTGCAGTCTTTCTGCGCATGCCCGTTTCACTTTTGACTGAAAAATGATGCCTCTAGATTAAAGAAAAGACACTGTGATGTTGACTTTTATGTAGCCTAAATGTGCGCATGTACTGTATAGAAAAATACTTCAATCGCATTGAGAAACGAACTACACCACCCCCTTACATCGAATTTGACTTCACATCGAATTGGCCGTTTTCATTCTGCTTTAGGTGTTTACAAGATAAATTTGAAGAGGATTGGGATCGAATTCTGAGTTAAAGAGGATTGAAACTGTCCATGTGTCCATGTAACCACTTGTCACTTGTCAACCCAGTTGATGTCACAATGTGCATGCACGTGGTCTAAATACGCTGCGCTGATTTGCTCAATGGATTTTTCGGCTTCCGCAAACAAACAGCTGTGGTGCTTGTTGCTTGTTGTCTTGGAAACATGAACTTTGAGCGCTTCCTGAATGGGTCAACCAAGGAGCAGGCAAAAGTGGCTTTGCATCCCAGCAAACATTTTCACGTATAACGACCGTGTGCTGTACGTCAAACCAATGTCCATCTGTTTAAATGAATTGTGTATGATTTTTTTTTGCAGGAACACTGACAATATCAGATGGTAGTGGGCAGGAAATCAACCCACAGATCCTTTTGATTGTACAAATGTGACCGTTTTGACAGAACTTGGTGTGATGATGCATGTTTTAGCACTGTGTGTGTGAATTTATGGCACTTTTTCTGGGTTTAGAAAGCTTCTTCTGTGACAAAGCATTTGATATACAGATGTCATAAGAGTTGTGACGATTCAAGCTCATTTATTGTTCCATATTAACTAAGGGTTAAGTAACAATGACAGAGCTTTAAAGACATTGGAATATCTATCAATGGCTGATGTTAGATAATCTATAATCCTCTAACAGCCTGGAAATATATTTGGCAGATAACATACAACAGCGTAGTCACTATAATGTACATGTAAGAGTGACCCGATACAGTAAGCTGGTCATTCTGAAGACACCTCAAAACCTACTTCGATACTTGATATCTGAAAGTCTATGAACCTAGATCAGGGGTGGGAAAAATTTTTTTCCAGAGGGCCATACTGACTTACATATAAAGTAAGCAAAGCACATTGGACTGATAACTGCCAACACTCCTGATTTTTGTGCGGGTCTCTCTCTCTCCCGCTGTGATTGGTAATTTCTCCTGTTAATCTCCTGATATCATAGTGATACAAATCAAATGGATGTAGCAGATTAGATTTATTAATGTGATGCTGTCTTTTATTGACTTTTTGTGGGTGGTTCTGTTTTCCTTTGAGGACGTTGGATGCCGCATTTTGCCCACGTGTGTTATATACCTGCATATAAAACAGAAGAAGTCACTTTTTAATCTCATACACTGCAGTGTTTAGCAGAGCCCTGCCCAGTGCCCACAGAAGTTTACTTAAACTCTATAATTATTTTATCTTCATTTATCTACAGACCAACATTTACAGTATAGATTCTCTTTCACATTTGACCTATTTCCCTGAGTTGGATTAATAAAGTTGTTGATCAATTGATTGACTGACTGAATGATGGTGGTTCATGTACTGTATGCATAGGCTAGTGACAATGAATAGATACCAGGGGAGAAATCAAACTAGGCTACTCATACAGTAAATCCTCCTATTTCAGGGTGAAAAGTTTGGCTGTCAGCTAAAGGTGACTAGTCGGTATTAATACAGTATTGTGACTAGCTTTTCGGATGTTAGGTAGTAAAGATCTGAATGTATATCAACCTAAAAGCTAACATCTCCCCACTGTCATAACGAGATGGGTCCATGCTACTGTACTGTAACGTTATATCAATTCGAGAAAAACTAGCTACTGTACAGTAGTTAGAAATGGCTGCAGGCCAATTCTAGATTCTATTCACAGATCGTAGTGTTTGCTAGCTAGCTAGCGCTAAGCTAACACTGATTCAATGTCACCATACAATATGCTTGAACCAAATTAACCAAATTAAAACTTAACGCCCACACGTATAGTGACGCAGCTGCAGCTATCATGTTGTTTTGTTTAGTGTACTGTACAATAACGTACTGTAACGAACTCTGATAGGGCACATACTGTAGGTTGGCGTTAACCAGACAGTATATAACGCATCCGAGATATAAACGTTATGAATATAGCCACGTTATAAACAAACTAACGCTGGTGATCCATATGGAAACATTGTTACTCGAAATGGTTAAAAGTTATATCAATTTGGTCATTCTGTAGCATTTTACTGCCATATAACATAACTAGCAGCTATGTTAGTAAGCCACATAGGACAACTAGCGCTGAACCGGAAGAACAAATACGTTTGCGTGGACTGTGACCCCGCAGCTTGAAACTGCTGCAACAGTGAGAGACACATTATGGACTATGAGGGCCCCCTAGTGGTTGAATGCCATTATTCACATCTCAAACCATCTCAAAAACGTCACCGCATCGTCAAGCACAAAGTAATGAAAAAAATCTGTCACGACGGGAGTGGCTGCATCTGTAGCCTACAGCCATTCCCCAAACAATCGAATGGTCCAATGCTAGATAGCCTAATCCCAACCGGAGCACTTCGGTTCTATATAAACGGGCGCTATAGCCCCCCTCTCACCCATTGGGTCAAGAGTGCAAACTAGTGGGTAAGGCAAATCACTCTGCAAAAGGTCCCTGTAGGACTACACACGGCACTTCTATGAAAACTCACAATGTAAATGGCACATAACGGTGTGCATGGCACTTCTATAAAAGATCACTCTAAAGGGGAATAAACTCCCAACACACAGTGGAACACTTGGGGACTCTAGTGGCCACTATAGGGATAACAGGGGAACGCTGCAACTATTAAAACAGAGTGGATGTTACTGGCTGGCTGCTATAAACAAGAGTTACCAGTGATCAATGGCAGTTTGGCTATATCAATTTAGGCTTCAATGTCCGCTCTTGGTCGGAGCCTTCCGGCCGAGAGAATAAAAACAATTGTCCGTCTCACCCCCCTTCCCATAAGCACAGTCTGTTTAAAGAGTCCAGCCCGGCGGGGCAGTCTTTGTGACGGCGGATACAAGCAAGCAATCGATGCGGCCACAGGAGACGCTGGCCCCACACACCCAGGCGATCCAGATCCGGAACTGGCGGGACACACAGTAAAAGCAGGAAATCAACAAATAGCGCTCTCCCGCAGGGCGCTCAATCACAAGCTGCCGCAGATGGCCAGTCTTCCTTAAGTCTTTCCTTATTACAGGAAATAGCGAGCGATGTATTGAAGGTTCTTTCGGGGCTCCAACGATCACCGCAGACGACCGGATCCTGAACTGGCAGGACACACAATAAAGCAGGAATGAACAAACAGCGCTCTTTCGCAGGGCAATCACACTCACAGGCTGCAGAAGGTGATGGCGATCCAACTTTCCTTCATCAGGAAAATAGCAAGCGTTGTATTGGAAGTTCCTGATGGCTTCTCCCCGCTGGCCAGGTGCGACCGGACCCTCGCCGATCTGTCGTAGAGGTCTGCTGTCCCTCTGTGTCCGTGATCACTCGTCCAGGCCGCTCCTGACATCTACAGAACGCCAGGTTAAGAACCAGCTCGGCGCCGCAGCCAGCCAATCAGCATAGCCCCTTGGAAGGCTCAGCACACCGTAGGCTCGCCCACCGCAATCGGCTGATGCGTCTCACCTGAGAACAATCTTTAGACACCCTCCCACAGTCCATCCAAAGCCCAACCCATGTAAACCCAGGTAAGTCCATATCCCCAATCTCTACATAATATTACAGTCCAACCCATAGGCACTACAGGTAAGTCATATTACAGTACATATCATAGATTACTGGCGACACATACACATTTAAAAATATTTGTTTCTTTAATAGGGTAGGGGTGTGTGAGATTTTATTTCAATAGCCTATACCAGAATTGTCCACTCGGGTTAAGCTATTGTTGCATGGTGCAATGGTGCAGGGAGAGAGGTTACTGTATACTATCAATGGTTATTGTATAGCCTACTGGCCGGTTTTGTGTCAGAAAGTGATTTGCTGCCAGAAACTGATTTCGATCCGCGGGACCACGCACAGCGCTGCCTCGGTGCCTCGGCAGTGCCTCTACCCACCGACCCGGACACGGCACACTAGCCGAACACAAAGCACCCCTCCCCGCGCTACACACAGACTCCCGCCCCGCCAGACCCTCGTTCCCCTGGTAATCCAATTCAATATGCAAATCACTTTTTCGCACAAAACCATGACAAACGAATTCTCATTGTTAAATCAAGGTGTGTTTTTTTCTGCAGTGTAGGTTAGTTGAAAATCAACGTGGCATTCGGAGGAGCGAATTGTGTGTCCGCACGCGAGCCGTGCGTAATGGGCCTATCCAAGAGAGGATTTCCTGCACTGCGCCAGAGAATACTGTCTGCGCTCAGGTATACGCCTGGCGTAATGGGATTGTTTGCGACCTATTTGCTGGCGTTAAAATTGAGAGCACCCATTAAGGCCCAACACATTGCGCTGGAATGCCTATTTTGGAACGGGCAATGCCCAAACCTCTCTTTGCGCTCGGCACATACCAACGGTCAGAGGTGTAGTGCTATCTGGAGAAGTGGGGGAACGCACCTACACATCACACAAGTTGCACAAGGCATTGATCATCATTTGGCACGGCGGCCGGTATTTTTAGTAAGTAACTACCATTTTGTGGCGGATTCTGGCGATGCAAATTGCAATGGGGTGATTAACGTTAACTTTTGATGCAGCCGTGTTGAAAAGAAACACGCTTTTAACATTCTTTCTTTATGATTGTAAATGTACCTTTTTAGCAGCTGGTCCGAAAAATGAAAGGATTTTTGGCTGCCTTTTCATCTTTACTTGTTATAGTGAGGTACTGGGAGAAAAAAAACATATTTGGATGCTGAAAAAGCCAGCTAGTTAAGGTGGAATGTTTCCTTCTTCCTTCAAGCCACGAGTTGATGCCATGTGAATCATTCAACCCACCTTAAATATAGTTAAGGTGGAATGTTTCCTTCTTACTTCAAGCCGCGAGTTGATGCCGTGTGAATCATTCAGCCCACCTGAAATATAGGACAAATGACAACTTTGCCCAGTTTCACTCATTTTATTGGCTCCACATGCACACACATGCTGACACACACAAAATACCCCTTGGAGAAGTATGGGAACGCCGTTCCCCCGCGTTCTACGGGAACTACACCTATGCTGACGGTATCTTCCCCACAGCGCTAAATGACACTTGCGCGAGACACATGATAGGCTAGAGGCCCACGGACATGCCTGGGTCACGCCTACACCTGTGTCATCCCAGCGCAAAACTGGACGGTGGAGCCAGACGATAGCTTAAGACGCTGGGAAGATAGCAATAAGAGGCGCACAAACGCAGCGCAAACGATAGCGCCGTACGAAGATAGGGCCCTACAATTTGGTAAATAGAGGCCAAATGCACTGACACATCCATTAGGTTCCATGGGATCATGGCATCAGCTATGTGCACAAATCATTTATTTAACAAGCCAGTCACCTTTAATTAAAACTACAGCCACCCACAGGATATGTCCATCTAGATCGTTTTGGTGTGAGCTGGTGAGTTTTGGAGACATGGCCATAGAGATGTCTGCCTCCTCTCTATTATAATGGAACTGGATGTTGTGGTGCTCAAAGCACACACACAAAATAAACATAAAATAAAATAAAATCCTTTCCAGAAAGGATAAAAAACAAGTAGAGGACCACAGGAATAGGTTTTTGGAGAAAAGAAAAGTGCTCAACTTACTTAACAGATTAATGTGTGTCCTCCACTGGCTGTTTCTCCCTCAATGTATGATATCTCATCCAAAACCTGCACACAAACACAGTATATAGACAAAGAGACAGTGGCTGGGTTTCCTCAAAAGCTTCTTAGCGCTAAGAAGCTTCTTTAACCCTTCTTAAGGCCCCCTTAAGAAGCAAACGCGTTTCCCAATTGCTTCTTAGCCTAAGATGACCTTTCTTTACGAAGGCATGCGTTTCCCAAAAGCTTCTTAGCGCTAAGAAGCTTCTTTGACCCTTCTTAAGCCTCCCGTAACAAGCCAACGCATTTCCCGATTGCTTCTTAGCCTAAAATTAATGGAGTTAGCTTGATAACTGAGGTTCAGGAACACAAGATCACACCATGTCCGCACAATACCTCACCACCACCTACTCTAATCCATTCACCCATTCACCTGCGCTCCTCCAATCCAATCACCGAGTCACACCGGCTTTTTATCAGCTCAATCACCTGTTGCCTATATATAATCACTGTCATACCACTTCTCTCCCGTTTGTCCTGTCATCACGACCCCGACATTCAGAATAGATCGAACAAAGTTATTAAATAAATTACAGCAGAAAGAAGTACTAGTCCAAGTTGGCTCGTTTTTTTTTCCCCCTTACCTGGCCACTCGCGCGTTCGTCGTAAGCCATGGCAAACCGAGACAAGCTTTTCCTCGGCTTGTCGGACGAGGACTTGTTCCCTGAGTCAATTGAGGCTCAGCACAGCATGCCCTCGTCGGGACAGACGCCCACGTCGGGACAGAGCCGGTCCAGCCGGGTGCGCTCCGAGATCCACGCTCTGCCGGGCGCGCTGCTCCAGGTTCGCCCAGAATCCAGCCAGCCTTTCCCTGCGCTCCCCGCATAGCGACCCAGCTCCCCGCCTTCGCCGCTCCAGGAGTCCTCAGGGAGAGCGTCGGGGCCATGACGACGGCCGCGCCTCGTTACGCGACGCTCCTCCGGGCCGCCGCCCACCCTCCACCCCGCGTTGGACCATCCCCCGCCTCCAGCAGGAGCTCCGAAGCAGAGGGGTCTACTTCCGTCGGGCGGACAACAAGGCGACGTTGCACCGCCTATACACCTCCTCCTCGGCGCCGCAGCAGCAGGCACACGGATCCGAGTCTGCCCACGCATCCCACCCCTCCCTCCCCGCTCAGCCTCTTCCTTCTGCCTCCGCGGCTTACCCTCTTCCCTCCGTGGCCTCCGCGGCCCCTCTTTCCGCCACGGCCTCCGCTGCTACCGGCGTCATCCCCTTTCCTCCTGTTGTTCCCCTAACGGATACCCTCCCACCCCCCTCCTACCACTTCCCCAGCACCCCTATGGTGTTTTTCCCTTGTCTGCCCCTCCCCCTCCCAGTTCCATGGTCTACACCTTGGCTACGGTTGCTCCCGCCGTCCAGCCCCACCAGGCTGCACCTAGCCCCGTGCCGCTTTCAATCAGGCAGCAGATCCTGGCAGGTAGCTACATAGACTTGTCCTCATTGCTCCACCCAGCCACACCCGACGTTTCCCTCACCCAGCAGTTCGCCACGGTCCTCGGAGGGATCCAGCCTAGGCCGACTAGGGCTGGCCGCTCCAGGGAGCTTACGGTGGGGGAGTTCGCCTACACTTTCTCCCTGTACCGGGACGTCCTCTGCGTCGCCTACCCCGGGTGCAGAGTCGAACTAGATGACTACTTATCCATCGTCCTGGACCTAGCCCTGCGCTTCGGCAACGGCTTTTATCAATACCACATGCTTTTTGCTTCCCAGGCCGCGGGCCGCGTGCAGCAGCACAATCAGGCCACCTACTGGGGCGCGATCGACACCGAGTTATATTGCCGTGTATTCGCGGCTCGCGTCTCCCTTACTTGTGAGTCCTGTGGAGCGCCCGCCCACCCAGCCACCATCTGCGTCATAGATCAGCAGCCATGCCCAGCGCCGCCGCGCCGCTCGCCGGCGGCGGGCCCGATCGGCCCCGGTCCCTCCGTGTTCGCAAGGCTGGACGGCGCCCCTCCACCCTCCATCACTCCCAAGCAACAAACGAGCTGGGAAGCCAAGCAGGGCGAGCGCGACAGGCGCGGAAGGCCCAACCTGTACCAGGGCAACCGGGTCATTTGTAACAATTTCAATGACCAGGGCTGCAGCTCGTCCGGCTGCCGGTTCCTCCACACATGCTAGCTCTCTTGGTGGAGTGGTTAGTGTCTTTGACTCCCACATACATACATACATACATACATCGGGCAGTCGCAGTCGCACTGAGCAGTCGCACTTAGTCCTGAACTGCTGAGCGGGCTATCTCAAGCCAGCAGTATCAGTATAAACTTAGACCTGACCTAATTTAATAATATGGCATCAGCCGATCCAGTAGCTCAGATATAAAATCAAATAGCTGGTGAATAAACTTAGTCCTGAACTGCTGAGCGGGCTATCTCAAGCCAGCAGTATCAGTATAAACTTAGACTTGACCTAATTTAATAATATGGCATCAGCCGATCCAGTAGCTCAGATATAAAATCAAATAGCTGGTGAATAAACTTAGTCCTGAACTGCTGAGCGGGCTATCTCAAGCCAGCAGTATCAGTATAAACATAGACTTGACCTAATTTAATAATATGGCATCAGCCGATCCAGTAGCTCAGATATAAAATCAAATAGCTTGTGAATAAACTTAGTCCTGAACTGCTGAGCGGGCTATCTCAAGCCAGCAGTATCAGTATAAACCTAGACTTGACCTAATTTAATAATATGGCATCAGCCGATCCAGTAGCTCAGATATAAAATCAAATAGCTGGTGAATAAACTTAGTCCTGAACTGCTGAGCGGGCTATCTCCAGCAGCCAGCAGTATCAGTATAAACTTAGACTGACTTGACCTAATTTAATAATTATGGCATCAGCCGATCCAATAGCTCAGATATAAAATCAAATAGCTGGTGAATAAACTTAGTCCTGAACTGCTGAGCGGGCTATCACAAGCCAGCAGTATCAGTCTAAACTTAGACCTAGACTACCTAGACCTGAATTAGCAGTAGTATTAGTCATCCTAAAAAATCCTAATAAATTTTGTTTTGACCTAATTTTATTGTTGTCTATAGAGTTAGTTCCACCTCTGCGCAGATTCCCCCGCTCTCTTCTCTCTCTCCCCCTCAGGTGTCCTTCATTGGCCTGACGTACACCCCCGCCGCTGCAGCCCTAGGTCCGGCCGTCATCGCCCTAGCCACCTGTCGTCACTCTAGGCCATCTACCCGCTACTCCTTCTATTGTCTGACACCCCGGGCTCTTCACCACCACCGACCCCTATCCTCATCATCCTGGTCACCTGCCTGCCTAAGGGAAGGGGGGGACCCCCCCCCCCCCCCGGCCTCATCACCTCCAACTCCTATCCTCCCCTCCCCTTAATCATCACCTCCGACTCTTATCCTCCCCTCCCCTCCTCTTAGCTAGTATTCTCTAAACCTACGAACACTTAAAGACTACATTTTCTATTTCTTTTGGACTCTACTTTTTACATTTTCAACTCCCTTCCCTGATTTTAGGATAATTTAAAAACTCCATTTTTATATCCCTTCTGTTGGACTCTTTTTTACATTTTCAATTTTCTGTTCTTTTGTAAATTTTATTTCCATAATAAACCATTTACAGAGTTTCATTGCCGGAAAACTCTGTACATGGTTTAGCCCGGCATCTCTCGGCCTGTCTCGGAGGGGAGTCCCCGGATGGGGGTCCATTGCTGGGTCCACTGCCTGGGTGGGCCCGCCCCCCGCGTGGCCTGCTCTCTCAGTTCCCAGTCACTAGCTGGGGGCGGGTCTGGGAGCGGGTCGCGTGGGGGGTGGGTTTACCCAGGCGACCATTGCTGGGCCCCTGTAGCACAACGACCTCACAAGGTTCCTCCTCAGCCAAGCCAAGTCACTGAGGCAATCCATATGGTGGAAAGGTTTTCTTGCGTTCACTGGGGGTGTGGGGACGCCGCTGTGTCCCGGCCCGGCCTTCTCTCCCACGCCTTATGTGGGGGGGGGGGGGGGGGGGGGGGGGGGGGGCCGGGGCGGGGGGCATCGGTGCTCTTCATCACTGGTCGAGGGCTGCCGGTTGGTTTAGAACAGTTTAGGCAATAGATTAGCTACAGCCTAAGGCTGACCTGTTATAGTGTTCAGGCAAAGATCAGACTAGAGCAGAGTAGGATAGGCCAGATTAGGCTGTAGATTAGCTAGATACTATGTCCCAGTTAGCTCTGGTTAATGCTTAGAGTAGTCAGTTGTCTGACCTCCCCCCCCCCCTCTCTTTCTCTTTCCCCCGCTCCTTTCCCTTCTTCCCCCTCCTGTTCCCCCCTCTCCCACATTTCCCACTCCCCCCCCGCCTCCTCTCTTTCCATGCTCTTCCCTCCCCCGCCGCCTCTTCCCACGTTCCCCCTGCTCTCCCTCCCCTGCACCCTCCCACCTCTCCTTCTCTGTTCTCTCCTCCTCTCTGTCCTCTCCCCTCTCTCACATTCCCCCTGCACTCCTTCCCCTGCACCCTCCCACCTCTCCTTCTCTGCTCTCTCCTCCTCTCTGGGGGGGGGGGAGGAGGGGGCGGAGAGGTCTGTTCCCTCCCCCGCCTCCTCCTCCCGCGTTCCCCCTGCTCTCCCTCCCCTGCACCCTCCCACCTCTCCTTCTCTGTTCTCTCCTCCTCTCCCCCTGCACTCCTTCCCCTGCACCCTCCCACCTCTCCTTCTCTGTTCTCTCCTCCTCTCTGTCCTCTCTGGGGCGGGGGGGGGGGGGGGGGTTGTGGGGGAGGAGGGGGCGGAGAGGTCTGTTCCCTCCCCCGCCTCCTCCTCTCGCATTCCCCCTGCTCTCCCTCCCCTGCACCCTCCCACCTCTCCTTCTCTGTTCTCTCCTTCTCTCTGTCCTCTCCCCTCTCTCACATTCCCCCTGCACTCCCTCCCCTGCACCCTCCCACCTCTCCTTCTCTGCTCTCTCCTCCTCCGCATTTCCCCCTGCGTCTCTCCTTCTCTGTTCCCTCCTCCTCCGCGTTTCCCGTTTTCTCCCCGCCTCCTCCCTCCCTCACACTCCCCCTGCTTCTCTACCCTGGCTCTCCCTCCCCTGCACCCTCATCTCTCCTTCTCTCCTCCTCCACATTTCCTATTTTCTCCCCACCTCCCCCCTCTCCTCCGTCTATATTGCTCATTCTCTCCCCACCTCCTCCCTCCCCCTGCTCTTTTCTCCCCCACACCTCCCCTCCCTTCCCCTCTCCTGCTCTCTCCTCTTGCTCCTTCCCCACCTCCTTTACCCTCCAACATCTCCCATTCCCTCCCCACCCCATCACTCTCTCACATTCCCCCTGCTATTCTCCCTTCCCCTGCGCTCTCCTCTGCTCTCCCCTCATTCCTATATTTTCTATATTATCAATTGTTCAAATGTTATCTTTATTCTGTATATTCTTGTTACTGTTGTGTCAGCTAGAATCAGCTAGACATACTTTCTGTGAAGCCCGCTGAGACATGCTTGTGAATTAGGGCTATATAAATAAACTTGACTTGACTTGACTTGCACTTCTCGGACGGAGGAGAGGTTGAAGATATTTGGGTCAGGAACCACAAGGACTCGCTTTATCCGCGGTACTCCGTTTTAGCTTCATTTTATATAGTGTTGAAAATCCTTTTTCGCCTAGTATCAGCCCCGACTGGGCAATCCGTTAGCAGATGGTCTGATAGGCTAATCTGCTAACGCGCGGACCTAGAGCCGAAATCTCTTTGTAAGAGCGGAACTTTCTATTTTATCGCCGGGTTTTCCCTCCATTGCTGGCCTGCCTGTCTGCCCTGCTACGGCCGGGTGTTTGTGGTGTCCTCAGCGGTTGGGGTTTGCCCTTAACCCAGGATCCGTGGAGGACATACCGCTCCTATTACGACTACAGCAAGGCAGGACCCGACGCTGAAGCTAAGCTGAGCTAGGATAGCTCTTGGGCTAGCTCAGGCGGCTTCTTCCCGGAGCTGCCAACTAAGACCTGCGGCGGGAAGACACTGGCCTCTACAGCAGCGGGGTCTACCCTGCCCTCGACCGGGAGTCTGCAACGTCTACTACGGTGGGGTTCGCCTTCAACCCAGGATCCGTGGTGGACGTGCCCCTACCCGGCAACAACAAGCGGGGCCAAGTGGTGCCACCTCGGGGCTACTAGCTCAAGGCGGCTACCCGACCCGGAGCAGCTAGCTTCTACCAGCGGCGGGTTTTCGCTTTTCGCTTTCAACCTACAGTAGATCCGTCCAGGGTGCCAGCGCCATAAGGTGGGGAAGAGCCGGAAACCTCTGATCCCCTCCCAGAGCTGGAACCCTCCTCCCAGTAGCCGCTATCCTAGCGAGGTGGCGGGCTACCTCGGATCGGCTCCAGCGGCCTACTCCGGAGGCTATAGCTAGCATAGCATCTTTTGGTACATCCCTGGTGGCTAAAGCTAACGACGCTCCTCAGCTACAGCCCAGCACCCCCAGGCTTCGGCCGGACTCGAGTACCACACTACCAGCATCGCTTTTCGGACAGTTACCTTGGTCTAGCGATGGCCAAATTCAACATGGTTTACTTTATTTTAGCTTTTCTCACCATGAGTTCTCCACCCGTTATGCATTTAAATGATCCGTATGTCCCTGCTCATTTACCTAGTGATAAAACGGACACTGTCAGTCAAGTTAACTCTAACTTTACAACGGATGGTCTTTTTAATTTACTTATAGTGGATCATATAAGAACTGTTTTTCCTCCTGCTCTACTGGTGTTAAAATCTATTATCCTGCATGAATCTGTGTCTGTAGGAACATGTATTGCTAAGGTTAAACGGCCAAATAACGGTATTAAAAATGCCTTAACCCGATCCGCAATTTTATTACTCCTGTTAGTATCTGGTAACATTAATGTTAATCCAGGCCCCTTAACTCAGATGGAGAGCCCAACCCATCTTTCCACCGAAATCCCCCCACCCTCGTCAGACAGTTTGTGCATGTCTATGGACAGGCTGTGGTCGGCTCGAGGGTTGCATATTATCCACCTCAATGTTAGGAGTCTAGTAAACAAGATAGATGAAATTAGGCTGCTGTTTGCGAGCAACAAGGCTCATATTATTTCGTTCTCTGAAACGTGGCTGGATAGCTCCATTAGCGATTCAGAGATCGAAATTCAAAATTATTCAATTGTAAGGAAAGATAGAAACAGGAGAGGGGGTGGGGTGTGCGGGTACATTCGATCGGACATTTGTTTCAATGTAAGGTCGGATCTGGAAAGTGCCCATTTAGAGGCGGTTAGGCTGGATATTTTAATGCCTAAAACCAAGCCCCTTTTAGTCGGGATTTTATACCGTCCACCGACCCAGTCAGACTTTTATGAGTATCTGGAGGAGTCGTTTTCCAACGCTATTGACCACGGTATACGCGAAACAATTCTCATTGGAGATTTGAACACAAATATGCTAAAACATGACTCCTCTAGTTTCAAAGCCTTTAAGGCTTTTTGCAAACTTTTTAGTCTCCACCAATTAATTTCTCAGTTTACTAGAGTATCCCCCACGTCAAAATCTTTTATTGATCTTGTGCTTACTTCTGACAAGTCCAATATTTCCAACAGCGGTGTAATTGAGTATGGCATAAGTGATCATGCATTCATTTATTGTACACGTAAAACTCAGAGACCGGTGATAAACTGCCACCACACGGTCAAAATTAGATCCACGAGGAACTATAATAAGGAGTCCTTAGAACACCAGCTTGGAAAATCGGACTTGTCACAGGTGCTCAATATGTCAGCGGCAGAGGATGCATGGTGCTTGTTTAAGGTTTCATTTCTAGGGGTTATAAACCAGCTGGCCCCGGTCAAATCGGTCAGGTTTAAAACTAGAACTGAACCCTGGATCAATGCAGCAATCATTGAAGCCATTAACTCATTCATGGCCAGTTTAGGACTGCCAATATTTAGCACAGGCCAAAGATTTTCATAATTGTTGGTCATCTTTCAAGACCCACAGTAAATGATCTATTTGCACCAAAGTGATTTGCAATACCTCAAAATGAAGATGTACGTCTCTGGGTTCACCAGGAAAAAAAAGTGAGCTTTTAGCATGTTCTGTACTCTACTTATAGCCATTTATATACACCCTGTTTTCACCAAAAAGGTCTCTCTGAGAAGACAAACAGGAGAAAAGGCCATTTTTGTAAAAGACACAATCTCAGGCAGAACTCGCTCTCAATTCTTTTATTTTGAACTGTATTGACATCAGACATGTAAATATTATTCGTTATGACACAAATGACAAAATATATATATATATATATATATACATGAAGTGCTTTTTTTACATTCAACAATAGTTTACTCAGTGTGAGTGAGTGTGCAGACAGACAGACAGACAGACAGACAGACAGACACACACACACACACACACACACACACACACACACACACACACAGAGAGAGAGTTCTGTCCACAGCTGCTGCTGGATCGCACCTCTTCCCAGGGAACACTACTGATCGCCCTGCAAATTAGCATAGGAGGGGAACACGAAACTGGTCTGAGATCAGCGTCTAGCCTCCTCTGCCTCTGCATCGTTTTCCTCCTCTCGTTCGGGCTGGGACGAATGCTGCGACACAGGAACGGGGTCGGCTTGGCTTTGGGACCAGGCGCTGGAACCGGATCGATCATGTTGGTTTGACTAGCGCGAACAACTCAATCCAGGTTCGCCCTGCAGCAGAGGCGACCAGCGCAGCGCGCCGAGGGGTGTTTCAATGGCGTTTCTCCTCTATGCAACAGGCAGCGTTTCTCCGTTTTCTCCTCCTCTTCCATTTCAAAACAACAGCTGCGGCATGTGTTTGATAACGTGTTGTCGGCTTTGCCTTTGAGGCTAGGGACCTGATAACATGTCACAGGCTGGGGAAGTCTTTGAACTACGCGCTGTACTAATAAAAACAAAAACACGTCAAACACGTCTTTGGCGTGGATGGCTATTCCTGATAACACGTCAAAGACGTCTTTGGCGGTGAATCAGTTAAGGTTAGAAATGATAGCCTGCAGAATTTCAAGAAGATTAAAGATGAAGCTTCTTTCGGCTTGTTTAAAAAGCACCGAAATGAAGTAAATAGGTTGATCAAAAAGGCCAAATTAGAGTTATATGAGGTAATTGCAGAGAATAAGGATGATCCTCAAAAGCTCTGGAAATCCTTAAATCAATTGGGCTACAATAACAAACTTAAAACAAGATCACTCAACTTGAACTTAAACTCTGAAGGCACCCTAACATCTGATAAATCCCTTGTCGCTGGCATCTTTAATAGTTTTTTTACAACCATTGCTAGCACCTTGGTTAGTAAATTACCCTCCCACTCTGGACGGTATGGTAAAGACCACATTGAGAGCTTCTACTCGAACTTAGAAGTACGGTCGGACGACTTCCAGTTTCAGGAGGTGTCAGAGGAGGTGGTGCTGTTGAAGCTCAGGGCCCTTAAGCCGTCTAAAGCTACAGGTATTGATAACATCCCAAGCAGGTTCATCCGAGATGCAGCTGATTTGATTTCACCTTATATTACTCATATAATCAATCTGTCTATTAGAGAAGGTCATGTCCCCCATGATTTCAAACAAGCCAGGGTAATTCCCCTTCATAAAAAAGGAAGTAAACTTGAACCAGGAAATTATCGCCCAGTCTCAATTCTCTCTTCCATTTCTAAGTTAATGAAAAGAGTCATTTTTTAACAAATTGACAGTTACCTTGCATCTCGGGAGCTCCTGTTTAAATTTCAGTCTGGATTCAGAAAATCTCATTCAACTGACACCTGTTTGCTTTTTCTAACCGATCACATCAGAAAGGAAGTAGACGCTGGTAAATACTGTGGTATGGTCATGCTGGACCTTCAAAAAGCTTTTGACACCGTTAACCATGATGTTCTACTGTGTAAGCTCGGGGCTCTGGGCTTCAACAGCACTTCCCTTAACTGGGTTAGGTCCTACCTGGAGGGTAGGGAGCAGGTGGTGGACATAAATGTCCTGTCCTGTCCCCTCCCCCTGACGTGTGGGGTCCCCCAGGGAAGTATTTTAGGGCCTTTATTCTTTTTAATTTATATAAACGATATGCAATCGGCCTGTGATTGCAACCTGTTCCTTTTCGCAGACGACTCCGCCCTCCTGTTCTCTCACAAGGACAGGGGGGAGATCGAAAGGAAATTGAGCAGTGAGCTTCACAGTGTTAGTGTGTGGCTCTCGGACAACAAATTATCACTTCATCTGGGGAAAACGGAGGCTATTTTATTTGGGTCAAATTTTAATTTAAAAAAGTCCCCCGAATTTAAAATCATGGTGGGTGACGTAGCTGTTAACACCAAGGAGGAGATTACGTACCTTGGCTGCATTTTAGATAACAAACTCTCTGGAGAGAGCATGGCCTCAAAAGTAATTTCCAAAGTTAATCAAAGAACCAAATTCTTAGCCAGAATTTCTTCTTTCATTGACAAGAGCGCCCTTGAAACCTTGGCAAATGCTCTGATTCAATGTCACTTCGACTATGCCTGCTCCTCCTGGTTCACGGGAATCACCATTAAACTTAAAAACAGGCTTCAGACCTCCCAGAATAAATTAATAAGGGTTATTCTGAAACTGCATCCCAGAGACCATCTCCTCCCCTCTCACTTCCTTAGCCTTAGGTGGCTCAGAGTGGAGGAGAGGGTTTCCCAGATCAAACTGTGCATGGTTTTCAGGATTTTTAAACGGGAGGCTCTTCGCTACCTCTCTGACTACTTTTGTAAAGTCAGTGAGGTACATGGCTACTCCACAAGAGGAAGCACCTCCAACATTGTTCCCCCCAAATTTAAAACTTTAAAGGGTAAATGTACCTTTTCTTACTCAGCAGCTATTTTATGGAACAAACTCCCTGAGAGTATAAAGACCCTTAACTCCAGGTTCTCTTTTAAGCTTGCCTTGAAAAAATGGCTGGTTGGCTCCCAAATGGGTTCCTAACTTTTCTTTTTTTTCTTTTGTCTCCTGTATAGTCGCAGTTTTTAAACCCTAGGTGGTAGTGATGCGCGGGTCAGGTTTTTTTAAGGCCCGCCCCAACCCAACCCGTCATTGGAGCCAGCCCGGCCCGCCCGCCCCGTTAAAATATCTGAAAATTCCGAACCCAGCCCAACCCGGCAGCCCGCAACGGCCAATTTAATGTAATATGTCTCCGGACGCAGGAGGAGCACAGCAGAGCTTCCAAGGTGTGCAAAGTAGCTAATAACTCTGTCTCTCTCCCCCCCTCTCTCTCTCTCACACACACACAGACACTCACATGCTGCCCTGCGCGACAACAGTTGTAGCCTAGGCCTGCTCTGGATGAGTTGCGCTGCTGCTTTCATGTCGGTCTTTCTTCAATTAATCCATGGTCTTCAGATAGCGCGACCGACTACGCTTCCCCAAAGTGTGGATGGCGTGACCGTGCAGTGTTTCAAATGGAGGTAGCAGGTAGAGGTAGGCACTAGGCAGGCTACAGAAACAGTTCTTATTCTTCCCCATTTCTTTTAATTACCTCATGCGCTCTCAATTGGCCATGTTGCAGTAGTAGGCTAAATGTAGTAGTGCAGCAGGTGCGCACATGGCACACGGCTTACAGATATGGCTAGACTCACTGTCTGATTTCTTTTAATTACCTCATACGCTCTCAATTGGCCATGTTGCAGGTGGTGGTGAGATATTGTGCGGACATGGTGTGATCTTGTGTTCCTGAACCTCAGTTATCAAGCTAACTCCATTTCACTAACACAGATCACACCATGGTTAGAATGAATATATGTTTATTGATGAGTGAGTGTGGTGCGATTGCTTGGAGACTCTTCTAGTACACGGCACGGCCGTGTCAGGAACCAGGATTGCTTGGAGACTCTTCTAGTAGCACACGGCTTGCAGATACGGCCAGACTCGCTGTCTGATTTCTTTTAATTACCTCATGTGCACTCAATTGTTCACAGCCTCACGTTGCAGTAAAGTTGACAAATAGATCACAGTCGAGTCCACAACAGAAAATCTGCGGTGGCATTATATGGACACTTCAAATAATAATTACAGCGAATAATCCTTCCAAAATGTTTGTTTTGAGAGCACATAGGCTACCTCATTGAAGCGTTTCTTTACTCCATGTAGGCTATAGAGAGTGCAGCAGGAGTCTGTCTGATTGTGTGTACCTACATGTGAGAGAGAGTTAACGTCTTTAAGGTTAATTACTCTGCGTGTTTCATTGCTCTAAATTATTTAATAATGTTGCTTTGTCACGTTCTGAGCCTGCCCCGCCCGCACCCGCGATATTTTCACAATTTGCCAACCCAGCCCGCCTGCGGGGCGGCCCAGCCCGCGGGACCCGGCGGGTTCTGGGTGACCCGCGCATCACTACCGCGCACACACGCGCTCTTACCTGCATACATATTCACTCCACTTGTCCCACACAAAGGACCACAATGGAAACAAGCCCTTGGGCTTTATTGTGTTTTATTCCTTTTGATCAATATGTTTTGGTGTTTTGTCTTGTACAATTCTGCTATTATTGTATCAATAAAGTTATCAATCAATCAATCAAAAACATGCTCTTTCTGCGGTGGCGCACACTCCAGGGTCGCTTGCCCCCATGGCCCCACCACCCACGCCAAATGACTAGGCTGCTACCTCGGGACGCCCGTTAACATCGGCGCCCTGGGGCATGCCTTGAGACACCACCCGGATCCCGATTTCGTGCGCTTCCTCGTGGACGGGTTCACCTTCGGGTTCCACCCGGGCGCCATCGCGTCCCCCGACACACCCTTCACCTGTCGCAACCTCCAGTCAGCCCTAAACGACCCGGACACCATCGACCAGCTCCTGGCCAAGGAGGTGGCGGACGGGTTCATGATGGGCCCCCTCCCTGAGCCTCCCTTCAGTATCTACCGCATCAGCCCCATAGGGATCGCCACAAGGAAATACTCCGGCAAAAAACGGCTAATCATTGATCTGTCCTCTCCTCACGGCTCCTACACCCCCAGCATCAACAGCCTCATCCCCAGTCCCAACTTCTCCATGACATACGCCACCATAAACCACGTCATCAACCTCATCCGCCTCGCTGGCCGCGGCGCATGGCTTGCGAAGGCTGACATAGTTAGCGCTTTCAAGGTCCTCCCTATACGTCCGGACTTTTGGAGGTTTTTCGGTGTGCAGTGGAAGGGCTCCTTCTATTTCGCCGTCCGCCTCACCTTCCGGTGCAAAAGCAGCCCGAAGATATTCAACTCTCTCTCAGAGGCACTGTGCTGGGTTCTGGCCAATGAGTACGGGCTCCCATACGTCGTCCACCTGTTGGACGACTTCCTCACAGTGACGCCTCCATCGGCGCCCCCGGCACGTGACCTCTCGCTCCTGAAGTCCGCTTTCCAGCAGCTCGGGGTCCCCCCGTCCTTGGAGAAAACCGAAGGGCTCTGCACGTCCCTTCAGTTCCTGGGGATCACCTTGGACTCTGTCACCTTCCAGGCTTCCCTCCCGGCCGAGAAGTTCCACCGCACTTCGCTCTACATCACCAACCACCTCCTCGCCCGGCGCTGCACCAAGCGCCAGCTCCTTTCCCTGCTCGGGCACCTGGTCTTCGCCATGCGCATCATTCCCCAGGGCCGTTCTTTCATCTCCCACCTGCTATCCCTGGCCGCCTCCATTCCATCCCTCCACGGCTACATCACCCTCAACGACGGTTGTAGGCTGGAGCTGGCACTGTGGCGCGACTTCCTCTCCACTTGGAACGGGATCTCGTTCTTCTACGAGGATGCCATCTCCCGGCCCGATGATATCCAGCTCTTTACGGACGCCGCCCCCTCAGTCGGCTTCAGCGGCTACTATGGCGGCCGGTGGTTCGCGTCCACTTGGCCACAGGAGATCCAGCTCCTTGACCCGTCCTCGGCGCTCTTTGAGCTGTACCCGGTGGTGGTAGCAGCTCTCCTTTGGGGTCAAGAATGGTCCACTAAGGTCATCCTTATCCACTCAGACAACCACTCTACAGTCGACATCATTAACAAGGGTCGCTCTCAGTCACTACACATCATGAAATTCATCCGCCGGCTCACCTTGACCGCAGCTAACCACCAGTTCATCATCCGCGCAGCCCACATTCCCGGACATCAAAACGCCATAGCTGACGCTCTTTCCCGTTTTTCATTCCAGAAATTCAGAGCCTTGGCGCCAGAATCAGACCCCCATCCAACTCCGGTCCCTCCGTTTTCGGCAACCATCCATCCATAAACCCCCGGCTCATTCATCTGGTCGCAACCACCCAACAAACCATCCTGAACAGTTTAGCCCCCAAAACCCTGTCTTCATACTACACTGGCTGGTGCGCCTTCAAAGCCTTCCATTCGGCACACCACCTTTCATTTCCTTCCGTTGACGTCATAACCATCACCAGCTACATCACCTACGCCCATTCCGTACTCAGGATTAGAACGTCCACCATCCAAGTCTACCTCTGTGGCATCCACTTCTTCATCAAGCTGCTCACCGGAGCGCCAGCCCCCTCCATTTCTCACCCCCATGTCACCATGCTCCTGAAAGGACTCCGTAAAAACGAATCCCAGCTTCCACCTAAACGCCTCCCACTGACCGATCCCCTCCGAGCAGGGTACTCTACCCCCGCAATCAACTCCACACTGGAGTCCATGTTCCTCCTGGCTTTCTTCGGCTTCCTGCGCTGCTCCGAATTCACGTCTGACACCTCGTCCTATGACCCCTCACGACACGCCAGTCTCTCCGACATCTCCGTCCATGCCCCGGACACCCTGCGCTTCAACCTCAAAAGAAGCAAGACCGACCAAACCGGACTCACACATCCCATATTTCTATTTCGGTTAAACACGTTTCTGAGCCCGTATGACCCTATTCTGAACTACGTCCTCAGCAGACGGGCACGACACTCCTCTCCCCAAGATCCCCTTTTCACCACCGAGACAGGCGGCGTCGCCACTCGGTTCTGGTTTCACCTTCACCTTCGTCAAATCCTCCTCAGGTCGGGCATTTCCCCAGAGCTGTATTCCGGCCACTCGTTCCGCATCTGCGCGGCCACGACCGCATCCAGCAAGGGCCTCTCAGAACACACGGTTCAAACCTTGGGCGGCTGGTCCTCCCAAGCATACCACAGCTACATCCGCGACGACCTCGACGACATCCGACGAGCCCATCTCCTGCTGTGTTGAAGCTCTTTTGGGGGTAGATGGAGATCGTCCGTTATCCTGGGACACCGAGACCCGTGAGCTCCCTCCCAGGATGCGGTCTTCATCCTGGGCCGCAGGGCCTAGCAGGTTCCGCCCAGAGACGTAACCCCCACTCAGAGTCTCAACCCCCGGGTTCCTGGTTCCTGACACGGCGTGCCGTGTACTAGAAGAGTCTCCAAGCAATCCTGGTTCCTGACACGGCCGTGCCGTGTACTAGAAGAGTCTCCAAGCAATCGCACCACACTCACTCATCAATAAACATATATTCATTCTAACCATGGTGTGATCTGTGTTAGTGAAATGGAGTTAGCTTGATAACTGAGGTTCAGGAACACAAGATCACACCATGTCCGCACAATATCTCACCACCACCTACTCTAATCCATTCACCCATTCACCTGCGCTCCTCCAATCCAATCACCGAGTCACACCGGCTTTCTATCAGCTCAATCACCTGTAGCCTATAATCACTGTCATACCAATTCTCTCCCGTTTGTCCTGTCATCACGACCCCCCCCCCCCCCCCTCCACACCCCCTAGTTCACATCTCGCTACGGGCAGCACGAGCGGAGTTTGCATGTTCTCCCCGTGCCGCGCGGGTTTTCCCCGGGCACTCCGGTTTCCTCCCGCAGACTGCTAAAGATCTGTTTCGCACATGCCTAATCTTGCCTCTCTGTCCTATGAACACAGGAACCACGGGGGTAGATGGAGATCGTCCGTTATCCTGGGACACCGAGACCTGTGAGCTCCCTCCCAGGATGCGGTCTTCATCCGCAGGGCCTAGCAGGTTCCGCCCAGAGACGTAACCCCCACTCAGAGTCTCAACCCCTGGGTTCCTGGTTCCTGACACGGCCGTGCCGTGTACTAGAAGAGTCTCCAAGCAATCCGGTTCCTGACACGGCCGTGCCGTGTACTAGAAGAGTCTCCAAGCAATCGCACAACACTCACTCATCAATAAACATATATTCATTCTAACCAGGCAGTACTGAGGAATCTCATGTACAAATTTATGTGTAGACTGGATGTGTCTGGAAACAGCATCATTGTGGCTCTCACTAATCCAGTCAAGAGCTGCACTCGATATACGTCCAGTCTCAGGATTGGCTTAAAAGCCTGCATATGAATTTATTTTAATGTTTCCTTATTTGACCAGTTGTTTTTTAAAGTGAAATGTATATTTTTTATGTTATTTGTGTGTATCTATGTATTTATGTATGTATGTTTTTCTATGGACCATGAGTCTGCAATAAAGCAATCATTCATTCATTCATGGTGTGATCTGTGTTAGTGAATCTTCCGTTAACAAGGCTGCGTTTCCAAAAAGATTCTTAGCGCTAAGATGATCTTTCGTTAAGAAGGTTTGGTAACACTTTATTTTAAGGTACATGTAACACAGGTGAAATAATGGCCAAATCTCTGTCAACTTTGCCATAGCTCATCTGTCAGTCAATCAAACCACAGTCACACCTATAAGCATTGGACTAGCACTCTGTCAGTCCAAACACCTGAGTCAATCGGCTGTAGGCTCCTCTGCCTTGTCCCCGCCCCCTTCTCTTTGTGAGGTGGCAATCACCCTCTCCATGGCACTCACAGCCACCTGGTGAACCTCATGCAGCAACTTCTCTAACAGCAACCCTTCTAAGAAAGGCAATCTACTTATTATGGACTGAAACTTTACATTTGGAGACTGGAACTCGGACACTCAAGCCCATGGACCTCTTCAACTTGGATGATGGAATTGGTGAGTGATTCTCACTACAGCAAGCATTAAAACCTAGCAGCAATGCTACACAAACAATGCTATCCATGAAGCTAAATGCTAGCATGCCAGCTGCCTTCACTTTACATGCAAACGGTAACCAAGCCATTCACCACCCAACAGTTTTGACCATGATGTGACTGCTGCTGCTGCTGTGGACAGAGACTTGCTGCTAGGACACTGGTGAGACGCAACAGGAGTTTGATTTGGAAACATGCAATGTGATACTGTATGGAGAGAAAATGATGCCAATAATATAAAATGCTTTTAGCTCATACAATGTATACCTGTTCATCGCAACAGGTCGGGCTTTAAGGTTGGAGCAAACAAATGGATGGCGAGCTACCGGAACGACCCTTGATGGAAACCACCCTCCGTGAACAGATCCCCCCAGCAGGCCTCAAGCCTGAACTCCCATAGGCCCCATTCCCACTGGGTGGTAGGGCTGTACACTATTTATTCTGATTCACCCTAATCAGTTTCTTTTTCCCCTTTTTAATTATTGCTGTACATTGAATATGTCCGGACTGTGCAATAATTTAAATATATATATCATTACCAACACGCTGTTTGCACTACTATCACTTTAAGCACTTTAGCACTGCAGTCACTTTAAAGTGTATGCATTGAGTTGAAGGCTTTATAGGGAGTGTGCAATTAAGTATTGTGCAATATATGGTAGTTGATATGGGGATTGAATTGATGTTTATGAACTGAAAAGAAATGTGAAACTAAGAATTGATGGACTAAGAGTATTTGGATTACCTGCTAGTAGTTAACTTACTGATTTCCATATTGAAAGTGCTCACACTTTTTGCTATTTTTGAAAGGCCTCTTTATATTTTCTTTATTGGTTATTTTCCTTGATTTATATTTCAAGTGTTTTTTGTTAAATTTCTTCAATACAAACCGGTAATTGCAGCGCTGTGTCTGTGTCATTAATCTTCACTCAGCTCCGTAGTCAAACCTGGAAACTAGAAACTAGTCCATACTTTGCATACTTTGTTATATACTTTGACCATACAGTACATATATTCATATATATTGCAGCATAAGTGCTACATAAACTTGGCGAGCTAGCCAGGAGCTGTGTTTGAAGATTAATGAACATATTCTGAACCTATTGCAGTAAAAAAAAAAAAAAAAATTGAAAAAAACTGCAATCATGGAAATAGTGATGCAAGAGTCCATAAAAGTGCCTGATTCAGTTATCATAACTGGGTTAACTAGCACAGACGCAGATCATGAACTTGAAGTGTACCTTGCAACATTTGGTTCCATTAACCGTGTTTTCCAGATTGACACTCCTGAATATCCTAAACATTGCATTGTAGAGTTTAAACATGGTACTGCAATGCAATCTCTTTTACCATTGCTTCCTTTACTCTATGAAAGTCCTACTAAAGAAGCCATCACCTTTAAGGTGAATACTTTGGCTAGTGTGTACAGTCCTCTCGCCTGTAGTAGCGCCACCCAGACCTACATGCGGGAATTGCTGGCAATTGCTAAATTTTCTGGAAAGTCCTTTGATGTCTTGTTTCAAGAGGAGATGGCAAAAGTTTCTCACCCATCACTTTCTTTGGCACCTGATGTGAAATCTGAAGTATCCAGTATTGGCAAAGCGCCACCAGCTGCTGAAGGACCGGTGGTGAAACCTCCTCCTAAAACACCTCCAGTTAAAGACAATGCAGCCCAGATTGAAATGACTCCAACCAGCTCGACCACTGCCTTTGCCTCTTTTCTTATTCCTCCTACGACTGTAAAACGCCATCCTACATTCTCCGGTGATGTGCTCAATCCCCCTGACGTCCAGAAGGTGGTAGTAGAACACATTGTCAAGACAGAGAATGCTGCGTCCCATTATCATGGTTCTTCTCGTCTTAGAGCTTTTTCTGGGAAAGTCACACGACCCAGTAATGAAGCGGACTATGACACCTGGCGAACCAATGTGGACTTGTTTCTCACTGATCCAGCCATATCTGACTTGGATCGGTCTCGCAGGATTTTTGATAGTCTGCTGCCACCTGCTGCTGATATTGTCAAGCATTTAGGCCCTCAAGCCTTACCCAATGCATATCTTGAACTCCTGGAGTCAGCATTCGGCACCGTAGCAGATGGGGATGAGTGTTTTGCTAAGTTTTTGAGCACCTTACAAAATACTGGTGAAAAGCCTTCTGAGTATCTACATCGTCTTCAAGTGGTCTTGAATACAGCCATGAAACGAGGTGGTGTCTCTGCCACTGAATTGAATCGTCATCTTTTGAAGCAATTTTGTCGTGGCTGTTGGGACAATGCCTTAATCAGTGACCTTCAGCTGGAACAGAAGAGAGACAAACCTCCCTCTTTTGCTGAGTTACTGTTACTGCTTCGTGTTGATGAGGATAAGCAATCAGCTAAAGCATGTCGTATGAAACATCATCTTGGTACAGTCAAGCCCACATCCAGTGCTTCCAAATCACATGTGCATAGTGCTTATTCCTGTACAGTTGCTGATCCATCTTCAGAGATTGAGGAATTGAAGAAGCTTGTTACTCAAATGCAAAGTCAACTGTCCACCTTGACCACATTGCATTATCAAGGCTCAAACAGTAAGCCAGTGAACAATAACAGTCCTGCAGATAAAACCAAGATACGAAAAGGGTCTTCACAGCCTGATAAACAGTTTAAAGCATACGCTAAGCCAAGCACTTCGCTTCGCCCAGGATACTGCTTTAAATGTGGAGAAGATGGACATATCGCACCCACTTGTGATCAAGCACCAAATCCCTCTTTGGTCGCCTTCAAAAGGACACAGTTGCAAGAGAAACGGCGACAAGTGCAGTCCCAAGACTCTTCCAGTCATTTAAACTGAAGTCAGCTTCTGTGGAGGGACACGCAGGAGCTGGGGATAATGAAGAGAGTCCCACTGCAAAGCGGGCAGCACTGAAAGAAACCAAAGCCAATGATCACCCTTTTAGATTTCCTAAAGGGCTTGTGGGAACAAAGAGTACAGCACAAATCAAAGTTTCTGGTCACCCAACAACTTGTTTACTTGATACAGGCTCTCAGGTCACTACAATTCCTCTGTCTTTCCATGCCCAGTTTTTGGCCGATCAGCCGATCAAGCCTTTAACTACTCTTCTAGAGATAGAAGGAGCAAATGGACAAGAAGTGCCTTATCTTGGTTATGTTGAACTAGTTGTAACATTTCCAAAGGACTTTGTTGGCATTGAAATAGAAGTTCCCACACTCGCTTTGGTTGTTCCACCTCTTGGTGGCAACACCGCAGAACAAGTATTGATTGGCACTAATACACTTGACTTCCTCTACTTAGAGTATTGTGATAACCCCAGTTTTCTCCCAGCACAACATGGTTATCGTGCTGTCTTAAAAATCTTAGAAGTAAGGCACAAGTACTCTCAAAATGGTGATCTGGGTTTAATAAAACTCCAAGGCCAAACCCCTGAAGTAATCCCTGCTTATAGTACTGTAGTCTTAGAGGGGATAATCAACAATCGACGTTCTCATTCAGAGAAATGGGCCCTCATAGAACCCCCCTCAGATTCTTCATTACCTTGTGGGGTGTTAGTACCCAGTTGTCTCATCACTTTATCCCAGAAGCAATCCAGTCGACTGCCAGTAGTACTGCACAATGAGAGTGGACATGATGTAATCTTACCAGCAAAGACTGTATTGGCGGAATTGAGTGTGGTACAGTGCATAATCAAACGGCAGTCTGTCTCTCAACCAGATTCTTCTCAGCCTGATTCATCCAAGACACCAGAACCTACAAAACCTTCTAAACTCAACTTTGATTTTGAGGATTCACCGTTGTCATCTGAATGGAAAGAAAGCATAACAAACCATCTTAATGCTATGCCAGAAGTATTTGCTCAGCACGATTTGGATTTTGGCCACACTGATAAAGTGAAACACCATATCAAACTGAGTGATGAAACCTCATTTAAACAGCGGGCCAGACCTATTCATCCACAAGATGTCGATGCAGTTCGCAAACACTTACAAGAGTTGTTTGAAGCGGGGGTTATTCGAGAGTCAGAATCTCCCTTTTCTTCACCGATTGTGGTCATTCGGAAGAAAAACAATTCTGTCCGCCTATGCATTGACTACAGAAAGTTAAACTTGCAAACCATTAAAGATGCTTATGCTTTTCCCAATGTGGAGGAAGCATTTCGTGCTTTGACCGGTTCCAAATGGTTCTCGGTGTTGGATCTCAAATCCGGCTATTATCAGATTGAAATGGACGAAGCTGATAAAGCAAAAACCGCTTTTGTATGTCCCTTGGGGTTCTGGGAGTGGAACAGAATGCCCCAAGGAATTACTAACGCACCCAGTACATTTCAACGCTTGATGGAAAGATGTATGGGAGATCTCAACTTGAAAGAAGTGTTGGTGTTCATAGATGACATCATCATCTTTTCTGATACTCTGGAGGAACATGAAACTCGCCTGTTCAAAGTGCTTCAACGGCTGAAAGAATACGGTTTGAAGTTGTCACCAGAAAAATGCAAATTCTTCCAATCTTCTGTGCGCTACCTTGGTCATATTGTCTCTGCCAATGGTGTTGAAACTGATCCAGACAAAATCAAAGCTCTACAGACCTGGCCACGACCTCAGACTCTCAAAGAATTGAAATCATTCCTCGGTTTTTCTGGTTACTACCGGAGATTTATTAAAGACTACTCCAAACTGGTTAGACCTTTGAATGACCTCACCGCAGGATATCCACCCCCTCATGACCGTGGAAAGAAAAAGAACCACAGTTTTCCTTATCATGACCCAAAGGAACCTTTTGGATCTCGATGGACATCAGTATGTCAGCAGACATTTGAAACACTCATTGGAAACCTCTCGACAGCCCCTGTTCTTGGATTTGCTAACCCGAAACTGCCCTACATCTTACATACGGATGCTAGCACCACAGGATTGGGTGCTGCATTGTATCAAGAGCAAGAAGGGAAATTAAGAGTCATTGCTTTTGCCAGTCGAGGGTTATCTCGCAGTGAGTCCAAGTATCCAGCACACAAGTTAGAGTTTCTAGCTCTTAAGTGGGCGGTCACTGACAAATTCAGTGATTACCTATATGGTATTGATTTCACTGTTGTCACGGATAGTAATCCACTCACTTACATCTTGACCACCGCTAAACTGGATGCCACAAGCTATCGATGGCTATCCGATCTTTCTACCTACACTTTCAAGCTGCAGTACCGAGCCGGCAAACAAAATGTTGATGCTGATGCCCTATCACGACTTCCCCATGGTGAATTAATTGATGATTATTCTTCCCAAAAGGAGAATGAAAGAATTCGTCAATTTGCTTTACAGCATTTGTCTGAGTCAGATGTCCAGGCCATTTGTGATAAACATATCGTCTGTCATACCATTGTGGCTGATGTGAGTGATGGTTATCATCCATTACCACTTATTGAATCACTTGCATTTCATTCTGATGCTGTTCCTAAACATCTTCTTGATGAACACCAAAGTGGTTTCCCTGTCATTTCTCATCTAACAGAAGATGATCTGAGGGAGAAACAAAGAGCTGATCCTTGTATCGGAGAAGTCATATATCAAATGGAGTCAGGAGTGACACCATCCCCTACAGTCCGAGCCGAACTTCCAGAACTTCCTCTTCTTCTTAGAGAGTGGAATCGCCTAATGCTCAAAAATGGTATTCTGTACAGAAAACGAAACGAAGGTGCAAGCACAACTCTTCAACTGGTGTTGCCAACAGAACTGCGAGCAATGGTATTACAAAGTCTCCATGATGACATGGGACATATGGGAGTTGAGCGTGTACTGGACCTTGTAAGAGCTCGCTTCTTCTGGCCCAAAATGGCAGCCTCAATTGAGAGGAAAATACACACGTGTGAGCGTTGTGTACGACGCAAAACCCTTCCAGAAAGAGCTGCGCCTTTAGTCAACATCTTGACCAGCCGACCATTGGAGTTGGTCTGCATGGACTTTTTATCCTTGGAGCCCGATCGCAGCAATACTAAGGACATATTGGTTCTCACTGATCATTTCACCAAATATGCACTTGCTATACCCACTCCGAATCAAAAGGCTCGCACTGTTGCCAAAGCACTCTGGGATAATTTCATTGTTCATTATGGTTTTCCTGAACGCCTCCACAGCGACCAAGGACCTGACTTTGAGTCCAAAACCATCAAGGAACTCTGTGACATAACAGGAATAAAGAAAGTACGCACAACCCCATATCATCCTAGAGGAAATCCTGTGGAACGCTTTAATAGAACACTTCTGCAAATGCTTGGTACCTTAAGCCCCAAGGACAAAACTCATTGGAAAGACTTTGTTAAGCCATTAGTACATGCTTATAACTGTACAAAAAATGAAACCACTGGTTTTAGTCCCTATGAGCTCATGTTTGGTCGACAACCTCGTCTACCGATTGATTTGGCTTTTGGTCTTCCCCTTGACAAAGCACCCCCATCGCACTCTCAGTATGTTCAAAAGCTCAAAAGTAATTTGGAGGAGAGTTACAGAATTGCAAGTCGCAACACTGTTAAAAGTGGAGACCGCAACAAAGCACGTTTTGACAAACGAGTCACTGAGTCAACTCTCAATGTGGGTGATAGAGTCCTTGTCAGGAATGTTCGACTGAGAGGGAAACACAAGCTGGCAGATAAATGGGCATCCGACATTTATGTTGTTGTTAAACGGACAGGAGACCTTCCAGTGTATACAGTCAAGCCTGAAGGCCAAGATGGCCCCCTTCGTACTTTACATCGGGACTTACTTCTGCCATGTGGATTTTTGCCCGCTACTGCCACAGATATTCCTGTCACTCCCAAATTGCCCAGACGGCCCCACACTCGTAACCATCCTGGTCCCAGCAGTGACAGTGCTGAAGAGGATGTCATTAATTCTGATTCCGATTATGACATTCCTATGCAAAGACATGTACCTGTTGAACCCTACCAGTTCACCAGAGTTCGCAAAGGAAACCAGTTGAATCAGCCTCTTGATAAAGGTCCTTGGCCTCCGCTTACAACTTCCTCTCCTCTTCCATCTGCTGCACTTACTTTGGCAGAAGAGGTTGGAGTGTCTGATCCAGTTGTACAGCTCCCGGCCAGCATTTCACAAGAGGTTGAACCTGAAGTACCTGAACCTGAAATAGAACCTGATATAACTTTACCTGAAAGAGACAATACACCAGAAGTGGAACATGATTTTGAAGTGGAACATGATTCTCACCAAGAAGACTTACCTGAAAGAGACGACACACCGGAAGTGGAAAACGGAGAGAACTCACCTGAACGAAACAATGCTGGAAACGACATCACACCTGAAAGAGAGGATTTACCTGAAATAAACAATGTTGACCAAAACGTAATCTCGGATGATGAACTGCCCGATCAAAGAGACAGAAATGAAGTCGAAGAGGACAATGTCAATCAAGAACTTAATCAGGGGAATGACCTGTTGCAACCTGTTCAACCAGAGGAGTCTGACAGATATCCTAAAAGACAGAGAAAGAAACCAGAGCATTTCCAATATACTGCATTGGGAAATCCCTTAATTTCTGTCATTCAGTCCTTGTTTCAAGGCCTAAGTAACGCTGTCACTCACTCTTTAGTTCCTCCTGATTATCAATCTACTGTACCCTCTATGCAAATGCTCCCCATGTTTGACAGCCCCGTGACCACGCAGCCACTAAAGGGATGCAGCGGGACGTGCATTACTTCAAGAGGGGAGGATGTAACACAGGTGAAATAATGGCCAAATCTCTGTCAACTTTGCCATAGCTCATCTGTCAGTCAATCAAACCACAGTCACACCTATAAGCATTGGACTAGCACTCTGTCAGTCCAAACACCTGAGTCAATCGGCTGTAGGCTCCTCTGCCTTGTCCCCGCCCCCTTCTCTTTGTGAGGTGGCAATCACCCTCTCCATGGCACTCACAGCCACCTGGTGAACCTCATGCAGCAACTTCTCTAACAGCAACCCTTCTAAGAAAGGCAATCTACTTATTATGGACTGAAACTTTACATTTGGAGACTGGAACTCGGACACTCAAGCCCATGGACCTCTTCAACTTGGATGATGGAATTGGTGAGTGATTCTCACTACAGCAAGCATTAAAACCTAGCAGCAATGCTACACAAACAATGCTATCCATGAAGCTAAATGCTAGCATGCCAGCTGCCTTCACTTTACATGCAAACGGTAACCAAGCCATTCACCACCCAACAGTTTTGACCATGATGTGACTGCTGCTGCTGCTGTGGACAGAGACTTGCTGCTAGGACACTGGTGAGACGCAACAGGAGTTTGATTTGGAAACATGCAATGTGATACTGTATGGAGAGAAAATGATGCCAATAATATAAAATGCTTTTAGCTCATACAATGTATACCTGTTCATCGCAACAGGTCGGGCTTTAAGGTTGGAGCAAACAAATGGATGGCGAGCTACCGGAACGACCCTTGATGGAAACCACCCTCCGTGAACAGATCCCCCCAGCAGGCCTCAAGCCTGAACTCCCATAGGCCCCATTCCCACTGGGTGGTAGGGCTGTACACTATTTATTCTGATTCACCCTAATCAGTTTCTTTTTCCCCTTTTTAATTATTGCTGTACATTGAATATGTCCGGACTGTGCAATAATTTAAATATATATATCATTACCAACACGCTGTTTGCACTACTATCACTTTAAGCACTTTAGCACTGCAGTCACTTTAAAGTGTATGCATTGAGTTGAAGGCTTTATAGGGAGTGTGCAATTAAGTATTGTGCAATATATGGTAGTTGATATGGGGATTGAATTGATGTTTATGAACTGAAAAGAAATGTGAAACTAAGAATTGATGGACTAAGAGTATTTGGATTACCTGCTAGTAGTTAACTTACTGATTTCCATATTGAAAGTGCTCACACTTTTTGCTATTTTTGAAAGGCCTCTTTATATTTTCTTTATTGGTTATTTTCCTTGATTTATATTTCAAGTGTTTTTTGTTAAATTTCTTCAATACAAACCGGTAATTGCAGCGCTGTGTCTGTGTCATTAATCTTCACTCAGCTCCGTAGTCAAACCTGGAAACTAGAAACTAGTCCATACTTTGCATACTTTGTTATATACTTTGACCATACAGTACATATATTCATATATATTGCAGCATAAGTGCTACATACACTTATTAACCACTAACTAGCTGCTTATTAGCATGCATATTAATAGCATATTAGCTGTTTATTAGCCATTATAAAACACTTATTAATGGCTTATTCTGCATGATCATATTCGACAACTAGTAGGCCATTAACTACGAGTTTTCCCTCAATAACCTCCTAATTACTGCTTATTGATAGTAAATAAGCAAGTTGTTGTGCATGAATTATGATCTTAATAGGCTTTGCTCAGTATGGGCATTATAAGGTGGTAATACCACAATAATAGTTATTCTTTGTTAATAACTCTTAATACATATGGTCTATTCCCATTTAAGAAAACACAAAACTACAAGTGTTACTATATCCAATTAACTCCAAACTAAGTCTTTATAAATGTTCCCCAATCTAAAGTGAGGTCTTATTCATAACTAATTCACTAGTAGTTTGACACTTAACCCAAACAGGTTCCCTAATCTAAAGTTGCCTCCTCTTCATAGTTAGTAAGTCGACTACAACACAAAACTATACAATTAACAGACACTATTCGGTATATGGTTACACCTTGAAAGTTTGTTAGGTCTGTGATTCAAATGTCTATTCCCATTCAGTGGTAGAGGAACAAAGTCAACACAAGTAGAAATATCTCCTTTTTAATGGACCACTTTTTAAAACATTAAAAAACAGATTTATAGATATACTGACAATAGCTTTTAGGTGTAAAGGATCACGCAGATTGAAACCATTTACAGTAGCACCTTAAATACCATATCTGATGACAGGCCAGGCAGCAGCACAAGAGACTACATTCTATACTAGCCTGCATCATCAGGCATAGGGCATGGGAAAGGAAACAGTTACTGACTAGACTAAGGCCCCTATTCTCCCACAGGCCTTCGGCGCTAAAACGGGCCTTAAACGCTAAAAAACATGCCTTGCGCCTGCCTCGGGAAGGTATGAACATGGCTTTAGGCTGGCAAATGCGCTTTACGCTGAATGGGCGTGGTGCACTCCCTGAATGGGCGATAATGGGCGTTTCGGCCTTAAATGCCGGCCTAATGATATCTTCCCACCTGGCGTAAATTTAGCGCTTTGCACTTTTGAAAACCAGGCCTATTCAGTGCGCTGGTTGCGCGGAGCGCTCCTCTGGCTCTCCTCTGTCACCTTTCTCTGTGTCACTCTCTCTCTCTTGCTCATATCAGTCTGACAGGCACAATATGACTCTCTCTCTCTGATTCCCTCGCTCAGACAGACACAACACACGTCCCATAGGAAGAAGAAGTTGTAAGTTCACTGCCTGGCAGGTGAAATGTCCCAGCATGCAATGGGCTACTCCATTTCGCTACTAAATAGCAACCAAATGAGCCGAAATAGATATAAAGGTAGATCTAAATAATGTGTAATGGTAACACAACCTGCAATTGTACAACATTTCAATATTGGACCAAATAAAACATCGAAATGAAAACACCACCCTATGTGAAACATATATGTCATATTGGGGCTATATATATCCCTCATCGATTTAACGTGATTTAGATAAGTGACAGCATAACGCGCTTCTACTGTCATGTGCTATACTGTGATGTCTGCTGCAATAACTTGGCCTATACTTCACATTTAGTTTTACAATAAAAACACATTTCTGCAATGACTTTACATAATGTAGGCTATATTTATGTGCATCATCCTACCTGCAGCAGGGGAGAGAAAACGATATCTTTCTGGACAAACTTTCACCAATCTAATTAACTCATTCACCGCCAATGACGTCTTTGACGTGTTATCAGAAATAGCCCTCCCGCCAATGACGTGTTTGACGTGTTTTTGTTTTTATTACTGCAGGGCGTAGTTTAAACACTTCCCCAGCCTGTCACATGGTATCAGGTCCCTATCATCTAAGACAACACGTGAACAAACACATACCGCAGCTGTTGTTTTGAAATTGAGCAGGAGGAAAAGCAGAAAACTGGTAACGCTTCCTTGTGCAGACAGGAGAAACGCCATTGAAACGCGCCTCGGCGCGCTGTACGAGCTGGAGTCGCCTTCCTCTGTGCCAGCCGGGAGAAAGTAATCAAGAGATGTGTTTGATCATCGGAGGAATGAGGAAATGATCGATCAGTTTGCGAGGGCGGTGAGGACGTGTTGAATAGCCGAGGGGAAAACGGGAACGATCAGATAGCAGGGGATATGACAGGGGGACGAGGACGGGTGCAAAATAAACACACAACAGCAAGGCACAAGGCAGAAGCGGGAGTCAGAGCAGCCCGCTGTCCTTTCTCAAGAGCTATTCAGTTGGTTCATGTAATCGCTGGGCTGCGTGCCCTCCAGTGTTGCTCCTGGCCAATCCCAGCGCCACAGGGCGTGGTTATTGCTTATCATATGTGGGGTTAGAAATCTAAAAGGGGGATCATGTGTGTGTGTGTGTGTGTGTGTGTGTGTGTGTGTGTGTGTGTGTGTGTGTCTGTCTGTCTGTCTGTCTGTCTGTCTGTCTGTCTGTCGGTGTGTCTGTCTGTCTGTCTGTCTGTCTGTTACTCACACCGAGTAAATTGTATTGTTGAATGTAAAAAAAAAGCACTTCATGTGTATATATATATATATATATATATATATATTTTTTTTTGTCATTTGTGTCCTAACGAATAATATTTACATGTCTGATGTCAATACAGTTCAAAATAAAAGAATTGAGAGCGAGTTCTGCATGAGATTGTGTGCATAAATACATAAATGCCATTTTCTGCAATTTCTTTTCTCAGAGAGACATTTTGGGGGAAAACAGGGTGTATATAAATGGCTATAAGTAGAGGACAGCACATGCTAAAAGCTCACTTTTTTTTTCCTGGTGAACCCAGAGACGTACATCTTCATTTTGAGGTATTGCAAATCACTCTGGTGCTAATAGATAATTTACTGTGGGTCTTGAAAGATGACCAACAATTATGAAAATCTTTGGCCTGTGCTAAATATTGGCAGTCCTAAACTGGCGGTGAATGAGTTAATATCATCATATAGGGATAGGCTATATTTTTCTAGCTGATGCGTTTAGAACATTCTTTTCACTTTGATCTTGCTATAGTGTAGCGTATTTACATGCTTGCAGTATTTAAACTGCAGTTAGATTGGTTTGAGAAGCATAATAATATGGAATAATAGCCTATATATGGAGACAGACAGACGGGATGAAGGGAGGGGGGGGAGGAGAGCGCTTGGCTTTGTCTGGTTTTACTGGATTTCTCCTGGAATTGGAGCTTAAAAGGCAAGCGTGTGACTCTTTACTGCACTCCTCCAATGAGCAGATGGTGCATAATTTTACGCTTAAAAGGCATGGTTATAATGGTTGAGGCCACGTGTAGCGCCGATACCAAGATATCGAGTGCGCTGGTCCACACCCACTAATCTGGGCTGCGCCAGGCCTTAAACGCAGTTTCTACGCCGATTGCAACGATAGGGCCCTAAAAGTCTAAAGTGCCATAAAGTGCCATAAAGTGCCATAAAATACAATAAAATAAAATCATTGCAATTTGGATGGAGGTCTTACCGCCGTCTTCAGGACGAAGGGTACAATCACCTGACCGTCAACTATCGAGAATTTTTTGTTGACCCTGTTACTGGTGCACATAAAACCTGGAGAGACTTTGGGGGGTTTGCAAGTCAACAATCTGGAGACTAAGAGGGAACCGCACAGAAAGTATGTTGAAAGATCACTTGGATGTAATTGAGTGGACTTACTGGCGTGGAAACCAGCACATAAATGGACCAATTGGAATGCTTTTACATGACATCAGGAAAAAATATCCAGTATGAAGCCATGTGTGAAATGTTGCAGATAGCAAGTTGACTACCAGTCAAAAAAATGGACACATTGAATCTACTGTTTTTCATTATCTTAAAGCCGTTTTCATCTAAAGTCTTCTGCTTAAATGCTAGCAATGTATCTTTGTTCCTCTACCACTGAATGGGAATATACATTGGAATCACAGACCTAACAAACTTTCAAAGTGTAACCATATACCGAATAGTGTCTGTTAATTGTTTTGTGTTGTAGTCGACTTACTAACTATGAAGAGGAGGCAACTTTAGATTAGGGAACCTGTTTCGGTTAATAAGTGTCAAACTACTAGTGAATTAGTTATGAATAAGACCTCACTTTAGATTGAGGAACATATTCTGAGTTATTAAGACTTACTTTGGAGTTAATTGGACACTAGTTACACTTGTAGTTTGTGTTTTCTTAGATAGGAATAGACCATATTTGTTAAGAGTTATTAACACATTGAGTGCCAAGGACGTCTGTGGACGTCCTAAAAAAAAGTAACGAGGAGTGCCAAGGACGTCTGTGGACGTCCTAAAATCATAATTCATATTATTCCATAATTCTGCTGTTTAAGGTCGTACCTAGCCAGTGAGCATGAATCCCTTCAAGGGATCACACGGCGCCACCTTAAACATCGTCACAGGAGCTGCTCCACCCACCTCAGATCCTTTACTTTGTACAGGAGACAGCGGAGAAAGCCGTGGAAACCGATGCATGCTTTCTGCCAGAGCCGTATATATTGCTCTGTCTACAGCGGAGAGTGGGCTCGGCTGCATCCGCGCTCACAACTGAGCTCTTATGCTTCTATCTATCTCCACACGATTTCCTAGAAAGCCAGCATCCGAAGCCGAACGGCCAAGCCTTTTCGTTCAGTCGTGTTTGCCAGCGCGCATCATTTCCTTGATGGGCGCTGGGATCTGTCCGGGGCAAAAACTGAGTCGAGAAAACAAACTCTGTGCGTGTGGGAGGAGCCCGCAGCTCAGAGGTGGAGAGGGGGGAGGGGGGAGGGGGGGGGGGGGGGGGGGAGAGGGGTGTGTGGCACACAGGCTGCACAGAAACCACACCACACGCCACCACATCAGAAAACACCAGCCAGAGTCAGTGAATGTGCTCGAAATTAGAGTGCAAAAGGTATTCATAAAAGGGACTATATCTTGGAAAGTAAAAAAAAACGACAGAAAACCCTTGAAAGTGCACTTTTTTGAGAGGCTGTCATTTCATAATGGAACTGTCTAGAAACAAAATTTCTTCTTTGGAAGAAGCAGGAGTGTTCAATGTTTCATTAAAGTCCAGCCCCGTTAATATAGCCATAATAGAAAAAATTCTATAGCTGTTTTCAACTGAATGGAAGTGAATCTGGCACAGGCTCCAGACAATTTTACTGAAGCGCTGTGGCACTCAATGTGTTAACAAAGAATAACTATTCTTGTGGTATTACCACCTTATAATGCCCATACTGAGCAAAGCCTATTAAGATCATAATTCATGCACAACAACTTGCTTATTTACTATCAATAAGCAGTAATTAGGAGGTTATTGAGGGAAAACTCGTAGTTAATGGCCTACTAGTTGTCGAATATGATCATGCAGAATAAGCCATTAATAAGTGCTTTATAATGGCTAATAAACAGCTAATATGCTACTAATATACATGCTAATAAGCAGCTAATTAGTGGTTAATAAGTGTACCTTAAAATAAAGTGTTAGCGAAGGTTTTGTAAGAAGGGTCTGGGGCATTCTTAACACCTTCTTAATGACGAAACACTGGCAGATCCAGCCGCGTCAGGCAAAAGGAGATACTTGTGTCCACTGTTCCTCTTGTGTTTTTCCCTTTTTCCTTTCTTTCATGCACCCTTTAGTGTTTAAAATTGGGGAACACTTGAAAATCTCCCCTGTATGTATGGTTACTTGTGTTTTAAATGTTTTACCGTAGGCTATATTCCTCTAATCAGAATGGATTCCTTTTATAATAAGAATGTTGTGGATTTATATAGCACCTTGGCTTTCACAGAACCCAAGGTCGCTTAAATTCTGTAGTGTTTCTCGCAATTTTGTTGTATGCTGTGTATATAAAGCAATTTGAACTGCAGTCCATGTCTGAAATAAATAATGTTTAATAGAAGAAGTTCTTGTTTAACATGACCACGATTAGGTTATTCTACAACAGTGTTTCTCAACCACTGGGTCGTGGCCCACTGGTGGGCTCAGAGTGCCATCATGGGCCGCAGAGGACCTCTCACATCGAGATGGTGGAAAGCTCCAGTTAAGATGCTTCTTAAGAGCCTTCTTTAGCGATGTGTTAAGAAGGCTATTTTTTTTTTTTTTTTTTTAAGAACGCGTTTGGGAAACACTTCTTTGGAGCCTTCTTAACTCCTTAAGAAGCTTCTTAATTCTTAAGAAGCTTCTTTGTTGGGAAACTCAGCCAGGGTCAATTAGAAAAGCATGTGTGAAAAGCAACACTTGCCCCTCCCTCATTACCACCACTGAGGTGCCCTTGAGCAAGGCCCTTAACCCCTTAATGTGTGTGTGAGTGCGAGCAGGGCCCACTTGAAAAACAGATGGAAATCTCAATATGGTTACCCTGGATAAATAAAGGTTAAAAAATGTAGCAGTTGTATAAAGTGGGAAAGATTATTAGTTGGCCGCTCTTCTTTCACCGAGTATCCAGTAGGCTATCTGTCTGTACTGTATGTCTGTGTGCACTTTGCTCATGTGTATGTTTCCACACACGGCACTGACCTCCTCGCTCTCATTAGACGGTGGGCCGAGATGGCGTATCTGCTTTAGTTCTTGAAAGCAATGATCCTCATCGAGGGACAACCCAGCTCTCTAAAGTTGCGAAGATGATTTTCATCTTAATCAGATTCCGTTTGTTGCCACTCGAAAATTCTACGAGCGTTTCCAAAACCAGAGTTTAAAGTACATTACATTTGCAGGCAAATGCTGCGACCTACTGGCCGGTAGAACCAATAGCACGCCAAGATACTGATGGAGGGATATCATTGACCTATCAGAGTTTGTTGACGTTGTCATACGGCTCTACTCTTTCTCCCCGAGAAGAGCCTTGTGACGAGTTGGACACAACAAACAAAACAACATGATAGCAGCAGCTGCATCACTATACATGTGAGCGTCAGTATTAATGGTTTGCAACTTGTTTGTGTTGTACAGCATTTTGTTCAAACATGGTGACGTTGAATCAGTGTTAGCTTAGCGCTAGCTAGCTAGCATACGCTACGAGTGAATAGAATTGGCCTGCATCTAGCCATTTCTAAACTAGCTAGTTTTTCTCGAATCTATATAACGTTAGCATGGACCCATCTCGTTATGACAGTGGGGAGATGATGTTAGCTTTTAGGTTGATACTAAACCTTCAGATCTTTACTACCTAACATCAGAAAAGCTAGTCACAATATGCAGGCTGTAAACTCACCTTTAGGTGACAGCCAACTTTTCATCCCAAAAGGGATTTCTGAGTCGTTTGATTTCTGCCCTGGTATCTGTCACCTTTTTCACTCTCCATGACTTTGCATCCCTGAATATGAAGTCAGTTAGATTCATGGATCACTGCACCAAAACTTCTGATGACAAGAAATCATCAGAATTGTTGTCTAGAAGTTAGTATTAACAATAAAAAAATGGTCTCGTTATTGAGTTTAACACGTTGTTACATCATTGTGATTTGTTGTTCATTGTCACTAGCCTATGCATACATGAACCACCATCATTCATTCAGTCAGTCAGACAGTCAGTCAGTCAGTCAACCAATTAATCAACAACTTTATTAATCCAACTCAGGGAAATTCGTTTTGAATAGTTTGTTGATGTAACAAATAGTAACATACAAGCAGATACACCAAATAGCTCAAATGTGAAAGAGAATCTATACATGTTGATAAGTGAAGATGGATGTGAACCTTGATCCCAAAATAATTAAATTCCTACAATAGTTAAAATAATTATAATATTGTGACCCAGAGTTTAACTAAACTTCTGTGGGCACTGGACAGGGCTCTGCTAAGCACTGCAGTGTATGAGATTAAAAAGTGACTTCTGTTTTCTTTGCAGGTATATTTCCACCTATTCCAATGGATCTGTGTCCTGTCAGAACCCTCAACTGCTGCAGTGTCCTGCAATACAGAACCATCTAGGTCACACATGGGCCGGACCCGGCCCCTGGACCATCTCAATCCGTCACCCAACGTCCTCAAAGGAAAACAAAACAACCCACAAAAAGTAAATAAAAGACAGCATCACGTTAATAAATCTAATCCGCTACAGCCATTTGATTTGTATCACTATGATATCAGGATATTAACAGGAGAAATTATCAATCACAGCGGGAGAGAGGGTTACAAATAGAGAGACCCCCACGAAAATCAGGAGTGTTGGCAGTTATCAGTCCAATGTGTTGCCCTTCGCTGACTTTATGTAAGTCAGTATGGCCTTCTGGAAAAAATATGTGACACTACAAACTCGCCAGGTTGAAATCGCACAATTTGTTTTGTGAAAAAAGTAGTTTTTTGTTTTTTTCCATTAGTACACAAAGAAGAGGAACTATCCATTCCACATAAAATGGAGTCGTTTTAGAATCAGTAAATAGTTATATTTTGTAAGATAAAAACTGATTTTTAAAAATTACTTCTCACTGGACACGGCTGGTATTCATTTGCATGCGGCGTTTCACTGGCTAATGTCTGCTATTGTTTTGAGTTTCGGCCAATGAGCCACATCAATAGAATCCAGCGTGCTAGATGGGGGCGGGGTGCAGCTCTGTGTACAAGTGACAACAGGAGGAGAGGAGAGCCACTGAAGACAGTCTGTGTGGATTAAAATGATTTAAACTTTAAATGCCTGACGAGTGTAGTCCGGCCACTTCATCTGACAACATGGAGGAACCACAGATTTTATTCACAAGACCGATGGAACGCAGACGACAAAAAGACACATGTTCGTTATGGGAACTTTACTGATGCAGGCAGTGCAGAACACTTTGATTTGATTTGATTTGATTTGATTTGATTTGATTTGATTTGAATAATTCATGCTTGCAGTGGTACCAAAAGGCCCACTGAAAAATGGCAGAATTTTACAGTCATGTAAAACATGTAAACAAGACAATTACAGAAAAATAAAGGTTTACTACCTTTATTTTTCTGTAATTGTCTTGCAAGGCAATCAGTCAGTGTAGCAAGCAATACAGTATGAGGGCTCTACCCAGAGCAGCAAGCAATACAGTATGAGGGCTCTATCCAGAGCAGCAAGCAATACAGTATGAGGGTTCTACCCAGAGCAGCAAGCAATACAGTATGATGGCTCTACCCAGAGCAGCAAGCAATACAGTATGAGGGCTCTATCCAGAGCAGCAAGCATTACAGTATGAGGGCTCTATCCAGAGCAGCAAGCAATACAGTATGATGGCTCTATCGAGAGCAGCAAGAGGCAGGTATCAAAATAAGAACACGCTCCAAAGTAAAAAATAAAATAAACGTTTTTTTTCTCCTTTTTTTCTTTAGTCAACCGGTCAAAGTTTAAACTGTCTCATTGTACAGCCTAACTGCAGTGTGTAGAGTTGAGTTCCTCAGCCTATTGGTTCTTAGTTCAGCTTGTGCTGGTTTCTGAGTGTCCTGGCAGTGCAGCTGCCTCGTGTTGATGGTAACAGGTCATGCAGAGGATCTTGTGGTTTCTGCATGTCCCTTATCAAGTTCACAGCAGCCTCCTCCATCCTGGTCTGGATTGAGGGTAGAGCTTGTGAGATGTTTCCATCTGGCTTTTCCTCATCTAGTCCTAGGTGAGTTTAATCATGATCCCTCACTAACGTTACATATTGTTTCTGTTTTAGGGACTGTGCGACCATCTAGTTATGGTTGGACGTGTGTTTTAGTATTGCGTTCTGATGCGTGTATCGTCGAACAGTAACAGAGTATTGAAGGAAAGAAGCAACACTTTACAACAGCACTGTGGCCATTGTGGCGCGGAAAACAACGGGACAATAGCACATAGATGTTTGTTGCGCCCCAAAATGGCCGGTCTCTTGTGCGCTGTTGCAATGGAACAATTGACTAGTTGTCGCTTCTTATCAATGCTCACTCCCCGCTACTAAAAGTAACATTAAAACGGTGTGTGTTGCTGCGTGCAAGAGGGCTTGTGTTTACCATGAATATGATATAAATCCACTTATACACTTATGTAGCTAACATTGTTTGACTGCAGTAACAGATTAAGTCACAGCAGCTAACAAGCCAGGGGCGTATCTACGGGTGGGCCTGGGTAGGCACAGGCCTACCCATTCTTGCCCTGGCCCACCCAAACAACTTGCTATTATTATTATTATTTTTGCTGTTGTTGTTGTTGTTGTTGTTGTTGTTAATAAATCACCTAAAATGACAATGTGTGGTTTGCAGTCTTTATCTACTGTTTATTTGTATGATTCAACATTACATTTAATTTCCTGTGTGATGTTTGCATCGGAAATCATTTAATCTACCACAATGCAGCGCGGCCGCAAATGCGCAAAAAAAAACGTTTTCTAGAGGCGAACTTGCTGCTAGCTCCTAGCTGCCTTGTTAGCTAATGTTTTGTAGCTTAAAAACGACAGAAAGTTAGGCTATAGCATGACATTATGGCAAAACAAATGTCCATTGCAAGTTTTTTCAACAAAAAACCAAGATTGGAAGAGCAGGCCGCTGCTAATGTTACATCGGGGGAGAGCGAGGGGGATGAGGAAGATGACAACACCGTGCCATCCACTTCCGCAGCCGGGGGAGCCGGCGGCGGCGACAGGCCTACAGCAAGCAGCAGCCCAGCCCCACCACCAGCACCCAAACATAGGCCAGCAGAGCCGCCGAGGCCACGGCCACCACGTCCACGACCACCAGCAGAGCCGCCGAGGGCACCACCACCGGACCTGTCTGCTATCGATGAACCGGAGACTCAGCCAAGTTTGACACGTTTTCCTGGAATGGTCAAATCGGGAAAATCACGCTCCTTCTCTGCAAATTGGTATAATGACTTTAGTTGGATTGAGTATAGCAGGTCAAGGGATGCTATCTTTTGCAAATGCTGTAGACATTTTCCCGGGATCCGTACTGAACATTCATTTGCCAGAGATGGATTTAGAGACTGGAAGCGCACCAGACATGCTTGTTCTAAACACGAAAACAGCAAGACGCACGCTGTTGCATGGGACAAGCTGGCTGGTTACAGGGAAAGCCGAGCTGAAAATAGCCGCGGGACTGTGCTTAACCAAATGCATGAAGACGCTGGTAACATTTCATTTGTGGAGAGAAACCGTCAACACGTGAAAGTCGTTTTGGATATTGTCATGATGTGTGCTAAACAGGACATTCCTCTCAGGGGACATAGAGAAACAGCGGACTCTCTAAATAGAGGAAACTTTTTGGAAATGTTTACATTGATTTCAAAGTATGACCCAGAAGTTGAAAACAGGGTCACGCAGCTCCCACGCAATGCTACACTGATGAGCCCAGGCATTCAGAATGAGCTCCTGGAATGTGCAGCCTCATTATTACTGCAAAAAATCAAGAAAGAATTACATGAGTCAACACATTTAGCTATATTAGCAGATGAGTACAAAGACGAATCAAAACGTGAGCTGGTGGCTGTGTGTCTCCGTTTCATCCATGGTGGGCTGATTAACACATTGAGTGCCAAGGACGTCTGTGGACGTCCTAAAATCATAATTCATATTATTCCATAATTCTGCTGTTTAAGGTCGTACCTAGCCAGTGAGCATGAATCCCTTCAAGGGATCACACGGCGCCACCTTAAAAATCACATCGCAGCTGCGCAGCGCAGCCACGTTAAAACCTTGGGGCGCTCAGAGCCTCCTTGTAGAGTAGGAGTGGTTAGTAGCAGTAGCAATAGCAGTATCAATAGCAGTAGCAGAGAATAGATTTATAGCATTTAGTAGCATTTAGTAGAGTTTAGTAGCATAGCGATTAGTAGATTAGTTTGTGAGATTGTGTAGTGAGTGGATTCGAGTGCTTGGTGTGAGGTGAGTGCGTGGGTGGGTTGTGTCGGGTGTGTGTGAGTGTGTGCTAGCGAGTGTGCCTGTGTTAGCTTTAGCATTTAGCATTTAGCGTTAGGTCAGGGTAGATAGGATCTGTGTAAAAAAAAAAAAAAAAAGTGTCTGTGTGTCTCTGTCTGTCTGTCTGTCTTGTGTGTCTGTTTTGTTAGACTAGCGTTAGTGTTAGACTAGCGTTAGACTAGCGTTAGTCTTAGATTAGCGTTAGTGTACAGTTAGACTAGCGTTAGTTAGTTTAGCTGGCATGCCAAAGGCCAAGCGTAAACGTGGTGGGCCGCGCCCAGGGCCTGGGCAGCTCACACTGCAACAGGCTCTCAGCCGTGCTGTTCGGGAGAGAGATCTCCCGGAAACAGACACCGATGAGCCGGAGGAGACCGCTTCATCATCTCCTGACGACGCCAGAGATGAGGAATGGCAGCCCCCTGGCCCTGGACCTAAGAGGCGAACCTTCTTGGACGAGGCGGCTTCCAGAGGTTGGAACCTACATATATAGATAGCCTACTTACAGGAAACTATTACTACTAAAGCTGTAAATGCCAGACGATTGTATGCATAGATGACTTCTCGATTGTTGACAAAAATGTGATATTGTAAGTTCTGATATTGTAAGTCGATTTGAATAAAAGCGTCTGCCAAATGCCGTAATGTAATGTAATGTAATGTCTAATAATAAAAAGAAGCAGGAGAAAAATAATAATAATAATAATCATGAGTGCAAAAAGTATTCATAAAAGTGACTTACAGTGTATATACATAGGAACAGGCATCACTGGCCAGCAAGTAAAAAAAACAATGGAGGTAGAAATGTAAAAAATAAAATAAACACACACCCACACACCTTTTATTATTCATCAATTTATTTTCGTCAACACCAAGCTTGGTAAGAATAACGATCCTGCAATTAGTTAGCATACTAATAATACGATGTAAAATATTCAATTTCAGAGTTGGAGCACAGCTCGGAGGAAGATGACGACGAAGAGGAAGGGGCTCCCCCCAGCGTCACACGTCGTGCGCGCTTGACCTCCAGTGATGACGGTGAGATGAAGGCCATTTTAGAATTACAATTATTCATCTGATATTGAAAACAAACTTTTTTCCTTCAAGAAATGTCAATATATTTTTATAAACTCACTTTTACTATACAGAAGAGTCGGAGGAGGAGGAGGAGGAGGAGGAGGAGGAGGAGGAGGAGGAGGAGGAAGAGCATCTGCCGGCATCTTCAAGCAAAAGAGGTGAGAACATTATTGGATTTTGTCAAAAAGACAGCTTGTTTACATATCACAATTGTCTGAAGAAAAACCTTTTTATTTCATTTTGTTTTAGGCAAGTCTCGTCCCTCCCTGGATCCTCCGAGCTGGCGGGATATGGCTGACTGGAGCCCCAAAACGCTGCCATTCACCGCAGTGCCAGGTCCCAGTGCGGCAGCATCACTCCAGTCCGACAAGCCTGTCGACTTTGTGGAACTGTTCCTCTGTGACGAGCTCATGTTGCTCATTGTTGATCAGACCAACAAGTACGCGGAACAGTGTATTGCTGTCATAGATGAGCTGCGTCTGCCATACTCCAGGGTAAACGCCTGGCAACCGCTGACCCTGGTGGAGCTGAAGCGGTTTCTAGGTTTGCTTTTCCTCACTGGGATCATCAAGAAGCCGAGTTGGGCAGAGTATTGGTCTGTTGACGTGGCGCTTGAAACACCATACTTCGGGAGCACAATGCCACGCAACAGGTTCCAGCTCATTTGGCGGTTTCTCCACTTCAGCGATAATCGGGAGGTCGATGGCAGCGACCGGCTCCACAAGGTTCGTCTCATCCTGGATCTGCTCCTCTCCAAATTCAAGGAAATGTTCCAGCCTTCACAAAACATCTCGGTGGATGAAGGGATGATGCACTTTCGAGGACGACTACGTTTCCGCGTCTACTCTCCTGCCAAACCCACCAAGTACGGTATCAAAAGCTACATTCTGTGTGATTCAGCCAATGGTTACTGCTACTCCATGAAGCCATACTGTGGAACTCACAGTACCCTGCAGGACACGACACCGTGCGCTTCCTGATTGCCGGCCTTGAGGGTTTTGGATATCGCTTGTGGATGGACAACTTCTACAACAGCGAGTCAATGTGTCGTCTTCTCCTCGGCCTCCAGATCCACTCAGCTGGCACACTCCGTGTCAACAGGGGAGAACCGCCGTCCATCCGCGAGGTAACCACATCTGACCTGGCAGTAGGTGAACACTGCGCTCGTCACAATGACACAGTGATGGTCCTGGCATGGCGAGACAAACGCATCGTCCGGATGATTTCTACCTTTCACCAGGATGAGATGACAACTGTGGAGGTGAGACAAAAAGGAAACAGTGAGAGAGTCCCCCAGAGGAAGCCAGCATGCATGGTGGAGTACAACCAGTACATGAGTGGTGTGGATCGCCTGGACCAGAAGATCTCCTATTACCCCTTCATCAGGAAGACTGCAAAATGGAGCTCTAAGTTTGTCATGTACCTGATGCAGATCGCAATGAGCAATGCGTTCATTGTCTACAGGGCACGCAACCCAACGGCCAGCTGCAGAACCCTGAAAGACTTCATCCTGTCTGTGGTCAAATCCTGGACCGCAGATCCACCTCATCCTCCGGCCCCTCCCCAACCTCCTCTTCCAGGAAGAACACCAGTCCACCCACGCAAACGGTCCGCTTCAGCGAGGCTGGATGTGGACTTCGCGGGACATGTGCCACTGCCAGTCGAAGTCCCAGCCACCAAAACCAAAATGTATCGAAAATGTGCGCACTGCGCAGCCAAGGGACTCCGAAAAGAGACCAAGTACGTTTGCCCTGGCTGTGACCACGTACCTCTCTGCCTGTACCCGTGCTACTTTGAGTATCACTCACAGTGATACTTTCCCCGACCCACCCCACCCACCCCCACCCCCCCACCCCCCCACCCCCGCTTCAGCCAGTGATGCAGTGTTTAGTTTAGTTTAGTTAGTGTCAATGAGTGTGTGGGCAGTCCATCAAGCTTTAGTATGTTTATTTGCTTTGACAGTTGAAAAGTAGAGACACTGGAGAGAAAGCTGTAGCGGGATTCAGTCCTTCAAGACTACAGTAACGTTACCTCCAAACACAAACTGCCTGCTGTCTGACTGTTGTCAAGCCGTCCAATAGCAGTGTCATTACTGTAACAAGAATAGTAGCAGTTGTAACACAGTAATAGCATCAGTCATGTGTATGCCTTTTTTTCATAAAATGTGTTGGTTCTTTTGAAAAAAAAAAAAAAAAAAAAGCTGTAATCAAATATTTGTAGAAAATAAATGGAAGATTCTTTTCACATACTTTTTGTTATTGACTTGAGTTGAGTTTCCAACCTTTCGTTTGAGGTATTGCATTTTGTTCAACTCTAAGCAGAATTCATTCTGTGGGCTATTATGAAAATACTATGCATAAAAATGTGTTTTATTTGGAAACTACTTTGAAGGTTTTTTTGAAGAAAATAATACACTGCATGAAATGTTGTGGTGGAATATTTGATTGTTACACACCAAATGAAAGCTTAGGAAGTGTACTTTCATCATCAAAAAAGAAGAAGTTGATATCATGTTTCTTTATGGAGAGATGGCCTGCAACATACACCTTGATGCCATAAAAAGGAGCATCTTGAAGTTGGACTAAGCTGTTTTCAAATATTTGTAAAAAATAAATGAAACATTATTTTTACATACTTTCTCCCCCAAGGTAAAGTAGACATTCCAACCTTTCATTTAGGTATAGCATTTTATCACACTTGAAGCAGAATTCATTCTGTGACCTTTGTTTACATAAAAGTGTGTTTATCTCGAAAAGTAAAAAAAAAACAGCAGAAAACCCTTGAAAGTGCTCTTCCTTCAGAGGCTGTCATTTCATAATGGAACTGTCTAGAAACAAAATTTCTTCTTTGAGAGAAGCAGGAGTGTCCAATGTTTCATTAGAGTCCAGCCCTGTCAATATAGCCCTAACAGAAAAAATTCTATAGCTGTTTTCAACTGAATGGAAGTGAACCTGGCACAGGCTCCAGACAATTTTACTGAAGCGCTGTGGCACTCAATGTGTTAAGGAGAGGGCTGTTGGATTTGTTGACACTGGCGATATGTCTGCAGACGGGATATCAAAGAAGATACTGGAAGTACTGGAACCGCTGGAGCTAGACCCATCTCGTTGCGTGGGATTTTGTTTTGATGGTGCGTCGGTGATGTCGGGAAACAGGAGGGGTGCACGTTTTCCTGAAGCAAACGTTCCCACAAGCTTTTTATACACACTGCAACTCCCATCGTTTGAACCTGGTGTTATGCACTGCTGCTAAAGTCTCTGGGAATATCAGTACCTTTTTTGACACTTTGAATCAATTGCATCACTTCATGTCTGGAGCCCGCAGACATGCACGCTTCATGGAGGTGCAGAAGGATTTGCGCCCCCATGGGCAGCTGATTGAGCTGGCAAGAGCTACTGATGTGAGATGGAGCTCCAAGTCAGAAAGTGTAAGTAAAACACTACAGTTGTTTGACGTGATACTGGAGTGTCTGGCTGAGTTTTCACAAGAAAGTGGACAGACAAAGTTAGAATCAGACTCCCTGTTACAGCAAATTCAGACAAAGAAGTTTATATTTTTGCTTGTGACATTTGGCAAACTATTTGACACCAGTGACTATGCAACAAATGGACTACAGGATCCTACCATATGTGTATCAGAATGCATTGATCTGATAGCAATTCTAAAAAACAGCTTTTCTAAATTCAGAGACAATACAGATGGTGATTTTGACAAAGTGCTTAAATTAACTGAAGAGTTGATGAGCAAGAATGATATCAGTGATTGGGATGTCACCTCCTCACGACAGAGAAAACTGCCAGCAAGACTGAGTGACCATGTGGTGACCACTTCTTTGGGGAAAGCCTCAAGTATAAGGAGCAACACAGATCTAAGGAGGATGTGGAATGATCTCCTGGATAGACAGATAACAGAGCTCAACTGCAGGTTTCAGGAAGACACATATGGAATCATGCAAGCAGCGGCCTCCTTACTGCCTGGATCTGTGACCTTTGGTGAACTTGAGCTGCTGAGGAGGCCATGCAAGCAGTTTGACATAAACATCCCAGAAGCGGAGCACTCAGTTTTCATAAAACAGATACAACGCCAAATGGATGGAGGAAAAAAGTGTCCATCTCTAATGGAAGTGCTTGACACCTGTCCATCAGGTATTTTTCCCAATGTCAACAAACTGCTAAACGTTATTATAACCCTGCCGATAACAACATCTACAGTGGAGAGACTGTTCTCAAGCACAAATCGGATAAAAAATAGACTGAGAACCTCAATGTCAACAGTGCGCCTGAACAACTTAACCCTTTTGTCTTTTGAACGAGAACTGTCAGAGTCATTGGACTATAATGACATCATCTCCATCTTCAACAGCAAGCCCCGACGTCTACGCCTCGTCCTGTAGGCCTGATTGTGGATTATTCTTCCTTTTCTTGGATTGTGGATTAAGATGACCCCAGGCCCAGAAACTTTCAGAAAAACATGATTGTGGATTATTATTCCTCTTCTTTTAGACTGTGGATTATTATGACCCCAGAAACTTTCATAAAGACATTAAAGGTAGGCTAATTTAAAAATATATATATTTTTTTCATTTTCTTGCATAGTCAATTCAGGCTATATTACTTGTTGTGTGTTGTGTGTGCAGAACATCATACCAAAATAGTGATGCAAACCTGCAATAGCCTACTTTGCAATGTTGGTTGTGAATCATTCACAACCAACATTGCAAAGTAGGCTATTGCATGTTTTCATCACTATTTTGGTATGATGTTCTGCACACACAGGCCAACAGGCCAACAGGCCACAACAGGCCACAGTACGTGAGGCTGCCTATACTGTGTGTCTGATGTGGTGCTGTGCAGCACAGGGGCACCCCAGGGGACAGTGTTTGCCCCTTTCCTTTTCACCCTGTACACAGCAGACTTCAGACACAACACGAACAGCTGCCACCTCCAGAAGTTCTCCGATGATACAGCCATCGTTGGGTGTGTATCAGGGGAGGATGAACAGGAATATAGGGGGGTCATCAAGGACTTTGTTGACTGGTGTGAGCATAACCATCTCCAGCTGAACGCCAGTAAGACAAAGGAGATGGTGATTGATTTCCGAAGGAAGAAGCCCCAAACCCCATCACCGGTGAACATCCAGGGAGTGGACATCGACGTGGTAGGAACCTATAAATACCTGGGTGTTCACCTCAACAACAAACAGGACTGGTCAAATAACACTGACATCCTCTACAAGAAGGGCCAAAGTCGTCTCCACCTTCTGAGGAGACTGAGGTCCTTTGGTGTATGCAGATCTCTATTAAGCACGTTTTATGACACTATTGTGGCTTCTGCAATCTTCTATGCAGTGGTCTGCTGGGGAGGAGGGATCACTGAGAGGGACAGGAAAAGGCTCAATAGACTGGTGAAAAAGGCTGGGCTCGGTCCTGGGCTGCCCTCTGGACCCCATTGAAGTGGTGAGTGAGAGGAGGATGCTTGCCAAGTTGACGACAATCAGGGGCAACTCCTCTCACCCCCTGCATGAGACTGTGGGTGCCTTAAGCAGCTCCTTCAGTGCCAGACTGATACACCCACGGTGTAAGAAGGAGCGCTACCGCACGTCCTTTGTCCCTACGGCTGTCAGACTTTTTAACATCCAATAATAGTTCAGCACAATATAGCATTGTTGTTGTTGTCGTTTTTATTGGTAACTATTGTTATTGTGTGCTGCTGGCCATAGTTTTGCACTTTATAGTGTTGCACTTTACACTCTAATGCCTTTGCTGCTGTTGCTATTGTTGGTTGTTGTTGGTAAGTAGTGTTGCTGTTCTTATCTTTTAGTGTGTGTATTGGATTTTACTGTATCTTGTGTTTATTTTTAGAGCTGTTTTTTATGTCTTCCCTGTGAGAGCTGCTGTAACGAGTAAATTTCCCCACTGTGGGATTAATAAAGGCAATCAATCAATCAATCAATCAATAAATGTTCTGTCTGTGGTAAAAGTTTTAGACAAAATGAAAACTTGAAGAAACACATGCTAGTCCACACAGGAGAGAAGCAATTCAAATTTTCAGTCAAGTTTTAATTGAAATGAAAACTTGAAGAGACACATGCTTGTCCACACAGGAAAGAAGCCATTTAACTGCTCAGTCTGTGGTCAAAGTTTTAGACTAAATGCAGTCCCAGTGTGAAGCTGTTCCATTGTCCCTAGCCTACTGTGTTAATTTTCAATGTATGTGCTGTTTGTTCAAAATCTGATAGAGGGTGTGAAGAGTGAAAAGGGAAGTGGCCGTGTGAAGTGCGTGCGTGTTTGACGCTTTTGTTCTCTCTGTGGATAAATAAACCAGAGGGCGTCTTGTTCAAACTTGAAGCAGCCTCAGTGTTGTTATTTTTTAAACTCACAGCAGTATATGGATCAGTGGTGTTGGGCCAGACATTTGGAGTGAACATTGATATGGTGTAAGGAACATGTATGTTGAATGTGTGGCAGGTTGAGCGCTGCTACACCTCCCCTCTTAATTGGCATCACCGTGTCTGTCAGTTGAGCGTGATTACACCTCCGCTCAACTGGCATAAGCTGTGCCTGATTGCGCAGTAGAGGCACCTGCGTTATTTAGTTCCCCTGACACAGGCGCGTTCACTACTACCTGGCGTTCTCCTGGTGAGGGCTGTGTGTGGCGTGCGCTGTGTGGCGTGCTCTGTGTCGGGAATCGGGACTTGGAAGGTAAGCAGGGGCATAGAGGCTGCACGGTTTGTATTTTATGGCGCATTATGTGACACCTGCCGTGACTTCGCTTACAGTGGCTGTGCTTGCTGTGTTGTGCCACGTCTGAAGGATAGGGAAACGGGGGCATCTGCTCGTTCTCAGTTGGAGACTGTGACGGTGTTGGAGCGGTGCGTTAGGCGTGCTTCGCTTGGGTAAGCTGGCTCTAGTTATTTATTTATAACTTCTGTGTTTAGTTATCTTTTCTGACGGTTGTCCTGCTCTGTCCTGTTGTAGTTGAGGCCACAGTTGGTGGTTTCTCTTCCTCCTCCTCGGCGCTCGGTGGGTGGCCGCGCTGTGTAACCTGGTGACGTGGGCTGCCAGCTGGGCAGCTCTACCTACGGCCTCCAGCCTCGGTGCGCCGCTTCGTCCCCACTGCCGTTTCCTGCCGGTTGTCCACAGGCTGATCTAAGTATCCCGTAATACGGCTGTGCCATTGGACGGCTTGGTGTGATCCCCCATCCCACCACAATTCTATTTTGAGTTGATTTATTTCTTTTGGGTTCTGACGTAATTCATTTATTTTCTAACTGATTTCTGGGGTTATTTGGGGTTATTTTATTTCATTTGTTATTTGGTTTATTTAGTTGGGTTATTTTCTTTGTTAATTATTTTTGTTTCAGACTCAGCTGTGGGACCACCTGTGGAACTAAACCTTTCATACTCTGGTCCCACCTACAGCTGAGTCTTGGTGTTTGTTTATTTCTGCATTAATATTCTGTTGTATTAGTTTCTATCATTTGTTATTAATCCAGTCCTTGGGTTAATCCTTTTGTATGTGTGTGTGTGTGTGTGTGAGTGGTTTTAGTAGTTTGTTTTAGATATATGTATTTGCCTGAGTCTGTCATTTGTGTAATTTTGATTTCTTTCTTCTCAGGGCAGGAGCGTTGGCCCTGAGCGGCAGACTCCCCCGGTGGTGGTGTTCCCCCTCACTCCCTTTGATTTGGTGTGACACGTGGTGGTTTGGTTTGCAGTGAGTTTCCTTTGTTTTGAGTTATTCTTCCCCTTATCTGAGTCTGTCTGCCCGAGCTAAGCGAGCCCTGTCCATCATTTGGCTTTCCCACAATTAACAGTGGCCTTTATTTAGACCCTCAGGCATTATTAAATTAGTACTGTATGTGGTTGTCTTTTTAACACATTGAATGCCAGCCATGTTTTCATTCCTGTAGGTAAGTTGTGCCAGGGGTGTTTTTGACGATTCTGGCTCATTTTAGAGACAGCCGAGGATTCTTTTCTGTTAAGAATTCATGAACACCAATCATCTAAAAATAACTAATAGAATGTGTGCTTTCTCTGTCTAAAAGAGTTAGTTTGCAGAGTTAGTAGTTATGTAGATATTAGCCGTTGAGTACAGCATGGTTTCAGCGTCTGGAAATTTATTCAGAGATAAATGGCTTTTTGTGAAACAGTCACTTTAACCATTCATTTTTGGCATCAGTAAGACCGTCAGACATTCTAAACAATAGTTTTGAACAGTAATTTCCTCCATAACAACAGGAAACACCCCTCTCATTCAAACTCCTCCCTCCGTGTGTCTTTTCCTCCTGGCTGTACAGCGGGCGTGTCAGAAGCGCTTTTGCTGCTGCCTGCCTGTGTGCCTGCCTGCCTGCTTGCCTGCGTGCAGACGCTCCTTGTGCGAGTCAAGATGGGCCGGGGAATGCGTGGGCGATGGGCAGATGTTGATTCTGGCCTTTCTGAGCTGTTTCAAAGTGTGTTTCACCTATGATCTATTTTGCAAATCGCTCTCCGCTCTCTGTGTGCTGCTGCCGGTGCGCGGCCGCTCTCAGGCAAGACAAGTCTTGAATGGATTTACTGTAAAATCGCCACGGCATTTCCTTGAACGGCTTGGTCCCGCGGCAGTTTTTTCTTTGATTTCGGTCGTCTGGGGGAGCACTGTCAACACTTAGTGGGTCGGTAAAATAGATTAGACACATGCTCTTGCTCCAAATAGTTATCTCGAAGATGTAAAAGCGGTTGATTGATGTCCCACTGTCAAAAAAAAAAAATCTTTATGTAAGACGAGTTAGTCCGTCCTTGGCACTTAAGCGCTGGATTATGTAAGACGAATTAGTCCGTCTCTGGCACTTAATGTGTTAACATGGTAAACTTTTAAGTAATAAACCTTTGTCATACTTGGAAGTCCGTCTCTTGTCCCCTCCTTATTGGTGTACGAATCTGTGTGACCTTCTGTGATTAAGTGTAGTCACAGGTCAGAGTATTTCCTGGGGGGCAGTTCCCCAGGTGGCGTTGTCGTTGCTCTTTACCATTTCGCCACAAATGCAAGACATTTGAGTGAAAACGAACTGTCTGTGTGGAGGCACAGTGAGAGACACAAACCCCCACATTCCAAGCACCCGGCCATTTGAGTTCACACACCTATGATAAAACGGCAGGGAAGCGAGCCATTCCTTTGTTATCGAAGATTGACAAAAGGACAGCCAACTCTCCTGTCTGTAAGCGAGATAAGGTGAGCCAATTGGAGTGCCGCACCAACAACACAGACACGCCCTGCACCCCACTATATGCAGGAGAAAGTCACCCAGACTTCAGTTCTAAGTAGCTGCACGCTGCAACAGGATCATCTGTACCACAGGGAGAGAGGGACAAGGCCCCACTCCTCTGGACCCAAGAATAGCATAGCCACCACCAGGCTAGTGCTACCTGCCCAGAGCTAAGCTAGCTCTGAGATCCTCTCCTCTCCTTCACCAAAGCCGGCATCGCCGCCCCCCAGCAGACCAAAGGCGCCTCAGCTTGGCCCGCAGAGACCGACCGTCTGTTCCTCCCTCACCTCTCCTCTTTGTCTGGACAGCGGACGCGCATCCAGACCACTGTCTCCTACCGCTTGGAAAGAGACCCCTGCAAACCGAACTCAAACTTGTGCACAGAGTAAGGGACTGGCTCTAATTTTTCCCTTTATTAGTTCGGGCAGAAGTTAGGATTGATTAGCATAAGAAGAACTTTTGTTAATATTGATTTAATATTGTGAATTGATTTAATACTGTGAACGGAATGGTATGACTTGGAGCTATTTGTGACTGTATAAATGTGCATGAAACTGTGAATCTCTGAATGCTAGTTAAGACCACCTCCGATCCTGCGTGAGCAGATCTAGGCATTAAGACTAACGGCACAATTTATCACTAGTTAAACGCCAGCGCACAGCTGTAGTGGTGAATTGTGTTGCGTCTGTTTCCCCTGCACTACTTTCTCATCCACGTGCACGCTCACATGCACGTGCTCACACACACACACACACACACACACACACACACACACACACACACACACACACACACACACACACTCACAGGGTCTTGGGTAGGCAGCCATGTTGTGATGCAACCAGTCTGCCCCCTCTAAGACCTGACCTGAGTCCCCACACACACACACACACACACACACACACGCACTTCCATACCTACAGGTCAATGATTTGGAATGTAACTTAGTTATAGAAGAAATTTGTTGATTGTAATGCCAATATTCCTCCTTTATTTTACATAGAATAAATAGTGTCAACTTTAATTGAATCCAACTGTTTCAGAGTGATTTTGTGGTATTGTGGTGAACCTCTGTTTAAGGATTTAGGACTTCACACTTCAGAGAGACTAACTGTGATTAAGGTTGGGTCCTGCGATCAAGCAGGTGGTGCCCCTAGGTTAATCCTTATCAAGGATTACATATTTGATATTTTAATAATTTTATGAAATATTAATAATTTTCGGATTATTAATATTTTATTTTACCCAACCAAATTTAATCCAAATAACGAGCACAACATTTGGAGCCCCGCCCGAGGCATCTTTCAAGCAGAATTTACCACAAATATCACAATTTTGACTGAAACACTGAATTTCCCAAATTGCATTGTGTAACCACTGAGCGCATGCCAAGCTCGCTGAATGCTAGTAACCTCCCAAAACAGCTTCCAGCCAGAACTAGCGAAGCCAGACAGAGCTACCACCGCTCAGACTGACACAGATTCAAACTGACACAGACGATCTAACACAGTTCAATCGTTTTGATTTAAGAACCCCTTATTTCAAGCTTGCATAGCTACTAACTCCTAACATTAGGCAACGACAGTTGAATTAAAACCTGCTTATATTTAAAATTCAACAATAGGACTTTCGCAAACACAGTTTGACTACAAGCCTATTTACGTTTGCCTCTCAAGTCAAGTTATTTGACATTCAAGCTACAGGTACGAGCTCCACCTAAAGCTTAAGAAAAGTGCACTGACCAGCAGGTAAGATGTCAGAGCACAACAGCCAGAGTGCTGCTGCAGAGCACTCGGCCCCATCCGACCAGCTGTTACATGAAGCGCTCATGTCAGCGGTTCCTCCGGAGAGAGGACAGATCGAATATCTGCGGAAGCTCACAGAAGAAGAATGTGAGAAAATGTTGGAAGGAAAAGCAGCCGCCATGAAAAGTGCAGGTACGGTAAACTGCACCATGCTGTCAGAGCTGCTTTATCTTGTTCTCCACAGAGAAACCTTTCACAGAAAAACCAACACACAGCTGCATAACCGAGCAACTGAGTTGGACAGGCAAAATGCGTGCCTGGAGGTCTCATACGAAGACCAAGTGAGGACAATCCAGGACTTGGAAAAGAAACTGCGAGCAGCCCAAGCAGATTCTGAGGAAGAGGGTGATGGAGAGGGAGGCAATGACGGTAAGCGTGAAACCGACAATCCTCCGTTCTCGTCCACCCCCCACCAGGTCCCAGGAGAAGAGAGGCAGGTAAGTCTGCCTCCACAAGCGTCCTCATCGCACGGCGTCCAGACGCCGGCTGCACTGCGTAACGGGTTCGGTAGTGGAGCCGAACCCTCGCCATACGACATCGACACGCCCGTCGTACTCGGGTCCCAGCCCAGTGAGGCCAGGGAACCCAACCCCCCGTACGAGTCCACGTCCTTAAGGCTATCGCATAGGGACGAACGAGGGGGCTCGCTAACCCGTGAGAGGGGCCACAAAAGGGCCACCTTTGAACAACCACGCTTCAAGTACAGTAGGACCGAAGTCTCCCCTCCACAAGAGGAGGGGGGGAATAGATACAGGAGCGACCACGCTCCCCCATGGCTGGGAGGCGAGGGCCGCCGCTATGAGGACCTCTACCCGCCGTCACGGCGGGGGGAGGAGCCTCGACGCGAAGGCCACCGCCGTGACCACGCTTCCCCACAACGCCACACGGAACGCCATCGCGACTATTCTCCGCCACAACGCCATGGCGGCCACCGTCGTGACGATTTTCCCCCGCCGTCAAGGCGCAGGGAGGAGCCTCACTATGGTGAACGCCATCGCGACTATTCTCCGCCACAACACCATGGCGGTCGCCGTCGTGACGACTTTTCCCCGCCGTCAAGGCGCAGGGAGGAGCCTCACTATGGTGAACGCCATCGTGACTATCCTCCGCCACAACGCTACGACGACCGCTATGACCCCCCACAACGCAAGAGCGAGGGGGGACATCGCTATGTTGACCGCCGTCGTGCCTACTCTCCGCCATGTCGCCAAGATGACCCCCCGCAACGCAAGAGCGAGGGGGGACATCGCTATGTTGACCGCCGTCGTGCCTACTCTCCGCCATGTCGCCAAGATGACCGTCGCCGCGACGACTGCCCCCCACCTTTGGGGTGGGGGGGAGACGACCGCTGGGACGATCACCAAGAGACTAGGAGAAGCGAGCGTCACTACCGCGACGACTCCCCACCACGCACGCGCGAGGGGGGGCGTCGCCACGATGATCACAATCGTGACAACACGCCGCCGCCACGCCATGATGACCGCCATCACCGCGACCCCTCATCGGCGCCCGAGCGCGATGGGGGGCAGCACCGCGATGATCGCTACATCGACTCCTCCCCTCCCCCGGGACGGGAGGAAGGACGTTGCCATGGTCGAGGCGACGCCCACCCCTTTCTGGATTGGGGGGGGGGCGCGGCCCGGAGCAGGACGACCTCAGTGACTCACCGTCATCCGACTCTGAGGATCTGCTCACCACGCGGGAAAGGGACGTCCGCGACCGACGGATCGAGTCCTTCGCCAAGGACATAGAACGCTTTGACCCGACTAACCGTGCCTCTAACATCGACCGTTACATACGGGAGGTCAATCGCTCTCTCACCAATCTGGAGCGACCCACTACACGCGAGAAGCTCTGGCTGGTCTGGAAGACAACCACGAGCACAGCCCGCGATTTCATAGACGTACTTCCCAGTCGGACTCAAAAGAGCTACCGACTCGTCTGCCAGGCCCTCCGACAGGAGTACCGTCAGTACTCCTGCCCGATGCTCGCGAGACGGGCCGCTGACGCTATCAAGCAGAGAGTAGACGAGGACCCCAGAGAGTACCACAGGCGCCTGTCAGCAGCCTACTTCAGGGTAGAGGCCCCCCCACCGGCGGTGGGGAGGGAGATGAGGAGTTCATCCGCACGTACATGTCTAACCTGCACGAGAGCATCAGATCCAATGTGGAGACACACTGTAGACACCACCAAGCCACACTGAGCTATACGCGACAGTATGCACAGCTGGCATGGGAAGCACGCCCCCGGGTAGCCAAGAAACACACAGAGGGCTCCCAAGTTTACAGGGTAGAGCCCGACTCGGATGAGGAGGAGGCCCAGGGGAGGGAAGTCTACCGAGTAGAGAACCCAGTAGCTGACAGTCTAGCCCTAGAGGGCGACAAAGTGCCCCAAGTCAGAGCACCAGCTGTTCCCCGGCCACCGTGGCCCCACGCACCCAGCCACCAGCCCGACAGGCAGGTAAGCTCCAGGGGCGGGGGCAAAGGGGGAGAAAACCCCCAGGGACGGCCCTGGCAGAACCAGGAGCCGGCCCAAAATCCTCATGGTAGCTTCTACCATCCAAGTCAGGGACGGTCCTGGCAGAGCCAAGACCAGGACCCACACCCGTCAGGTAACTTCCAAGGCCAAACCCAGGAAAAGCCATGGAAGAAACCACGTAAACCCAAGAAGAAGAAGAAGCCAGGGAGTGGCACAGACGGTAGGGACAGGCGAACAACCGCGGAAGACCAGTCGACCCGAGACGCGCTTAACGCTTTAGCTGACACAGTAAAAATGTTCTTTGATAAAGACAAACCAGCTGGCTCCCCGCCGGAGCCAGACAAAACCCCGGTCGCATGACTCGGGGGGGAACCTCCGCCACCTGCCAAAGTTCGCTTTGTCAACAGGCGGAGGGGACCCCGAAGAACCAGATCCCTTCCTAAGTCTCCTTCTCAGGCTTCACCAAACCGTCCTACTCTAACTTTCATGGGCAACCTTGTCCGCAAGGGCAAAGCCCATCACATCTACACCCCAGTTGTGGTAGGGGGGTGCACTCGCACCCTCGCCTTAGTGGACACAGGAGCCTCCATCAGCTTGATGAGTGCCAACACCTTCGAGAAGGTCTGCAGAGCCATGCACACCACCAATAGGCCACTTCGGATCGAGCCTTGTGATGTTAGCATCACCAGCTACACACAAGAGCGAACCCCCATTGCTGAGCGTGCTCTGCTTGACATCACCTTCCAGGGGATGACTATACGCCACCCCATCCACATCAGCCCTCTCGATACCGAACCGCTTCTCATTGGCCAGGATCTCCTAGACCGGCTAGTCCCAATCATCGACTGCTCCAGCAATCGCATTTGGGCTCAGGTTCAAACGCCAAAGCCATGGGCGTCACCTGGCCGCCAGCCTATCACAGACAGACAAGTCGCTGTCATCAAAGAAGCTGGAATGTCGCTGCCGGCACGCAACGTTTCCACCGCTAGCCCCGAGCTGTACCGCCGCCTGTGCAAACAGGAGCGGCTGCTCCCCGCATTTTCCGCAAACGAAACCCGCGCGTCAGTTCCCGCTCGAACCGCGAATGTTCCCATACGCCTGGCCATCAGCCCGGGACAGAAACTGCCTGGCAGGCAGGCATGCTCCCAGCCGTTGCCCCGGCACAGAGAACAAAACATGACGATGCGCGGCACTCCTTTCTTTAAGTTGGACAATCGTTCAACCAACACTCTGGTGCAGAACCCGACGCATGCACCTGACCCAGCGCTGATGCGGCAGCCACTGGGAGTGTCAGTTAACAGCTCGTACACACCTCCAAAGGAGGGGGGCAAGCCCCACCACCGAGGTAGTGAACGAGACTTAGTAGGGTAGCCAGGATAGGTGCATGTCCACTCACTCCGCCAGTATGCACTAACCACTAACCTAGGCTACATAGAGCCCTACTGCCAGTAACTCAGACTCAACCTCCATGCCTTACAGACTCTAACCAGCATAGTACGAGAGGACAAGACCTATGTGCATGCGACCAGAGACTTGACACAAGACCTTACAGGGAGATATCCTCCTCAGTCACCAGTCTGAGTGGGGGTAACATACCCCCCCTATACCTAGTCTCCCTATCTCTGGTTCAACAAATCTTAAAATCCGCCACGACCACCGTGGCCTAGCCCTCTCAGGTACACTTGGCATATAGTCTTGGCAGTGCAATCCAAATTTTCATAGATCCACAGCATCTAGAAATAGGATTCCTTGTCAACCTACCAATCATTGAACCGCAGAACATGTAGGCTAAAACACTGTCACACAACCGCTATGACACGGTCACTAAACTGAGCCTATGAATCAGACGGTGTTCTACACGGTCCCCCGAGGGACCAAACTAGTCTAGTTCAGCCCCAAGGCAACTGGACCCCCATTCACCAAACATGTAACCAGGTCATTACACTACCTCACACTCCTTCTCTCCCTTCCCCTTATGCAAATCGTGTAAAAACGAAGAGCTAAGTGACCAAGACAGAGAACCGGGCCCAGGCCCTGCCTAAGAAACTTGAAGGATGACAATCTGAATGTATTGCTTTGTGTGATGTAGACCAGTATGACAATCCGAATGTACCGTTTGTGTGATGTAGACTAGTATGACAATCGGAATGTATTGTTTGTGTGATATAGACTAATAGAATAGCTTGAGAAATGGTCCTGCCCGGACACAGGTGACCTGCCCGAACGTGAGCCCAGATAGGACCACATAACGTAGGACCTAACGAACTTGCTCCTTTCAGCCTTACGGACTAGGCAACCAATGGGTTGCCACCCTCAGGCCGCATGGCCCTGGAGATGCTTGAAAGACTGCGCCAGAACACGGTGCTGCGTCTATGTGCCGACAGGCCGCAGTGCCGACAGGTCGCAATGCCGATAGCCCACAAGCAGAACCAGCTGAGCGAGGCGGCGTGCAGCGTGTCGGTGGAGCTAACCTCTCCCAGCCCCCACGCCAATCCTAACCTCCCCCCATGCCTAAACCTAACCTCCCCCAGACCCTAACCCAAAACCTAACCTCTCCCAGCCCCCACGCCAAACCTAACCTCCCCCATGCCATGCCTAAACCTAACCTCCCCCAGACCCTAACCCAAAACCTAACCTCTCCCACCCCCACGCCTAAACCTAAGGTCGGCATTGCGGGTGGTCGGCATAGCGAGTGGTCGGCATAGCGGGTGGACCCCCCAGAACACACCCTTTCAACCATCGGGGGGATGTTGGGCCAGACATTTGGAGTGAACATTGATATGGTGTAAGGAACATGTATGTTGAATGCAAGACATTTGAGTGAAAACGAACTGTATGTGTGGAGGCACAGTGAGAGACACAAACCCCCACATTCCAAGCACCCGGCCATTTGAGTTCACACACCTATGATAAAACGGCAGGGAAGCGAGCCATTCCTTTGTTATCGAAGATTGACAAAAGGACAGCCAACTCTCCTGTCTGTAAGCGAGATAAGGTGAGCCAATTGGAGTGCCGCACCAACAACACAGACACGCCCTGCACCCCACTATATGCAGGAGAAAGTCACCCAGACTTCAGTTCTAAGTAGCTGCATGCTGCAACAGGATCATCTGTACCACAGGGAGAGAGGGACAAGGCCCCACTCCTCTGGACCCAAGAATAGCATAGCCACTACCAGGCTAGTGCTACCTGCCCAGAGCTAAGCTAGCTCTGAGATCCTCTCCTCTCCTTCACCAAAGCCGGCATCGCCGCCCCCCAGCAGACCAAAGGCGCCTCAGCTTGGCCCGCAGAGACCGACCGTCTGTTCCTCCCTCACCTCTCCTCTTTGTCTGGACAGCGGACGCGCATCCAGACCACTGTCTCCTACCGCTTGGAAAGAGACCCCTGCAAACCGAACTCAAACTTGTGCACAGAGTAAGGGACTGGCTCTAATTTTTCCCTTTATTAGTTCGGGCAGAAGTTAGGATTGATTAGCATAAGAAGAACTGTTGTTAATATTGATTTAATATTGTGAATTGATTTAATACTGTGAACGGAATGGTATGACTTGGAGCTATTTGTGACTGTATAAATGTGCATGAAACTGTGAATCTCTGAATGCTAGTTAACTCATTCACCGCCAGTTTAGGACTGCCAATATTTAGCACAGGCCAAAGATTTTCATAATTGTTGGTCATCTTTCAAGACCCACAGTAAATTATCTATTAGCACCAGAGTGATTTGCAATACCTCAAAATGAAGATGTACGTCTCTGGGTTCACCCGGAAAAAAAAAGTGAGCTTTTAGCATGTTCTGTACTCTACTTATAGCCATTTATATACACCCTGTTTTCCCCCAAAATGTCTCTCTGAGAAAAGAAATTGCAGAAAATGGCATTTATGTATTTATGCACACAATCTCATGCAGAACTCGCTCTCAATTCTTTTATTTTGAACTGTATTGACATCAGACATGTAAATATTATTCGTTAGGACACAAATGACAAAAAAAATATATATATATATATATATATATACACATGAAGTGCTTTTTTTTTACATTCAACAATACAGTTTACTCGGTGTGAGTGTGCAGACAGACAGACAGACAGACAGACAGACAGACACACCGACAGACAGACAGACAGACAGACAGACAGACAGACACACACACACACACACACACACACACACACACACACACACACACACACGATCCCCCTTTTAGATTTCTAACCCCACATATGATAAGCAATAACCACGCCCTGTGGCGCTGGGATTGGCCAGGAGCAACACTGGAGGGCACGCAGCCCAGCGATTACATGAACCAACTGAATAGCTCTTGAGAAAGGACAGCGGGCTGCTCTGACTCCCGCTTCTGCCTTGTGCCTTGCTGTTGTGTGTTTATTTTGCACCCGTCCTCGTCCCCCTGTCATATCCCCTGCTATCTGATCGTTCCCGTTTTCCCCTCGGCTATTCAACACGTCCTCACCGCCCTCGCAAACTGATCGATCATTTCCTCATTCCTCCGATGATCAAACACATCTCTTGATTACTTTCTCCCGGCTGGCACAGAGGAAGGCGACTCCAGCTCGTACAGCGCGCCGAGGCGCGTTTCAATGGCGTTTCTCCTGTCTGCACAAGGAAGCGTTACCAGTTTTCTGCTTTTCCTCCTGCTCAATTTCAAAACAACAGCTGCGGTATGTGTTTGTTCACGTGTTGTCTTAGATGATAGGGACCTGATACCATGTGACAGGCTGGGGAAGTGTTTAAACTACGCCCTGCAGTAATAAAAACAAAAACACGTCAAACACGTCATTGGCGGGGAGGGCTATTTCTGATAACACGTCAAAGACGTCATTGGCGGTGAATGAGTTAAGACCACCTCCGATCCTGCGTGAGCAGATCTAGGCATTAAGACTAACGGCACAATTTATCACTAGTTAAACGCCAGCGCACAGCTGTAGTGGTGAATTGTGTTGCGTCTGTTTCCCCTGCACTACTTTCTCATCCACGTGCACGCTCACATGCACGTGCTCACACACACACACACACACACACACACACACACACACACACACACACACACACACACACACACACACACACACACTCACAGGGTCTTGGGTAGGCAGCCATGTTGTGATGCAACCAGTCTGCCCCCTCTAAGACCTGACCTGAGTCCCCACACACACACACACACACACACACACGCACTTCCATACCTACAGGTCAATGATTTGGAATGTAACTTAGTTATAGAAGAAATTTGTTGATTGTAATGCCAATATTCCTCTTTTATTTTACATAGAATAAATAGTGTCAACTTTAATTGAATCCAACTGTTTCAGAGTGATTTTGTGGTATTGTGGTGAACCTCTGTTTAAGGATTTAGGACTTCACACTTCAGAGAGACTAACTGTGATTAAGGTTGGGTCCTGCGATCAAGCAGGTGGTGCCCCTAGGTTAATCCTTATCAAGGATTACATATTTGATATTTTAATAATTTTATGAAATATTAATAATTTTCGGATTATTAATATTTTATTTTACCCAACCAAATGTAATCCAAATAACGAGCACAACAGTGGTTCTAATTTCTGTATAAAGTAACAGTATACACACAAGTATAAGCATTCATGTATGCAACATTTGGCACCTATATGTAACCTTTTAAGGTTGAGATAATTGTATTATCATTATATGGTCCAAATATTTCAGTAAAGCACTTGAAACACTTGAAATATTCTTGCTTGGGTGGTATCATTCTACTTGAAATGATGGTCAAATGCATTATTTTTAGTAAAATAACATGTCAAATTTGATCCAGGCCCACCTATAATTGAATTTCTGCATACGCCCCTGTAACAAGCTAACGCTAATGTGCTGGTGGTGTGGCTGTGTGACGTTGCCTCAGAAGTGAATTCCTCATTCATTTTCTCCATAGACATATTTTTTTCTTCCATTTCTTTTTGTAGTAGTCTTATTCAATGGTAGACATGCAATGATAAAATAAATGACAGATTGTTTATTTTTATAGTCGACAGAAATTGCAAGAATAATCAGTATCAATTCTAAAGTAAAAGTATTTTTGCTGGGTATATTATTATCATTATTATATTATTATTGATTCTATTGTTCCAAGTACAATGACACTAAAGTTTTGCATTTATTTATCCCAATATCCCCACACGCACACACCCACACAACCCTATCCTCCCCTCCCCATGCCGTCCGGTTCTGCCTATCAGCCCTTGCAAATTCTCCCTAGACGCTCCCCCCCCCCCCCCCCCTCCCTTCTCTCGACCACAGCGTATTGGAGCCATGCCACATGGATGCTGCTATGAGCCGATAACATAGCCTCCAGTCCAATGAGGACGAGCTTCCCCCCCCCCTCCCCAGCAAACCCACTCCCTCCCCATCCTAATTTTTGTTTTGTTTTCAACGGATGTTAATTCCTTACATGTAACAACAAATGTTTATGTATTGTATAATATTCAAGCGTGCCATTATTCCTATTCAATCTAGTAATAATGTAATAGTCTTAATTTGAGTATAGAAGGTGATTCCCATTCGTGTGTGTTTTTGTCTCTATGTTGTTTGTTGAGGACCGCAATGGAAACAAGCCAGTGCTTGAAATAGCCAGGCTTTATTGTGTTTTTATCCTCGGTGATTGTCTGTACCCTGTATCCTTGTTGACATTTCACCAAATAAATAAATCAATCAATATGCCTGCAATCTGCTTACTTGCAACTTTAAAGAAAAGGTCAAGGTCACTAAAGACAGTGGTTCTCAAACTTTTTCACATCAAGGACCCCTAAACTGACAAAAATTAGACCATTAGACCATATATATATATATATATCAGTGGCGAACCGTGCCTATCAGAACCGGGCCTTCTATGCGGTAACCACCGCATAGAATGTACATGTACATGTGGTATTTATGTAAATATGGAGTGACAGCTTGGAATAGATATAAAATTGAAGTTTCTACACTTCACTGTGGGTTTGTGATGCACCTGTGTTGAACCAATGGGCGCTCAGCTTGATGCGTTTCTCGTCATCCTCTGTCATCCGCAGTCGGGCGCAGTTGGTGGGGAGCAACATGTGTGCCATGACGTATTCCATGACGTCTCCCACCCCTCCCACCCATGGATGTGGATGTAGATGAAGAAAATACACCCGTATACGGCTCTTAGTGGCTTCTGAAGAAAAAATGCTCCAGATTTTTTTTTGGATAATTAAAAGAGTCGTGTTATACTTTGAGTGACACCCGGAAAAAATTCCCCTCGGTTTAACAGCTGTCGGCGTCCCCATGCAAATGGATGGGAATTTTCCTTTCTGGGCTGCATGGCGTCACGTGACTTGCAATACAGAGCTTCGCCACCATGTTCAAATGGCTTCACAGCCCAGCGCTATTCCTGGGGGCTTGCAGATACCTCACACCCTTTACAGGCTAAACAGATTAGATCCTCACATATATATATATATATATATATATATATATATATATATATATATATATATATATATATATATATATATATATATATATATATAGGCCGGGGGGGCGGGTGTAAGTTACAGTCTGCCCACTTCTTCAGGGACCACTACACCACTGGGATGGGCCCGATCCAATATCGGTATCGGGTGCCGATACTGACGTAATTCACGGATCGGATTTTGCCACGTGCCATGTGCTAGCCGTGCCATGTGCTAGCCGTGCCATGTGCTAGCCGTTCCATGACTTGCAGTGAACAGTTAATGAGACACGCCTCCATTTCAGAAATTCCATTCCACAGTTTGCAGCATAGAGACAGTCCGCATGTCTGGGAACGCCCATACAGGCTCTAGGAACTCCCACAATAGATGCTGCATTAGCCTGGGGGCGGGGACAGGGTGGGGTAAATTCCCCCATTCTATCCATTCAGCAAAGTTAGAATTTAGCTGATAGCCCAGCCCAGGCAGACATGATCGGGGATTTAACCACCGCAGTAAACGCACATCTGAGCACATCTGAGCAGAACACAGAGTGTTCTGCTCTAGAACCCCCAAACCTGTAGTTTAGAGCCGCAGCACCGTCTTTTGGTGAGTCAGCCCATGAGATATATCGGCGGTTTTACCCCACTCGCGCGCCAGCCATTTAACATTTTGTGGCCGTTCCCAGACATGCGGACTGTCTATGATGAGACGTGGCCTCAACCTATGCTAGCCTGTAACAGCAGCATGTCACTGAGGCGGAGGGACTGGGCACAGTGGGCAGAATGGAGGTGGAGGAGCAGTATAGACTCACTCTCCACAGAGCAGACAGACAGAGAGAGACTAGAAGCCGCAGTGAACCAGGACATTGAGAAGTTATAACGTTACTTACGCTACATAAGCAGAATGGATGCTCGTTGCCACGTTCACTTGAAACAATCTGTCTAGACTCTAAACACTGGTAGAAAAGTGCCTCAAATACAAACAGGCGGAGGAACGGAGTTTTCCACTGCCTGCCTCAACACCAGGTAACGTTACAGCCATAAGAATGGATGTAACGTTACCTGGCTCAACACCAGGTAACGTTACAGCCATAAGAATAGATGCTCGTTGCAACGTTCGCTTGAAACAATCTGTAATGAAAGTGCTTCAAATATAATACAGGCGGAGAAACACAGTTTTCGACTGACTGGCTCACCATAACGTTACAGCCACGGAGTTAATGCAGTTAAACTAACGATAATTCATCTGATTGTTTTACTGTTGATGCCTTCAGAAGTTGTGCAGGCTGCAGGTCTTGCCTTTTTCTCTACTCTTTCTTTACGTCACGTGAACTGAATAGAAGGAGCTTTTACAATTCTTTGTATAGGCTACAATAGCCTACTACTGTAAGACAGGCTATAGGAAATATGAGATGTGTGGTAGTAGACCTACAGTATGTTACTGTAAGACAGGCTATATATATGAGATGTGTGGTAGTAGACCTACAGTATGTTACTGTAAGACAGGCTATATGAAATAGAGATGTGTGGTAGTAGACCTACAGTATGTTACTGTAAGACAGGCTATAGTAAATATATGAGATTTGTGGTAGACCTACAGTATGTTACTGTAAGACAGGCTATATGAAATATATGAGATGTGTAGTAGTAGGCCTACAGTATGTTACTGTAAGACAGGCTATAGTAAATATATGAGATGTGTAGTAGTAGACCTACACTATGTTACTGTAAGACAGGCTATAGGAAATATATGAGATGTGTGGTAGTAGACCTACAGTATGTTACTGTAAGAAGGCTATAGTATATGAGATGTGTAGTAGTATACCTACAGTATGTTACTGTAAGACAGGCTATAGGAAATATATGAGATGTGTGGTAGTAGACCTACAGTATGTTACTGTAAAACAGGCTATATGAAATATATGAGATGTGTGGTAGTAGGCCTACAGTATGTTACTGTAAGACAGGCTATATGAAATATATATGAGATGTGTGGTAGTAGACCTACAGTATGTTACTGTAAGACAGGCTATAAATATATGAGATGTGTAGTAGTAGACCTACAGTATGTTACTGTAAGACAGGCTATAGGAAATATATATGAGATGTGTGGTAGGCCTACAGTATGTAAACGCACATTCCAATAATTCCATTCAGTAAATTCAGATGAACAATCCTGTATAATGTTTAGTTTGTTGTTTTTAGGCTATATTGATCATTTACTTAGTAGGTCCCCTTTCCCTCTTTGCTACTCTAGTGCTTTTGGCATTGTGCCTGTAATATTTTACATAATAAAGTAGCCTACAAAAAGATGTGGTGATGTGTTATCATCACAGCCCTAGTTATAAGATAGATAGGAGCCAGCTACAGAGCGCCCTTACCTAAAGCAGCAATGTCTAAATAGTGCAGAATCACTATAGGCTATCCTTATTTGCCTTGTATATTTACTTAATTTTGTCTGATTTCTGTAAGTTGTATTTTTCTTTCCTTTTTATTCAATTGGCCAAATGCATGTTTTACTGTATATTAAAAAAATAGCTCTGGTATCGGAATAATATTGGTATTGGTAGATATCCAAATTCAGGTATCAGAATCGAAATGTGGATCGGTGCAGCCTTCCCGCGGGCGCCTGTGTGCTCGCAGTGAGCCAATGAGGCCCCGCAGACTATCTAAAAAATATGCTCCCCCCCCAACTGTCATATTGTTTCACTTTCAAATGTTGAAACGGATTAATTGTTCAGATTAACAGAGAAATCATTAACTTCACTTTGTAATGTACATCTGTGTTTTCACTTGGTAAAGCATTATTATGAGGATTGTGAGGAATCATGAACAGTAATGAGTGAATAATATAGCTGAGTCTCCTCTAACCAATTAACTCATTGAGTGCCAGCCACTTTTGGAGAACGAACGCTCCCAGTGCCAGAGTTTCAGAGCTTTTTTCAGTGATTTCTCGAGGCCCACAGAATATTGTGTGATATTACTATGTAAACACTGAACACGCAAAAATAACGATGAGACTCTCTTCTATCATCAGCAAAAACAGGTTTATTGATATAATTTTCCGTTCTTTAGTTATCAGCCGGAGAAGATAGCTTGATTTAACCAAAAACAGCCGTTTTTTTCTAGAAGCTGAGATAATGACCCTTTTGTGAAATTAAACATTTCAAACACATCACTGACTCTGAAGCTAATTTTCTGATGTAGATCACACCTCAAAAATAATTTCCTTCAATAAAACAGTGAAGGCCAGGGAATTTTGTTTGGCAGAATAATATTTTTTAGCTGCAACCAGCAGCGCTGGCCCCTGCGTGCGCTGCTGGTTGCAGCTTCTTGCTGGTTGCAGCTTCTTGCTGGTCTTGATTTGCTGCTGGTGGGCATCGGATATTCTGGCTTGCGTTTGCCAATCCTGTCCTGCTGTCTGGGTCTGTCTGGGTGTTGTGTGCTACTCTGCGTGCCCCCCCCCCCCCCCTCCCACCCCTCAACTGCACACTCCTCCTCCGTATGGGAGTGTCTCTGGTGGCTCTCTGCTGAGTTTGCTGTGCACAGTGAAGGGTGCGCGACATCCAGCTTTTTTACAGCGTTCCGCGTGTGTTTGTCACCGGCTCCCATGCTTCCAGTTGAGAATAATAACAACTCCACGGCTGATCATGCGGATGGGCTGTCGCAGCGGACACGGAGGAGCTCAATTGTGGGAGCAGATTGGCTGCTGCAGGCACAGCTAACGAGCTTCATGCATATCGATGCATACGGATGCGATGCGATTTCCGTTTCCCCAACGACTTGTTCTCTGTTTTTCTCTGCCTTTCTGTAATCTGGAGAGCACTGTCGCCACCTAAGGGTTCTGTAAAATAGGTTATAGACCTCCAATAGCTACAATATTTGTACAGGAGATGCAGAAGGCTTTGATCGACGTCCCACCGTCAAAAAACGCATTGGACGTCGAAAGACGTCCTTGGCACTCTACGTCACTATTTAATTGGACGTCGAAAGACGTCCTTGGCACTCAATGAGTTAAATGCAAAATATCCATTATTTAAAGGTAAACCGAGCAATGTTCATATTGTTTGGTAAGATTATATCAAACATGTAGCCCTACCCTTCAGTAGCTGTCTCAAAAAGGTTCTTGGCCCCTGTTCTAAATAGGCGCATTTCACAGCAGCCATTTTGACGTGTCAAAGCAGGGTAAACGGCAGGCACCAATAACATTAATGATTATTTTTTTTTATTTTTTTTTTACCTTTATTTAACCAGATGAGACATTTGAGATACAAGATCTCTTTTGTGAATGTGATCTGGCCAAGAAGGCAACAATTACAAGCCAGGTTACAATCAACATAAATTACAGTATACATATAAAGGAAACATAAAAACAGGGTTATAGAGCTGAAACATTTCAAAAAGCAAGGACAACCAAATACATCATAAAATACCACATCCAAGGGTAATAAATAACACAGGATCAAGAACGTAAAAACATATGGCCTAAAAACAAAATTAACAGGTCAAAAAGGGCAAAGTAAAACTAGACATTACTGCAGGAGCAGCTTGCAGTAAGAACTTCAGATAGAGCATGTTTAAAACTGGACAGAGGAATGGAAGAGACCAGTTTTAAACGGGACTGCAGGTCATTCCACGACCAGGGACCAAAGTAAGAGAGACTCTTTTTTCCAGATTCTGTTCGCATAATTGGAACTTTGAATTTCAACCAGCTATTTGATCTTAAGTAATGGGAGGTGTTTATCGCTACAAATGTAGAGCAGATGAGGGTAGTCTGCCCAGGATGGCCTTGTATATGAACATGTACCAATGTCGCATTCTGCGCAGGGCAAGGGAGGACCATCCAACCAGGTCGTACAAGGTGCAATGATGAGTCCTGTAACCTGAGTTTGTGATATATCTCAGAGCGGCATGGTAGAGGGGGTCCAGTTTAGACAAGGAAGTAGGGCTAGAAAGACTGTAAACAACATCACCATAGTCTAGCTGAGACATAAAAAGGCTTTCCACCAGGCGTTTACGGGCAGACAAGGAGAAACAGGCTTTAAGCTTATACAAGAAACTGAGCGTAAATTTAAGCTTCTTAGACAAAGTGGAAATATGCAATTTAATGTTATGATAGTTTCATTCCAGTGCCAGGCCCCTCATTAATATTGTTGGTTACACCTGCATTTACCCTGCTTTGACAGCTCAAAATGGCTGCTCTGAAAAGGTTTATATAAAGCCAGACGGTGTTTGCTGGCAGTGGATGTCAGTGGTGTGCTGATGGTCAAAGTGAGTCCAAGACAACATGGAACAAGACAAGGCCAGTTTATTTCTCCAGCACAGTTCAGACACAGAGAGGCAACTGCTTTACATGAATAACAGAATAAAAAGACATCCGCAAATCTGTATGCATCCAATATCAACACTCAAAAGTATATAACACTGGCTCACGTTAGGCACATGCTTTTGGCAATTTCAAAAGTCAAAATGTCATAAAAATCTGATGTTCATTGTAATCTAATATTTTCAATCAAATGTTTAATTAACAATTACAAGTTAAAATATCACACACAGTTGGAGCTCATCTCATGATGTAGCCTGTTGAGCTCTGAATAACTGATCAATAATCATCAATAACTAACTGGCGTATGAAAAACAACAGTTCAGTTACTTTTGATTGATTGATTTAATTTATTTCGAACAATGTTAAAAGGATAAAAATACATAAAATAAACTAAGAAAAAATAAGAATAAAAAATAAGAAAAAAATAAATTTGAAACAGCAATGGACAATCCACCAAAGTTTCTGTTTCAATACAAATGTGGTAGAAAAGGACGTAGGATGAAGTCTAAAACTTTTCTAGTACTACCCCTTCTTACTACTTTATCAATCAAATCACAATTAGCACAATTAACATCAAAGAATTTAAAAAACCAACAAAGGAAAAAGAAAGACTAAATGCATGGAAACAAATACAACCAACGAAACAGCACGACTTCTTACAAGTCCTCATCTTTGTACCTTTGTATCCTTTTAATATGTTATCTTTAAAGATTTGTTTAGTTCAGGTAAAAAATCTGATGTTTATTGTAATCTAATATTTTCAATCAAATGTTTAATTAACAATTACAAGTTAAAATATCACACACACAGTTGGGACTCATCTCATGTAACCTGTTGAGCTCTGAATAACTGATGAGTCATCAATAAGCTATCAATAATCATCAATAACTAACTGGCATATGAAAAACAATAGTTATGTTAGTTCAGTTAATGTATGTTTATAGCCCCTTATCACAATGTCTCAAAGGGTGTTACATAGCATCATCACAGTATAATATATCATAGTAGATGCATGCTTTTCACTTGACAACATTAACATACATGATATACATACTACACATTTTAGATTATTTACACAATCTGATTCTGTCTCGTCAAATCTGATACATTTAATGTTCTAAGTCACATGTCTGTTGTTGGGATGGAGCCCAATCTAAATTAATTATGAGGAGAAGCACAGATCATGTGATGCAAACACATATTTACCAAGTTGCTTATTAGTATTCACATAAAAAAGACGATGGACAGCACACAGAGAGAGAGAGAGAGAGACTCCTGACACACGTTGCTGATACAGCATATATGACAACAGACCATGTGACCTGTCCCATAGTTTCTTTCTGCTATATCTGACAACAGATCATTTATTGCTTTAATTAATTAATTAATGTTCAATTCAATTAATGTTTAAGTTTTCAATGTCTAAACGTTTGCTTTGGCAATAAGTACAGTGTTACGTCATGCCAATAAAGCTATTTGAATTGATTTGACAGAGACGGACAGAGAGAGAGAGAGAGAGAGAGAGAGAGACAGAGAGACAGAGAAACGGAGAGAGACACACAGAGAGAAACTGAGAGAAACAGAGAGAGAAAGAGACACATCCAGAGAGAGAAACGGAGAGAAAGAGATTCAGATTAATTTATTAAGGACTGCACAACAAAGTCGGCAGAATTTGCTTTCGGTACAGCATATTATATTATAGCACATTAGCTACTGTCAGCAGAAAAAACATGGACAGTACAGATATGAAAACAATACACAGACAGTACAGGTAGCATATAAAGACAAATACAGGACATTCAACATGAACAGAAATTATGGATGGGGTATTGCTTCAGGAGTGAATGGAGTTCAGTGACCTGATGGGAGTGGGGAAAAAGCTGTTTTTGAACCGAGTTGTTTTGGTGGAAATAGGATCTATAGCGCCGGCCAGAGGGCAACAGTTGGAACAGCTGGGTGAGATGAGTCAGAAATGATCTTTTGTGCTCTTGTGATTGTGCGTTTATGGTAGAGTGAGTCTAGTGATGGGAGTGGGGTGCCTATGATTTTTGAAGCTTTTTTGATTATGCGTTGTAGTTTGTTTCGTGAATGGCTGTCCAGACTGCCGTAAGAGAGAGACAGAGAGAAACAGAGAAAGGGAGAGAGAGAGAGACGGAGAGAAAGGGACAGAGAGACAGAAAGAAACAGAGAAAGGGAGAGAGAGACAGAGAAAGGGAGAGAGAGACAGAGAGAAAGGGAGAGAGAGACAGAGAAAGGGAGATTGAGACAGAGAGAAAGGGAGAGAGAGACAGAGAGAAACAGAGAAAGGGAGAGAGAGACGGAGAGAAAGGGAGACAGAGACAGAGAGAAACAGAGAAAGGGAGAGAGAGACAGAGAGAAACAGAGAAAGGGAGAGAGGAGAGAGAAACGTCCTTCCCTCCATTTCAAACACAATCAAGGTATATTTCATTGTTGACATGGTTGTTGTTGTTTGAACTATATAATGTTACAGTAACATCATGTTTTGTGTTTTGTTTCTTACAAACTGTATTTTCCCCTCCGTCTGTATTACCATGTACTAAGTGCTTTGGCAACACTAATTCACTATGGTCATGAGAGAGAGAGAGAGAGAGAGAGACACACAGAGAGAAGCAGAGAGAGAAAGGGAGAGAGAGACAGAGAGAGTGAGAGAGAGAAAGGGAGAGAGAGAGAGAGAGACTACAACAGGAGGATTTGGCAATATATTTAATAATTATCTACCGATATTAAAGCAATGTGTTATTTGAAGGCACAAACATTGTATTGACAATGAATGTTAAGTTAGAAAAGACATTTGCCCGATTTATGTGACTTCTGGTATAAACCACGCCCACTTCCTGTCTTCTATCTGGATACAGAGACAGATCATTTTGTTGGTTCAACAGAGACAGACACAGATAATGACGTCTCTGTAACCTCTAGTCTGTTGTTGTCCATGTGAAGTTACAACTGTTCAGTTACCACATTCACTCCTCTACAATCAGCCATGACCTGAACTGTCTGTGTGTGTGTGTGTGTGTGTGTGTGTGTGTGTGTGTGTGTGTGTGTGTGTGTGTGTGTGTGTGTGTGTGTGTGTGTGTGTGTGTGTGTGTGATCCTGTACAGAGTGAAGCATCATCTCAGCAGCTGTTTGGTCACAGTGTGAGCGTTTCTCTCTCACTCCTCTATCTGACACAGAGACACTGAGGCACCTTTGCTAAACACAAACACAGGGTAAAGTGGTTCAGTGAAGGTGGAGGTGAAGGTGTGGAGGTGAATCCGTATGTCAGAGGAAACTATGTAGAAGGACAGAGAGCCAGCAGGCCAGTCCAGATACACTCCTACTCTGTTAGAGAGGAAGGGGGAAGATATGGGTGTTGATTTCTTATTGTGCCAGGCAGAGTAACGATCATCAGAGCAGAACAGACACCAGGACTTTTCATTCTTTCCAATCTCACAGTCATCACCCTCTCCTCTCCTTCTGATTCCTCTGTAAGTCACTCCTATATCAACCTTTCCTTTCCTCTCCACCTCCCAGTAACAGCGACCAGTCAGACCATCTCTACACAGCAGCTGAGCCAGGCCCTCAAATCTCTCTGGGTGATCAGGATATGACTGCTGCTCTTCCACCCTCGTCACCTTTCTGTTGTCTTCAGACAGGAGGAGGCGTCTGCTTGCTGTGTTTGGGTCCAGTGTGAGTTCACAGGCATCTGATGAGACAACAAGACACAACACAGCAGCTTAGAATAGAATAGAACAGGATGTCTTTATTGTCCACACATGGACATTTGACAGCACTGTGTGTGTGTGTGTGTGTGTTGCAGTGTCTTAGTATGTGTGTGTGTGTGTGTGTTGCAGTGTCTTAGTATGTGTGTTGCAGTGTCTTAGTGTGTGTGTGTGTGTGTGTGTGTGTGTGTGTGTGTGTTGCAGTGTCTTAGTATGTGTGTGTGTGTGTGTGTGTGTGTGTGTGTGTGTGTGTGTGTGTGTGTGTGTGTGTGTGGCAGTGTCTTAGTATGTGTGTGTGTGTGTGTGTGTGTGTGTGTGGGGCATGAGGTGGCATAAGCCATGACCGGCTCATCCTTGCACATGCCCGGACATGCCTGGACATGCTTGCACATGCCTGGACATGCCTGCACATGCCTGGACATACCTGGACATGCCTGGACATGCCTGCACATGCCTGCACATGCTCTGACATGCCTGGACATACCTGCACATGCCTGGACATGTCTGCACATGCTTGGACATGCCTGCACATGCCTGGACATGCCTGCACATGCCTGGACATGTCTGCACATGCTCTGACATGCCTGGACATGCCTGCACATGCTCTGACATGCCTGCACATGCTCTGACATGCCTGCACATGCCTGAACATGCCTGCACATGCCTGGACATGCCTGCACATGCTCTGACATGCCTGGACATACATGCCCAGAGACTGTGTGTGTGTGTGTGTGTGTGTGTGTGTGTGTGTGTGTGTGTGTGTGTGTGTGTGTGTGTGTGTGTGTGTGTGTGTGTGTGTGTGTGTGTGTGTGTGTGTGTGTGTGTGTGCGTGTGCGTGCGTGTGTGTGTGACTGAGAGTGTGAGGGGGGGGGGGGGGGTATCAACATACATGGGAAGTAAAGTATTTCTACTTAATACTCAGGTATTTACTGAGTATTTATTCTTCTGACTTTGTAAGAGGATATAACAAACCTGTGTGAACTGTGTCTCACTATACTTGACATTGATTGGTTTGTAGATCGTGACGTCTGATGTTGGCTTGTTGTGAATGTGATGTTTTGATGGGTTTGTTGGTATCGGGGGGGGGGGGGGGGTATTTCCTTTGTCATTTGAAACAGTGTTTTGGAGGTTGACTCACACCACTCATTTCAAGTAATTTCATGACCAGGCTATTAGCCTCTATAGGCTACTACTGCCATCCAAAGCTCAACAAAGAATGCCAGCCGCACGGGGAGCATTGTCCCTTGCATGGAGTGCATGTTACACCAAACTTCATTCATAAATCTGTCAGTTTAATAATGTTGCCTTCATTGTCGGCAACGATAGGCCTACAGCCAATAAGGGGCTAATTAGGAATCATTAGGAGAGACAATAACAATAAGCTGCAGCTTATATCTCCATAAAAGATCCATCTTTAGCCTGCTGGAACACCTGTCAATCATTCCCTGCCTGTTGAGCGAGGTGGTGGTGTGTCTGTCTGCCTGCGCTGTGTCTGATATTAATTAAGGGACTAGTTTGTGTGTTTGCTTCTTACAGTGATGCAATATGATAAAAAAGGCAAGTAATTTCTTTATCTTCAGCTCTTCCCTCCTCTCATAGCCTACAGTAGGATGTCCTCTCACTCTCATCCTCTCTGAAAATAGCCTACCTAACGTTTAAGTGTTGGAATGTTTCCCCTTTTGACTTTTTACAACATCGTCAGATATTTCAATTAAAAACGTGCTCTCCTCCTCCCACCATGTGCTACAGTGGCTCATTTTTCATTGTTTCTCTGAAAATAGCCTCGTTAAACTAAACTTTCCTGTATTTGGTCCGAAAGTCCAAACTATCCCAAAAATGCTTTCACACTGCAAGCGAACCACACGATGGTGCAGTTTGAACCAGACCGAGACCACCTCTTTTCATCGGACCAAGGACCGGGCGTTTGGTCCGCACTGTGGTCCGTGGGAGGTTTCACACCTGTCATTTTGGTTCGGATCAAACTGGAAAGTCCGAAAGTCCGGACCAAACGAGGTAGGTGTGAAAGTGCCCTAAGAAGAACACAATTGCTCGAGCGACATCATTGATGACATCACAACTGCCTGATGTAGTCACCTGTAAGTCAGCAGTTGACCTGGGCGAATCCATCTTGTGTGTTTTTTGTTGTTTTTGGTTTACAATTTTAGTTACAGTACATGAAGATGCCCACAGCCCTATGTTCCCACCAGTGTTGGGCAGTAAGGCGTTACTTAGTAACTGTAATCAGATTACAGTAACGTGTTACTTAGTTACTCTAATCAGATTACAGTTACACATTACACTTTTGCAAATCCATGAGTGTACAGTGAGCATCATTCACACCTGCAGGAGTTAACTGTGCTCTTATTCTTCTATACCTCGATAACCATTGTGTTGCATGCATGTTGTAATTAAGCGGTTTTGCTGTCATTTCGCTGTGCTGCTTCTCTCTCTGCTTGTCAAATTCATATTAGGTTGTGGGCCGGATTTGTTCAAATAAGACCTCATGGGGGCCAGATTATGTTTAGGCTATTTGACTCGTCAAAATGTGGATATTTATTATTTGAAATAGCTGAGTGCCATAAGTGGCACAGAAAGCATGTTTCCTATTCATACATATATTAACAAAACTTAGGCTACATATTGTGGTTGATGATGAGAGAATGATAAATTGCATGTTGGCACATGAAAACCCCACAAAATTACAAAGTAGAGAAGTAGAAAAGTAGTGTAAGGGAGAAGTTTAGCCGATTGTAACAAATAGGCTACTAGACTCTCATATGTGCTACCAACCCGATCTCCAAAAAAATTGTAAAATAGCAATGTTTGTGGACAAACGTTGGTATTTTACAATGTCGGCTAAGAAATTGTAAAATGGGAACGTATGCGTCTACAGCGGTGGGTGGGGTTTGGGCGTGTTTTACGGAGATTTTCTGTTTCTAACCCCTCCCCCTACTCTAATCCTAACCCTAACCTCTCAGAACGTTACTATTTTACAATTTTCGAGCCGAAATTGTAAAATAGCAACGTTGGTCCATATCGTTGGTATTATACAATTTTCTGTGAGACTGTGTTGGTGCTACAGAAGGCATTTCCTACAACTATTCCCAATAATAATTACATACGTATTGTTAATTAATTAATTATCTGTCCGGAATAGCTGGTTCAGATACCGTGGTTAGCTGTCCTGTGATCAGTAGGTTTAAGGCAGTTTTAATGTTGTGGGGAGGTGTCGACAGGTGTCTCACGAAAAGTGTTGTGTGGAGACTGAGGCTCAAAGGACATATCGGGAGAGATCGAGACATCTGCACAAGCTGTCACAAACACACACACACACACACACACACACACACACACTTGAGCTATGGTAGCTAATTTGACATAGTAAATTAACTACGGCTGTCAAATGATTAATTGTATTAATCGCGATTAATCGTGCGATTAACTATAGTTAATCGTGATTAATCGCATCTTTGTATCGCATGTTTAAAATGTAATTATTTTGCATTTCAAAGCATTTTTAATTAGATATTAATCATTCTTACCAGTGTGTCGTGATTGGGAATCAAATGAATGCAAATAAATGTACTTTGTGATGTTGAATTTTAGATTTGGAATGTAGACAGGAGGTAACAATGTCTACAAAATATATCTAGAACCGATACTTCCGGCGGCGGCGCTGTGGAGCAGTCGAAACCCAAAATGACACAGCCGAAGAAGGCTGTGTCTGAGCTAAAAACGTTGGCACTTCCATGTGAATAATGGCTCGGTATTGGAAACTGTGTATTGATAACATGTATATCGCGTGAAGCCATTGGAGCCGACCTCCCAGTGGTTAGAGGACCCGCGCATCTGAGACTCTGAAGGAAGAATGAGTGATGAGTCTCGCGCTAGCTAGCTGGCTGCTAGCTGGCCGCTAGCTACTTTTAGGTGATCGCTCGCCTCAAACTCGATGTACTTCGGTGATATTTTAATTCCGTTTTACACAAGGTGCAAACTACGGCTCTTGACTTGTCCACTGTGCCATTTGGGGAGGTTTTTTTAAAGTAAAACGAGCCATTTAAAAGTGTATTGCTGTCGTTCTCTTCCATGCCTCCTGCGCAAGCAGGAGACAGGAAACCGAACGACTTGACTACAAGTACGGGTGCGACGAAGGGACAAAATAGCGGCATGCGATTAACGCGATAAAAAAAAAAAAAAAAAACTTGTTATGGTCGGCACGCATTAACACGCGATTAACGCGTTAACGCTGACAGCCCTAAAATTAACGGACACAAGACCTCTCTATTGCTGTTTTATTGTCAGGTACATCGGCACTAAAGGCTTAAATAGACTTCTGCATCCGCCTTGACTTGGAGCCTTGTCGGCAGCAGCTACTCCTGTATACTCGAACATCAGCTTGACCAGGGGTCGCAGGGAAGTCCGCAACAAAAAAAATAGTAAATTGTTTCACTATAGTGACTACAAGTTAGCCCAAGGACAGAATGTAGTGCATATACTTATTAATAGCTTTCATTCTCTCCTGTTAACTCCCCATCTACATCATCATCATCAGTATATAAATGGGAGCTGGGGCTCTTTCTGTCTGTCTGTCTGTCTGTTTGTTTCTCTGTTTCCCATTGTGACATCATCCGTGATGTCATAAATCCCATTGACATCATCAGTGATGTCATAAATCCCACTGATGTCATAAATCCCACGGTGACATCATCAGTGATGTCATAAATCTGACATCATCAGTGATGCTGGTCTCATTGGCCACGCAGCAGCCGAGCTGCGGGCAAGGCTGCGCAGCGGCCAATCTGCGAATGCGAGCTGCAGGGCCAGCTTGGCGAGCTGCAGGATTTGAGGAATCGAGGGTGCGAGATCCCTAGTTATATTATACTCGTGCTGTTCACGTCATTTGCATCGAGTCATATTTTTGAGGAGCTGCATGCAGGCTGTGCCGGGAGGCTCAGCTGCGGCGCACCCCTCGGCGTATTCGGCGAGGGGTTTAACGTAGAATTATGTAAAGCTTTTAAGAGTTGCAGAACTTTCCCCTCAGTTCATTGCTTTTTATGTGTAAAAGTCCTCCGTGTCGACTTGTAGGCTGTTTTACTGCCAATAAGTTAAGCTGCAGAACAGAGGAATGATCATCTGTTTATGTAAGGTACTGTCCTATGGATAGAAGTGATGAGTTGAGGTGGGGGCCTGGGATCAGGGCCGATTTTACCAACGGGCTTACCCGGGCTGAAGCCCGGGGCCCGGGACATCAAGGGGCCCAAAAAAAAAAAAAAAAAAAAAAAAAAACTTTTTTTTTTGTGTGTGTGGGGGGGGGGGGGGGGGGGGGACCCTTGATGGGTTTTTTTTGGGCCCCCTGTCCAGGGTCTTCGCAAAAAATGTTTTTTTTACTGACGCCATTCAATTTTTTTTGCAGAGTAATAACATCCACTGTGAGAGGGTGTCCACCCGCTATGCCGACCACTCGCAATGCCGACCTTAGGTTTAGGCGTGGGGGGTGGGAGAGGTTAGGTTTTGGGTTAGGGTCTGGGGGAGGTTAGGTTTAGGCGTGGGGGTGGGAGAGGTTAGGTTTTGGGTTAGGGTCTGGGGGAGGTTAGGTTTAGGCGTGGGGGTGGGAGAAGGGAGGTCGGAACAGCGAGAGGTCGGAACAACGACATGGAACCCTGTGAGAGGGCTCCCGAATTTGTAGATGAAATAGTGAAATTCAAAGAATTAATCAAAAACAAAGACAATAACAGTGTGCAGCACTTGCTTCAAATAATAAGGGACCGTTCGTTAATTAGGGAAGGGGCCACTGGAGGAAAATATGGGAGGGTAATCTTGTTTTAAATTTAGTTTGAGGGAGGGTACACTCTCTTTAATTTGAGTCCAGGGGAGGGGTATACAATTTTGATTAGATAAAAATATATAAACTTTTTGTTTGTGTGTAATGTTTGCTTTTCAGACTTCAACAACTACACTGCGGTGAAGCCAGCCTACTCTCGCTGTTGCCTCGTCAAGCCAGCCGCTCCTACATTTGATTGATTGATTGATTTTCTTTATTTAAGTGTCATGCTTCGAATGAAGCCCAGCCCACATGGGCTTACAGGACACTTTTACTGTTCATCATTTAAACAAACAATGATCAAAACATAAAACCAACAGAAAACACCCAAAATACATACAGTAAAGTTGTACAGCATGAAAACCACCACCTGAACCTACTTAACGAGCTGTGCTTGCCTTTTATTCCAGGCCCTAGAGATAAAGTTAGCAGTCTTAACACATTAAGTGCCAGAGACGACCTAACTCGTCTTACATAATCCAGCGCTTAAGTGCCAAGGACGACCCAACTCGTCTTACATAAAGATTTTTTTTTTTTGACAGTGGGACATCAATCAACCGCTTTTACATCTTCGAGATAACTATTTGGAGCAAGAGCATGTGTCTAATCTATTTTACCGACCCACTAAGTGTTGACAGTGCTCCCCCAGACGACCGAAATCAAAGAAAAAACTGCCGCGGGACCAAGCCGTTCAAGGAAATGCCGTGGCGATTTTACAGTAAATCCATTCAAGACTTGTCTTGCCTGAGAGCGGCCGCGCACCGGCAGCAGCACACAGAGAGCGGAGAGCGATTTGCAAAATAGATCATAGGTGAAACACACTTTGAAACAGCTCAGAAAGGCCAGAATCAACATCTGCCCATCGCCCACGCATTCCCCGGCCCATCTTGACTCGCACAAGGAGCGTCTGCACGCAGGCAAGCAGGCAGGCAGGCACACAGGCAGGCAGCAGCAAAAGCGCTTCTGACACGCCCGCTGTACAGCCAGGAGGAAAAGACACACGGAGGGAGGAGTTTGAATGAGAGGGGTGTTTCCTGTTGTTATGGAGGAAATTACTGTTCAAAACTATTGTTTAGAATGTCTGACGGTCTTACTGATGCCAAAAATGAATGGTTAAAGTGACTGTTTCACAAAAAGCCATTTATCTCTGAATAAATTTCCAGACGCTGAAACCATGCTGTACTCAACGGCTAATATCTACATAACTACTAACTCTGCAAACTAACTCTTTTAGACAGAGAAAGCACACATTCTATTAGTTATTTTTAGATGATTGGTGTTCATGAATTCTTAACAGAAAATAATCCTCGGCTGTCTCTAAAATGAGCCAGAATCGTCAAAAACACCCCTGGCACAACTTACCTACAGGAATGAAAACATGGCTGGCATTCAATGTGTTAAATACCTCAGTCTTAAACAACCACTCCAACTTCTGGCCATCATCTGCCCAGAAGAGCTCAGGTCTTTGCTTTTGCATTTCGTCAAATAAGGAAATCCTCAAATCATCATATAAAGTACAATAAAACATGAAATGAAACTCATTTTCAACATCCTTTAGATCACAGACATTGCATATCCTGTTCTCTTCTGGTATAGCTGTGAACAATGGCAAGAGGCAGAATACCAATTCTCATCTGAGCACATAAAGACATCTGGTTTCTGGTTAGAAAGGAAGTGACATAGGGCTCAGGACCAAAACGCTGCTTCATCTGAACATATGATCTAAGCTTAGGTTTAGACCATATGTCGTTTGCCCATCCCTCTCTGTAATTAAGAGATAACTTTTGTTTCAACATATTAACATTACAGCAAAGCATGTTGTGAAAAATATATGCCAGGTCTGCCTCTCTAAGAATAGAACAAATTTCCTTTATCCAGGGGTGACTATGAGCCTTGTCCCAGTTGAAGACCTTCTTTGTTAACCTACTCTCTGGCATATTAATGAAGCGGTTCCATAGCCGTATCATTTCTCCCTTTAGTCTAATCTCCACCGGTTCCCAACCCATATCACCCTGTATGGCAAGAATAGGGGCAAATGCATGTACCCCAAGGAAGCATCTTATGGCTCTATTCTGGATGGAATTAACTTTTTTGGCATCCTTGCAACCCCATACTCCAGCTGCATAACTAAAAATGGGACAAACACATGCTTCATAAAGCTGTGAGTATGTGGAATAGCCAATGTCTTTACAGAATTTCACTTTACCTATTATTGAGCCAACAGCTCTTCCTGCAGAGTCTGCCAAAATTCCAATCCCGGAATCATAGGACATAAATTCATCCAGAGTAAAGCCCATGTATTTATAAAAATCTGTATATTCCAGAGGCAGTGTTCCAAATAAGAAATTCTGCAGAGATCTTACAATACCCTTTTTTCTAAAGTGCATGATCTGAGTTTTACTCTGGTTGATCATAAGCCTCCATTTAGAGCACCAAAGATTAACAATATTCAACATCTTCTGCAGGGTGTTTCCTGACTCTGCCAGGAGGATTATATCGTCCGCATAAAGTAAACATCCTAAAACAACATCATCCAATTGTATCCCTAAACCAGAATTTTTTATCTCCAGGGCTAGATCGTTAACAAAAATGGCAAAGAGCGTGGGGGATAAAACATCTCCCTGCTTCACTCCAAATGGCGTTGGGAACCAACCAGTAGTCATATCATTCACTTGAACACAGGCTACAGGAGCCTGATACAATGATTTGATAGCTTTGTAAAATTTACCATCAACACCAGCCTGGATTAGTTTAAAGAAAAGCAAATCTCTGTTAACCCAATCAAAAGCCTTCTGGAAATCAATAAAGCATGCATAAGTAGATTTTCCCTCTTGAATTCTCGCTCTAATAACTGTAGTTACAGTGTATATATGGTCAATACAGGCCCTATGCTTCCTGAATCCATTCTGTTCATCAGCAATTCAAGGGCGCCCTTATTGCAGACCTTACGGTAAATACATCGCGCGTTGACCAACTTCAGGGTTTCAAAATAAAATGTCAAGTTTTTGAAAGGCAATAACAGAGATGTGTCGAATTGTCGATGATTTTACCAGCCAGCCAGTGTATTCTACACTGATTTTGAGTCATTAGGTCACATGACCTGGAAGGTATTCAGCCGAAAATGCTTATTTTTCGATAAAGAAAATAATATGAAATATATGGAGTATTAAACTCCAATAAAAATAGGTGTGTCCTAACCAGGCTGTGCAGTAATGCCATTCTACATTGATTTTGAGTCATTCGGTCATATGACCTGGGAGTTATTGAGCCGAAAATGCTAATTTTTCCATAAAAAAATCCATATAAAAATATAGGTAGTATTAAACTCCAATAAAAAAGGTGTGTCCTAACCAGGCAGTGTAGTAATATGATTCTACATTGATTTTGAGTCATTAGGTCACATGACCTGGGAGTTATTGAGCCGAAAAGGCAAATTTTTCAGAAAATGCATGTTTCCATAAAGAAATTAATCATGAAATATGGGGAGTATTAAACTCCAATAAAAAAAGGTGTGTCCTAACCAGGCAGTGTAGTAATGTCATTCTACATTGACTTTGAGTCATTAGGTCATATGACCTGGGAGTTATTGAGCCGAAAAGGTGAATTTTTCAGAAAATGCATGTTTCCATAAAGAAATTAATTATGAAATATGGGGAGTATTAAACTCCAATGAAAAAAGGTGTGTCCTAACCAGGCAGTGTAGTAATGTCATTCTACATTGACTTTGAGTCATTAGGTCATATGACCTGGGAGTTATTGAGCCGAAAAGGTGAATTTTTCAGAAAATGCATGTTTCCATAAAGAAATTAATTATGAAATATGGGGAGTATTAAACTCCAATGAAAAAAGCTGTGTCCTAACCAGGCAGTGTAGTAATGTCATTCTACATTGACTTTGAGTCATTAGGTCATATGACCTGGGAGTTATTGAGCCGAAAATGCTTATTTCTCGATAAAGAAAATAATATGAAATATATGGAGTATTAAACTCCAATAAAAATAGGTGTGTCCTAACCAGGCTGTGCAGTAATGCCATTCTACATTGATTTTGAGTCATTAGGTCATATGACCTGGGAGTTATTGAGCCGAAAATGCAAATTTTTCCATAAAAAATCCATATAAAATATAGGAAGTATTAAACTCCAATAAAAATAGCTGTGTCCTAACCAGGCAGTGTAGTAATGTGACTCTACACTGATTTTGAGTCATTAGGTCATATGACCTGGGAGTTATTGAGCCGAAAAGGCAAACCTTTCAGAAAATGCATGTTTCCATAAATAAATTAATCATGAAATATGGGGAGTATTAAACTCCAATAAAAAAAGGTGTGTCCTAACCAGGCAGTGTAGTAATGTCATTCTACATTGACTTTGAGTCATTAGGTCATATGACCTGGGAGTTATTGAGCCGAAAAGGTGAATTTTTCAGAAAATGCATGTTTCCATAAAGAAATTAATTATGAAATATGGGGAGTATTAAACTCCAATGAAAAAAGGTGTGTCCTAACCAGGCAGTGTAGTAATGTCATTCTACATTGACTTTGAGTCATTAGGTCATATGACCTGGGAGTTATTGAGCCGAAAAGCCACATTTTTCCATAAAAAAATTAATTATGAAATTTGGGGAGTATTAAACTCCAATAAAAAAGGTGTGTCCTAACCAGGCAGTGTAGTAATGTCATTCTACACTGATTTTGAGTCATTAGGTCATATGACCTGGGAGTTATTGAGCCAAAAAGGCTCACTTTTCTGAAAATGCGTATTTTTCCATAAAAAATATAATATGAGGAGTATTAACTATTTTCTTACGGCCAGAACACACATCCTTCATGTGCTGTGCGTCTGCGTGGCGTCTGCGTGGCGTTTTCATTTCGGCGCCCATGTTAACAGGTTACAGCAGCCACACCACCGGCATCAGACGCGCGTCTCAAGCGCGTGTCTTGCGAGCGTGAGACGCGCGTCATCTAGAGAATAGAAGCGAAGCCTATTTTTTCCTTTTACCGCGCGCGTGTCTCTAGCGTGTCTCTACACAAATAGACACAAAAAGCCATTAAAATGATATTTTACAGGGGCAGCCACTGCCAATCGAGGCTCGTTTTGATTTGAGACGAGAGGATGAGCTGAGCTGACAGCTGCAGTTCTCCTGCCCTCTGAAAACCACAGGCTACAACGTGGCTTCGTTCCTCCCCTCCCCACCACACACACACAGAGACACACACACATGCATTTTCTGAAAAATTCACCTTTTCGGCTCAATAACTCCCAGGTCATATGACCTAATGACTTGTTACTGTACAGTTAAAAATGGGGTTTAGTGATGTTGTGCTCATGTTTTGATTGCATTATGTGGTAAATGGCAATGTTTGTGTGGCCAGGATATGTTTAGTTTTACTATCAATGTAGCCACCACGACTGAGACTGTTAGTGTGTTCGATGACCTCTGGCCGGAGTTCTGCAAATGTTTGGTTAAAAGTGAGATATCTGTGTCAGTCTGCATTCTTCCACGCAAGCTCGCCACAATATTGTTTGGGGAGGGTCAATTATATTTTTCAGATCGCTTCGGGAGGGTCGAGGAAAAATATATTTTGATCAGGGAAGGGGCACAGCTTTTTATTTCAGAGCACACCAAATCCCTCTAGTGACCCCCCTTCTAAATAACGAACGGTCCCTAAGGAAGAGGAACCTGTCATCAGTTTTTCCAAATGTGGATATTGCCTTCAGGATTTACTTAACGCTCCCTGTAACAAATGCTTCTGGAGAGCGCTCCTTTTCAAAACTTGGGCTTGTCAAGAACAGGATACGGTCTACAATGGGACAAGAAAGGCTCACCCACTTGACATTGATGTCATTGGAAAGTGACATTGTTAGAACATTGGACTTCACCACTCTAGTCAAACGCTTTGCCACGGCAAAAGTCAGGAAGAAGACATTTCAGGTACGAACAGACTTGAATACTGCTTGATTGATTTGTGCAATAATTGTGAGAATGTGTGTGTGCTCTGTAATAATAACAGCAATAATAAATACTAAATAATAATAATAAAAGTGCTTGTTGTGACATCTCAGTGGCAATGTTTTCTTTCCAATCAGGCTGTTTATGAAAGAACATGATGGCTAAACCTACAGTTTGTGTTTGTAAGTTAGAATGCTGACAGGAGAGCAAGTGGTGACATGAAAGTTAGTGAGAAAAGGAGAAGATACTGAATAATGACATCACAACAGTATAATCCTAATGTTGATTTAAAATGAGATATTCCTTTAAATATGGCTAAAAAAGGTTAAAAAAAAAGACTCAAATTAATAGCCCAGGGGCCCATGAAGTGTAAAATCGGCCCTGCCTGGGATTGTGGCTGAGGGAAGAGGATGAAGATGTACATGTGTGTGTGTGTGTGTGTGTGTGTGTGTGTGTGTGTGTGTGTGTGTGTGTGTGTGTGTGTGTGTGTGTGTGTGTGTGTGTGTGTGTGTGTGTGTGTGTGTGTGTGTGCGTGCGTGCGTGCGTGCGTGCGTGCGTGCGTGTGTGTGTGTGGAGGTGAGGTGAGGTGGGGATGGCATGCAGGTTGGTTAGCTGTGAGAGTGGATGTTGAGAGAGTGGAGTATGGATGTTTGATATGCTTTGGGAAATTTTTGAAAATGAGTCAAATAAATCTAAACAGAATGTAACTATGGGATTTTATTTGGAAGAACTACAAAAAATACACACTTACATTTCTTCAGCCTCCCTCCCTCTGGTTTCAGCATCTGCTCTCCACCATGGTCCACCCTGGAGGAATGAACAAAGTCAGACCAGCAGATTCTCTTTGATAATGGAAACATGGACATTTAAAGGAACACTATGCTGCATTTTTCCACACACACACACACACAAACGCACGCACGCATGCACGCACGCACACACACACACACACACACACACACACACACACACACACACACACACCAGGGTGGGAATTACACTTGCCCCTCCCTCTGGCCGTGATGCCCTGACATCCCTAAGGCCACCTTGGCAGTGCCCTGCTACCATCATGCTACTGTCAGTTGCTTTAAAAGTGTCAGTGCTCTCAGTTTAATGTAGCTGCTCTATGCAAAGGATGTGTAATTGGCTCATTTTAACACAGATTTCAGAAAATTCCCTCTTCACGATGTCAAAAGAGCAATCAATAGCCTTTGTGCCCTGGCATGTGGCTTTCTGCCCTAAAAACATTTGTGACGCTGAAGGCCAAATGGCCTTGCCCCTAAAATGACGAAATTCCTGACACACACACACACACACACACACACACACACACACACACACACACACACACACACACACACAGACACACACACACACACACACACACACACACACACACACACACACAAGGGCTGCTCAATTAACTCATTGAGTGCCAGCCACTTTTGGAGAACGGACGCTCCCAGTGCCAGAGTTTCAGAGCGTTTTCAGTGATTTCTCGAGGCCCACAGAATATTGTGTGATATTACTATGTAAACACCGAACACGCACAAAGAACGATGAGACTCTATTGTATCAGCAGCAAAAAAAAGTTTATTGATATCATTTTCCGTTCTTTAGTTATCAGCCGGAGAAGATAGGTCAAAAACAGAAAAAATTGGCGTTTCCATCTAGAAGCTGAGATATTGAGCCTTTTGTGAAATATAGCATTTCAAGCACATGACTGACTCTGAAGGTAATATTTTCTGATGTGACACCTCAAAAATAATTTACTTCAATAAAAGAAAACAAAGGAATTTTGTTTGGCAAAATAATATTTTTTAGCTGCAACCAGCAGCGCTAGCCCCTGCGTGCGCAGACTGTAAATGCTGCTAAAAATGCTATATTAAAATGCTGAAAACGTCAGATGCTATAAATTCATGCTACATAATTAGTGGTGGATAATAATTTAATTTAATAAATAGATAAATAGTTTCAATAGATAAATAAATAATAATTGATTTGAAGTATGGTTAAAAGACTTAAAATGTATTTGTTTCTGTTCAGGAACTAATGTCCCTTCGTGTTTTACACTCACTTCCAAGGCGGAACTAATTTTTGTTTTGGTGCTGCTACGACGGAGTTTGTTGCCGGACCGTATGTTCTGCAGTGTGGCCATGCCGGCTGTATAGCTGTCAATTAGCTCGCTAAGCTAGAGCTGTTGTGTGCTTTCAAGACTGTAGAGTTGACATCTGAAGTGTAAGCAGACTGTCAAAAGACTTTCAAGGATTCAAGGACCTCGTTTCACTACAAGCGGCCAACGAGGTATTTTATGTTACATGTAAATGGACTTTGTTTCATGCTATAATTCGTTTTCATGCTGTATACTGTTCAGCTTGCTGATATATTTCTGTATTGTTTTTGATTCATAAATATAGTTCTCACGGCGCAAGGCGCATGGCGTAAAAGGCATAAAAGAGAGAGAAAGGAGTGGACACAATCAAGAGATGCCAAAAGAAATAAAAGCGCCCGTTCTAAAGAACCGACCTGTGTCTGTATTGTTGTGAAAGAAGCTACAGTGAGAACTCGACTGCTCAACACGGGTAGGAGAGAAGACCAAGACCACAGCGGGTAACGACGCACACGACAAGGATCCAGCACATCAGACAATCAGCCCACGTACCTTGTTGGCATACCGACTGCACGCAACGGGGTTTAGACTGTGTTGAAAGCGCAACTTTCCATGCCAAAGCCAAGAAGTGCTCAACCACAAGCTTCAAGTTAAAGTGGTAGGAGAAGCGGTTTAACCTGGAAATTGCAATAAGGACTCAAGTCTATTAACCTTGCATACTGTGCTTAGCCTACAGGTTTGGGGATAAATCTAATGTGCCGGTGTCCATGGTTGTTACATGTCATAAGGTTTAAAGGAACATTCCACCATTTTAAGTAAAGTTTAAACACCAATTTAAAGCAAGTGAATATGTTTTGGTAAAGGTTTAAAAAAGGCACATTATCAAGCTGAAATTAATATTGTGTGTTTTATGAAAATTAACCAAGCAAAAGGGGAACTTAAGCAAATTTAAAGGGTAATTCCAGTGATGTGAAAATGTCAAAGTATAAGTGATTTAATGCATTTCTAAGCATATTGCCTCCGCAATTAACCGCAATTAAGGTTGATACTTGAATATTTTGCCCCAAGATAATTTCTATTCTAATCTATTTTTTGTTTTGAAACTAAGTCAATTTAAAGTCCATATAAGTTTAAAAGCTGATACAGTTAACTTGATGCAATTTTGAAGCCTATATTCACAAGTTAAACTCCCCACATAGACTTCACAGTTTCTAAAGGAATTCATAGCTATTAACAGCTTCCTGCACTACTCACATTTAAACCTTATAGCTTACGCTTTGCCCAATATAATTTCAATTTAAGCTCTATAGCTACACATATTTATAGCCATTCAAGTTATCTCAAAATGTCTGAGACTAGCCATCTGCTCAATCTGAAGCTACACTCACTGAATCTGCAGAAGAAACAGAGAGGCTACGAAGAAGCGAAAGAAACCGAACGCTCACAGAAAAGGGAAGAGAACTTCAAGAAAAAACCCTGAAGAGTGTACAACGTCGGTATAGAATCATCTATGACAAATGGAGGTCTCATGCAAAAATAGGCAAGGAGATATTGAAAGATAAAGCCTCCGAGGATGAATTGAAGGAACTGATTGAGAACATGGAGAGCACCTGTTCTGATGTAAAGGACATTTACGAAGAGTTGCGTCGAATGCAAATTCCTGAGCAAGACGTGCGGCGCAGAGTTGACATATGTGTAACGCTTTCAGGATTCATTATTCAAAGAGCAAAAAGACAACTCGAAGGGCATGAAGAGGACGAGGACGAACCTTGGCCCGATGTTGGATCGATCTTAGACTCAACAGTCTCTTTGTCAAAGCCACCGTCTCGGCTATCAAAGGGTTCTACCCACTCTAGCATCCAAACACTCAAAAGAAATGAGGCCGCGGCTGAAGCTGCTGCATCCCAGGAAGTTTTGGCAGTGTTGGATGAACAAGAAAGGGAAGTGACAGAACTTCAAAGGCTAGAGGCTGAGAACCTAGTCAACAACCAAGCAATACAAGACAAGCGAAGAAGGCTTGAACGCCTAGAAGAACTGAAGAAGTTTAATGCAGCAAGAGCTAGAGTAAAGGTCTACGATCAAGTTGAAGAAAATTATGAAGCAGCTAACATGCAGCATGAGTTTGAATCAGCGGGAGAACATCAAGTTCTTAACCCCACAATTCCTCCATTCATTCCTCACTCTCTGCCAGTCGCAACACAGGCCCTCCATGCCTCAAGTCCATCATTCATTCCTCAATTTCTGCCAGCTCAAGCTTCACCAACTTCAATGCCCATGCCTCAAGTACAGAACAGCTCTGATTTGGTCAACGTGCTAGCACAAGCTATAAGTGCCAATCGTCTTCCAACACCAGAGCCTGCATTATTCACTGGGGATCCTTTAAAGCAGTGTTTCCCAACCAGGGGTACGTGTACCCCTAGGGGTACTTGAGCAGCTTGCAGGGGGTACTTGGAAAGATTGGGGATTACAAATTATTTACAAAATGATTAAGTCATTTCATAGGCCCATCTTAGTAAAACCGACGACTTTTTCCAATTGAAAACAGTTAGAATTGTATTAAAGGGGGTAATTCAAATGATTTTAATTTAATAATCAGATGTGTTAGATAGGCCTGCTAAAAGTTTAATATCATTTTAATAAAACAAATTTCAGAGAATCATCGACACACGTGAGTGGGGGGTACTTTGGCATGGCAGAACAGCTCAATGGGTACATCAAACCAAAAAGGTTGGGAACCACTGCTTTAAAGTACAAGGACTGGCGTCTATCCTTCGAAACATTAATAGATCGGAAAAACATTCCAAAGAACGAAAAACTGTACTATCTAAGAAAGTACTTAGGTGGCGCCGCAAAGAAGGCCATAGAAGGATTTTTCCTCCTAGGCACCGAAGCAGCTTATGACTCAGCCTGGCAGCTGCTGGAAAAACGTTTTGGAGACCCATTCATAATTGGGAAGTCCTTCAGAGACAAGCTGCACGGATGGCCAAAAATAAGCTCTAAGGACAGTTATGAGCTAAGAGAATTTGCAGACTTCCTCAAGAGCTGCGAGCCCCAATGCCCCACATTAAGACATTGGAAGTTCTCAATGACTGCAATGAGAGTCAAAGGATTCTTCTGAAACTGCCAGACTGGATGGCATCCAGCTGGAACCGTAAGGCGATGGAGGCTAGACGAGCCAATGCTGGCTACCTACCATTCAAAGAGCTTGTAGACTTTCTATCAAAGGAAGCAGATCTCGCTTGTGATCCCATAACCTCAATACAAGCGCTCAAGAGCATGGAAAGCGAGAAACCAAGGTATCCACGAAGCCATACCATCCAAGCAAAGACACTGTCCACAAACACAACACAGAGCAGCATACCATCATGTGTCTTCTGCAAAAGAATTGGACATGTCCTCGCCAAGTGCAGAAAGTTTTGTGAAAAGACAGTTCCAGAGCGTGTCAAATTTGTGCAGGCAGAGAAGCTTTGCTTTGCATGTTTACAGACTGGTCATCACTTCAGAAGGTGTGAAAGCAAGAACACATGTGAAAAGTGTCAGAGGAGACACCCGTCATGTTTGCATGATGACAACTTCAAGGGACCTCAAAGGTTTACACCTCCGACAAGAGACGACAACACAAAAGACGAAGCAGACACTAAAGAAATAGCTGCAACAGCGACTACCAACAGAGTCATACAAGAAGGCCTAAGCACGCAAACTTCCTCAATCGTACCAGTCTGGGTCTCCTCCACCAAACAGCCAGACCAAGAAGTTCTTGTCTACGCGCTCTTAGACACGCAGAGCGATACGACCTTTATACTAGATGAAGTGGCTCAAGACCTCAACACAAACAAAGAAAAGGTCAGTTTGCGGCTATCCACAATGTCTACAAGGTCAACAGTAATCCCCTGTCAGAAACTGAGAAACCTACAAGTGAGAGGCTACAACTTGGAGAAGAGGATTCCATTGCCACCACTTTTCACACGAGAGTTCATTCCGGCAGACAAATCGCACATTCCAACTTCGGAAACTGCACTAAAATGGCCTCATCTGGAACAATTGGCAGACAAGATTCCACCTCCGTTGGATTGTGAGGTAGGTCTTCTGATCGGCTATAATTGTCAACAAGCCCTTCTTCCGAAAGAGATTCTGTCCGGTGAAGAAAGTCATCCATATGCACAGCGAACAGATCTCGGCTGGAGCATCGTCGGCTGTTCGAATCCAGCAAGCGACTACAGCGATGCAATAGGAACCAGTCACAGAATCATAGTGCGACAAGTGACACCTGCTACACAGTCATCAGTTGAGCTAAAGAGAGAAGTACACTTCGTGTGCAAAACTCAAGTCAAAGAGATCAATCCAGCAGATGTAATCAAAGCTCTCGAATCCGATTTCACAGATCACACTGCAGATGATAACCCAGTTTCTCAGGAAGACCTTCTGTTCTTGTCTAAGGTGAAAGAAGGTATAAGGCAGAAAGAAGACGGCCACTACGAACTCCTGCTTCCTTTCAAGACAGACAAACCTAATCTCCCAGATAACAAACAATGTGCAGTTTACAGGCTCAACTCATTAGAGCGACGACTAAGGAGAAATGAACAGTACTGTAAGGATTATGTCCAATTCATGAATGACATAATAACCAGAGGAGATGCTGAGAAGGTTCCCCAGCCTGAACTCGATAACCAACCAGCATGGTACATTCCGCACCACGGAGTCTATCACCCCCACAAACCCGGGAAGATCCGTGTGGTTTTCGATTGTTCGGCACGCTTCCAAGAAACCTCTCTAAATGATCACCTCTTGACCGGGCCAGACCTGACTAACACATTAGTTGGAGTGCTGTGTCGATTTAGAAAGGGTCCAATAGCCATAATGTGCGACGTTGAAAAAATGTTCCATCAATTTCATGTTGCAAAGGAACACCAAAACTACCTAAGGTTCCTCTGGTGGGACAAAGGTAATCTGGACTCCAAACCCTCAGTCTACAGAATGCGCGTGCATTTATTTGGAGCAGCTTCATCCCCCGGTTGCTCCAACTTTGGACTGAAACATCTAGCATCGCAGGGTCATGGAAGGTTCAGTGAAGAGTCTATCAAGTTCATCCAGAGAAGCTTCTACGTCGACGATGGCTTAACAAGCGTAAAGTCACCTGCCGAAGCCATACATCTGGTAGAAGAGTCAAGAGCCTTATGCAGAACGGGAAACCTTCGGCTGCACAAGTTCGTATCGAACAACAAAGAAGTGATTGCCGCAGTACCACCTGAAGAACGTGCTCTGACCAAAGATCTTGACATGGCCCTAGGAGAACTCCATATCGAGCGAGCACTTGGAGTTCAGTGGTGTGTCGAAGCGGATGAATTCCAATTCAGGGTCACAGTCAAAGAAAATCCACTGACAAGGAGAGGAGTTCTCTCGACCGTCGCCTCAGGGCTAGGGTTTGTGGCCCCCTTCATACTAGTCGGCAAACAGATCCTTCAGACACTATGCAGAGACAAAGTAGGTTGGGATGAAAAACTCCCTGAGAACATTTTGCCACAGTGGGAGTCATGGCTTAAAGACCTGCCTAACTTGGCAGCTTTGAAGATTCCAAGAAGCTACCTTGCATCAAACTTCGGCGAGGTCATGCGATACGAGCTTCACAACTTTTCAGATGCAAGTTCCAATGGATATGGTGCATGTTCGTATCTCCGAGCAATAAGCGAAACAGGACAGATCAGTTGCTCACTTGTCATGGGAAAGGCAAGAGTAGCCCCTACCAAACTAACCACCATCCCCAGACTTGAATTGTCATCAGCCGTGACTTCAGTTCGCAACGCCGATGTCGTCAAAAGGGAACTTGAGATTGAAAACCTGCAAGAGTATTACTGGACTGACTCAAAGGTGGTCCTTGGCTACCTGAACAACGATGCTAAGAGGTTCCATACGTTTGTAGCCAACCGGATCCAACGTATAAGATCTAGCACGAACACGGAACAATGGCGACATGTCAGCTCCGAAAATAACCCAGCCGACCACGCCTCCAGGGGGCTGAGTGCAATTCAGCTGAAAGAGTCTAACTGGTTGAAAGGACCCAACTTTCTTTGGTAACAGAATCTTCCACGTGAAGAGGAAATGGTGGGAGAAGTAGAAAACACTGACCCTGTGCTTCGCAAAGCTCAGGGTCAGTGAAAGAAGTGAATTCAACAGTGAACCGTTTCACTAAGTTTTCTGACTGGTCCAGAGCAGTGAGAGCTGTCGCCAGGCTCAAGAGATTTGTCAGAGAATTCAAGGGACTTCAACTAAGAACAAATGAAGCAACCAGCCTTGAAGAAAGAAGAGAAGCAGAGATCTTCATTATCAAGCTGGTGCAAGAAGAAGCCTTCGCTGAAGACATCCAGAAGATCAAACTCCAGAAGGGAGACACCCTGAAGAAGCACAACAAGTTACACCAGTTGAATGCCTTCTTGGACAAGAACAATGTCCTCAGGGTGGGAGGACGGCTGTCCCAATCAGCCTTGCATCATGACGTAAAACACCCCGCAATACTTCCGAAGAAATCTCATGTGTCAGCCCTGCTCGTCAAACATCATCATGAGCGTGTACACCACCAGGGAAGAGGTATGACCATGAATGAGTTACGTGCCAATGGAATATGGATCTTAGGATGTGGAAATGTAGTCTCCTCACACATTTACAAGTGCGTAAAATGCAGGAGATACAGAAGAACTACAGAGGTTCAACAAATGGCAGATCTGCCGGAAGAGAGAACCGAAACAACCCCTCCCTTTACTTACTGCGGTCTCGATTGTTTTGGCCCCTTCATCGTAAAGGAAGGAAGAAAGGAATTAAAACGATATGGATTGTTGTTTACCTGCTTATGCTCCAGAGCAGTGCATGTAGAAACACTAGACGACATGACTACAGACGCCTTCATGAATGCGCTTCGAACATTTGTAGCCATCAGAGGACCTGTACGCCAATTAAGATGCGATCAGGGGACAAATTTCATGGGCGCAAGGAGAGTGTTTTCTGAGTTGCTCAAAGGAATGGATCCAGAACGTCAACGAACAATCGGCTGTGAATTTGTAGTAAACGTCCCTTCAGCGAGCCATATGGGCGGAGTCTGGGAGCGCCAAATTCGCACGATCCGAAGTATTCTGACTGCCATGCTCGACAAGTCCGCAAAGCAGACTCGACACCACATCTCTGAGGACATTTCTCTATGAAACAATGGCTATAATCAACAGCAGGCCACTAAGTGCTGAGCATCTTCACGATCCTACTGGCCCAGAACCTCTCACTCCCAACCATATACTAACGATGAAATCATCAGTTATTCTGCCACGTCCTGGACAGTTCTGCAAAGAAGACCTCTATCTGAGCAAAAGATGGAGAAGAGTGCAGTTCTTAGCCAATGAGTTCTGGCAAAGATGGAAACGCGAATACCTGCTAAACCTCCAACAACGGCAGAAATGGCAAAGAACATCACGAAATTCACAAGTAGATGACATTGTGATTCTACAAGATGACAGCGCGCCAAGAAATGAGTGGAAGCTCGCCAGGGTTGTAGAAGCTCACCCCAGCGCAGATGGCATGGTGCGAAAGCTGAAGCTACTACTCAGTGACACTACTCTTGATAAAGGAAAAACACTTACCAGACAAGTCCACCTTGAAAGGCCTATTCACAAGGTTGTAACCTTACTTGAAGCTAAATAAGTCACACACATAAGGTCATATTCATTCAGACTTTAAACGTTTTATTGATTCCTTTCCTAATCTTTATTTAAAAGAAAATCCCACATATCGAGTTATGAGTGATTTTGGTGGGAGTGTAAATGCTGCTAAAAATGCTATATTAAAATGCTGAAAACGTCAGATGCTATAAATTCATGCTACATAATTAGTGGTGGATAATAATTTAATTTAATAAATAGATAAATAGTTTCAATAGATAAATAAATAATAATTGATTTGAAGTATGGTTAAAAGACTTAAAATGTATTTGTTTCTGTTCAGGAACTAATGTTCCTTCGTGTTTTACACTCACTTCCAAGGCGGAACTAATTTTTGTTTTGGTGCTGCTACGACGGAGTTTGTTGCCGGACCGTATGTTCTGCAGTGTGGCCATGCCGGCTGTATAGCTGTCAATTAGCTCGCTAAGCTAGAGCTGTTGTGTGCTTTCAAGACTGTAGAGTTGACATCTGAAGTCTAAGCAGACTGTCAAAAGACTTTCAAGGATTCAAGGACCTCGTTTCACTACAAGCGGCCAACGAGGTATTTTATGTTACATGTAAATGGACTTTGTTTCATGCTATAATTCGTTTTCATGCTGTATACTGTTCAGCTTGCTGATATATTTCTGTATTGTTTTTGATTCATAAATATAGTTCTCACGGCGCAAGGCGCATGGCGTAAAAGGCATAAAAGAGAGAGAAAGGAGTGGACACAATCAAGAGATGCCAAAAGAAATAAAAGCGCCCGTTCTAAAGAACCGACCTGTGTCTGTATTGTTGTGAAAGGAGCTACACAGACCCTACACCTTCTTGCTGGTCTTGATTTACTGCTGGTGGGCATCAGATAGCTTGTTTCCTTGTCTCTGTCAATCGAGCCTGCTGTGTGGGTGTTGTGTGTTGTACGCTGCCCTGCGTGCCCCACCCCCCTCCTCCTCCTCCTTCGTGGGAGTGTCTCTGCACGACTCTGAGTGTCGCTGCGTTTGCTCTCGCTCTGCTTTTGCTCCATCTGCACTGAAAAGTGCGCTGCATCCCCCCGCTTTTTCACAGCCTGTCCCGGCTCCCAGCTGAGAATAATGTAACTTTTCAGAAAGAGGCTGGTGTCGGCAACTAAATCATATGGAGGGGCTATCGCAGCGGAGACGGAGGAGCTCAATTGTGGTGTCAGCAGATTGACTGCTGTTCACAGGCACAGCTAACGTTATGCTTCATGCATATCGATGCGATTTCCGTTTCCTCATGACTTCTTCGCTGTTTTCTCCTGGCCTTTCTCTAATCTGGAGAGCACTGTCGCCACCTAATGGGTCCCTAAAATAGCTTTTACACATTCAACAGCCACCATACTTTCACAGGAGATGGATCTGGCTTTGATACACGTCCCACCGTCAAAAAACGCAATTGACGACTTTAGTCGTCTTTGGCACTCAACGTTACTAAAGCAATTGACGACTAAAGTCGTCATTGGCACTCAATGAGTTAATGGCATTAATAATTTAGAGGGGAAAAAACAATCGATCATAATATATTATTGAATGCAGCCTGTAGAATAATAATAAACATAGATTATATTTTATATATATATATATATATATATATATATATATATATATATATATATATATATATATTTCTATGAGAAATGACTCAAGACCGACTCCATGCGTTCTGAAGCCGCCTCCCTCCTGGCCTCCCTCTTGCTGAACTCCATGACTTTTTTTCCTGTAGTCTACTTTTCCATGTTCATTTTGATTTAACACCAGCTGTCAGGTCAAGTCAGTGTTGCACTGTTGCACTCTGACTCTTCATCATAAGTAACACAACACAGAGCCTGGAGTCAAGTTGGAACGAGATCGCCATGTTATTCACAGGGACAGCTGCTGCTAACCTCGTGTCACCAGAACACGGCAAACAACACAACCACTTCTGTTTCTAGCCTTAAAAATAAAAGCACGCAGCGAAAAATAAACTTAAATGACTCATATACAGTATAGCCTTAACTATGAGGAACCTACATGAAATAGCTTACACATCAACAATACTGGTTGTGATGTTATGATCACATATGGTGTGAAACTAGACTAAAGCATTACTCAAATTTATATTAAGGTTAACGTTACATTTAATTTTGAAAGCCCGCGGCGGAAGACATACTTTTACATTCTGGCTGACTTGACGGTGCTCATTGAGGAAAATGGAGAGGGCAGAGTGCTATTAACGTTAAGCACGGCTTTCCCCCCTCACTCGTGCTGATTTTAAACATCTCTAAGTGTACAGTAGGGTGCAGCTTCTAGAGATTATTTGTATAATGTCTTAAGATAGAGAATTAGTTCAAATCACCTTAAATATCTCTGTAGAAAAGCCAATTGGCGATCACTCCCTTTAATCGTCAATATGTGATTTGATTGCAAATCGCAGCAGCCCTAACACACGCACGGATGCACGCACGCACGCACGCATGGACGCACGCACACACACACACACACACACACACACACAAAAGAGGATAGACTCAGTGGGCAGTGGTGGCCTAAAGGTTAGAAAAGTGAGTTTATGATTGGAGGCTCGTTGGTTCAATCCGGAGGCCGGCAGGATAAATCTGGGTGGGGGAAGTGTAAAAGCAGTGCTTGCCCCTCCCTGGTTACCACCACTGAGGTGCCCTTGAGCAAGGCCCTTAACCTCAACTGCTTCAGTGGAGCTGATCAGTGGTGAGCAGATCAGACTGGTTATACTATTCAGCTTCCAGGTGTGACTGTGTGTGAATGTGAACAGGGTGCATTGCGCATACCTCTGCCAACCTCTCTAAGTTTTGTGGTGTTATGTGAATCCATGTGGAAGTGAGGGGCCATTTTGTGATTGGCCACGCCCCCTTTTGTCCAGTGAGCATTGGAAACCTTGAAACACCTAGGGCAAAATAACAGACTTAGGACAAAAACTATAAATAAGACCCTGATTATAGATGGTACAGTTACATCAGATAAAATTAAAGTTGCAGACTGCTTCAACAGGTTCTTCACCACTATAGCAGACACCCTGGTAAACAAACTTCCGACCTTTACAGGGGTTTTTGGTGAGAGCCATGTTGATTCATTCTACAAAAAGATGAACGTTCAGCCAGATGCTTTTTCTTTTACAGAAGTGTCTGAAGGGGAGGTGCTTAAAAGACTCAAGGCCCTGAACCCATCTAAAGCAACCGGTCTTGATAATATCCCGTCCAGGTTTCTAAGAGATGCAGCTGAAGTCATCACCCCATCTATAACGTTTATAATTAATATGTCCATAACACAAGGTCAGTTTCCCCGTGAATTCAAATTGGCTAAAGTAGCCCCGTTACACAAGAAAGGAAGCAAACTGGAACCAGGCAATTATCGTCCTGTTTCAATTCTTTCTTCAATATCAAAGGTAATCGAAAAAGTCATTTTTGATCAGATAGAAAGTTATCTATCATTGCATAATCTGCTGTATGAATTTCAATCTGGCTTCAGGAAGTCACATTCAACAGACTCCTGCTTGCTCTATTTAAACGATTCCATAAGGCGTGAAGTAGACTCTGGTAAATACTGTGGGATGGTCATGCTGGACCTTCAGAAGGCATTCGACACAGTAAACCATGACATCCTCCTGTACAAGCTCAGGTCCTTGGGATTTAACAGCACCTCCCTCAAATGGGTGGGGTCTTATTTAAAGGGAAGAGAGCAGGTTACCGATGTGAACGGTACCTTGTCCTCCCCTCTCCCCCTACGGTGCGGGGTGCCCCAAGGGAGTATATTGGGTCCACTCTTTTTTCTAATATATGTAAATGATATAAGGTCGGCATGTGACTGCGACCTGTTTCTCTTTGCGGACGACTCGGCTCTCCTGGTCTCCCACAAAGAGAAAGAGGAGGTAGAACTTATCCTTAGCAAAGAACTCCAGAAAGTAAGTACATGGCTAGTAGATAATAAATTATCTCTCCATCTAGGAAAAACCGAGTCAATCCTGTTTGGCTCTAACGCCAAACTTAAAAAATCCCCTGGCTTCACCATCACAGTCGACAACGTGACCGTTGAAAGCAAGGAGGAAATCACATATCTCGGCTGTATCCTGGACAATAAAGTATCGGGAGAGAGTATGGCGTTAAAAACCATCTCCAAAATAAATCAGAAGGTTAGATTCCTGGCCAGACTTTCCTCCTTCCTAGACAAAAGTACTTTAAAAATTCTGGCGGGCGCTTTGATACAATGTCACTTTGATTACGCATGTACCTCCTGGTACACCGGCATCACCAAGGCCCTCAAAAACAAACTTCAAATATCACAAAACAAACTAGTACGGCTGTTACACTCTCTCCATCCCAGAACCCACCTCCTGCCTGGCCACTTTTCCAGCCTCAGGTGGCTCAGAGTGGAGGAAAGAGTGAATCAAATCAAGCTGTGCCTGGTCCATAAGATCTTGCATAACATGGTCCCTAAATATCTCCAAAATTATTTCATCAAGGTAAGTGATGTTCATAACTACTCCACCAGAGGGAGCTCCCACAACGTTGTCCCCATTAAATTTAAGAGCTGTATGAACAAAAACTCCTTTAAATACTCAGCCGGGCTGTTGTGGAACAGTCTTCCGGACAGCCTGAAGCTGATTGACACCTTGAGCAGCTTTAAAACTTCTCTCAAAAACTGGTTCATGTCTGGTTCTGGTATGTAAATGTAAATATTTTTGAGTATTGTTAATTTATAGCCTGTTTAAAGTTATTTTATTTATCTTAGTCAGATTGGTTTTTTAGCCTTTTAATGTGTTCTTTATTTTCGGGATTGGGTCTTGTTTCAAATGTCTTTTATATTGCTTTTGGTAAAACTGTTTTAACATCTTAAATGGGTTTTTTTTAATAGTCTATATGATTGAAGTAGTTTTATGTTTCTTTGTTGTTATGCCTGTTTTTATGTTGGTCTGAGTTGTTTGTCCGAGACCAAGGACCACAATGGAAACAAGTCCTCGGACTTTATTGTGTTTTTATCCTTGATGGTGATGTATGAGTGGCCTTTATATTCCTGTGTATGATGTGCTCTACTTTTTTCATTCATCGAATAAATCAATCAATCAATCAATCAAAGTTAATCAGTTCTAAGTTGGCCTATGACTTACTTTTCTATACACAGTTTTGTGCAAATCCATTCCTAACTTTTTGAGATAGCCAGCGAATGGGCAGACAGACAGAGAGAGAGACAGACAGAGAGACAGACAGACAGACAGACAGACAGACAGACAGACAGACAGACAGACAGAGCAGGGGGGTGTCACCTGACATGCTAGCATGTGGAGCAGCAGGAGAGGGGCCAACTTTGGATGCTGTGTTTACTAACAGCAATTGACAAATCCTACATAGTCTGCCTTTAACTCATTGAGTGCCAGCCACTTTTGGAGAACGGACGCTCCCAGTGCCAGAGTTTCAGAGCGTTTTCAGTGATTTCTCGAGGCCCACAGAATATTGTGTGATATTACTATGTAAACACCGAACACGCAAAAAGAACAAGGAGACTCTATTGTATCATCAGCAAAAAAAAGTTTATTGATACCATTTTCCGTTCTTTAGTTATCAGCCGGAGAAGACAAAAACAGCAAAAACATGCATTTCTATCTAGAAGCTGAGATATTCACCCTTTTGTGAAAGGCAGCATTTCAAGCACATTCACTGACTCTAGCTAATATTTTCTGATGTAGTGACCTGGTGTAGTTCTGTGGAGCCTGCGTGCCCCACTTCCCTCTCCCCCACTGAGCTGCAAACTCCTCCCCACATGCACCCAGTCTATTTTCGGAGCCTCCGTTTTTGCGGGCGGTGCGGCTCACAGCGCGACAGCGCTGCGACAGCTCACAGCGCCACAAGGAAATGCCAAACGGGACTGCAGGTAAAGGTTTGGCCCTTCGGGGTCGGGTGCTGCCTTTCTGGTGGGTAATCGTGTGGAGAAACTATATACAGACAGACAGACAGAGGCAGAGGAGCAGTTGTGTGCGCGGATTGATTGCTGTTGCCAGGCACCGTCAAGCAGCAGCCAGAGCAATCTACATGGCTCTGGGCTGCAGCATGAGCGGTTTCGCTTTGATCACGGCTTTTTCAGGTTGTATTCCTGACATTTCTGTAATCTGGAGAGCACTGTCGCCACCTAAGGGTTCTGTAAAATAGGTTAGACACATTCAATAGCTCCCATATTGTAAGAGGCGATGTAAGAGGCTTAGATCGACATCCCCCCGTCAAAAAACGCAATTGACGACTTTAGTCGTCAATGGCACTCTACGTCACTAAATGAATTGACGACTAAAGTCGTCATTGGCACTCAATGAGTTAATAACCTTTAATATGGATTTCCACTCATATCCTCCATTAACCATTGAACAGTATTCCTTGTCTTCTCAGTGTGACAGAGAATGTGTATGTGACTCTCAGCCTTCTAGCAGACGTTGGCTCTCCATACCTGAGAGAGTCCAGTCCAGCAAAGAGCAGCTCTCCTGGGGCTCCTGGATGATTGTCGCTCAGGTCCAGCTCTTTCAGATGGGAGGGCTTGGAGCTCAGAGCTGAGGCCAGAGAAGCATAGCCTTCCTCTGTCAGCAGACAGCCTGACAGCCTGCACACACACACAGACACACACACAGACACACACACACACACACACACACACACACACACACACACACACAAAAACGATGGAGCCAGGAGTCAGAAGTCGTCTTAAATGAAGTATAGATATTGGCCAAGAGATGCACTCTTGCATATTCACGAATGGATACACAGGCTTTCATACAATAAACAGAAAGTCAGATATACTTATAGGACACACATCAGATTACATCTGTCTTGATGCACATTTGAAGGCTACTCTCTGGCCCTGTAGAGGGAACAGTGACACGGTGACAGGGCACAGTGTGAGATAGAGAGGAGCTGCAAATGTAAGGTACAGGTTATCTGAATATGACATCTGTCTGTGGTATGCACAATAACTATGTGTAACTTAAATGAAAATGTATATGAATATATTAATAAGTAGTGATTGTCCAAATAAAGGCTAATGTGATTTAAATGTATCCCTATCACCTACTGTGAAAATAGTTCTGATAATCCTGTCAAATTCTAGCAAAACTAAAGTACAAACAGTTCAATTACAGACAAATGATTGAGTGAACAATGATTTATTTACATGGGAACAAAAATTTAATTACATGTGAACAATGATTATGCAATTTACAAAGTCTTTGGCTTCCTGAAAGTTTTTGGGCTCTATCTTCCCGATGGCGGTATTTTTGGGTTAGCACCCGTTTTGCGCTGGAATAGCGCAAAGCCCTAATTGTCGGCGTGTCGGCCCACTGCGCTTCACGTCATCTCGGCGCACATCTCCGTATAGGCGTGTTTAAGCTAAACATCTTTCACAGCTGTGATCATGCCTGCCCCCTTAAAAGCACAGCGTCAGCAGCTGTGCGCAGTGCTATCATCATGGCGACACCACAGGCACAGAGATTCAGAGAAGACGAGATGGAGGTGCTCATGCACGAGGTGATCTATCCTTCACTACTATCAATTCTGAATCACTATAGAACGACCCTTTCACTCACCCATTCATTAATCCATCCATCCATTCATTAATCCATCCATCCATGCATATCCATCCAGGTCGAGGTCAATAGCAGGGTCCTCTTTGGCGAGGGGAGGGCCGAGGCCTGGCGGCGCGTTGCTGCCAGCGTGAGCTCTGTGTCTGGTATCGACCGTACTGGAGAACAGTGCAGGAAACGGTACAATGATGTCAGGCGCAGAGCCAAATCCAAGCTGGCAGCACGCGCCCAGTCTCGGTCCCGGACCGGCTGGTTGGGGCTGGTCCCCTCGCCGACCCAGAAAATGAGCTGACGCCGGCGGAGGAGGCTGCTGCGAAAACTATTCCCAGCGGGAGTGTGACTGGATTTGGAGGCGCCCAGGTGGGCGGCGTGGCAGGTAATGATCCATATTCCCTTTGTTTAATAATAAATATACTAATCCAATAATGATAGATCACCATAGGACACTACCCAATGATAGCATATCAATAAATGTCTTTGGTTATATACTGAGTTGAAGTCAGCGGTGTGCGTAAAATAATGTTTGTTGGGACACACGTGCTTTACGCATGGAGTTCACCAATGATAGATAGGCTAGCGGGACACTACCCATAGCCTATCAATAAATGTGTTTATGGTTGTAGCCTACACCTGAGTAGAAATTAGCATAAAAAATGTTTGTTGGACACTAGGCTACTTTGCGCACGGATGTCACATGGCATCAAGCACACCACCAGGACAGCGAGGGCTCTCCCCAGGTCCAGGAGGACGAGTCAATAATAATAATAATAATAATACCTTTATTTATATAGCGCTTTTCAAAACAAGTTACAAAGCACTTTACATACAGATTTAAAAAAAAAAGGCAGAAAGCAGACAATACATAACTAGAACGACCGCAACGCGGACTTATGCCTCCGCCATTAGTTCATTCTGGAGTCCAAATCGCCATTTGAGGCAAATTGGAAGAGATTCCGTCAAGGCGCTCTGGTGATGTTGCGTTACAGAGCTTGGAAATTGGGTGTGTGAGAGGTCACAGCGACCTTGAACTTTGACCACCAAAATGTAATCAGTTCATCCTTGAGTCCAAGTCGATGTTTGAGACAAGTTTGATTAAATTCCGTCAAGGCATTCCTGAGATATCGCGTTAACAAGCTTGAAAATGGCGCTCAAGAGCTCACCTTGACCTTTGACCTTTGACCACCAAAATCTAATCAGATCATCCTTGAGTCTAAGGCGATGTTTGAGGCAAATTTGATGAAATTCCATCAAGGCATTCGTGAGATATCGCGTTAACAAGCTGGCAAATGGCGTTTGAGAGGTCACAGTGACCTTGACCTTTGACTTTTGACCACCAAAATGTAATCAGTTCATCCTTGAGTCCAAGTCGATGTTTGAGACAAGTTTGATTAAATTCCGTCAAGGCATTCCTGAGATATCGCGTTAACAAGCTTGAAAATGGCGTTCGAGAGGTCACAGTGACCTTGACCTTTGACCTTTGACCACCAAAATCTAATCAGATCATCCTTGAGCCTAAGTGAATGTTTAAGGCGAATCTGATGAAATTCCGTCCAAGCGTTCCTCAGATATCGCGTTAACAAGCTTGAAAATGGCGTTCGAGAGGTCACAGTGACCTTGACCTTTGTTGGGCCAGACATATTGAAGGAACATTGATATTGAATGAACACTGATATTGAATGAAAGACATGTTGTTTGAATACTAGCTGGTCTATGTGGAGACAGTGGGAGCACACAACCCCCACATACCTGGCCATTTGGCCAATTTGAATACCACACCCGTGATAAAAACCACAGGGAACCGAGCCGACTCCTTTGTCCCACAGCAGCGAGATAAGGTGAACCAATCGGTGTGCCCCGACCACAGCAAAGACACGCCCTGCACCCCAAAACATATACACGTTTGAAGCCCGAAAATCTTCAGTTCTAAGTGACAAATCGTCGCGACAGGACGTGTGGTTTAGCTCGAGACAAACCGCCCTTCCCCCCTCCTCGCAGCCGAGCAGCAAGGCCGCAACCAGGCCTGACGACCCCTGCATCAGAGCTAAGCTAGCTTTGATATCCTGAACCCGACCCGCATCGCCTCGACCAGGCGAGTGCCTTCAACCCGAAGAAGCGAGCTGTGAGATCCCCCTTTCCTCCACTGAGACGACAGCAGATCCAAAAACCCAGCGTGGCCAGCTGAGTTCGACTGCCTGCTCTCAACCCTCCGCTCCTTCCTTCCCGGGACAGCGGACGCCCGCTACACGAGCATCCCCCCTCCACGCCGGAGGAACCTTGCGAGACCGACCATAACAAACCACTGCACCCGCGTGTGCAGAGCTGAGCGAGCAAGCCAAGTAAGACTGAATTGATCACTCAAGTCCGGGCTTAGAATTGTTTAGAGTTAGATGATATATATCCATAGATATACATGATTGACTGATATGATACTGTAAATTAATCTGTGACTGTTGTGTCTGACTGTAATTGTGCTCATACATGCATTACTGAATCCGAGTGTTTACACGCTAGCTATTTAACTCTTCACCGAGCCGCTGAAGCGGGTCTAAGATAGTCTATGAGCCGAGGGGAACTCCTTTCACCAGTTAAACGTCGGTTAAACCCTAGCCGTGGTGAAGCGAGTACCTCGCGGCCCTTTTTCATCTAGACAGCGTTAGTTCTTCCCCACGGGCACGTGCGGAAGCGCGTACACGAACCCTTTCCCTATAAAAACACACACATAGGCTGCCCTCCATCTTGGGTCGAACACACACCCCTTTGTCATCCATCTTGTGTCGGCCTACCACTCCAGGTCGGCCATTTTAGGTCGAGATCGGTATAGTTTCCCAGCCACACACACACTTGCACACACACACATAGGCTGCCCTCCATCTTGGGTCGAACACACACCCCTTTGTCCTCCATTTTGTGTCCGGCCGGTCCTTCCGGGTCGGCCATTTTGAAGAGAAGCCAGCTGACCACTCACCCACACACACACACACTCTGCCTCCCTCTAGTGTCCATCCGGTGCCTTACACTTTTCATGCAGATGAATATAATCACCTCACGCTTCCCTCCCATTGCAGTGAAGTGTTTTAGAATGTAACTTAGTTATAACTGAAATTCATTGACTGTATTGCCAATACCTCTTCTTTATTTTATATATAATAAATATTGTCAACTTTTATTAGAATTCAACTGTTTCAGAGTGACTTTGTGATGATTGTGGTGAACTATTGCTTAAAGATTAGAAACTTCACGCTTCAAAGAGACTACCTGTGATTAAAGTTGGGTCCGGCGATTAAGCCGGTGGTGCCCCTAGGTTAATCCTTATCAAGGATTACATATTTGATATTTTAATAATTTTATGAAATATTAATAATTTTCGGATTATTAATATTTTATTTTACCCAACCAAATTTAATCCAAACAACAAGCACAACATTTGGAGCAGAGTTTACCACAGATATCACAATTTTGACTGAAACACTGAATTTCCCAAATTGCATTGTGTAACCACTGAGCGCATGCCAAGCACTGAATGCTAGTAACCTCCCAAAACAGCTTCCAGCCAGAACTAGCGAAGCCAGACAGAGCTGCCACCGCTCAGACTGACACAGATTCAAACTGACACAGACGATCTAACACAGTTCAATCGTTTTGATTTAAGAACCCCTTATTTCAAGCTTGCATAGCTACTAACTCCTAACATTAGGCAACGACAGTTGAATTAAAACCTGCTTATATTTAAAATTCAACAATAGGACTTTCGCAAACACAGTTTGACTACAAGCCTATTTACGTTTGCCTCTCAAGTCAAGTTATTTGACTTTCAAGCTACAGGTACGAGCTCCACCTAAGCTTAAGAAGTGCACTGACTAGCAGGTAAGATGTCACAGCACAACGGCCAGAGTGCTGCTGCAGAGCCCCCGGCCTCATCCGACCAGCTGTTACATGAAGCGCTCATGTCAGCGGTTCCTCCTGAAAGAGGACAGATCGAGTATCTGCGGAACCTCACAGAAGAAGAATGTGAGAAAATGTTGGAAGGAAAAGCAGCCGCCATAAAAACTGCAGGTAAGGTAGACGCTACCATCCTGTCAGAGATGCTTTATCTTGTCCTCCACAGAGAAACCTTTCACAGGGAAACCAACGCACAGCTGCAAAACCGAGCAGCTGAGTTGGAAAAGCAAAAGGTGTATCTAGAGGCAACAGTCGAGGACCAAGAGAAGGAAATCGATAATTGGGAAAGGAAAAACGCCCAGAGAGAGGCGGACCTAGAGAGTGAGGAGGAGAAAAGGAAAACAGGTAGGTATGGAGCCAACCAGCTGGCGTGTTCGTTCCTCCCCCGACAGGTCCATAACCAGGAGCTACAGGTAATCCCGCCTCCACAGGTATCCTCATCCCACGTTGCCCAGACGCCTGCTGCACCAGCGCTATCGCGCAACGGGTCCGGTGGTGAGGTCGAACCCTCACTATATACAGGCCACAGGGCGGCGGGCAGACGACCGCTGGGGCAACGAACGCCGCACCGACCGCCCGGACGACTGCCTCCCGCCCACAGGGCGGCGGGCAGACGACCGCTGGGGCAACGAACGCCTGGACGACTGCGGCGGGCAGACGACCGCTGGGGCAACGAACGCCGCACCGACCGCCCGGACGACTGCCTCCCGCCCACAGGGCGGCGGGCAGACGACCGCTGGGGCAACGAACGCCTGGACGACTGCCCCCTGCCCACAGGGCGGCGGGCAGACGACCGCTGGGGCAACGAACGCCGCACCGACCGCCCGGACGACTGCCTCCCGCCCACAGGGCGGCGGGCAGACGACCGCTGGGGCAACGAACGCCGCACCGACCGCCCGGACGACTGCCTTCCCCCCACAGGGCGGCGGGCAGACGACCGCTGGGGCAACGAACGCCGCACCGACCGCCCGGACGACTGCCTCCCGCCCACAGGGCGGCGGGCAGACGACCGCTGGGGCGACGAACGCCACGCCGACTCCCACCCACGGGAGGAGCGACGTCGGCATGGCCAGGAGAGTAAGAGGAGCGAAGGCTACTACCAAGAGACGCCCCTCCTCTTCTCGGGTCACATGGGGCGTGGCCTATGGGCGGACGACCTCAACGACTCATCGTCATCCGACTCCGAGCCAGCGTTCACCGCGCGGGAAAGAGATGTCCGTGACCGGCGAATCGAGTCCTTCGCCAGGGACATAGAACGTTTTGACCCGGCGCACCGTGCCGCCAACATCGATCGGTACCTACGAGACGTCAGTCGTTACCTCACCAACCTGGAGCGACCCACCACGCGTGAGAGACTCTGGTTGGTCTGGAAGACCACCACGAGCACCGTCCGCGATTTCATAGACGTACTTCCCAGTCGGACTCAGAAGAGCTACCGACTCGTCTGCCGGGCCCTCCGACAGGAGTACCGCCAGTACTCTGACCCGATCATCGCGCGAAGGGCCGCCGAAGCCATCAAACAGAGAGTAGACGAAGATCCCAGAGAGTACTTCAGGCGCTTGTCAGCAGCCTACTTCCAGGGTAGAGGCCCCCCCGTCGGGGGGGGGGAGGGAGATAGGGAGTTCCTCCTCACGTACATGTCGAACCTGCACAAGAGCATACGCTCCGGTGTAGAGACTCATTGCAGGCTCCTCCAGTCCACACTGAGCTATACGCGACAGTACGCACAGTTGGCATGGGAAGCACGACCCAAGCCAACCAGGAAACACCTAGAGACCCCAAGTCTACTCAGTGGAAGACTATCCTGAGGAGGAGGAAGCCCAGCGTAGAGAAGTTTACAGCGTAGAGATGCCAGTACCTGACCGTCTCGCCCTAGAGGGCGACGAGGTGCCCCAGGTCCGGAAGCCAACCGCTCCTCGACACCCTGCGCCCTCACACTTAAAAGACAGGCAGCCCAGCCATCGAGGTAGGGGTAGGAAGCAGGAAAGGGGGGGGAAAAACAACCAGGGACGCTCCTGGCACAACCAGGACTGGGTACAGAACCAATCAGGGAAAGCTTACCATCCCAATCAGGGACGGCCCTGGCAGAACCAAGAGTGGGAACAGAACCAGCCAGGGAACTCCTACCACCCCAGTCAGGGACGCTCCTGGCACAACCAGGACTGGGTACAGAACCAATCAGGGAACTCTTACCACCCCAGTCAGGAACGGCCCTGGCAGAACCAGGACCAGTCAGGTAAAAAATCATACAAACCCAACCAGTATAAGAACCAGTCAGGGGACTACACCGACGGTAGGGATAGGCGAACAACCGCGGAAGACCAGTCGACCCGAGACGCGCTGAACGCTTTAAGTGACACGGTAAAATCGTTCCTTGACAAAGACAGACCAGCTGACCCCAAGGGAGGGCCACACAAACCCCCATCCGCATGACTAGGCCGAGAGCCTCCACCCGCCGCCAAAGTTTACTTTGTCGAATGGGGGAGGGGACCTCAGGGACCTAAACCGCTCCCCAACACCACTTCTCCACTTCCTCCTCACCAGTCTTCCCTAACCTTCCTGGGTGACCTTGTCCGCAAGGGAAACGCCCACCGCATCTACACCCCGGTTCTTGTAGGAGGGTGCATTCGCACCCTCGCCCTATTGGACTCAGGCTCCGAAATCAGCTTGATGTGCGCCAGCACCTTCGCGACAATCCAAAAAGCCATGCTCGCAGCCAATAGATCGCCCCGGATCGAGTCTTGCAATGTTAGCATCACCAGCTACACTCAAGACCGATCCCCCATCGTCCAACGGGCCCGTCTTGATGTCGCTTTCCAAGGGATGGCTCTGAACCACCCTATCCACATCTGTCTCCTTGATACTGAGCCACTCCTCATTGGCCAGGATCTCCTGGACCGGCTGGGTCCGCTCATTGACTGCCACGGCAACCGCATTTGGGCCCAGGTCCCAACGCCAAAACCCCTGGCGACAACAGGCCCTCGGCCTGTGTCAGACAACCAAGTCACGGTCGTCACGGAGGTCGAAACGCCCCGCCCGGCAAGCCACCATGCGGGTGAACCCTCCGTGCCGCCCCTGCAGCCGCAACTGCAGGACCACCCGTCGTTCTTATGCTCACTGGTCAACTCCGACACCAATCTGTACAGCCCCCGCCTCGTCGGCGGCGTGCGCGTGAATGACATGGAGGTCCCGGAGGCAATCTTGGCTCTGTGGTCGGAGAAATCCGTCGTTAGCCAAGAATTGTACGATGACCTGTGTAAACAGGATCTGCTTCTCCCCGCATTCGCCATGCGAACCCATCGCCTTCTTTCCGCTGAGTCACCTCAGACCCTTCTTAAGGCAATCGCCGTGTGCGCTCTCACGATACAGATTGGACGGAAGCGGGTAGAACACTTCATGAGCGTAGTGCCCCGGCTTCAAACCCCACTCTGCGTGGGGGCAGACCTACTGGTCAGACTCGGCGCCCAACTGGACACAGTTAACCAAATCCTGTGGTCCCGGGCCGACGCCGCGAACCACCCATTGACCTGCGAACCTGAACGCATGACGTCAGGGCAAACCATCCCACAGGCATGTCAGGTCATAAGCGAGTTCCGCGTCACGGTCCCGGCTCGAACCGCGAGTGTCCCCATCCGCCTGGTCATCAGCCCTGGGCAAACCATACCCGGCAGACAGGCATTCTTCCAGCCACTGCCCCGCTTCTGGGAACTGAACTTGACGATCTGCGGCACTCCGTTCCTTGAACTGGACAATCGTTCAGCCTACATCTTGGTGCAGAACCTGACGTACGCACCCATCCAAGTCCCGACTCGACAACCACTGGGAATGCTAGTCGACAGCTCCTTCCATGACTTTGAACTGACGGTCCCAGTCATGGGAGACCTGCCCGCGTCCCTCGCTCGGGACGACACGTCCAGCGCAACCCTTTTCACGTATCCGACAAAAATGATCACAGTGACACGTCACGAAACCTTCCCCGACGAAGTAGTTCATAGCACGTCACTCAATGACAAGGGCGACCTCGTCGTGTATGCCCTCACGGCCCGGCCCGGGCCTGACGATCCTGGCCCGGAGCACACGCCGCCGCCGCCAGACGAACCCTACCCTGGGTTCGAGTCTGAAGTCGAACAGCAGATCGCGAAAGCGGACGCGCTGACGACTGAAGACGAGAGGGACGAGTTACGAAAGTTGTTCCACCACTTCCTGCCGATCTTTTCCAGGGACGCTCTCGACTGCGGAGTAACCGAACTTCACACGGTCCGCATCCCAACTGATCCAAACGCGCCTCCCACCTTCGTACGTCAGTACAGGATCCCACTAGCCGCGTACGAGTCAATTCAAGAGATCCTGGATCAGCTACTGGAGAAACAGATCATAAGGGAGTGTAACTCTACCTACAACTCGCCTATCTGGCCTGTTTTGAAACCATCCAGTAAGTGGAGACTAACGATGGATTATCGACCACTGAACAAACAGGTACCGCTTTCTCGCTGGCCCATGATCCACCTGGACCAGGAGCTCCCTAAGAGAAAGGGAGCCCGCTTCTTCTCCACGGTGGACGTGGCTAACGGTTTCTGGACCATGAAGGTCGACACGGCAGACCAGTACAAACTGGCCTTCTCTTTCTGCAACCGCCAATACACCTGGAATCGGTGCCCCTTCGGGTATTCAAACAGCCCCGCTGAGTTCAACATCTTTCTCCACAAAGCAATGAGCGATGCCGCGGCCCACGGAAACCTCATTTACGTGGACGATATCTTGATGCGAAGCCACACCTTCCAGGAACACTTGGCAGAGATCCACCACGTGCTTGACCAACTTGCTGCCGCTGGGGCCAAATTGGCAGTCGCCAAAGGCCAGTGGTGCCGTACCAAAGTCGAGTACGTGGGTCCGACAGTGGGCGCAGAGGGCATCGAACCCCAAGCCGGGAGAATTCGGGCCATCCAAGATATCAAAGCCCCCACCAACCTAACAGAGGTCCAAAGCTTCTTATGCGTTTGCAACTACTCGCGGCAATTCATCGAAGAGTACGCAGAAGTCGCAAAACCCCTCACGGAGCTCACTCGGAAAGACAACCCCTTTCAGTGGGGAGAACCACAACAGCGGTCTTTCCTCCTGATGAAGGAGAAACTGTGCACTGCACCTTGTCTGGCCTATCCGGATAAAGACAGAGAGTTATTCTTGGAGGCAGGCTTCTCCTCCCTTTGCCTCAGTGCCGCTCTGGCACAGAAATATGACACTGACAGACGCGTCGTCGCATACGCAAGCCGACCGCTGAACGACGTCGAGGTCAAGTTCTCAGACTGCGAAAAGTCCCTCTTGCTGTGGAACACTTCCGCAGTTACATCGGGGGCCAAAAGGTGGTCATCGAGACCTGCCACCAACCCGTCACCTTCCTGAACAGCCAACGGCTGAGGGAAGGACGCGTGTCGAACAGTCGCGTTGCGTCGTGGATGATGGCATTACAGGGTTACGACATCGAGATCAAGTACGCCCAGAACCACAAGATGGCACTGGGGCAGGGCTTGTCCGAATGTCAACACTGCGAGTGCGAGAGCGAAGCAAGCATGCAACCTCCGCTCGCCCCCACGCCAACGCTTCCATCCGACCACCATTACCACGACGACAATGCCTGCACAGGCCTCCCCAAGGTCTACATTGATGGCTGCGCTTTCCATCACGAGAACCAAGCCCGGGCCGGCGCGGGCATGGTGTGGGTTAACCACAAGATGGCCGAACCCGATCACTACCAACTCGGCCCTAAAACCAGTCAGTATGCGGAAGTCGCAGCGGTACTCATTACACTCCAGCAGGCCGCCAGGCAGGCCGTGAGACAGCTGGTAATATGTTCTGACTCCAACTACGCCCGCCACAGCTTTGTCTCACACTTCCCCTCGTGGAAAGCAAAGGGCATGAAAAATGTCCGCAACAAAGAGGTCAAACATTCTGAGCTTTTCTTGGCGTGCGACCGCCTCGTCGCAGAGTAGGGAATGACCGTGTACTGGAAGAAGGTCAAAGGTCATTCCCAAACGTCAGGACCTGACAAGGACGGTAACGACGAAGCCGACCGCCTAGCCAAGCTAGGAGCTGAACAGGGCACACCTTGGGAGTTTCAGGACGACTGGCTCCCGATCCCACAGGCCCACGCTGTTAACGCCATCACGCGACAGCAGGCAAGCGGTCAGAAAGACACTCCCACGACCTGTCTCCAGGCCGTGTACCTAGGTCGTCAACCCGACGACACAGACTTGGCTGACATGCAAGAGCGAGATCCAGCCCTTCGAGCTATCAAACAGCTCCTCTCAGAGAACAGTCCGGAGGCTGGGTCACCAGCCTCAGACGACACCGAGGAGCTTCGAGCTCTCCGCCACCAACTCCCCTATCTCAGGATGGAGGGAGACCTACTGGTCCACTCAGACAGCGAGCTGGCAGCCGCAAAATGGGTGGTACCCGCCGACCATAGGGGGGTGATGCTGAGTCACGCCCACGACCTCCCCGTCGGAGGACACCGAGGGTACAAAGCTACCCTGGAGACGATCCGTCAAGTCGCCTATTGGCCACACATGTCCAGCGACGTCAAAGCGTACGTCCAAGGGTGTCTCGTGTGTAGCCAATTTCAGCCGTCGCACCCGCTGAACCGAGCTCCTCTCCAGAAGAGGGGGGTGAAGTTCCCGTGGTCCCACCTCCAGATCGACTGGGTTGGACCGGTACCGAAGTCATCTCGAGGTAACAAGTACCTCCTTTCGGTCACATGCGCGTTCACAAAATGGGTTGAATGCCTTCCGGCTACTAACGACACCGCAGTCACAACCGCGCTTCTGCTTCTGAACCACGTGTTCAGCCGGTGGGGCCTTCCCCTCTCTATCGACTCCGATAGAGGCACCCACTTCACCGCAGCCGTGACAACGTCACTATGCAACCTTCTGGGCATAGAGTTAAAGTTTCACATCTCCCACCACCCCGAATCCTCGGGCCAGGTCGAACGAGCGAACCGCACAGTCGTTCACATACTTAAGAAGTACGTGAGCGAGAGCGGAAGAGACTGGGACGTGAAACTTCCCCTAGTGCTGATGGCCATCAGGGCCACACCGCACCGCGCTACGAGGGTCACGCCTTTCGAGATGATGACAGGACGCGAAATGACTCTTCCGCTACACCTCCTGTACCACCCCGAGGACATCAGTGTCGCAACCGCATACACAGCAACACAGTATGTGACCGACTTGAGGGCCCACCTCAGGTCCACGTTCGCGTGGGCCCAGACAAACTTGGAGGCTAGCGCCAAGGGAGCCAAGGCCTACTACGATAGGAAGGCATCCCAACGCGAGTACGAAGTAGGTGACCAAGTCTTCTATTTCATTTTCGACAAGCCCGTGGGGGTCTCTAAGAAATTCCTCCCCAGCTGGGCAGGACCCTACGAGGTCATGCGAAAACTCTCCCCAGTGGCCTACCAAATCAAAATCGTGCGCTCAAGGCGCCCACCGGTCCTGAAATGGGTGCATGCGAACCAAATCAAGCCCCATCGACCACACCCATCTCCAAAGGGGGGGCCAAGCCCGACCCCGGAGGAGGTGAACACAACTTCATAGGGTAGCCAGGAAGTGCATGCCCACTCACTCCTCAAGCATGCACTAACCACTAACCTAGGTCCCCCAAAACCCTAGCGTTAGTAACCCAGATCCTCTGATTTGTTCCAGGATGAAGCTCTCATGGGTCCTCTGCATTTTCCTTGCACTGAAAGCCAGTCTACCACATGAGGTGGTCGAACCCGGACCACCGACTGGCATAGTCCTACAGGGGGTCCCCGGACTCCTGCTCGCCCGCTGCCGCATCTACACCCAGAGAGTGTACGTGCGCTTAGACCCCTGGGACGTGTACCGTAAGCACGGCCCCGCACCCCGACTCACTGAAGGTAGGCCCAGCGCTACCCAGGTCCAAGACACGGTGGATCACGCAAAACAGACCACCGAACACATCCTCGAGCAACTCCAGAAATTCCTGGTGACCGAGAAAGATTTGAGCGGCCACAAACGCCCCAAGCGATTCCTGGGGGGTCTCCTCATGATACCCGCTGCTGTGGGCTCCCTGTTCTCAGTGGGGGTCTCCGCAACTAACGCAGTCAGCATCAACACGCTGCAACGACACATGAGCGAACTAGAGGGTGAAATGCCAGAGATCCGAGAGAGCATCATTCTCCAACAAAGACTAGCACAGGACCTCAGTAAAACCCTTCAGGGCACTGTAGTTGCTGTGAACCTCCATTCTGTCCTCATTAACCGCACTGCCTACGCCCCGCAGACTCTAACCGACGTAGTCCGAGAGGACATGACCTTGGTGCCCGCGACCAGAGACTTGATGCAAGACCTTACCCGAGAGATAGCCTCCTCAGTCACCAGTCTGAGCGGGGGTAACATACCCCCCTACCTGGTCTCCCTATCTCTGGTTGAACAAATCTTAAAATCCGCCACGACCACCGTGGTCCAATCCTCTCAGGTACACTTGGCATATAGTCTTGGCAGTGCTATCCCAATCTTCGTAGACCCCCAGCGTCTAGAAATAGGATTCCTTATCAACCTACCAATTATTGAACAACAAAACATATACAGGTTGAAAACAGTGTTGAATGTTGGTTTCTGGAAGGGCGACACCCACGTGCACCTTGAGACACCAACCTTCATCGCGTACCACCAAGAGGACCCCTCGCTCACTCTCGTACCCAACCTAAACATGTGTGTCAAAACAAAGGACATCCATTGGGTTTGTCCAGGCAATCCTTTCATCAGAGATGTCACCAAGTATCTCTGCGGCCTGAGAGCCGGATCCACTGAGCAAAAATGCAAAGGCAGCATGTCCATTAAGGACGAGGGGATGGGTACCAGAGTAGAGCAAGCCGGTGACCGATGGCTCCTGAGCACACCTGCCACCGAAGCCCTAATGTCACATGAGCGCCATGACACAGTCACTAAACTGAGCCTACCGAATCAGACCATGTTCCTCACAGTTCCCCAGGGAGCCACAGTACATATCGATGACACTGTCCTCCATTATCTCAACCCCGACAGACATGACGTGGACATTGAGATAATGGACGCATTCCAAGGTCACAATCTCACGATTGGGGACACCCTTCAACAGCAACTCCTGGCTGAAGGGACCAAACGAGTCCAGTTCAGCGTCAAGCCGACGGGACTCACTACCACATTTGCCCAACACGCAAGCCGCCCATCGCAGTACCAAGAGCACCCCATCAGTCTGATCGCTATTGGCCTCCTCCTTAGTGGCTGGGTCATCACCGCATTTCTCACATACATAATGTACAAATACATCCAGAAGCTGCAAGCTAAGCTAGAGTCCTACACTGCCGCAACACCACGCTTCGCCCTCCTACCAGGAGAAGGCACCTCAGCTAGCCCACAGCGTCATTAGAAACCCCACTACCTCACACTCCTTCTCTCCCTTCCCCTTTATGCAAATCGTGTAAAAACGAAGAGCTAAGTGACCAAGACAGAGAACCGGGCCCAGGCCCTGCCTAGAAAACTTGAAGTATGACAATCTGAATGTATTGCTTCGTGTGATGTAGACTAGTATGACAATCGGAATGTATTGTTTGTGTGATATAGTATAGGATGACAATCTGAATGTATTGTTTGTGTGATATAGAATGATAGAATAGCTTGAGAAAAGTCCTGCCCGGACACAGGTGATCTGCCCGGACTTGAGCCCAGATAGGACCACATAGCGCAGGACCTAACGAACTTGCTCCTTTCAGCCTCACGGACTAGGCAACCAATGGGTCGCCACCCGCAGGCCGCATGGCCCTGGAGATGCTTTAAAGACTGTGCCATAACACACCCTTTCAACCATCGGGGGGATGTTGGGCCAGACATATTGAAGGAACATTGATATTGAATGAACACTGATATTGAATGAAAGACATGTTGTTTGAATACTAGCTGGTCTATGTGGAGACAGTGGGAGCACACAACCCCCACATACCTGGCCATTTGGCCAATTTGAATACCACACCCGTGATAAAAACCACAGGGAACCGAGCCGACTCCTTTGTCCCACAGCAGCGAAATAAGGTGAACCAATCGGTGTGCCCCGACCACAGCAAAGACACGCCCTGCACCCCAAAACATATACAGGTTTGAAGCCCGAAAATCTTCAGTTCTAAGTGACAAATCGTCGCGACAGGATGTGTGGTTTAGCTCGAGACAAACCGCCCTTCCCCCCTCCTCGCAGCCGAGCAGCAAGGCCGCAACCAGGCCTGACGACCCCTGCATCAGAGCTAAGCTAGCTTTGATATCCTGAACCCGACCCGCATCGCCTCGACCAGGCGAGTGCCTTCAACCCGAAGAAGCGAGCTGTGAGATCCCCCTTTCCTCCACTGAGACGACAGCAGATCCAAAAACCCAGCGTGGCCAGCTGAGTTCGACTGCCTGCTCTCAACCCTCCGCTCCTTCCTTCCCGGGACAGCGGACGCCCGCTACACGAGCATCCCCCCTCCACGCCGGAGGAACCTTGCGAGACCGACCATAACAAACCACTGCACCCGCGTGCAGAGCTGAGCGAGCAAGCCAAGTAAGACTGAATTGATCACTCAAGTCCGGGCTTAGAATTGTTTAGAGTTAGATGATATATATCCATAGATATACATGATTGACTGATATGATACTGTAAATGAATCTGTGACTGTTGTGTCTGACTGTAATTGTGCTCATACATGCATTACTGAATCCGAGTGTTTACACGCTAGCTATTTAACTCTTCACCGAGCCGCTGAAGCGGGTCTAAGATAGTCTATGAGCCGAGGGGAACTCCTTTCACCAGTTAAACGTCGGTTAAACCCTAGCCGTGGTGAAGCGAGTACCTCGCGGCCCTTTTTCATCTAGACAGCGTTAGTTCTTCCCCACGGGCACGTGCGGAAGCGCGTACACGAACCCTTTCCCTATAAAAACACACACATAGGCTGCCCTCCATCTTGGGTCGAACACACACCCCTTTGTCATCCATCTTGTGTCGGCCTACCACTCCAGGTCGGCCATTTTAGGTCGAGATCGGTATAGTTTCCCAGCCACACACACACTTGCACACACACACATAGGCTGCCCTCCATCTTGGGTCGAACACACACCCCTTTGTCCTCCATTTTGTGTCCGGCCGGTCCTTCCGGGTCGGCCATTTTGAAGAGAAGCCAGCTGACCACTCACCCACACACACACACACTCTGCCTCCCTCTAGTGTCCATCCGGTGCCTTACACTTTTCATGCAGATGAATATAATCACCTCACGCTTCCCTCCCATTGCAGTGAAGTGTTTTAGAATGTAACTTAGTTATAACTGAAATTCATTGACTGTATTGCCAATACCTCTTCTTTATTTTATATATAATAAATATTGTCAACTTTTATTAGAATTCAACTGTTTCAGAGTGACTTTGTGATGATTGTGGTGAACTATTGCTTAAAGATTAGAAACTTCACGCTTCAAAGAGACTACCTGTGATTAAAGTTGGGTCCGGCGATTAAGCCGGTGGTGCCCCTAGGTTAATCCTTATCAAGGATTACATATTTGATATTTTAATAATTTTATGAAATATTAATAATTTTCGGATTATTAATATTTTATTTTACCCAACCAAATTTAATCCAAACAACGAGCACAACACCTTTGACCTTTGACCACCAAAATCTAATCAGATCATCCTTGAGCCTAAGTGAATGTTTAAGGCGAATCTGATGAAATTCCGTCCAAGCGTTCCTCAGATATCGCGTTAACAAGCTTGAAAATGGCGTTCGAGAGGTCACAGTGACCTTGACGTTTGACCTTTGACCACCAAAATCTAATCAGATCATCCTTGAGCCTAAGTGAATGTTTAAGGCGAATCTGATGAAATTCCGTCCAAGCGTTCCTCAGATATCGCGTTAACAAGCTTGAAAATGGCGTTTGAGAGGTCACAGTGACCTTGACCTTTGACCACCAAAATCTAATCAGATCATCCTTGAGCCTAAGTGAATGTTTAAGGTGAATCTGATGAAATTCCGTCCAGGCGTTCCTCAGATATCGCGTTAACAAACATCGTACGGACGGACGGACAGCCGTACGGACGGACGTACGTACGTACGGACGGACAATCCGGATCCATAATGCCTCTGGCCTGGCTATCGCCGGCGGAGGCATAAAAATTGCATACAATTAAAAGACACTAGGTAGACATTATGTTAGGATGATGTCATCATTCCTACTATGATGTCATAGATCACTGATGATGTCGCAGACGGTGATGATGTCATGATTCATAAGTGTCTTAAATCATGTCTCTGATGGCCTTACTGATGATGTCACTACGCAGTGTGATGTCATAGTCGGGACTTATAAGGGTGTGCTCTGCAGGTCCTCTGGAGTTGTTCATAGACTAACCTCAGTTTACCAAGTGTGTCTTGGACATTAAGGGACTGTTCGTTATTTATGAGAGGGGGGGTATGGTGCAGAAAGGGGGAGGGGTATCAAATATTTTTTTGAGTACTGGGGAGGGATTTGTGTTTTTTATTTTGGCTTTAGGGAGGGTTATACAACATTAATTTTTTGTATTTTGTATATATTTTAAATGCGTTTTTTCGTTCCAAAATTCGTGTTTACTCCCCTATTTATATCTATGGTTTACCTGTATGGTGACTGGACTTGGTATCTCCCATTCCTTCCTTTCACGTAAACCGCTGCTCCTATGCACTGTGTACAGGCCCTCACTCGGTCCTGCTGTTTGCTTGGTGCATTGACTGGAAACGTTTATCATCGCTTTATATTGTTTCAGAGCTGGAATTGTTGACACATATGCAGTTGGCTAGGCTCAGGGCCGGTTCGTACTTATAGGCGACCGCCTAGTGCGGCACTTGGAGGGGCAGCAAATTGTGCGCCTTCACTTGCAGCTCTCCAAATATTCTCCAGCGCTCTGCCTCTTCCATGCTCTCCCCGCTGTCTGCGGCACGAACCGCCCGCCCTACTATGCCTCTGATTGGCTTACCCTGATATTCTTACCCTAACCCAACCAATCATCACTCCTCATGCCTAAACAAGCACTACTACTAGCCAATCAGAGGCAGAGGAGGGCGGGTCATCATGTCTTCTCCATCCCGCTTGAATGAGGAAAAGGGACATACCGGTAGCCTACATAGACTAATTTACATCATTAACTTTGGGTTAAGGTAGCCTAGGCCATGTGCTTATATGTGTGTACCAGTATTAGTGTAATCAGTAAATTAGCGCGATATTTCTAACGTTGTTTCTGGGTTCCAAAACAATCTGTTTCCCTGTGCGGTGCGCAGTGCGCACTTTGCCTGCCCATTCATTGGAGAGACCAAAATTCCAAGATACAATATCTGAAGTTTCTCAAAGTTGAAACTACCTCTGCAGTAGTAGCCTACAATGAAACAAGACAGACTTAATGGACTGGCAACAATCTCCATATAAAATGAACTGGCAGAGGATGATATAGAGGATGATTGGATTTATTTAAAGACCTTTGCTGACGCAGCCCCCGCTGGTGTCCACTTCTGAAAGGTAAACAAGCTTTATTTGCCAACAGCTCCTAACAACAACTCGCCTTTGTTAAGTTGTGAATCTGCTGATGATATAGGCTATAGGCTAAATACATTGTGAGTCTTATATTACTGTGCTTGCGCCGCCGTGCGCACATTCCGTGTTTTATGCACATGAGAAAGTGGTAGATAAGAGAGATTTGCATAGTTTGAGCCGAGGGTCTGAAAAATGTGATTATTTGGAAAATATCTGTGCTGTATCATGACTGCTGTGGTTATTAGAGTTATTATGCAGACCTGTGCAGACCTGTGGCGCGTTATTTTTGTAGGTAGGCTATATGGATGTGCAAAATGCCTGCATATTGCGTCATGCATACTTTGATGCTGGTATGGTGTTGCCAATTGGGGGCGGCATAATTTGTTCTCGCCTAGAGCGGCAGAATGGCACGCGCCGGCCCTGGCTAGGCTACTGTAGGCTTTATAACTAGGAGATGAGGCAGTTATTGGGCTGGGTAGCCTACTAAACGTTATATGCCCCCCGCCCCCTCTCTCCCCCGATGTCATAGGGCGCTATCAAACGTAGCCAAATCATCGGAAAAGGTCATATTTTCTTCAATACTACCTTTGGTGTGAATATGATAAAGTGTGGTTATTTATGGTGGGTCATGCATTTATCTCCAGTCACTCAGGGAGGGACATGGGAAAATATTTATAGATCTGGGGAGGGTGAAGAAAAAAAACGAAAACAAAGTCGCCCCTGCACCATAAGTATCCGCACGTAAATCGACCAGTCTCACAGCAACCTTAACACATTGAGTGCCACAGCGCTTCAGTAAAATTGTCTGGAGCCTGTGCCAGATTCACTTCCATTCAGTTGAAAACAGCTATAGAATTTTTTCTATTAGGGCTATATTGACAGGGCTGGACTTTAATGAAACATTGAACACTCCTGCTTCTTCCAAAGAAGAAATTTTGTTTCTAGACAGTTCCATTATGAAATGACAGCCTCTGAAAAAAGTGCACTTTCAAGGGTTTTCTGCCGTTTTTTTTTTCTTTTCAAGATATAGTCACTTTTATGAATACCTTTTGCACTCTAATTTCGAGCACATTCACTGACTCTGGCTGGTGTTTTCTGATGTGGTGGCGTGGTGTGGTTTCTGTGCAGCCTGCGTGCCCCCCCCCTCCCCCCCCCTCTCCACCTCTGAGCTGCGGGCTCCTTCCCACACGCACAGAGTCTGTTACAGACTCCGTTTTTGCCCCGGACGGATCCCAGCGCGCAACAAGGAAATGCCAAACGCGACTGAACGAAAAGGTTTGGCCGTTCGGCTTCGGATGCTGGCTTTCTGGCAGGGAATCGTGTGGAGATAGATAGAAGCAGAAGAGCTCAGTTGTGGGCGAGAATGCAGCCGAGCCAACTGTCCGCTGCAGACAGAGCAATCTATACGGCTCTGGCTGAAGCATGCATCGGTTTCCACTTTGATCACGTCTTTCCCTGCTTTCTCCTGCACAAAGTAAAGGATCTGAGGTGGGTGGCGCAGCTCCCGTGTCGATGTTTAAGGTGGCGCCGTGTGATCCCTTGAAGGGATTCATGCTCACTGGCTAGGTACGACCTTAAACAGCAGAATTATGGAATAATATGAATTATGATTTTAGGACGTGCACAGACGTCCTTGGCACTCCACGTTACTTTTTTTTAGGACGTGCACAGACGTCCTTGGCACTCAATGTGTTAACAGTATGAACAACTCAGAAATGGGTTTAGCGGATAAGGTTCCACCGATCAAGGAGGAAGACCCTGAGACGCCGGTTTCCCTGCCGGCCACTTCAGGTGGCCCACCAGGGGAATCAACGACATGTCTTGTCACCGTGGAGACCTTACAAACAGCGCTGCAGACCCTGCAAACGCACACCACAAACATTCTTTATTGCCTGCTTGACACCCAGAAGGCTCTGGCTTCTGAGGCCGATGATCGGCACGCCCTCCTGGTTAACTCATTCACCGCCAAAGACGTCTTTGACGTCTTATCAGAAATAGCCATCCACGCCAAAGACGTGTTTGACGTGTTTTTGTTTTTATGAGTGCAGCGCGTAGTTGAAACACTTACCCAGCCTGTGACACAGACACATGTCCCTAACCTCAAAGTCAAGCCGACAGCACGTTATCAAACACATACCGCAGCTGTTGTTTGAAACGAGAAAGGAGGAAAGGAGGAAAAACAGAGAAACGCGCTTCCTTGTACAGAGGAAAAAACGCCATTGAAACGCCTCTCGGCGTGCTGCACTGCTGCCTTGCTGCAGGGCGAACCTGGATTGCCTAGTCAAACCCGTGACAAACATGATCGATCCGGTTCCAGCAGCGCCTGGTCCCAAAGCCAAGCCGCGGACCCGTTCCTGTGTCGTGTGACTCGTGTCGCAGCATTCGTCCCACTCCCAGCCCGAACGAGAGGAGGAAAACGAGCAGCAGAGGAGGCAAAACGCTGATGGGGAAGGAGGGGGAAGGAGGTGCGATCTAGCTGCAGCTGTGGACAGAACTCTCTCTCTGTGTGTGTGTGTGTGTGTGTGTGTGTGTGTGTGTGTGTGTCTGTGTGTGTCTGTCTGTCTGTCTGTGTGTCTGTCTGTACACTCACTCACACTGAGCAAACTGTATTGTTGAATGTAAAAAAAGCACTTCATATATATATATATATATATTTTTTTTTTTGTCATTTGTGTCATAATGAATAATATTTACATGTCTGATGTCAATACAGTTCAAAATAAAAGAATTGAGAGCGAGTTCTGCATGATATTGTGTGCTGTACATAAATGCCATTTTCTGCAATTTCTTTTCTCAGAGAGACATTTTGGGTGAAAACAGGGTGTATATAAATGGCTATAAGTAGAGTACAGAACATGCTAAAAGCTCACTTTTTTTTCCTGGTGAACCCAGAGACGTACATCTTCATTTTGAGGTATTGCAAATCACTCTGGTGCTAATAGATAATTTACTGTGGGTCTTGAAAGATGACCAACAATTATGAAAATCTTTGGCCTGTGCTAAATATTGGCAGTCCTAAACTGGCGGTGAATGAGTTAACCGCTAGATCGGCTCGACGAATGGACCGCCCGGGCCGAGGGGGTTGACCTTTGATGGTCTCAATGGACGCCAGTTACTGATGATGTCACTACGCAGTGTGATGTCATAGTCGGGACCTAATAAGGGTGTGCTCTGCAGGTCCTCTGGAGTTGTTCATAGACTAACCTCATGGCAACCTTCTGCACAGTTCCCATCTTCGAACTTGCAGACTCAGTTATCAAGTGCTACAGCGTTCCTAGTTATCGAGACGTCAGTTTACCAAGTGTGTCTTGGACATTAAGTATCCGCACGTAAATCCACCAGTCTCACAGCAACCTTAACACATTAAATATACCATGTAAAAGTGTAATAATGAAAAACCAGGAGGAATAGAACAATAAAATCACAATAAGATCAATAAAAAGCAAGTCTAAAATAGTGAGTTTTTAGACGTGACTTAAAAGATGACAGTGTGGTTGCTTCCCTGATCTCCTCTGGGAGGTCATTCCATAACCGGGGAGCGTGAACAGAGAAAGCCCGGTCACCTTAGTTATGAGTCTGGATGGAGGAATGGCCAGGAGTGACCTCCCAGAGGATCTCAGGTTCGTAGGGGTGCAGGAGGTCAACTATATATTCTGGAGCCAGTCCTCTACAAGCCTTAAAAGTGATCATTAAAATTTTAAAATCAATTCTAAAACTAACTGGGAGCCAATTAAGTGATTTTAAGACCGGTGAGATATGTTGGACCTGGATATGAGTCTAGCTGCGGCATTTTGAATTAACTGAAGTTTATTGATGTTTTGTTGTGTGAGACAGGAGAAAAGTGAGTTGCAGTAATCTAACTGGGATGAGATAAATGCATGAATGACTGTTTCCAGATTTTTAGTGGATAAGAATGACCTTATTTTTGAGATTTTTCTTAATTGGAAAAAACATGATTTGACAACGGAGTTTATGTGCTGGTCGAAATTGAGATGGTTGTCGAATATGATACCGAGATTTCTACAGGAGTTAGTAATGTTAGATGAGAAGGGGCCAAGATGGGAGGAAATGTAATTCTGCGATGAATCTGGAGCTATGATGATGATGTCGGTTTTATCTGTGTTTAGCTGTAGAAAAATGTTATGCCATCCAGTTGTTGATATCTGCAATGCACATGTGGAGGTTATTTAATTGATTTGCATCATTAGTGTCAAAGGAGAGATAAAGCTGTGTGTCATCGGCATAGAAATGGTAACTGATATTATATTTTTTAATGATGTGACCTAGTGGAAGCATATAGACAGTGAATAGTAAAGGCCCAAGGATGGATCCTTGAGGCACACCATATTTTAACGAAGTTGGAGCTGAATGAAAGTTGCCAATTTCCACACAGAATGACCTCGCAGACAGATAAGAATAAAACCAATCTAAAACCAAACCTGAAATGCCTACCCAATTTTTAAGACGTTCAATTAAAATACTATGATCAACTGTGTCAAAAGCAGCAGAGAGAGAGAGAGGCGCCGGGAGAGGGCGACCCGCTGAGAGCTCCGTAACTTCATAGACAAATAGGCTTTTTTTTAGTGTAAACGCGTTTTGTTTTTAATTTCGTTGCTTCGATTCGCTTTGTAAATACCTATTGTATATAACAGTGTTTTTTTATATAGTGTATATAGTAGCGTCTTCGCACTTTTTGCAAGAAACAACACAGAGGAATAAAAACTGCGGGACCATTGTTCGCTGCAGCTCCGCTCCCCACAATGGAGGAGAACAAAGGCGCGGACATCAGCGACAGGCACAAATACAACAGGAACGCGCTGATCCAGATCAGGAACGCACGGAATTACCCCAACCGTAACTGGCAAGCTCCCGACCTCACGGAATTTCCTGAACTTATAAAACATCAATGGAAAAGAGGAAGGAGAGGAGGAATACTCGCCCGCCTAAGAAGGCGCGCTAACAAGCCACCGTTACCCAGCGTCCTCCTAGCGAATGTTGAATCTCTGGAGAATAAAATGTGCGAGCTGAGAGCGCGAGCACAATTCCAAAAAGACATAGCACGATGTAACGTTCTGTGTCTGACTGAAACCTGGCTCACACCTGATACAACGGACCATGCCATCACTATACCAGGCTTCAGTGTATTCAGAGGAGACAGAGACCCAGAACGATCCGGTAAGAAGAAAGGCGGAGGCGTTTGTCTAATGATTAATGAAAACTGGTGTGTAAACATCACTAACATTGGGAAATACTGCTCAGCAGACCTGGAGTATGTAATGTTGCAATGCGTGCCGCACTACTCCCCCAGGGAATTCACATCAGTCACCATCATTGGTGTGTATATACCTCCCCAAGCGAACGTCACTATCGCACTGAAAGAGTTGCAACGTGCAATCAGCGCACAAGAGACAAAACAACCAGAAATGGCACTGGTGGTGACTGGGGATTTTAACAGGGCAAACCTGAGAGGGAGAATGCCCACGCTTCACCAGCACATCCACTTCCACACCCGAGGCAAAAACACACTGGACCAATGCTACACAAATATCCGCCATGGCTACAAGGCCATACCCCGCCCCCCCTTCGGCAAATCGGACCACGCCTCCATCCTACTCATACCCAGGTACCAACAAAAACTAAAAAACAGCCCCCAGCATTCCGAACCGCCCACTGCTGGTCAGACCAATCAGACGACATCCTGAGGGATTGCTTTGACCAAGTAATATGGGAGGAGTTCAAAGCTGCAGGAGACCTGGGCGAATATGCAGAGACGGTGTCATGCTTCATAAGGAAGTGCACCGACGACATAGTCCCCACAAAGAGAATCAAAATAATGCCAAATCAGAAGCCCTGGGTCAACAGTGATGTCAGGGCTGCCCTTCACGCCAGGACCACCGCCTTCAGTTCTGGTACACCAGAACAATACAAGCAGGCACAATATGCCCTCCGAACCGCTATAAAAAAAAGCACAGAGAGATTATGGAAGGCAGCTGGAGTCAAAATAGGACACTAACAACCCCAGACACCTGTGGAGAGGACTCCATGCTGCCACAGACTTCAAAGGGGTGAAACGACAGAACCCCAGCACGTCACCCACCCTACCGGACGAACTCATCACGTTCTACGCTAGGTTCGACCCCTCTGCCAGAGCGCCCACCCCCCTCACCACCCCTCCCCTTCCTCTCCCCCTCACCCCACAACCCCTCCTCCTCTCCCCTCCATCTCCCCCTCTCTCCCCCCTCCTCCCCTCACCCCCCACTGCCCCACAACCTACCCTCCACTCCTATCTAACCCAGTGCCCTCCTCCCTTACCCACCCCTCAGTGTCCCCCCACAAGCCCCCTACCCACCCCCCACCTACCCCCCACCCCTATCTAACCCAGTGCCCTCCACCCTATCCTCCCCCACCCCCCCTCCACCCTCACCTAACCACTAACCCCCCCTCACCTTCCCCCCACTCCTTTCCTCCCCCACCTCCAACCCACTCCCACCTAACCACCAACCCCCCCTCCGACTCACACCCTCCCCGCCCCCACCCACAACCACAAACCCCGCCCCCTCACCATCACCGAGGATGAAGTCCGCCGGTCGTTCTCGTGTATCAATCTACGCAAGGCGGCCGGCCCAGATGGCATCCCTGGGCGGGTCCTCAAGGCCTGCGCACACCAGCTGGCAGGCGTATTCACAGACATTTTTAACCAGTCTCTCTCCCTCCGGCAAGTTACCCCCTGCTTCAAGACAGCAACAATCATCCCCATTCCCAAACAGCAGAAAGTGACCAGCCTCAACGACTGGCGCCCAATAGCCCTAACGCCCATAGCCAGCAAATGCTTCGAAAAGCTGGTTATATCACAGATCCGCCCCACACTCCCCCCGGACCACGACCCGCTACAATTCGCATACCGCCCCAACAGGAGCACAGCGGATGCAGTAGCACACATGCTCCACACCGCCCTCTCCCACCTGGAGGGGAAGGACACTTATGTGAGAATGCTGTTCGTGGACTACAGCTCAGCATTCAACACCATAGTACCCTCCAGGCTGGTAAGCAAACTCAAGGATCTGGGACTAAGCAAAGCGATGTGTGACTGGATCCTGGACTTTCTAACAGACCGGCGCCAGGTGGTGAAAGTGGGCAACCTCACCTCCTCCCCACTGACCATCAGCATAGGAGCGCCACAGGGGTGCGTCTCCAGCCCCTTCTGGTATGACCTCTACACCCACGACTGCGTGGCGACTCAAACTTCAAACACCATCGTGAAGTTTGCAGACGACACAGCGGTCGTGGGGCGGATCTCCAGGAGCGACGAGACAGCCTACAGAAAGGAGGTGGAGGCCCTGGAACAATGGTGTCAGGACAACCACCTCTCTCTGAACGTCTCCAAGACAAAGGAGGTCATTGTAGACTACAGAAGGGGGGGGGCACACCCCCCCCAATCACCATCAACGGCACAGTGGTGGAAAGGGTGGACAGCTTCAAGTACCTGGGAGTCAATATCCACCAGGACCTGACATGGGCCAACCACACCGCCACTGTTGTCAAAAAGGCCCAACAGCGACTACACGGACTCAGGCGCCTGAAGAAATTCGGGCTAAGGCCAAAAATCCTCAGGGACTTCTACAGAGGCACCATCGAAAGCCTGCTGACTGGCTGCTTCACCACCTGGTACGGGAACTGCACCACCATGGACCGCAGGGCGCTAAGAAGGGTGAGGCGCGCGGCCCAGCACGTAACAGGATGTGAGCTGCCACAACTGCAAGATCTGTACAACCAGCGGTGCCTCAGGACGTCCCTGAAGATCATCAAAGACACAAACCACCCCCACAACAGTCTGTTCTCCCTGCTACCCTCAGGGAGGAGATACAAGGTCCCAAGAGCACGCACAAATCGCTTGAGGGACAGTTTCTTCTCACAGGCCACGAGACTCCTTAACATATACAAATAGTGTAGTAGCTGTACTGTACCGCACTGTAGATGCCACCATTATGTATGACTAATGTTCAATAGTATGTTTAATTAGGTATAAGCTATTTGCACCTAACAGAATGTTATTATGTTTAATTATGTTTAAAGTATGTTCATGCCATTTGCACTATGGGCAGTGAATACGCCATTGTCTGTGGCGTGTCTTACTGCTCTATTGCCCGTTGCCTCTTTTTTTTTTTATATATATCTTCTATTTTATTTTTGCACTATGTTGTAACGGAGCCTACAGCACAAGAATTTCACACGTGATACTTGTACTACGGAGTGACAATAAAAATCTTGAATCTTGAATCTTGAAATCTTGAATCTTGAAGACAGGTCCAACAGGAGTAGTACAGTGTGTTGACCACAGTCAGCTGCTAAAAGAAGATTGTTTAAAACCCGAAGGAGTGCAGTTTCTGTACTATGGCCTGCCCTAAAACCTGACTGAAATTTCTCAAAGCAGTCATTACCATTCATAAAAGAAATTATCTGCTTAGCTACAATTTTTTCTAAAACCTTTGCGAGGAATGGGAGTTTTGAGATTGGCCGGAGAGATTGGCCGGAAATTATTATTATAAAAAAATGGCCATATCGTTACGCGGTGGATACAAGCACCAAATTTGGTACACACATTATTTAGGGTGTATCTCACCATCTCAGAAGGGGTGCCCAAAAATTCTGACCCATTAAATGCTTTTTAAAAGGAAAAATCCAAAATGGCCACCAGAAATGACGCATGATTCCTAAGAGGTGATATAATTCTGACATTTTGGCTTAATGTGCTAATTATAGATTATAATAAAGGATTTGGCCAAAGCCACCAAAGAAACATGTGTTAAATATGTTTTAAACGCCTTTAAACACAAAAAATAGCCTTAAAATGTACTCCGAAAGACATGACCTTCCACATTAATCCTTCTCTGAGTGATATATTGTTAATGCCCGATATACATCATTGTTTTTAAAAACTTTTAATAGGCCCTATGAATGATTATCTATAGATAATATATTGTGACAACTTCATATGACCATAGATCAAGCCCTCTAGTGGGTCACAACTTATATTAGTTTTAAGGCGAGACATGGCAGGTGACTAGGGTAAAAAAAATAACTAACAGCTATCACAATGAAACTTCTCCAGTTGATTACTTACATTAAGACTAAGATTTTTTGTATTACAAGTTTTCTGAAATTATATGTTTAAATATGCAAATTAGGCAATAAATGCTAGCGGAGAAGGTTAACTCCACCACGTTCGAACCAGGGAAGCAAGTAGCCTATATGCGACTAAAGGTATACATGTGCTTTCATCAGGTGCTCTAGCCACAATGCCAGACTGTGACCATGAGGAGGCAGACACTAGAGTATGCATCCATCTGAAAGATGCTCTAGAAAAGGGTGCACAGACAATCGTAATTCGAACTGTGGATACGGATATCATAGTGATTCTCGTGGGTCTGTTTGGACAGCTAATTGAAGAGTACCCAAATATAGGCCTCTGGGTTGCTTTTGGTAGCCTATGGGGAAAAACTTCCAGGAAATATGCATCAACACAATTTTCAACAAGCTGGGGAGGAAAATTAGTTTGGCTCTACCGGGAATCCACTCATTCACAGGCTGTGATACAACTTTGCAGTTCCAGGAAAAAGGCAAAAAGACAGCCTGGGCTGCATGGAAATCATTTCCAGAAGTGACAAATGCCTTCACTGCTATGATGGTTAATCCTTTTGAAGCACTTAGGGACCGTTCGTTATTTAGAAAGGGGGGTCACTGGAGGGATTTGGTGTGCTCTGAAATAAAAAGCTGTGCCCCTTCCCTAATCAAAATATATTTTTCCGTGACCCTCCCCAAGTGATTTGAAAAATATGATTGACCCTCCCCAAACAATATTGTGGCGAGCTTGCATGGAAGAATGCAGACTGACAAAGATATCTTACTTTTAACCAAAAATTACCAGAAACTCCGGCCAGAGGTGATCGAACACACTAACAGTCTCAGTCGTGGTGGCTACATTGATAGTAAAACTAAACATTATCCTGGCCACACAAACATTGCCATTACCACATCATGCAATCAAAACATGAGCACAACATCACTAAACCACGTTTTTAACTGTACAGTAACAAGCTTCCCACAAGAACATGAACTCCCATAATCCTTTGCGCTTCTTAGAGCAGAACTGTCACCAATCAGAGCGACCGCCTCCTCCGGTCGCTACATAATGCTATTTTCGCTTGTGAAACAATCTTCAGTCTGTGTATATCAATATTTGTGTTTAAATAGCGGTCAATGACTGATGGAAAAAAAGTTAGCCGGTTCTATTATTGTGGCGGACTCTCCACTCTCTGTCCCCCCTCTCTCTCTCTCTCTCACTCCCTCAGCAGATCCAAGCATGCATTGGGCTAATACATTTCGATGACAAATAGCATCCAAATTAGCCTGAATAGATAGAAAGGTAGATAGAAATAATGTTAACACAACATGCAATTGTAGAACATTTCAATATTGGACAAAATAAAATCTCGAAATCAAAACACAACCCTATGTGAAACATATATGTCATCCTGGTGGTATAAATATCCCTTGTAGACTTAACTTCATTTAGGAGATGAGTGAGCCATAACTCGGTTCTACTGTGACTTCCTAGACGACTTAACGATAGAGCCCATATATATTTTGTGATGCCATGTCTGTTTGTTTGCTCGACATATATATATTTTGTGATGCCATGTCTGTTTGTTTGCTCGACTTTTCGTGCTGGAAATGTACTTCCATATTGTGGCACCTAGAGACCACAGCCACAGGTTCCAACGCTGTTAAGGCACACACACCAAGAAGCAGCTTAATATTAAAATAGTAATCTTTATTATCGACAAATATATATATAGCTATATGTTTTAATTAAAACAGCTCATAGCATCACAGCCCAGGCTCGGATCCCCCCCACTGCGCACACAGTGCTCACGCACGCTCAAGAAGCCCCTTGCACGGGTGGTCCGCCAGCATATCACACACGTTTGTGGTTGGCCACTCGTTACGAAAGACACCTCCTCAACACTGGGGCTCGCGCTCCCGAAAGAAAGCAGCAACAGCACACCAGCCTGTCGCAGCCTCGCTGGTATGAACGTATAGGTTACCCCAGCGGTGCGTACGAGACCCCAGCCCACAGAGCCCAGCAGCCGCGGAATCACCAGAAAAGCGCCACTGATTCGCCAGATACTGTACACGCCTACTGTCTGGATAGGCCAAGCACAAAGATCGACAGATAGGACCGCCAAAGAGAAACAATGCACCGGGACATACCAAACAGTTTGGACAGGAGGGGTGTAAATGAAGCAACTCAGTAGTTGTTGACGTCCGAAAAGCAAACATTACACACACAAAAAAAGTTTATATATTTTTATCTAATCAAAATTGTATACCCCTCCCCTGGACTCAAATTAAAGAGAGTGTATCCTCCCTCAAACTAAATTTAAAATAAGATTACCCTCCCCTATTTTCCTCCAGTGGCCCCTTCCCCAAATAACGAACGGTCCCTTAGCCAGGAATCAAACAGTTTTGCAGTGCTAGAAAGATACACCTGTGTTCTGTATGATAAGACAACTGACATTGAAAATGTCAATGATCTAAGGAAGGACCTGTTTGCGCAAAAATGTCCCTCAATGGAAAACATTCCTCCCACACAGGCTGTGCTGCTACAACATTCAAATTGAGCAGTTTACCAATCTGGCATTTAGGCCAGAAGCCTGACAGCTATGCAATGTCTACCATCTCCTGAAAGACATGGATGGATTAAAGTTGCTGATTCTTGGACACCTTTATGGACACTCTTGACAGAGGCTGCCAAAGTTTGTAGAGAACTCCTCAAGTGTGGCTGCAAAGCTGAGCCTCTCTGTTCAAGAAAGTGTAGATGCCGGGATGCTGGGTTACCTTGCACAGCATTATGCCAATGTGCTGGTAATTGCGAAATAGCACACACATGAATAGTTACCAAACACTAATCACAAAAAACAGTAATAATCAAGAAGAAAATAAATAAGAAGACAGAGTGCAAAACAAAAAAGAAAATGCAGAGGGTAAAATAAGAATATGCAGAGTAAGATAAGATGGAGAGTAAAATAAATAAGAATATGCATAGAGTTAGTAAAATAAAGAAGATTCAAAGAATAAAGTATATAAAAAAGAATGCAGAAAGTAAAAATAAGATGATGTAGAGTGTAGGCTAAATGTAAACTGAAGGCAGATTGCAAAATAAGCCAGGAATGCAGACAGCAGTTTTCAACTGTTTAAAAAGCCATTTAAATTTTCTTCAACATGGCCCCTTCCTAAAAAGTTGAATAAACAAGCAAACAAAGAAAATAAATAAATAATATTAACCCCTTCTATGATATAACAAGGAGCACTCAATGTACGTACCAAATAATACGCTTTATGACGTCCCTTTTACAGTATGTCATCTTTTGTGTCAACTGCGGCCATTTTGAATTTAGTCAAAAACTCACTTCCTGTTTAAAACTTTTTGGCCACCCCTTGTAGGATGTGTTAAGATCACCCACGAGACATTTGTACAACATTTTATGCCTTTATGAGATTCTTTAGGCTTTTTGAGTCAATCGTCAACACTGTAAGCGGCCATTTTCAATTGTGTCAATAATTCACTTCCTGTATAAGATTTGTTTGGGCACCCCTTCTATGCTATCTTAGGATGACCCAAGGGACATGTGTTCCAAATTGTATGCTTTTTGGAGATTATTTTTGGTGTCTTTTGAGTCAACGGTCAACAGTTTAGGTGGCCATTTTGAATTTTGTCAATAACTCACTTCCTGTTTAAGATTTCTTTGGGCACCCCTTCTAGGATGTTTTAGGATGACCCAAGGGACATATGTGCCAAATGTTATGCCTTTATGAGATTCTTTAGCCTTTTTGAGTCAATCGCCAACACTGTAGGCGGCCATTTTCAATTTTGCCAATAATTTACTTCCTGTTTAATATTTTTCGGGCACCCCTTCTAGGATGTCTTAGGATGACCCAAGGGACATGTGTTCCAAATGTTATGCTTTTTGGAGATTCTTTTGGTGTCTTTTGAGTCAACGGTCAACAGTTTAGGTGGCCATTTTGAATTTTGTACATAACTCACTTCCTGTTTAAGATTTTTTTGGGCACCCCTTCTAGGATGTTTTAGGATGACCTAAGGGACATATGTGCCAAATTTCATGCTTGTATCCACAGCGTAACGATTTTTCCCTTAATTCCCCCTACTATTAAGGATATTTGGATCTAGAGTGGGTTTTTTAAGGAGAGGTTGTACTACTGCCTTTTTAAAATAATCAGGAACAAGGCCAGAGGAAAGTGAGGAATTTAATAAGTCTACCAGAAATGGACAGATTGTTGCAAGAGTTTCTTTGAGGAAATGAGTAGGGATGATGTCGAGGGAGCAGCTAGAGTTCTTCATGCTGGTGTCAATAGTTATCTTCCCCGCAAGATAACTATGTGCGCTCCAGGAGGACGGCTTCAACCGTCGGCTCAGGGAGGCGGTGGAGGCCGGCAACTGAGGCTGATGCTAGACGGGCACCTGGGGCAGCTCCTCCAGACGGCCCGCCGGAGCGCGCCCGCTGCTGCTCCCGCTCCGGCGGCAGCGCCTCCTCGGGCAGCAGGAGGTCCCGACCCCGATCCGGCGGAAGTGCCTCCAGCAGGTCCGGCTCAGCGGGTGCTGCTGCGCTCATCCCACCTAACAGTGAAAACACACTGCACGCGTCTCCTGCACGTAAGCTGTACGGCGCGACCATTCGCAACCTTGTGCGCAGCCAGTTTTCATTAGGACACCATGTTAACAGATCTGTCAGTCCACACCGAATTGCGAGCAGCGCACAGCGCGCAGCTCAGCTCAGCTCAGCGGACGCTCAGGGCATGCAAGATAGCCTGGATTTCTATTTTCCTGCACGGCCGTCTGCACCCGTGAGTGACTCTGTCAAGCAGAACAGATCAGATCAGGGCAGACAGGAACTCCGAAATCGGGCATTCATCAAATAAAACCAATTTCAAGGTGAAATAATGTTTATTTACATTGTTGATTGCCCCTTTGGAAGTGTGAAAAGAGAAAGAGCAGTTGGAGAGGGGGAGCGGCTTCTAGGGGCTCGTTGCCTGTGGAGCAACAAGTAGAGAGCTAGGACTCGCCTTCTACAACAGCACGCACTGGGAAAACGGGAGGAGAACACACTTGTATATGATGCAATTGCATTTTATAACGCCGAAGGTAGCCATTAACAGTTATCCCAAACATATTACTTTATATATTTATGTCGTTATTTACTACCCATGATAACGAAGACAGTAGATCTGGGGCAAAATATATAGCGGATGAGCAGAGCGCGCAAAGTGAGCTGCGCTCTCTGTGTGGACACTTTAAGCGCCTTCTGCTCGGAGGTGCAAGTTCCGCGTACCGGTGTGTCCCAAGCGTAACGCGGGCCAGACGCGGGCCGCGCATGGGGAAGGGGAAAAGAGGACGTTAATCCCATTATTTGTTTCCCATTATCATTCTTTTTTTATTAAAAATTCCCCTCTTTGAGATGGTTTTGTGTCCAGTCTTTCTTGCACTATAGGCTACACTCATATTCCAAAACACACAAGTGAAGTGCAATCTCAATTCAAAGGTTAAAAATTACACTACAGAAAAAGAAAAACATCTGGAAAGTGGCACAAGCTCAAAAGTAGACCAAACAAGAGAAAAGGGAATGTCTGGATTGTGTTAAAGGAATTCACTGGATAAATGTAATCACCACTCAGTAGCCTACACATGTACTATATCGTGATTACATTTGGCTCCTAATATCCAAGGCATTCCTTTGAAAAAAATCCAAGATTTTTTTTTTTTTTTTTTTTCCCCCGATTTTTTTATCCCATTTTATCCCCCGTTTAGTGCTCATTTGATTGCTCAATCCTGGTTGCTACTCCATCCTCTGCCGATCTGGGGAGAGCCGAGACTGATTCCATGCTTCCTCCGAGACATGGGCAGTCAGTCAGCCGCTTCTTTTCACCTGCCAGAGGAAGCTTCACCGGTAGGACATAGCACGTGGGAGGTTCACGCTATTCCAACCAGTTCCCCTCCCTCTGAACAGGCGCCCTTAACGATCAGAGGAGGAACCACATTAGCAACCAGGATGTTGCATGTTTTTGTGAAGGGGGTTCCAATATGAAGGAAACCCCCGGGAGGCACAGGGAGAACATGCAAACTCCACACAGAAAGGCCATTTTGCCGACCCCACCCGGGCGGTGGGCACTCGAGGACATGCGGTGTGTGGACGGGCATCCAAGAAATTCTGATGGTGGATTGGGCCATGCCTCCAATAGCACTGAGGGGGTGTTGAAATGACCTGGAGGCATAGAAATATAAAGCAGCAGTGACTTTTACAGCCACGGGTAGTGCATGGGGAGAGCTGGAACCAGTCTGCAGATCTTCTGCTAAGATATGGCACACGCCTGTGACAGCCTGGCGGGTGAGACGCAGCTGCCTCCGGCAGTCCTCCTCGCTGAGTGGGTATAAGCAGATAGGCTACTTTTCAAAAATGAGTTGCAGGGTGCTTTTACTGAGACATAGGGCAAGCGGAATTAGTGAGAAGCAAGGCAGACTTGATACATGACAAGCAGGCCAACAGTCTCCTAAAGCACAATGCTACAAATGCAGTGAAAATAATCCATTTGGGGGAAGGCAATTCTGGGCAAGTGAAAAAAAATATGCGTGGGCTACCTTAGGGACAGGTAGGTAGTCCTTGGACGGTAGACTATCTCCCGCCTCTGCTCCTCCATCCCCTCTCACAGGTTTTGTTATGTATAATGACTGAATAAAATTACATTACATTATGTAACCTATGAATTCAATGACTGCTGTTCTGTTCAACTTACAAGCAGCCGATCCGTCGCTCGTTTGTCAGGTTGATGAATTGCTATTAAATTATTGACGCTGACAGGTTGAATTAAGTTAACCATATCCGTAAGTTAAGTTATCCAGTGCATCCATGGAAATCAGCAGCAAGGTCTGAAAGGACACATGCTATATAGGCTGCCAAACAGGTGCAGGGAATCACACTGCAAATTAGGATAGATTGCCACCACTGTCCCACCGCTGTGCCATAGGCTATCTTCTCCCACCACTGTAGTAGCGGGAAGAATGCGTAGCACATTGGACAGCGACGGGCCGGCTTCTGCGCTTCGCGCTTGCTAACTTGTTCAGCACCCTGGACAGCTCCGCTCCGTTGCCACACAGGAGGGATGAGCACGAAGACACATTTATTTAGTTGAGCTTTCATCCTTACAAAATCACGCATCAATGAGTTAGTTTGCTCACTCGCTCGCACACACACACACACACACACACACACACACACACACACGTGTATTGGTGATTTGACTTTTCTTTCTTTCTTTCTTTCTTTCTCTCTTTCTTTCTTTATGTATGTATGTATGTATTTATTTATTTATTTATTTCGCATATTATTTATTTTATTCTATTCTCCCCTCCTCCTGGTTAAAGGAGTTTGGTAGTTTGTGGGTTATGTCCCAAAGCGTGTGCTTAGGCCTACTCTGTTTCGTTCATAGCCTAACATACACATGGAAAAATATTTGTTTCTTTAATTATAGGGTAGGGATGTGTGAGATTTTAATTCTAGGCTATTTCAATAGCCTATATCAGAATCGTCCACAACCTTCTCACAAGCAATCTACTGTCAGCCTACCTCACACACCACAGACCTGTATGGTCAGGAATTATAGCCTAGCCTAATAAAACCATGACAAACGAATTCTCATTTTTAAATCAAGATGTTTTTTCTGCAATGTAGGCTATAGTTGAAAATCAACGTGGCATTCCGAGGAAAGAAGAGTGTCTGCGCTCAGGCATACGCCCTGGCGTAGTGGGGTTGTTTGCGCTAAGACCAGCTATTTGCTGGTGTTAAAATTGAGAGCACCCACGGCCCCTTTTTCTATCACATTGCGCTGGAACGCCTATTTTGGAACAGGCAACTCCCAAACCTCTCTTTGCGCTCACCACATACCGACGGTATCTTCCCCACAGCGCTAAATGACACTTGTGTGAGACACATGATAGGCTAGAGGCCCACCTGGGCCTGGGTCACGCCTACACCTGTGTCATCACAGCGCAAAACTGGACGGTGGAGGCAGACGATAGCTTAGACGCAGGGAAGATAGCAATAAGAGGTGCGCAAACGCAGCGCAAAGGCAGTGCAAACGATGGCACCGTCCATCTGGGGATGCAGATGGACAACATGCTTAACACGTTCACTGCCGTGGACGAGTCAACTCGTCAAGCAGAAACCAACGCTTGACTGCCGTGGACGAGTCAACTCGTCAAAAAAAAAACGTGACGGTGGGACGTGGATCTAACCCTTTTACATCTCCTATAAAAATATGGGAGCCACCGAACGTGTACAACCCATTCCACCGACCCACTAAGTGGCGACAGTGCTCTCCAGATTAGAAAAAGCCGAGCCAAAACTGCAGGGGAAAGCGTGAGGAAGCCATTCTCATACTGTAGAATGGTTTGGCGAAAACGCTTTCGCGCCGGCGCACAACGGTGGCGCACAACGGTGGCGCACAACGGTGGGGGGTTCCAAAAATAGACTGGGTGCAACACACTTTGAAACACGCAGCATAAATAAGCCCAGAATCGCAAAAGCTTCATCAAAGCTCTCAACCGAAACCCCAAGAAACGAGCGAGCCCATCCAGACTCGCCCGACGAGGGGCAGCCAGGCAGCACAGACAGCAGAAACTCGCTTGTGACACACCTGCTGCAGCCACAGAGGGAGGAGGAGAACACACACGGAGGAAGGAGTTTGAAGGAGAGGGGGGTTTCCTGCTGTTATGGAGGAAATTACTGTTCAGAACTAATTGTTTAGATGTCTGACGTCTTACTGATGCCAAAAATAAATGGTTAAAGTGACTGTTCTATCGAATTTCACAAAAAGGCATTTATCTCAGCTTAAATTTTCAGACGCTGAAACCATGCTGTATTCAACTGCTAATGCCTACATAACTACTAACTCTACAAACTAACGCTTTTAGACAGAGAAAGCACACATTCTATTAGTTCTTTTGAGATATTTTGTGTTCACAAAATCCTAGTAGAAAATAATCCTCGGCTCTTGAAAGATGAGCCAGAATCCTCAAAAAAAAAAACTTGGCAGAAGCTACCTACAGTAAAAAAAAAAACTGTTGGCAGTGAATGTGTTAAATGGAACGCGCATGTCGACTACTTGTGCGCGAAGCTGGCTCAACGTCTCCACTTTCTGCGCAGACTTAGACTGTTCGGCGTGAGCTCCAGCATCATGTCCACTTTCTATAACGCCGTACTAGAAAGCTTGATCAGATATGGCATGGCCGCATGGTTTGGGACTCTCACTCTACAGCTCAAATCGAGAGTCATGAGGATGGTAAAAACTGCCATGAAGGTGATCGGCAGAAAGGATTACCCGACACTTCAGTCCATCTTCGAAAACAAAGTTATTAACCTGGCAAATAGAGTTCTGACTGATCCAAACCACATCCTCTACTCGGAGTACGAGATGCTACCCTCGGGCAGACGGTTCAGAGCCAGCCGCTGCAAAAGCAAATAGTCTATCCTTCCTTCCTACTTCTATTGCACTGCTGAATAGACAGCGAGCCCCTTCCTCACGGGTGTAACAAAGCGCGCTTGTTCTTTTCTTTTAGTCCTTCTTGTGGTTTCTCCTTGTTTTCATCTCGCCATGGTTTTATGCTTCTATGATTTTATGATTTTATGTTTTGTTATGGTTATATGCTTTTATTTATCTTATTATTTTATCATCTTATTTTCACATGATAGTGCAATAAGGGTCAGTGTAATATGGGGGGTGCAATTTTTCTTGCCTAAACAGGCACCGCCTGTTCAACCCGGGTTCTGTGCAATGTCTTGTTCAAATGCTACTGTTGTCTTGCTGTCATGTTGTTGTTGTTTTCTTTTTCTTTTGTTGGTATATGTTACTGCCCATCGACATGCTGTAATGCACTTTGTAGCCCAAGACAAATTTCCCCTCGGGGACAATAAAGTTTATCTGATCTGATCTGAACAATAGGGCCCTTTGACTTCTGATACCAGTGAAGATGGCAGCGTATGACAGTGCTCAGTAAAACGGAGGCATGGAGAAATCCTGTTAGTTAACTTTTGATTTGTGCCAAGACAAGTCTGTCTCTTTGTAAAGCTGCTTAGCTAGTTAGTGTGGGCGCGAGCCATTTTTTATTTTGTTTAGAGCGGGGAACTTTCCGATTACAGAGCCCCAAACTCTCTAGCCCGCTAAAAGACTGGACTCATAGCCAAAGCTAGGCTAACTGTAGCCTAGTGGCCTGGCTAACAGTAGCCATTTCTTTCATTCTCCTAAAACGACCAAACAAGATATCGTCAGAAGGGGACTTCACTACAAATCCGACCGGAGACTGCGGTGTCTAGAACGGGGGGTTCGTCTTTAACCCAGGATCTGTGGTGGACGTGCCGCTCTACCAGACAACATCAAGCGGGGCCCATGGCTGAAGCTAAGGCAGCTAGTATGAGCGCCCCTCGGCTCCCAGCAGGCTTCTGTAAGGAATTTCACAGTCTTCTCTTGCTGCATGAGACCTATCAAATATCCCCCAGAGCTCGGTAAGCCAGGAACACTCTTTCAAGAGCCTGCCCAACCGAGAACCCTCTTTCCCAGTGCTGGGTGTTCCAGTCTAGCACACAAGCTACTGACTGAAGCTGAGCTGCACCTCAGGTGAATCTGGTGTTTAACAATGTGGCTGTTGAGCAGGTGGTGGAGGCAAAACGTCTTGGTGTCATTTTAGACTGTAAACTGTCGTGGACAAAGCATATAGACTCTATTGTTGGTAAAATGGGAATATAGCTGTTATTAAGAGATGCTCTGCTTTTATATCACCTCATTTGACCAAACAAGTACTACAGACACTAGTTTGATCACATTTAGACTATTGTCCCATGATATGGTCAAGTGCAGCTAAGAAAGATCTAGGAAAATTACAGCTTGTTCAGAATAAAGCAGCTCGGCTGGGCCTAAGATGTAATATGAGATCCAATATAAATAAAATGCATGTCAAGCTATCCTGGTTAAAAGTAGAGGAGAGGCTGACAGCATCATTCCTCGGCCGACTCAGAATATCAATGCATCAAAAACACCTAATTGTTTGTATAGTAGACTAAGATTCAGCTCAAACACACATGCCTACTCAACTAGACATGCCAGCAGAGGTCTATACACTGCTCCTAAATGCAGAAAGCAGGTAGGGCAGCGTTCAGCCCTGAATCGAGCCATGAAGGCATGGAACTCACTCCCAGACAGAATTACTCTAGCTCAAAGCAGGGCAAGCTTTACAAAACAGATGAAACAACATTGAATGGAGACATGGGTGTAATGAAATCGATGGATCCCACCGAACTTGGGGGCACTGGCAGAATCTGCACAGCAAAATAATGTATTTTGCTGGACAAATCTGAAACCTACCGGTCACATTTCAATAACAGTATATGTACAAACCTATCATGTAAATACAGCGCTGTGGAGTCAGGGCAGATAGGACTGGATGTCTGCCTCCGGACAGCTATTTCCAAGCCAAGGTAGAGAGTGCTGCCTGTTGGCTTGAAATGTCTGAAGACATTACCGTTTTGTTTTATTTTGTTGTTACATACTTATTGGCCAAGTATATTAACATTTATGGACTAGACAAGTCTGCCCAGGTTACAGGTAGGCAGCCATCTTGCATGCTGAGAATGTTCTCCTCGAAATGAGGATTGATTGACAGCTGTCATGTTGTGATATGATTGGTTGAAGTGGTGCACAATGTAGTTAACACTTTGAGTGCCACGGCCCTTGGGCAAAAGGTTGCTTGCTGTGCCACATAGGCCGCAATGCATTTTAAAACAGTCATATAATTTCTTTAATAATTACTATGTAAACACTGAACACGCACAAATAACGATGAGACTCTCTTCTATCACCTGCAAAAAAAAGTTTATTGATCCCATTTTCCGTTCTTTAGTTATGAGCCGGAGAAGATAGCTTGATTTAACAAAAAAGAGCCATTTTTTTCTACGAGCTGAGATAATGAGCCTTTTGTGAAATTAAACATTTCAAGCACATCACTGACTCTGAAGCTAATTTTCTGATGTCTGGGTCTGTCTGGGTGAAGTGTATGCTGCTCTGCGTGCTCTGCGTACCCCCCCCCCCCCCAACTGCACACGCCTCCTCCTGGGTGTGTCTGTTGGCTCTCTGCTGAGTTTGCTGTGCACACACAGTGAGGGTGCGCGACATCCAGCTTTTTGTTTCCGCGTGTGTTTGTCACGGGCTCTCATGCTTCCAGTTGAGAATAATAAAAAGCTGATTATGCGGATGTGCTGTCGCAGGTTGCTGTTGCTATCGGACACGGAGGTGCTCAGTTGTGACAGCGGATGCAGCTGCTGCGGGCACAGCTGGCGTTTGGCTTCATGCATGTCGATGCATACGGACGGATGCGATGCGATTTCCTTTTTCCCCAGCGACTTCTTCTGTGTGTTTGGCTCCACTTTCTCTTATCAGGAGAGTGCTGTCGCCACCTAATTGGTTTGTAAAATAGGTTATAGACCTCCAATAGCTACAATATTGTAAGAGGCGATGTAAGAAGCTTAGATCGACACCCCCCCCGTCAAAAAAACAATTTGGAGTTACTGACGCCATTTGGCGTCGCTGGCAGCCTACGGTAAATTTCTAATGACGCCATATGGCGTCGCTGGCACTCAATGTGTTAACAAGAGTAATCTAATGGTGTAAAGTTTGTAGGAGAAGCACCTATAATAATTTAAGTAACGAGTGAAGTCCCACTGCTGTAGTTGCAAAGTGACGTTTGCTTGGGGGGGTGGGGGGCTCATGTCAGTGGGGGGATTCAGCTGAGTTCAGGAGGAGGTAGTGGGGTTTGTAGGGGGTGTTGGTAGGGTCCTTGGTGGAAGTGGCTTTCGGGCCTTGTTGGTCAGGCCGATGTCGGTGGCGAAGAAACTGTTCTTGTGGCGAGTGGTTCTGGTCTTGACAGACCTCAGTCTCTTGCCGAGGGGGAATGTTTTGAAGAGCTTGTGGCCAGGGTGGGAGGGGTCGGCCATGATCTTACGAGACCGCTTCAATGTCCTGGCTGCATGCAGGTCCTGAAGGTATAACAGGTTGCATCCGATCACCTTCTCAGCACAGCGGATGATGCGCTGCATGCAGTCTGTTAATGTCCTTGAGAGTGGCAGCAGTGTACCAGATGGTGATGGAGGAGGTGAGGATGGACTCAACGATGGATGTGTAGAAGTGCACCATCGTTGCCTTTGGCACTTTGAATTTCTTCAGCTGCTGCACAAAGTACATCCTCTGCTGTGCTTTCTTGATGAGAACTCTGATGATGATGCTCCCATTTCAGGTCCTGGCTGATGATGAATCCCAGGAAGTGGAAGGACTCCACATTGTCATGCCATGATCTCTTATTTCCTTATTACTGATAGAACTAAGTATAACTTTATAGCCTAACTATCCCTTTTTATCTTTTTATTTGCTAATTTTTGTGACTGATATATTTGCTCATTATTGTGCTTGCTGACAAGCAAGGCACAATCTTGAAATCCCACATACTTATTATTCATATTATATCTGCCAAAAAGTTAGCCGCGTAATAACTCCCACAATTTTTGCGCCACATAGACATGCCAGACCTCAAAATGACCGGCTCATTGACATGCTCGTTGCTATGACTTTGCTAAGGGTTTGTGAAAGCGGTTTGGCCGCAATTCGCCATTAAGCGCCATTTTTTTCCCCATTGACTTGCATGGGGTTTGGAAAAATCTTGCAAAATCTTGCAGTAAATTAGGTGTAATTTAGAAACCATAACAGCTAGAGCTACGAAACTTGGTAGGGAGGTGCACTGAGGGGTCTTTTACTATCCCCGAAAAAATTGCACCAATTGACCAGATAGTGGCGCTATAACAGCCCTCCTTACCTTTTGGTCCATAACTTTTGAACCGTAGGGTTTATCATCAAAATTCTTTTTTCCCTGGATTCCTTGGGTCCTCCCGCATCTACTCAACTAGGCCACGCCCATTTCCGTCTGACTAGATTTTCCGCCATTTTGCATTTTGTCCAAAACCGTTTTTTTGCCATTTCTCCTTGAAATTTTGTCCAATCTTCACCAAACCAACGCACACATCATGTGGGGACTGTCCTGCACAACACTGATTTGGAAGTTTTTGAAAAAAACGCACCGTTGCAATATAATCCACTTCCAATCTTCTGTGGGTGGGGCCTATTTCACAAAAATCGTCCGATGCCAACCAAACTTGGTACAGGTGTGGACGGATGTACTCTGAGCCTATAGGAGAAGTATTTTGTCATTTAGCCTTTAGGGGGCGCTATAGCAGCATTCAGTGCCTGTCCCTTCTAAATGGTTTTATTTTGAAGGGCCGCAGGAAGTGCAGATTCATTCTCATTATGGCCAGCCTTCCTTCTTGTATGACACTTGGTCGCACGCACGCTATTATGTAGATATCAGACACACCTATACTTGTATCACAGTGGGTATATCACTCATGGTCTCCCTCTCATTTGCATACTGTATGTTTTCAGCAGCTCCAACTCTTCTCTGTTAAAAACCAAATGCTAAAAGTGTACTGGAAACAGGAATCCGGTGAGATTTGACCAGATAAATAGAGCTTAAGAGCAACTCTGAGCAGCAGTGTTGCATCTTGGGTAGAGATAATGATGTAGACAAAAAAAGTATGAAATAACTTACTACAGTCATTCCTCCATCTGTAAAAGTATGACATCACTTACTACAGTCATTCCTCTCCCTCCCTGGTGCAAGTGGGAGCCCCAGGAGAGGGCAAATCAGAGTGAATCAGAGTTCCTTGGATTTTCTAGGTCACTTGTCGCCAACCAATAAAAAAATTCACAGGGCCGACCAGAGCCCGCCCCCTCACAGCCCTGACAGCTGCCTGCAGGAAACCTGTTGTGTTCATGTATGGCATGGGAGGCCTGTCTGTTCTGTTAGCTGCTGTGTTACTATAGCATGGAAACATGTCCAGAAAACAATGAACGGAACCCATGGGTAAGTGTCACCACTTTGTGGTTGTTCATTATATAGAGCCAGCTGGGTTTGAAAACATAATGGAAGAGATAGCCTAGTGTGAATAGCCTAGTGTGAATGGAGGCTGTTAGCCACAACAACTGTGCCTTATAGGCTAACCTCAGCCAGCCAAAACAAACACCTTGTCCCCCTGGTGTTAGGACACACTGTTCATCAATGTTTGGGACTAGTTGCAACAAGCTAATTGAGCTAATGGTAGCATTAGGCGTTAGTTAGCATGCTACCCAAGCAGCTTCTCTGGCTGACTGGATACATGACAACCGATCAGCAACTCTGTAACAAAACTAAAAGGGTAACATTACTTTGGTGACCAGGGACTATTATCAGTCCATTTTCCCCACAGGTCAGTTGCTGCCACTGACCTGTAGGGGTGCTTTGTGTAAAAAATGGGTACATTGCTCAGCGCCCCCATCGTTGATTTCCTAACTTCAAGGCACCTTCTACTAGATGTAAAATTCGACGAGCTTTCCAACGGCGTCAGTCCCGTGTCTGTAGCTGCTTCCGTCCCCGAGATATGGCCAAAAAACAACGTCCAAATTTTTTTTATTTATTTTTTGCTCCAAATTGCACCAATTTTAAACCGAAGTATATATGTCGGGAGATGTCTTCACGCACAAAGTTTCATGCAGTTTAAGCCATTTTCCTAGGAGTTATGAGCATCTGATGTTGTAACTATTTCATGTAAAAAAGGGTACATTGCTCAGCGCCCCCATCGTTGATTTCGTAACTTCAAGGCACCTTCTACTAGATGTAAAATTCGACGAGCTTTCCAACGGCGTCAGTCCCGTGTCTGTAGCTGCTTCCGTTCCCGAGATATGGCCAAAAAACAACGTCCAAAAAAATTTTTTTTTTTTTTTTCTCCAAATTTCACCAATTTTAAGCCGAAGAATATAGGTCGGGAGATGTCTTCACGCACAAAGTTTCATGCAATTTAAGGCATTTTCCTAGGAGTTATGAGCATCTGATGTTGTAACTATTTCATGTAAAAAAGGGTACATTGCTCAGCGCCCCCATCGTTGATTTCGTAACTTCAACGCACCTTCTACTAGATGTAAAATTTGACGAGCTTTCCAATGCCGCCAGTCCCGTGTCTGTAGCTGCTTCCGTTCCCAAGATATGGCCAAAATACTTCCCAAAAAATTCAGGCACATTTTTGCTAATAGCGTCGTTGACAATTTCCACATTATATAGTATTTGGGTGTAATACACCTTTAAAACTGTAAGTACTGTAGTATTTGGGTGTAAGAGTCCTTTGAAATTAACACACCCATAACTACTTAGTCCCCCGAGCTGCATGGGCAGGGACCTTGCAAGGCAGGCGGTGCATGGCGAGGACGGCAAGCACAATTACATTTTCGGTAGGAAATGTAGACATTCTAGTTATTATTGAGACTGATATATAGGGCTCTATCTACCGACAGGCGCTATCCCCTAATAGCGCTTGCGCACCTGTTTGCGCGTGCTTTAAGGCACGGAAGATAGCATTCCGCCTTGCGCCATCCGCCAGGTGTTCTGCCGAGTTTTGCTCCCCTGCCGAGCAGCAAAAAAAAGCATCCCCACCTCACGGGAGCATACTTGTAATGATTTATACAGAAATGTAACTGTTTAAAAGTGATATAATTGTCTGGTAGACGTGACCTCGCTGATTTCTAAGTTAAAACAGCCCCGAAATATGTTGGGGATGCAATTCTCGGCCGCGATGCAGAAAGGTTCACGGCATGTGTCGCAAAAGCAAATTAGAGCCGTGCCAAAATCATCTGCGCCCCAAAATGCCTGCGCAAACGGGATTTGGGCGGTCTTAACTACGAGAATTATTCACAGGCGTGGCCAGGCAAGGCTGGCATTACGTCAATCAAAACCAATCAGATTCCCATCTTGCAATGGCTGTTTGCGGGGGCATGCAATATGCTGTAATTCTCTCCATGCATAATAGAGTGTACTCACTCGTGCGAGGACAGAGGGAGCTTATTGACAGATCGTCTGTGGTGCCAACGACCCTTCGGGTTATGAAGGTAAATAGCCTATGTCCATTGTCCAACAAGTTTTCTCAATTAATTTCCCTCTTTGCGATGTGATAAATGTTTCTCAGTGAGTTATAGTTGATTGCCTCACTGAATTATCTGCTAATACCCAATTTTAGCAGCATAATTTGATGTCTTGGCGTGGCAAGGCTGTGCGTAATGACATATCCAAAAGGAATTCAACTTTCCACTGCACAAATACCTCTCTGCGCTGGGAGCGCAGGCCTAATCTCCTTGCAGTGCACCCAGCGCAGAGAGGTATTTGCGCGTAAAAGGTCCTTTTCAAAGCTCTTAGCGCAAAGTAATTGCGCACTGCCGACGATAGGGTAATGCCATCAATCCCACATTTTAGCGCTGAAATGCCTGCTTTGGCATCGGGCAGCCAATGCCCAGTACAATTATCACATGCATGTGCTTGTGTCCGCCCCCAATTTGCATTACGCACAGCGTTAAACGAGCGCAAATGCTAAATTAGCGCTTTTGGGTAGATAGAGCCCATAATGTTATACAACTGTCCCTATTATGTTTTCTTCATGTTCAAGATTATTGACAGACTGATATATAATGTTATACAATTACCCCCCCTCTCCCCCCTCATCATTATTGAGACTGGTATATATATACCGTATATATATATAACTCCATACAACTGTACCGCCCATTTTAGTTTTTTCTCCTATTTCATCATGATTAGTGACAGATTGATATATGACATTATACAATACTACATATATATATATATATATATATATATATATATATATATATATATATATATATATATATATATATATATATATATATATTAGGGCTATCAAAGTTAACTGATAATAACGCGTTAACGCAAATTCCTTTTAGCGCCACAATTTCTTTTTTACGCACAAATAACGCATGCACTTTCTGTGATTTTTGAGCCTTGGTCCACCCGTAGTTTTGGAAATCAAGAAGTAAAGCAGAAACAAATCTCTGTGAGGAGCAGAAAAGGAGGAAGAAAAGGGTATAATGACAAGTTCAGCTTCAATTAGGGTGAGCAGATGCTCTGCTTTGTGCGGGACTGCACAGCATTTTCATGACTTTCCACACGTCCTGCAAATTGAGAAGATGTGAGACAGTGAGAGAGAGAGAGAGAGAGACCAAGACAGCGAGAGAGAGAGGCGGGGAGTGAGCGAGGCGGGGAGAGAGCGTACCCTCGCCCACCAGCTGCGGCTCGTTAACTAGTCTTGCCAGCAAGACTACTCATTAAGAGACTGACACTGCAGTCTCAGAGATGCGTGAGTATTCTAACTACAGTGTAGCAATAATAACAATAGCCTACCAAAGGCCAATTACATAATATGATACTACCCATATTCTTTGCACAAACACAAAGCTCTCCAATGTTGTTCGGCACAATTAAGAGGCCTCAAATCTCAACAGCATCTAGTCTTTGAGATTTAGTCTTCATTTGCCGATATTTACTGTAGTCTTCACTAGCCTAACACTGCTGCTATATTACAAAATACATTTGTAAATGCCATTCTAAGCTGTGCTCTTAGTTTGTTTTGTTCAGATGAACCAGTAGGCTAATTATGCAGCCTACTACAGTAGCCTATATGCTTCTACTTCAGTATACAGTATGGTTCAGCATGCACACCCTTGAGGTTATTCTGAAGAATATTCTGGACAGTATCTGTCACTGTTCCAATAATAATAATCATATCCACTAGGGATGCTCGGATCCGCCTTTTCCGCGCCTCTGATACCGATCCGATATGTTGGGGTCCAGTATCGGCAGATGCCGAGTACCGATCTGATACCAGTGCTTGACATTAACGGCTGTCCAGTTGCCCTTGGCAACCATTTAAAAAAATATATTGGCCTGTGGTTGCCTCAGTGGCAGCATATTTTGTATATGCTAAAATTTTTAGCATATAAAAAATAGGGACAGGAAAATGTGCACCCCAAAATAAACATGTTTCTAATATTCCTAAAACCTTAAATCGATCTTAATAAGATTACATCACACACAGACTCTCTCTCTCATCTCCCCGATGCAGCCCTGCGACTCCGCAGTTGCTAGGCATCAGCTTTGGGTTGCCAAAACTGTAATATGGTTGCCATTCTTGGTCACCTTATATTTTGAGTCATTAAAATACTATGCACTTAGTCAACTGGCATGGGTTGGTGGTACAATATGGAAATGATTCCTGTCAGAGAATCCTTTGTTGTTTGAGCTTTGATTATTTCCATGAACTGAGTTGAACATACAGATATTACAGGGTCTGAAATAAACATAAGCAAATAAATGGTCTTGAGTTTAATGTAAATCCAAATATAACAAATATGACAGTTATTTATGTTATACAATAGCTAAGTACACTGTGTATTGAGATAAGTAACTAACATTACCTCTCTTGTTTAGCACATATTAACAGATTGTCTTAACTCATTGAGTGCCAATGACGACAATCGTCATCAATTCGAATACTAACGTAGAGTGCCAATGACGACGATTGTCGTCAATTGCGCTTTTTGATGGTGGGACGTGGATCAAAGCCAGATCCATCTCCTGTGAAAGTATGGTGGATGTTGAATGTGTAAAAGCTATTTTAGGGACCCATTAGGTGGCGACAGTGCTCTCCAGATTAGAGAAAGGCGAGGAAAAAAGAGAGAAGAAGTCATGGGGAAACGGAAATTGCATCGGTATGCATCGATATGCATGAAGCATAACGTTAGCTGTGCCTGCAGCAGCCAATCTGCTGCCACAATTGAGCCCCTCCGTGTCCGCTGCGATAGCCCATCTGCATGATTAGTTGTGGAGTTGTTATTATTCTCAACTGGAAGCGATGGGAGCCGGTAACAAATACACGCGGAACGCTGTAAAAAAGCTGGATGTAGCGCACTTTTCAGTGCAGAGCAAACTTAGCAGAGAGCCACCAGAGACACACCCACGGAGGAGGGGTTTGCAGTTGAGGGGGGGCATGCAGGGCAGCATACAACACCGACCCAGACAGCAGGACAGGATTGGCAACACAAGCTAGAATATCTGATGCCCACCAGCAGTAAATCAAGACCAGCAAGAAGCTGCAACCAGCAGCGCACGCAGGGGCCAGCGCTGCTGGTTGCAGCTAAAAAATATTATTTTGCCAAACAAAATTCCTTTGTTTTCACTGTTTTATTGAAGGAAATTATTTTTGAGGTGTCACATCAGAAAATATTAGCTTCAGAGTCAGTGAATGTGCTTGAAATGCTTCATTTCACAAAAGGCTAATTATCTCAGCTTCTAATTTGAAACGTCTCTTTTTGCTCAAAACAACCTATCTTCTCCGGCTCATAACTAAAGAACGGAAAATGATATCAATAAACTTTTTTTTGCCGATGATAGAAGAGAGTCTCATCGTTCTTTGGGCGTGTTCAGTGTTTACATAGTAATATCACACAATATTCTGTGGGCCTCGAGAAATCACTGAAAACGCTCTGAAACTCTGGCACTGGGAGCGTCCGTTCTCCAAAAGTGGCTGGCACTCAATGAGTTATTAAGGGAGAGTAATAAACATTTGAACTGTGTCCATACACGAATACAGGATACAGAATTAGGCTACTATTATTCCCACACAATAATCAACATTAGCCTACATAATCCTACATTAGCCTGAACAGCACTGATAATAAGGTAAGGTAACTTCATTTGAAAAGTAGGGTACTTAAACCATCAATCAAGACGTCGGCAAGTAGGCTATGCTAAACAAACAAACAAACAAACAGAATGAGGTAGAATTATTCACAACATAAGTATCACAGCTTACATGTAGGCTATGTCCTCACGCAAACTTCAGGGTTATAGACAGTCCATGTTATTCTCTCTGGACAGCGTTTCATGTCTCTGGACAGCATGCAACAGCTGCTCGTTAAAGATTGTTAACTCATTCATGGCCAGTTTAGGACTGCCAATATTTAGGTCAGGCCAAAGATTTTCATAATTGTTGGTCATCATTCAAGACCCACAGTAAATTATCTATTAGCACCAAAGTGATTTGCAATACCTCAAAATGAAAATGTACGTCTCTGGGTTCACCAGAAAAAAAAGTTCGCTTTTAGCATGTTCTGTACTCTACTTATAGCCATTTATATACACCCTGTTTTCACCAAAAAGGTCTCTCTGAGAAGAGAAATAGGAGAAAATGGCATTTTTGTAAAGGACACAATCTCAGGCAGAACTCGCTCTCAATTATTTTATTTTGAACTGTATTGACATCAGACATGTAAATACTATTTGTTATGACACAAATGACAAAAAAAAAATATATATATATATATATATACATGAAGTGCTTTTTTTACATTCAACAATACAGTTTACTCAGTGTGAGTGAGTGTGAATGTGTGTGTGTGTGCGCGGGCCCATGTGTGTCTCTTTACATTACATTACATTTCGTCATTTAGCAGACACTTTTATCCAAAGTGACTTACAATGTCACATTCTGTCAACATTAGTGGAATCAACTGTGGAACATCATCTACACCCTTGCAGCAGTAGAGTAACTGAAAACTAAAAAAAAAAGTTGAAAAAAAAAAAAAAGGAGTTTTCAATCTTCGGCGAAAGATGGGCAGGGATTCGGCCGTCCTGACCTCATTCTGAGATTCGGGCTCACAATCGGCTCCTCATCTGAAATAAAAGCAACATATCCTCAGTAAACTATATAATCACATTTAGTACAGAGACAGTGTAGTGTACTAGTGTCTCAGTAAACTATACGATCATAGAATGCAGACAGTGTAGTCTCTCTCTCTCTCACACACACACACACACACACACACACACACACACACACACACAAATTACTCCTTACTGTGAGATCATCCGGGTCCTGTCGCATTGGAGTCCAGTCTTCCTCGCCCTCACATGGAAAGTGGCCGTGCTGCTTGGCTCTGTGTGAAAGCAATTTCTGTGGCGAGGCTGCTGTTCTCCTCCTCCTCACAAAGTTGTGACTCCGTCTCGTCTCTTTCGGGCTGGCACACAGGAACGGGGTCCCCGGCTTGGGTTTGGGACCAGGATCGATCATGTTGGTCACGGGTTTGACTACCGCGAACAACTGATCCATGTTCGCTGCCCAGCAAGGCGACCAGCTCGTGCAACGCGCCGAGGGGCGTTTCAATGGCGTTTCTCCTCTCTGCAACAGGCAGCGTTTCTCCGCAACATCCTCCTCCCCCATTTCAAAAAAACAGCTGCGGTATGTGTTTGATCGCGTGTTGTCGGCTTGGCTTTGAGGCCAGGGACCTGATACCATGTCACAGGCTGGGGAAGTCTTTGAACTACGCGCTGCACTAATAAAAACAAAAACACGTCAAACACGTCCTTGGCTGGGAGGCACATTCCTGATAAGACGTTAAAGACGTATTTGGCCATGAATGAGTTAACTAGCTGCAGAGTCAGAGTTGCTCTTAATCAAGCAGGACTGCATCAGGGAGATGAGAGAGGGAGAGAGATGATGGTGATGGTGTGATGTCACCTTATCAACTGTGCAGATTAAAAATTGTGTGATTAATTTGCGATTAATCGGGATTAATTATGGACAATCATGCGATTAATCCAGATTAAATATTTTAATCGATTGACAGCCCTAATGTATATATATATATTGTCCTTATGCTCCTGATGGTACAGTAATGTACTGTATGCATGTTGTGTTAAAGTTGTGTAAACTAACAGTTTTTAAAATGTAAACAACATAGCCGGGGCTAGAGTGAGCACTCAAAGCTGGCTCCATAGGGTCCCATTGCATTTCTCCCCAGAGAACGTGGTTTGTTTACCAAAATGCTGCTCGGCTGATCCCTTGTATAGGGTTGCTGTTTTACTGAGTGAATCACCTTGAGCCGCCCTTCATTAAAATCTCGTTTTGGGTCCCTGTTTTTGATGGAATTGGACCTGGGGTGTGCTTGAGGGGTCACTGAACTTGCTGTATTCAGCGGTGGGTTCGGTGGCTCCTCTGAGACATTCTGGGACACTTTGTTGAATTTCGTTGCTCTAATACCACTGAATCTGATGGCAGGTTCTGGGTGACACCCTTCCACCCCCCCCCCCCCCGTTATTTTAATTCATTTTATTTTTAACTGTCTCACCTTGGTTTTGTAGTGTCGTTTTTTTCTTCCTCTTCTAATATGTGTGTAAAGTGGACAATAAAAAAATCAAACATGTATAGAATCATGCAGGTCATTGTTACTCAGGTCTAGCTCGCTCAGACAAAAGGACTGATGACAACCCCTTACAGCATTTTTCTTTGTTTTGATTCAACCTGATGTAAATGGTATAAATTATTTACTTGTTCACATTGACAAATATATAATAATTATGACTACAAAAGAAAATCCATCATAAAACAGCATACCATCTTATATAGTAGTATATATAGTCTTATATAGTTACAACAAATTGTTACACAAAAGCATCATAGCCTGATCTTACTTGAGAGTCTCCAGTCTACAGTGTGAACTCTCCAGTCCAGCAGAGAGCAGCTTCAGTCCTGAATCTTGTAAGTCGTTGTTACTCAGGTCCAGCTCTCTCAGACTAGAGGACTGGGAGCTGAGAACTGATGACAACTCCTTACAGCATTTCTCTGTGAGTTTGTTTTGATTCAACCTGTTGTAAACAATATAAATTATGTACTTGTTCACATTGACAAATGTAGAATAATTATGACTACAAAGAAGAAGATCCATCATAAAACAGCATACCATCTTATAGTTACAACAAATTGTTACACAAAAGCATCATAACCTGATCTTACCTGAGAGTCTCCAGTCTACAGTGTGGACTCTCCAGTCCAGCAGAGAGCAGCTTCAGTCCTGAATCTTGGAGGTTGTTGTTACTCAGGTCCAGCTCTCTCAGACTAGAGGACTGGGAGCTGAGAACTGATGACAACTCCTTACAGCATTTCTCTGTGAGCTTGTTTTGAGTCAACCTGACAAAACAGAAATTTTTACTTGTTCACCTTGTTTGACAAATGCTGAAAACCTATGAGTATAAAAAACATTTATCAGAAATAGCAGACATTGTTATAGTTACAACATATTGTTAACCAGAAGTATCATAACCTGAGAGTCTCCAGTTTACAGTGTGGACTCCCCAGTCCAGCAGAGAGCAGTGTCACTCCTGAATCTTGAAAGTCGTTGTTACTCAGGTCCATCTCTCTCAGACTAGAGAACTGGGAGCTGAGAACTGAGGCCAGAGTGTCACAACTTTTCTCTGACAGCTGACAGTCATTCAGCCTGGAGCAAGAAGAAGTTTGAAAATCTACACTTTTCTGTATGAATATTACATATAATATATTGAATATATCTAGTTAACCATGCACATAACCATACACATTCAAGTGATCTGCATGCTCTACTCTACAAATTGTAAGTTATCTTTGTTTTTGTCCCTGTCTATCTGTTACACCCGTGGCTCTGTCCCCTGCCTCTCTCTGTTTTGTTTGTGTGTGTATTGGTATGTGCATGCTCTCTCTTCCTCGTTCTCCTGGCTTCTGGCTCAGCTCGTCCTACACACCGGTCTGCTCACTGCTCATCATCTCATCTACCCTGCATCTTTAACCATCAATCGTTGCCAGATTGTCTTCACCACAGTGGTAGATACGCTCAAGGCCAAATCTATTTCTAGTGACTTTCTCCTAGTGTTTTTTGTGTTTAGCCTTTCTTGTGTCCAGGATCATCACCTGCCTGCCTGTCGTGCAACGTCTTCTGGTAGCGAAACAGGGCGTTTCGAGAGAGATTGTCTGGGTAGCTGCTTCTTCATTTGCATAAAGTAGTTCTTGCTCAACTTTATGCAAATGAGGTGCATGCAGCACACCGCCTCCCGGAAACTGGTATACGATCGCTTAAGCTAATCATTGTAAATCCAAAACAAAGGCAGATGGAGAAAACTGTCACTTCATGGTTTATTGTAGGCATCAACTGTTGTTTTCAGAAATACATTTGGCTGAGCCATTTTTATAGTTGAAGAGAAAGTTTGAAACAAGTGTTTCCCCAACACTTCAAACCAGGGAATGACAGCCCACGATTGAACGTGTTTGTTCAATTCATCCAATGTCATTGCTGTTCATCAAGAGGCACGCCTATAGATGTGCAATGCTGGGGAAAGCGGCAGGATCCCTCATGTCAATTGACACTTCTCTGGATCACTATCTCTTCTCTCCTCCCATCCAAACCCCTTCTCTCTCCCCTCCGTCCTTCTCTATCTGTCTCTCCCTCTCTCTATCAGATCTTGCAGCTTTTTAACTTACTAGGCACCTCTCGCTTTCTCCTTGCGCTCGATTGCTAGCTCGCCCTGCAGCTTGCATACACAGCTCTACCACTGTGAGGGCTCATTTGCTCCCTCACCTTGAGAACTGATGACAACTCCTTACAGCATTTATCTGTGAGCTTGTTTTGAGTCAACCTGACAAAACAGACATTTTTACCTGTTCACCTTGCTTGACGGATGCTGAAAATGTATAACTACAAAAAACATTTATCAGAAATCAGCAGACAATATTATAACATATTGTTAACCAGAAGTATCATAACCTGATCTTACCTGAGAGTCTCCAGTCTACAGTGTGGACTCTCCAGTCCAGCAGATAGCAGCTTCAGTCCTGAATCTTGAAGGTTGTTGTTACTCAGCTCCAGCTCTCTCAGAATAGAGAACGGGGAGCTGAGAACTGAGGCCAGAGCTTCACAGCTTTTCTCTGACAGCTGACAGCCACTCAGACTGAAGGAGAATTAGTTATGTTATGTTTTCCATTTTGTACTCACATCACATTTAATGAAGTTATTATATCCAGTTATCTATCCACTTACATAGCTTTAATAGAGACTTTGAGCACTGGCAGCAGCCTCAGAAGAGCCTTCTCTGAAGCTGAGTATTTCCTCAGGTCAAACACATACTGCAGGTTGTTGTTACTCAGGTCCAGCTCTCTCAGAGTAGAGGACTGGGAGCTGAGAACTGAGGCCAGAGCTTCACAGCTTCTGTCTGACAGCTGGCAGCCACTCAGCCTGAACGGCAAGAAAATAAATTGTGAAAATTGTATTCTCTTTTAAAATCATTCTTGTCTGTGATTTTTGTTTCTACTCGTGTCAGTGCCTGTCTGTGTGTGTGTGTGTGTGTGTGTGTGTGTGTGTGTGGCACTGGCAATCGAACTGGAGTTCCAAAGGACAGTAGTTGAAAATTAGCCATCTTGCTAACACTGGCACATTTACAGTAATGTGCATTGTCCCTCAAGTATTACTATAATAAAATTACCTAGGTGGACCGGCGGTTGGGCGGTGTCTGTCAGTCACGATTTGCGTCACCTTTTGTGTCACGAATCATGATGTCGCTGACACGCCACTCGCCCCCCCACACACAGACACTCCCAACCCCTCCACACACACAGACACCCACTGATAAAAATGATTTTGGGAGGATGTAAATGGAACACAATTTCAATCTGTCATATAACAATAAAATGTATGTTCTTATCTCTACACAGTAAATCTTAATACCTGGATTACTCTGCATTGTTCAAAATACAAGATATTGTGCATTATTTCTTTTAGGGTATGCATATATAATGTTATAGACTATTTATACATATACACACTCATTAACCCATACAGTGTTGTATTTAGTCAAAATACTTCACTAAACACCCTCCCTTCAAAATAAAATTGCCAAGTTAAGTTTTTCACTTGTCAGAATCGTTTTAAATGTCTATGTCACTGTATAGTGTCAGTGCATGTTTAATAGAATGGTCCCAATGAACATGTGTGCTAATGTTGTCCCATATTCCCCAGTTTTTACCATTTATGAAAAGTGACAAAACATAATGAAGGCAGCCAATCCTCCGCCCTGCGTCAGGAACAGGAAGTCACATTGTGCCTTTACGAGTGTTGCCAACTTAGCGCCTTTGTCGCTATATTCAGCTACTTTTCAGACCCCCCTTGCGACTTTATTTCCGAAATGTGCCTAGTGACAAATCTGGTGACTTTTTCTGACCAGGGGAACTGGGGGGTCAAAGGTCAAAGGTCAAAGGTAGTTTTATTGTCCCCGCAGGGAAATTGGTTTGCAGACAGATCTAAAAACACACATAGTGCAACACAAACACTAAAACAGGCACAAAAATCCTCACATAAAACAACACGGGCTAAAAACAAACAAACACTTAAGAGTCAAGATAAAACTACAGCTAAAAACATACATAAGACAAAAAAGCACAGGGCAATGAACAGGTATCACAAAGTGCAAAAGGTAGCATCATAAAAAGTGCACACAACCAAATCAAATCTGTTGAATTTAATGGATTTTGCCTTTAAATTGGTGCGGCTGCCTTGGGTTTTCTCTCTCTCTCCTCATCTCTGCCTGTCTGACACACACAGCACTTCAGTGCAGCCCCTCTCCTCCACTGAGAGAGCAGCAGGATAGGGTTTACTTGTAATTTCTAACAGCGTATGCTGAATCTGGCCCGGGCGGGTCACTCAGCACTTAATATTACAACCATTCAGTCAATGATTACACTGGCTACGCTGAGGCGTGTTTTCTAAGCATAATTTGATATGCAAAATTAGCATGTGACATCATTTAGCGACTTCTAGTGACCTTCTGAGCAGCCAATAGCGACTTTGCTTGGAAAGGAGTTGGCAACACTGCCCTTTACACCACACCATGCTCGGCACAGCCACAGACACTCTGGAAAATGTTAAGTCTCTCCTGGTGTGTAAACAGCACGGTTGAACGATTGCTAACATTACACTGCTAACCTTAGCAGCCTGATACAATAGCCAACTAACTTGCTATGCAAACTATGCCTATAACTAACAGCATTTCATTTTCATGTGTTTGAAAATGGGATTCTACTAATGACCACCATGAATTTTGCAATAAATAAATAAATAAATAAAATAAAACTAAAATGTGAGGGGGCAACTGCTCCCTCAGTTTCAAAGGGCATGACACTTCTGCTTGTGGCCAAAGGCCACAGTCTGGCAGCCGCTTGAAATTGTAACTGCAACAAAGTTGTGTAGACCGTGTATAAGGGCTGTCACAATACTAGAATTTCTCACTTCGATACCAATATAGGGCTGGTCAATATATCGATATATCGATATCATGATATGAGTGAGACTAGATATCGTCTTAGATTTTGGATATTCTAATATGATATGGCATAAGTGTTTATTTTCATGGTTTTAAAGGCTGCATAACAGTTGAGTGGTGTAAATTGCTGGACTTACCAGACTGTTCTAGCTGTTTTAATATTTGCCTTTACCCACTTAGTTATTATATCCACATTCCTGATGATGATTATTTTTTAATCTCATTGTGCACCAATATTCATCCCTACAGTATTGTTGCAATATTGAGGTATTTGGTCAAAAATGTTGCAATCGTTGATTTTGGCTATATCATCCAGCCCTATACGATTCCTAGGAAAATATCTAAAAAATTTAAATAATACTCGTGATATCATTTCAAATAACAACACATCAAGAGGCATAATGTGGGTGGCACCCACATTATGCCTCTTGAGCACCGTGCTGTATCAGTTTTTCTGGCTTGATCTGCACTCTGAACTACCGTATTTCCCCAAATAGTAGCCCGGGCGTTTAATACGCAAAATCGATTTGGACCCCAGGCGTTTAAAAGAACCAGGCGGCTATTTGCTGCAGGCGTTTATTTATTTTTGCACCGACCTGCACCAGGCCATTATTCGGTGACAGTTCCTCTCCAGCATGTTTTTTAGTGCAAAGGTCCTCACTCCCATCAACTGCCACCGTCAGCCCACACACCTTATTGGAGGATACCAAAAATCAGCAATCAGCCGTGGCTACCTACCCTGTAGCGCCCACACACACACACACACACACACACACACACACTGCACTGCAACATTCACTTGCAAATAAGATGACGTTGACCGACGCAATTCTATCAACACCAGCAAATAGGCTACGACCAGTCTGAACATAGCCACATCCCAAACACAACACAGTGTTGTCAACACTACAACAACTTGCAAAAACACTACACACACCACGGCGGGTGCTGATTAAACATAGTCACACACAATCATTACGCACGTAATCGGTATAAATATAACACAATTTCAGTCTTACCATTGACGTGTCTATTTCCAATAGCCACTATCTCTTGAGCTCATCTGGGACTTCAGTTCAAGTGAAGACCGCGGTAGCCGTTGTCAACAGAACTCTTTACATAATCCAAACATCGTGGAAATGCTTCCATGCCATCAATTTCCCTGCATTGCTTTTGGTAACGTAAGTTGAGCTCCGTCGATTAGCGTTTTCTTTCACGTGTTTCTCCGTGCTGTTTCATGTATTGCGCGACACTGGTGTTGCCTTCAAGTGCTGTCAGCAACGTAGTAATTTCGGGGTTACCTTAAGAAAATGCAAATAATGGCCCCGGCGTTTACTCGGACCGGCGTTTAACACGTTGACTGCCAACAACGAGTTGAGTCGTCAAACACAATCCAGCTGTTCACTGCCAACGACGAGTTGAGTCGTCAAAAAAAAATATATATTTTTTGACGGTGCTACGTGGATCAATGCCCCCCGCGTCTCCTATGGAGATATTGGAAGTATTGAATGTGTATAATCTATTTTACCGACCAGGTAGGTGGCGACGGTGCCCTCCCGACAGAGAGAAAGTCAACCAAAAGCAGCCGCCTCCCGCGGCTGCTTCCTCCATTCTCAAGGAAATGCCTTGCCGATTTTACAGTCATCAGTCACCAGACTCGCCGCTCTCGGGCCGCGCCAGCAGCAGCACACGGGGGATTGCAAATTTGCATAAGCCTAGAGTCGCACGGGGCTTCATCGGGGCTCTCAAACCCAAGAGACGAGTGAGCCCTATCCACACTCGCTGCCAGGGAGGGAGGCTGCTCAAACTCGCTGCCAGGGAGGGAGGCTGCTCGAACTCGCTGCAGCAGCAGCAGCAGCAGAGCACTCGCTTGTGACAAACGCAGGCTGAAAGCCACTAGACACGCCCACGGAGGGAGGAGTTGAAGGAGAGGGCATTCGGAACTATATTGTTTGGATGTCTGATCTCTCACTGATGCCAAAAATAAATGGTTAAAGTGACTGTTCTGCCTGTTTGATTGAATTTCACAAAACTGCGATTATCTCATTTTTCACTCTCAGACAGCTGAAACCATGCTGTACTCAACGGCTAATATCTACATAACTACTAACTCTACAAACTAACTCTTTTAGACAGAGAAAGCACACATTCTATTAGTACTTTTCTGAACTTTGTGTTCACAAACTCCAAGCAGAAAAGAATCCTCGGCTCTTTTAAAATGAGCCAGAATCCTCAAAAAACGGCCTGGCAGAAGCTACCTACAGCAAAAAAAAAACGGCTGGCAGTCAATGTGTTAATACGCAAAATGGGGTCAGACCCCCGGCGGCTATTAGGGGCCCGGCGCGTATTTGCTGCCGGGCTATTATTTGGGGAAATGCGGTATGTTTCAAATTCGGTACAAGAGAGTCTAATTTCACCCATGAAATTTGTCATTCTCAATTTCACATGTTCATGTCTACAAGATGACACCTGAGGCCTAACCCCCACCTCCAGGGAAACATGATATTCAAGTGATCCGCATGCTCTATTCTACAAATTGTAAGTTATCTTTGTTTTTGTCCCTGTCTATCTGTTACACCTGTGGCTCTTTTGTTTGTGTGTATTGGTGTGTGCAAAAAAAACATGTATCAGAAATCAGCAGACAGTATTATAGTTACACCCACACTCAGGTAGAACGTTTTCTATCAATAGTATAATTATGTAAGACCAGGTTTGTTGTTTATCTTTTGAAGTGTCCTTGTGGACTGTGTTATGTCAGTAAAACCACAAGAGAGCTAAAAACTCGTATGTCAGAACACAAGAGCACTATTCGGAAAAAAGACAAAGGGCTCTATCGTTGCAACGGCCTTAAATTAGCACCTTAACCATTATAACCACGCCTTTTAAGCATATAATTATTCACAACTGTGCTCATTGGTGAACTGCAGTTACTCAATGACATTCTTCCTTTCGAAGCTCCGATCCACTCGATCCAGCCCGCACGTTGTGGCTTTATGCTGTCATCTCTGCCAATTTGGATATCTCAGCACATCACAGATCATAGCCTGACAAAAATGATTCAACCTACAGCCAGGCAAATACAGATCTGTTCAGCAGGGCTGATGCAGTCTCCCTGTAGCCTACAATATAGAACGTTAACGATCGGTGACATTCCTGATACGATCCAATTCCATGATCTTTATGTTGTAAACACATAACTTTCACAATAGTGAACAAGCACCCCCACTCGGCTCATGGGCAGGTAGTTTTATAACTAGTAGACTACCTGCTGCACAGGCTAAATGATGCACATAAATATAGCCTACATTATGTAAAGTCATTGCATAAATGTGTTTTTATTGTGAAAGTACATGTGAAGTAGCCTAAGCCAAGTCTTGCTGGAGCGGACATCACAGTAGAACCACAGTAGAACTGTGTTACGGCTGTCACCCGTCTATATCACGTTGTATTTGTGAGGGATATATATACCACCTGGATTACATATATGTTTCACATAGGGTTGTGTTTTGATTTTTATGTTTTATTTTGTCCAATATTGAAATGTTCTAGAATTGCATGGTGTGTTAACATAAATATTATTTATATCTACCACTTAGCCTATTTAGGCTGATTTGGTTGCTATTTCTTGTCTAAATGTATTAGCCTCAATGCATGCTGGGAGATTTCACGTGTGGCTTTGGTAGGGGAGCCGTCGCAGTGAATATTTGTTTGGGCAGAATGATATAGTTTTCTCTCGCTACCTTTTCTTCTCCCCCACTGCACAGATGCAACAGCCTCTGAATGACAGGGGCTCACAACTACGGTATAACAACTTTTTTTTCATCGGTCATTGTGCCTGTCTGATGCACGAGAGAGAGGGAGTGAGAGAGAGCACAGTAATATCCCTGGCGAAGATCAGCTTTTTTTCCATTTGAAAAGCGATAAGCGCTAAATTAAAGCCAGGGGGGAAGATAGCCGGTATTTAAGCCCATTCTGGCCTATTATGGCACTGCGCCACGCCTCTTCGGCGTAAAGCGCATTTCAGGGCCTAAAACCATGATGCTATCTTCCCGAGGCAGGCGCAAGGCGCGTGTTTTGCATTTAATGCCAGTTTTAGCGCCTAAGGCCAGTGGGAAGATAGGGGCCGAAAAGTCTTCAGTTGCGAGACATTTTAATTCTGCTGGCCATGATGTGTGTTCACTCAGGTTTCAGGGAATTGAAGTTCTAGCACCTTTGAAAAGAGGAGGCGATATAGGGACTGAGCTCTGCTACAGAGAGAAGCTTTCTGGATCCACACTTTACAGACTGAACATCCTAAAGGCCTTAAGAGGAGTTGCTGTTTGGTTGTTTCCTCTAGGTACTTTTTAACTTTATTTCAATATTTTCTATCTTGTCTACTTACATTGTGTCCACTAGACCCCCGTTTGTATATTTATGTTTCTGCCTGTTCTTTGTGAAGGGCTATTCTGCCCTACAAATAGTAACTATGCCAACACTGAAACTGAGAAAAATGGCTTTAAATATTTTTTTTATATATATATGTATACGTTAAAGTATTTTTTGGGGCAAAAAACAATTATAATTACTTGACCTATGACCCCAGAAATGCAGATACGGCACTCTGTCTGTCTATTACCTTAAACAGATGTGTAGGTAGTACAAGGGAAAAGTGCAGTAACTACAATCTAATGTGCTTCTCCTGTCTTGTTTTTCATGAGACAATTGTAATCGGTTTTGATTTCGATACCACATCATATCTGTATTTAATTGTTTTATTGTTTACATGTTTAAAACATTTAAATGGATGAGTGACAGATACATTTAGGGAATCCTGAAGTCAGTTGATGTCATCTTCACCACTGGTGTTGCTTTTTGGTCATCATTCTGACACAATTAATTAATGAGCACAGTTGTTTTATTATCTTAATTTAGAACAGGTTTTCTTTACAAATCAGATCAGCTTTTCAGATTGATAATTCATACAAGAACATATATATTAAATAGCATATTAAAATTATTTTGAATAAAATGACTGAGTCTGAATGCTGATAATACAGCAGTAACTACACCTCAAAGTATTGAGGTGTTTTTGGTTGGATTTCGTAGTTACTGCAATTTTTATACTCCGTTTTTTCAAATATAGAGCAAGACTGAACTTAGAATATTTGTCACATGATAAAACAGATATCTAAAAGTTCAATTTCAATAATAACAACATTTTGACAATTTTGTTTTTATTTTATTTAATATTTAATTATTTATATTTGTAAACTCTACTGGAAGAGTATTTGCTATGTACATTTTCTGTATATTCTGTAACTTTATTGATGTCCTTATCTGTGTACGCTTACCTGGTAACTGGTTGGATTATTGAATGTAGTTCCGGTTTGACTGTATTTATACGCCATTTCCGCCTCACTCGGCACACCGCTGATGAAGGCTACCTGCTGAAATGCGTACGTTGTTGCTGCTGTACATGCTAAGTATTAAAAACGCCTAAAGGACTTTTTTGAGTGCTGGCCTTTTCTCTTTTGTACGTTTCTACCGTGGCCCTGCACCTTGATTGACTTTAATCTTGAAGTGTGCTCGCTACTGCTGTTGTTTAATATTACAGTTACAACATATTTTTAACCAGAAGTATCATAACCTGATCTTACCTGAGAATCTCCAGTCTACAGTGTGGACTCTCCAGTCCAGCAGAGAGCAGCTTCAGTCCTGAATCTTGAAGGTTGTTGTTACTCAGGTCTAGCTCTCTCAGACTAGAGGACTGGGAGCTGAGAACTGAGGCCAAAGCTTCACAGCTTTTCTCTGACAGCTGACAGTCACTCAGCCTGGAGGAGAATTAACGGTTTAAAAGTTTGAAAATCTATTTTTTTCTGTATGAATCTTACATCTAATATATTGAATATGTTTAGTTAACCATGCACATACAGAGATGTATTGGAGGCTTTGACCACTGGCAGCAGCCTCAGAAGAGCCTCCTCTGAAGCAGAGTATTTCTTCAGGTCAAACATGTCCAGTTCTTCCTCTGATGTCAGTAAGATGAAGACCAGAGCCGACCACAGAGCAGAGGAGTCTTTGTCTGTGGATAGAGTTCCTGATCTCAGGTGCGTTTGGATCTCCTCCACTAGAGAATGGTCATTCAGCTCATTCAGACAGTGGAACAGATTGATGCTTGTCTCTGGAGATGGATTATTTCTGATCTTCTTCTTGATGTACTGGACTGTTTCCTGATTAGTCTGTGAGCTACTTGTATGTTTCAGCAGACCTTGTAGGAGAGTCTGATTGGTCTCTAGTGAAAGGCCCAGGAGGAAGCGGAGGAACAAGTCCAGGTGTCCATTTGGACTCTTTAAGGCCTTGTCCACGGCACTCTGGGAGAGGTATTTTAATGCTGATTTGGCTCTCAATCGCTTAGGCCACCATGAGGCTTCTGACAGCAGATTGACACCAGAGTCAATGAATGAGACAATGACATGAACAGCAGCCAGAAACTCCTGAATGCTCAGATGGACAAAGCAGAAGACCTTGTCCTGGTACAGCCCACACTCCTCTTTAAAGATCTGTGTGAACACTCCTGAGTACACTGAGGCTGCTATGATATCAATACCACACTCTTTCAGGTCGGCTTCATAGAATATCAGGTTGCCTTTCTCCAGCTGCTCAAAAGCCAGTTTTCCCAGAGAAAGAATCATGTGTGGATCTGTCTCAGCTCTCTCATGATACTTGATGTTCAGTTTGGACTGAACCACCAGGAAGTGGATGTACATCTCAGTCAGGGTCTTGGGCAGGTCTCCTATCTCTTTGGTTTTCAACACATGGTCCAAAACATTAGCAGTGATCCAGCAGAAGAGTGGGATGTGGCACATGATGAGGAGGCTTCGTGAAGCCTTGATGTGGGAGATGATTCTCGTGGCCTGCTGCTCATCTCCGAATTTCTTTCTGAAGTACTCCTCTTTCTGTTCGTGAGTGAAGCCTCTTACCTCGGTCACCACATCAACACACTCAGGAGGGATCTGATTGGCTGCTGCAGGTCGTGTGGTCATCCAGAGGCGAGCAGCAGGAAGCAGTTTCCCCTTGATGAGGTTTGTCAGCAACACGTCCACTGAGGTCGACTCTGTCACATCAGTCACAATCTCATTGTTCTGGAAGTCTAGAGGAAGTCGACACTCATCCAGACCGTCAAAGATTAACACAACCTGGAACTTGTCAAACCTACAGATTCCTGCTTCTTTGGTCTCAGGAAAAAAGTGATGAAGAAGTTCCACCAGGCAGAACTTTTTCCCTTTCAGCAGATTCAGCTCTCGGAAAGTGAATGGAAATATGAACTCTATATCCTGGTTAGCTTTGTCTTCAGCCCAGTCCAGAGTAAACTTTTGTGTTAAGACTGTTTTCCCAATGCCAGCCACTCCCTTTGTCATCAATGCTCTGGTTGGTTTGTCTCTTCCAGGTAAGGGTTTAAAAATGTCTTCGCATTTGATTGTTGTTTCTGGTCTGGCTGATTTCCTGGACGCTGCTTCAATCTGTCTGACCTCATGTTCATCATTGACCTCTCCACTCCCTCCCTCTGTGAGGTAATGCTCTGTGTACATCTGACCCATAAGTGTTGGGTTTCCTGCTTTAGCAATCCCCTCAAACAAACACTGAAACTTCTCCTTCAGACTGGATTTGTGTTGTTTTTGTAGATGTTGATGTTGAGTTTCTGAAAGAACAAAGAACAAACAAAGAACATCAGTGAGCAGATGTTTCAGTAAACATGAGAAATGTGAACATCTCCTGGTAAATGTGTATCTCCACTCCATGACATCTCTTCAGCTCATCACTGGTGAGTGAACAAACAGGTCCTGACTGTGTGCAGCTCAATGTGAAAGACAACTGGTGTGGTGCTGTTTTGTTTCCCAGTGTGCACCACTGTGTTCAGCATATTACACTCACATTAACAACTTAATAATTTTACCAGATTATCCAGAGGGATTTCACTCATTTACTTTTCTATCTTGTAATGAATAGATCTTGTTTGGCAAATGTTTATGCTTTCAGCAGTTTGGACATGGTCATGACTTTTTTTATTTAAAACTATAGCCACTATACGCCGTAAAGTTCCAACATGGTGGCTACTCAGTTTGTTGATCGGGAATGTTCTTGTTGGAATGGATTATTTGGCTTATTCCAAACAAATAATGACTCAAATATATTCAGAAAAATAAAACGGGCCTTTACAAGTCAAATGAGATCAAAATAAGCCAAACTCAAATTAAATGTTCTCTATAATAATTTGTTTCTTGTTTCGTTTGTTGCGGTTGAGAACTGTGGCTTGATGGCGTCTCACAGCTATGGCTTGCATACCTCATTCAAATGAATTAGTTGGGGAGGACAAAACTGGCTCTAACAGACATGATTCACTCATTCTCCACCATCTTTGCTCTCTCTCCATGACATTAAAGCTGTGAAAGCTTCTTACTTCTCTGCAGCTCCTCAGCCAGCTCCTTCTGCTTCATTCTCCTCAGGAAGAGCAGTGTGATGTTTAGAAAAGCCTCTCTGGTGCTCCTCCTCTGCTCTTCCTCCTCACCTTCTACCTCCTCCTCATCCTCCCTCTGACTCTCTGAGCATTCTGCCTCATCTGGACTCAGAACGCTCTGGAACCCTCTCAGCTCCTTCTTCACAAAGGTGATGATGTTCTCCTCAAGCAGCTGGAACAGAATAATATACATATTAAACCTTCATACTAAAATCTGCAGACAAAATCAAAGACAAAACACAAAATCAAATACATCTTACAGAGAGTGAAAGCCCGGACTGATCTAAAGAGTGCAGCATGGAGATTCAACATGATCTCACAAATAATTATGAAATAGAAATGTTAACCCAAAGCGCAAAACATTCTAGTTTCACAACAATGGTTCTAAAATTGTTGAATGTGAATGTCACTTTCTGCCTCAATCCACAGCTACTTCCTGGTTACCGAGCCGGGCGTGGCCACCGAGTCGCCCCAGTAGCGAGTTGTGAGAGTCTCGTCCTCGCCTCATCTCCGGCCTGCCTGGGCCCCTGACCTCTAGCGGCCAAACAACCGTTACTTTTAATTTTGATGGTGTTTTTGTGAACCTAGAACATCTTTGGGCTGTGGATGTTACTATGTCACAATTCTTTGTGAGACCTGAATGTTTTATATGATACTCCCCAAGCAGAAAATTATAATCATGACAGTAGTCCGAGATTATTTACAAATTTTTAGAAATCCATCCATCTGTACTACTTATTAGGATTTTGCTTACATTATTGCAGGACTGGAGGTGTACCACTGCAGGGAAAGTACTGACATCATATTTGGGGAACAAGTTACCAAATAGTTACAAAGTTAAGTGAGAGAGCCGACGCAGGTGATACTGATTGAGGACGCCGAAGTGACACCGGGAGCTATGATGGTCACACACGACACGAAGCTACGGTTTCTTGAGGACAGCACATCAACAATAGGATATCTGATCAACTACATGCAACACTATCACTAATACCAAGCATCCTTTAAATGAAAACCAGAACAAGCGACATCCGAAATGGTCCACCTCAAGCAGACGCCGCAGGGCTGTGTATCACCAAGCCAACCGTGCCCCGGTTCAGAGCCATGCCACGACAGATAGCGGGGAAGATCAAGAAGAAGATAAAGACCAGTGAATTAATGGACTGTAATCTTTACCCTGCCTAAACAGAGATAACTCATAGCTGGAGTCCAAACTTGACTCCAACAACCCAAGACACCTTTGTAGAGGACTCCATGCTGCTTCTGACTTCAAGGGGGGAAAACAGCACACCACAAACACCTCCCCCATCCTGTCGGATGAACTAAACACTGGGCATTGCAAATTAACCTTGGCTATAAATGCTGTGGCACAGGACATCAGATATTTTGGTAAACATTATGTATGATCTGTCCCTACACAAATAAATAAATTAAATTAAGCTGGTCATATCACACATCGGCCCCACACTCCCACTAACGACAAGCCCCTACAATTTGCATACCGCCCCAACAGGAGCACAGCGGATGCAATCGCCCACGTCCTCGCCCACCTCCTCCCCACTGACCATCAGCATAGGAGCGCCACAGGGCTGTGTCTCGACATTTGGCCTGAGGCCCAAAATCCTCAGGGACTTCTACAGAGGCACCATTGAGAGTCTGCTGACCAACTGTTTCACTCACTACCTGCTACGGGAACTGTACCACCATGGACCACAAGAAGCTGAGAAGGGTGAGGCGCGTGTCCCAGCACGGGACAGGATGTGAGCTGCAGAAACTGCAGGAACTGTACAATCAGCGGTGCCTCAGGAAGTCCCGGAAGATCATCAAGGACACACCCCACAAGAGCCTGTTCTCCCTGCTGCCCTCAGGGAGAAGATACAGAGTCCCCAAAGCACGCACAAACCGTATGCGGAATAGTTTCTTTCCACAGGCCATGAGACTCCTCAATAAATAACACACACTCTCTCTCTCTCACACACACACACACACACAATAGTGCAGTGGTTCCCAACCTTAGGGTCGCGACCCTAATTGGGGTCGCCTAGAATTCGAATAGGGTCGCCTGAAATTTCTTCTTTTTTTCACCACACACAATTTAACACGTTCACTGCCGTGGACGAGTTAACTCGTCAAAAAAAAAAAACGGTTGACTGCGTGGACGAGTTAACTCGTCGTGGGACGTGGATCTAACCCTTTTACATCTCCTATAAATATATGGGAGCCACCGAACGTGTACAACCCATTCCACCGACCCACTAAGTGGCGACAGTGCTCTCCAGACTAGAGAAAGCCAGCCAAAACTGCAGGGAAAAGCGTGAGGAAGCCATTCTCATACTGTAGGCGAAAACGCTTTCGCGCTGGGGGGGGGTTCCAAAAATAGACTGGGTGCAACACACACTTTGAAACATGCAGCATAAAGCCCAGAATCGCACAAAGCTCTCAACCGAAAACCCAAGAAACGAGCGAGCCCCATCCAGACTCGCCGACGAGGGGCCGCCAGGGAGGGATGCTGCTCAGACAGGCAACAGAAACTCGCTTGTGACAAACGCTGCAAAGCCACCAGAGACACGCCCCCGGAGGGAGGAGTTTGAAGGAGAGGGGGGTGCGGGTGCTGTTATGGAGGAAATTACTGTTCAGAACTATATTGTTTAGATGTCTGACTGATGCCAAAAATAAATGGTTAAAGTGACTGTTCTGCCTGTTTGATTGAATTTCACAAAACTGTGATTATCTCAGCTTTCTGTCTCAGACGCTGAAACCATGCTGTATTCAACGGCTAATATCTACATAACTACTAACTCTACAAACTAACTCTTTTAGACAGAGAAAGCACACATACTATTAGTACTTTTGAGATATTTTGTGTTCACAAAGTCCAAGCAGAAAATAATCCTCGGCTCTTGAAAGATGAGCCAGAATCCTCAAAAAAAAACCTTGGCAGAAGCTACCTACAGTAAAAAAAAACTGTTGGCAGTGAATGTGTTAATACACTGTTAAAAAAAATTAAGGAACACTTTGAAAACACATCAGATCTTAATGGGGGGAAATCATGCTGGATATCTTTCCTGACATGGACTGGGTAATGTGTTAGGAATGAAAGGATGCCACATTGTTTGGAAATGAAAATGATCAACCTGCACTAGAGGGGCAACAATGAGACGACCCCCAAAACAGGAATGGTTTTACAGGTGGAGGCCACTGACATGTTTTGCCTCCTCATCTTTTCTGACTGATTTTTCACTAGTTTTGCATTTGGCTATAGGGTCAGTGTCACTACTGGCAGCATGGTGCGCTACCTGGACCCTACAGAGGTCAGTGTCACTACTGGCAGCATGGTGCGCTACCTGGACCCTACAGAGGTCAGTGTCACTACTGGCAGCATGGTGCGCTACCTGGACCCTACAGAGGTTGCACAGGTAGTCCAACTCCTCCAGGATGGCACATCAATATGTGCTATTGCCAGAAGGTTTGCTGTGTCTCCCAGCACAGTCTCAAGAGCAAGCAAGAGCAGGACAGGGCCTTACAAAATGACCTCCAGCAGGCCACTGGTGTGAATGTCTCTGACCAAACAATCAGAAACAGACTTCATGAAGGTGGCCTGAGGGCCCGACGTCCTGTAGTGTGCCCTGAGGGCCCGATGTCCTGTAGTGTGCCCTGTGCTCACTGCCCTGAGGGCCCGACGTCCTATGGTGTGCCCTGTGCTCACTGCCCTGAGGGCCCGACGTCCTGTAGTGTGCCCTGTGCTCACTGCCCTGAGAGCCCGACGTCCTGTGGTGTGCCCTGAGAGTCCGACGTCCTGTAGTGTGCCCTGAGAGTCCGACGTCCTGTAGTGTGCCCTGTGCTCACTGCCCTGAGGGCCCGACGTCCTGTAGTGTGCCCTGTGCTCACTGCCCTGAGGGCCCGACGTCCTGTAGTGTGCCCTGTGCTCACTGCCCTGAGGGCCTGACGTCCTGTAGTGTGCCCTGTGCTCACTGCCCTGAGGGCCCGACGTCCTGTAGTGTGCTCTCTGCTCACTGCCCTGAGAGCCCGACGTCCTGTAGTGTGCCCTGTGCTCACTGCCCTGAGGGCCCGACATCCTGTAGTGTGCCCTGTGCTTACTGCCCTGAGGGCCCGATGTCCTGTAGTGTGCCCTGTGCTCACTGCCCTGAGGGCCCGACGTCCTGTAGTGTGCCCTGTGCTCACTGCCCTGAGGGCCCGACGTCCTGTAGTGTGCCCTGTGCTCACTGCCCTGAGGGCCCGACGTCCTGTAGTGTGCCCTGTGCTCACTGCCCTGAGGGCCCGACGTCCTGTAGTGTGCCCTATGCTCACTGGTCCGACACTGGTGCCCTGTGCTTTTCACAGATGAGAGCAGGTTCAACCTGAGCACATGTAACAGACGTGATAGACTCTGGAGACGCCACAAAGCAAGTCAATAGTGACTGGCAACATGGAAATGACTATATATATTTAGCCGATTGATGGATAGTTTCCCATTCCTCTGTCTGCTCCTCTCTCTCTCTCCTCGCCTGCTCGCATGGAGACGACTCTATATCCTACATGAATATTATTCTCCGGGGCGTACGAGCAGGCGAGGAACACGCCTATATGGAGGTTTGTGCTGAGGTGACGCCAAGCGCAGGTGGGCAACACGGCCACAATTGTGCGTTGCGCACAGTGCTATTCGGGCGTAAAACGTCCGCTAACGCAAAATTACTGCCTTTGCGACGATAGAGCCCTTCCACTGACAAGTGGACACTTTTGGACACTGAACACTTTTTTATATTTATTCTATCCTACTCTATTTTAATACTTTATTACTTCTACTTAATTACTTTTATTATTTTACTGTTTGCCTTAATTGCCCTTTACATACACTGTTTGCCCTAGTTAACTGTTGCCTTATTGCCTTATTTGTTGTTTGCTGTGATTTTGTACGTACCAAGCTTATGTAACGGAGCCCACAGCATAATAATTTCACACGCGTCTACTTGTACAACAGAGTGACAATACAAATCTTGAATCTTGACTTGCAAACACATACGTTTCACTCTCACATCAGTACACTAGGGGTAGAGATTTCAACTTACATTAGGGCTAAAGGCTAATGGTGAGGGAGAACATTGTTGGTTAAGCCTTAGTGATGATTAGGTTAGGCATAACTTAGTAACTCCTAATCGTAACAACTAGTCGTGACACCGTAGCCTTTGTCCTTTTTGTAACAGGTTGATTTCAGTTGATGGTGAAGAACAAGGTGTGTTTGTGTGTAGCTGAAATCAAAGGTGGTGTTGATCCTTTACACACCATGAATATGGAGTTCAGGTCTGTTTGATGCTCCTGGGAAGTCGGACCACTGGAAACCTCTGACCGCTCCTGGTCGACTCTGTTGAGAAGACATGATGTATTAGGTCATACAGGGCGCGCACACGCGCTCTCTCCTGCTGCATCCTGATAGAAACATTATGAACATTGTGAAGGTATCTGTGTCTTTAAGAAGAAGGCGATTTCAAGTTTTCATTAATCCTAAAATACAGAGAAAATAATTACTTATTTTCAGAAGGATGTTTATCTTTAAAACTCATAGGTAGCCCCATAGACCAGTCACTCTTCATGGACACACAGCTGGGCTCAGGGGAGTCTGGTCTCTCCTGCTGCATCCTGAGAGAAACACATTATGGACATTTATTGTGAAGGTATGCGTGTCTTTATAAAGAAGACAGTTTCATGTTTTTCATTATTGTTTATGTTCTAGGGCTGAATAATACGGTATCTGCTGAACCCATAACTGACAACTTCAGTGTTGCGCTGTCCCATTCAGCAGATCAACCGTTTCTTCTTGAGGATTCTAATACACTAGACTAGATTATCCGGCCACTGTGCAGCATTCAAAGCTATTTTGCTGGGACTCTGGCCCGGTATTATGTTGTGTGTGTAAGGTCTGTGTTCTAGGCAGTTCCCAGCAGCGTACTCCCCCAGTTTGAAGTCCATCAGACAAATGGTTCTCAAAATAAACCACTTTTTGTGTTGCCGGCAGGTGCCGCTATGCCGAATTGCACAAAATTCGGCACTGCACTCCATCAGGTCCACCAAAGCCAGGGGCATATTCTGGCAGAGAGCAAAGTTGGGGAGTGAGAGGGGATGACATGCGGCAAAGGACCTCGGGTCGGATTCGAAACCCGCATCGGCTGCACGAAGGACCGAGCCTCCGTCGTGCACTGTTTCGCTACCCCTGACCAGCCAATCAGAGTGATTTCTGTCACCAATGACCCAACGCCGATTCAAAGCCGCCGACAAAGCCAACTAGTGCCAACGGTGCGGGACACACTGCAAATACTAGAGCTACAGATGCCTAGACATGGCTGACGGCCGACTGTTGGCATGGTGTGTGCTATAGGCGTTTTTCAATAATATCGAATTTCGCAATATTTTTCACAATATCGAATAGGCTATAGTAATTTTTTCTGACCAATTCTATATCCGATCTATCTATCTATCTATCTATCTATCTATCTCTGATGACTGTGAATCTGACAACAGTATACAATAAATACACTGTAGATGCATATGGACATATGGAGCCAGAGTGTGCGACACATTTTTCTACTTAAGTTCACTCCCAGTCTGGGTCGGACTGGGACTAAAAAACGGCCCTGGACTTTTCTACCCAGACCAGCCCACCTCAACCAGCCCGCGGTGTGGATACTCTGCAACCCCCGCTCCATCAACACACAAACACAAGAGCAAGCCAAAATTTGGAGGAGGCAACAAAAAGTGTGACTGTAACCTAAGCTCGCAGCCGAAATTTTGGCTGTTTTTATCAAATGTTGGTCGTTTGAAGCTGGATTTAGAGGAATATCTAATTTAAAAAAAAGAAAGCATTCCCAAAGTGGGCCGCTGCGGTTGACTGTCTAATTTATTTATTTATTTTTCCTGGTCAAGCGCCGGCCCACCTGGATTTGTCCCGGTGCTCCCGATGGCCAGGCCGACTATGCTCCCAGTGGTCCGCACCTTAACACAACCTTTGGTGTGCGACTGTGCGTTACTTTTCGTTTGATGTGAATCTGACAACAGCATCTGAAATAAATACCTTTGATCAGTAGAGAGTACAGATAGGCTCCCAAAAATGTCTGAGGAGGCCAATGGTCTCAGTATTCCCAGAGTAGACTGGGCTAAGATAACAGAGTATGATGCTCTGGCTTTCTATGGGAGAACAAATGATCTTTTGAGTGTTGTCTATTTGCCCATAGATGCTATTTTGTGTTCTGATGTCAATTGTAATGTTGCCTCTCACTCTAATGACTTATGTAAAATGTATGACTGTATTGTGGGAGCTTTGCGTGAGGCAAGTACTCCACTCCTCACCCACCCTAGTAAGGCATGTAACATCAAGCCAGGGTGGAATAAATATGTAGCTGCCCATCATGCAGAAGCCAAGGAGGCTTACAGGTCCTGGGTTCTAGCCGGCAGGCCTAGACAGAGGCAGGAGCTGGAGTTTAAAAAGCTCACCAATGCCAGGTATAAGTATGCAGTTCGCTATATAGGTAAGCATGAGCAGACCATGAGAGCTGACTCTATGGCTGAAAAGCTGCTGGGTAACGATGTCACAGGCTTCTGGAAGGAGGTAAAGACTCTGAACAGGGCCGGGGCATTGTTACCCTGCACCATAGAGGGAGTCTCTGGTGCTGCTAATATACTGTAGCTGAACTGTGGAGGCAACATTACTCTGTCCTCTTCAACTGTGTTAAAAGTAGTCCTTATAATGTGGGCACCATTGTGAATGACGATGTAGTGTCTGTTACAGCTAAAGAAGTTTACCAGGCGATCTTACAGCTAGCCGATAACAAAGCATGTGGATTAGATCATATTTCTGCTGAACATCTCAAGTTAGCTAGCACCAAGGCTGCAGCTCTTCTTCCATTACATTACATTACATTACGTCATTTGGCAGACGCTTTTATCCAAAGCGACTTACAATAACACATTTTTGTCAGCAATAGAGCAATCAACTATGGAGCACAGTCTATGACAACTACAACTTCTGAAGGAACAGTGGTACAAGTTTAGGTTAGTGGTACAAGTTTAGGTTAGGTTCTTGCCATGTGTTTTAATGGCTTTATGACCCATGGTTTTCTGCCGGCATCTATGTTGTCAGTCACTCTGGTGCCTGTTATCAAGGATAAGACTGGCAAAGTTGAGAGCCTAGATAATTACAGGCCTATTGCCCTAGCCAGTGTGATTTCCAAAGTATTTGAAATGGTTTTATTAGATCGTTTAAATTTGTTTATATCCAGCACTGATAATCAATTTGGCTTTAAGGCCAAGCATAGCACTGATTTGTGTATCTATGCATTGAAGGAGGTTGTCGAAGCCTATAAAAGGCAGAACTCCTCTGTTTTAGTTGGTTTTATAGATGCATCGAAGGCTTTTGATCAAGTCAATCATCATAAGCTGTTTCTAAAATTAAGTCAAAGAGGTGTGCCTGGCAGCATAATACGCATCCTGGCATACTGGTATGCCAACCAGAGTATGCTGGTAAAATGGGGCAATAGTGTCTCTACCCCTTTTGGTGTTGGTAATGGGGTACAGCAGGGGGGGCTACTCTCCCATGCTCTCTTTAATTTAGACATGGATGATCTCTCTGTCCAGCTAAGAGGCTTCAGAACAGGATGTATGACCGGTAACGCCTTGATTAACCACCTTATGTATGCGGATGACCTGGCGATCTTCTCCCCCAGCAGCATTGGGTTTCAACATCTGCTGAATATCTGTTCTGATTACGGGGTCCAATTTGATGTTAAATACAATGCTAAGAAGAGTGTTGTTATGATCTGTAGAACGAAGGAGGACCTGTCTTTCTTTTGTCTGAGCATGCTCTATGTGTCTGTGACAAAACCAAATATCTGGGCCACTTCATCACTGACCATAATTATGGGTGATGATGATGATATGTATAGACAGCGACGTGTTTTATACATTCAGGCTAACATGTTGGTCAGGAAATTCCACTCCTGTTCTGATGATGTGAAGATCACACTCTTTAGGGCTTACTGTACCCCTATCTATACTGCCCCCTTGTGGGCAAAGTTTAAGAAGGCAAGCATGCATAAACTTCAGGTTGCCAATAATGACTGTATGCGCATCTTGCTGAAAAAGCCCAGGTGGAGCAGTGCTAGTGACCTGTTCTGTAAGGCGGGGGTGGCCACTTTCCAGGCACTCCTGAGAAATCTGAGGTACAGGTTCATCTGTAGATTGAACGTGTCTCAGAATGTTATTATTAAGTTGCTCACTGATCCTGGGCTAAGCACTGTGAGATACCAGTCACATATGTGGAAACTCTGGTATGACTCTCTTTTATAATGTACTTTTGTTCTTTTATTGTGCTCTTATGTGCTTTTTGTAATTGTGTATGTGACATCTATGGACCAAGCGTCTGACAATAAAGGTTTGATTGATTGATTGATTGATTGATTGATTGATTGATTGATTATGCTCCCAGTGGTCCGCACCTTAACACAACCGTTGATGTGCGACTGTGCGTTACTTTTCGTTTGATGTGAATCTGACAACAGCATCTGAAATAAATACCTTTTATCAGTAGACTGCTGTCCATCTTTGAAGTTAAACGGGTGATGCATAGACCAGTCACTCTTCATGGACACACAGCTGGGCTCATGGGAGTCTGCTCTCTGCTGCTGCATCCTGATAGAAACATTATGAACATTGTGAAGGTATCTGTGTCTTTAACACATTCACTGCCAGCCGTTTTTTTTTTACTGTAGGTAGCTTCTGCCAGAGGTTTCTTTTGAGGATTCTGGCTCATTTTACAAGAGCCGAGGATTATTTTCTGCTTGGACTTTGTGAACACAAAGTTCACAAAAGTACTAATAGAATGTGTGCTTTCTCTGTCTAAAAGAGTTAGTTTGTAGAGTTAGTAGTTATGTAGATATTAGCCGTTGAGTACACTCAGTGTCTGAGACTGAAAGCTGAGATAATCGCAGTTTTGTGAAATTCAATCAAACAGGCAGAACAGTCACTTTAACCATTTATTTTTGGCATCAGTGAGAGATCAGACATCTAAACAATATAGTTCTGAACGCCCTCTCCTTCAAACTCCTCCCTCCGTGGGCGTGTCTGGTGGCTTTCAGCAGCGTTTGTCACAAGCGAGTTTCTACTGCCTGTCTGAGCAGTGAGCAGCCTCCCTCCCTGGCGGCCCCCTTGTCGGCGAGTGTGGATGGGGCTCACTCGTTTCTTGGGTTTGAGAGCTTTGATGAAGCTTTGTGCGATTCTAGGCTTTATGCTGCGTGTTTCAAAGTGTGTTTTCCACCCAGTCTATTTTTGGAACCCCCCACCGTTGTGCGCCCGTGTGCACCAGCGTGAAAGCGTTTTCGCCTACAGTATGAGAATGAGGCTCGTTCGTTTCTGGGTTTTCGGTTGAGCTCAGCTGGAATGAAGCTGCGTGCGATTCTGCGCTTTCTGCTGGTGTTTCAAAGTGTGTTTCACCCATAATCTATTATGCAAATTTGCAATCCCCCACCGCCAGCTCCCAGCGCGATAATGCGCGAAAGCGTTTTCGCCAATCCATTTTACAGTATGAGAGAATGGTTTCCTCGCGCGTTCCCCTGCAGTTTTGGCTCCGCTTTTTCTAGTCTGGAGAGCACTGTCGCCACTTAGTGGGTCGGTGGAATGGGTTGTACACGTTCGGTGGCTCCAATATTTTTATAGGAGACGTGGGGGGCGTTGATCCACGTCCCACCGTCAATTTTTTTTTTTTTTTTTTTAACACGTTCACTGCCAATGACGTATTAATGCGTCAAAAAAAATCAAACCGTTCACTGCCAACGACGTATTAACTCATTCTCTGCCAGGGTCATTTCGGTTTGTGTGCTCCCAGTGCCAGGATTTTGAGCATATTTCCTGATCTTCCAGGACCCACAGAATATTCTGTGCTAGGAATAAAATTACACAACATATCTCACAATAAAGCAGAGACTCTCTTCTTACCCCTTGTAAAAAACTGAAACTCGACCATGTTTCCTTGTTTAGTTACAAGCAGTGGAAGTTAGCTTGTTTTCACTGAAAATGCCCTCCTTTGTAACAGAAATAGGAGATAAAGAGGTTTTTAGTGAACGACACCGTTTCAAGCAGAACTCTCTTTTGAGCCTTTTATTTTTTGCCTCAGTGACACATCAGACATATACAGTATTTGTTTTCCCAAAAAAATAAAAAATAAAAATAAAAAAAAGTTTTTACTGACTTTTACCTCCTGGAAATTATTTACCAGATAGTCCAAGACTGGACGGACCAAATGAACCCTTATTTTCTCTCTCTCTCTCTCTCTCTCTCTCTCTCTCTCTCTCTCTCTCTTCTCTCTCTCTCTCTTCTCTCTCTCTCTCTTCTCTCTCTCTCTCTTCTCTCTCTCTCTCCTCTCTCTCTCTCTCCCCTCTCTCTCTCTCCCCTCTCTCTCTCTCCCCTCTCTCTCTCTCCCCTCTCTCTCTCTCGCTCTCTCTCTCTCTCTCTCTCTCGCTCTCTCTCTCTCTCTCTCTCTCGCGCGCTCTCTCTCTCGAGTCTCACACACACACACACAGGAATCACAGGCAGCTGCTCGATGGCCGCAAATGCTGCTCAATGCACAAATGGCCGCTCATGATCGTCACTCACTAACGGACTCTGTTTACTGCTAAATGGGTGACTATACTATAAATACTAAACGTGATTTAGCGCTTCCTTTCATCAGTTTGACTTGAAACAATGTCACAGGCTGGGAAAGGGTCTGATCTAATGTAAACAAGCAAAACATGAAAGTACGTCCGAGTACGTCCTTGGCACAGAACGCCATTGTAAAAAGTACGTCCGAGTACGTCTTTGGCAGAGAATGAGTTAATACGTCAAAAAAATGATTTTTTTTTTTTTGACCGTGGGATGTGCATCTAACCCTTTTACATCTCTTATATAAGTATTGGACGTGTACAACGTGTACAACCCATTCCACCGACCCACTAAGTGGCGACAAGGAAGGAGGAAGGCAAGCAAAAAGCAGTGTGACGAAGCCATTCTCATGAAAATGGATTGGCGAAAACGCTTTCGTTTTCGCGCCGATTGCTGGCAGTGCGGGATTGCAAATTTGCATAATAGATTACGGATGGAACACACTTTGAAACACGCAGCATAAATATGACCAGAATCGCAAAAGCTTCATCAAAGCTCTCAACCAAAACTCCAAGAAGCGAGCGAGTCCAACCAGACTTCCTCAAAGAGCGGCCGCGCAGACAGGCACAGCCGCACAGCAGCAGCAAAGCAGTGAGACTGGTGACAAGCTTGTGACACGGCCGCTGCAGCCAAGAAGAACGCCCACGGAGGGAGGAGTTGGAAGCAGAGGGGAGTTTCCTGCTGTTATGGAGGAAATTACTGTTCAAAACTATTGTTTAGGTCTTACTGATGCCAAAAATGAATGGTTAAAGTGACTGTTCTATCGAATTTCACAAAAAGCCGTTTATCTCTGAATAATTTTTCTGACGCTGAAACCATGCTGTATTCAACTGCTAATGCTTACATAACTACTAACTCTACAAACTAACTCTTTTAGACAGAGAAAGCACACATTCTATTAGTTCTTTTGAGATATTGTGTGTTCACAAAATCTTAGCAGAAAAGAATCCTCGGGTCTTGAAAGATGAGCCAGAATCCTCAAAAAAAACCTCTGGCAGAACCTACCTACAGTAAAAAAAAAATGGCTGGCAGTGAATGTGTTAAGACGAGATATCTCGTCATTGGCAGTCAACCGTTGGATTTTGTAAGACGAGATATCTCGTCAATGGCAGTGAACGTGTTAACACATTCACTGCCAGCCTCTTTTTTTTTTACTGTAGGTAGCTTTTGCCAGAGGGTTTTTTTGAGGATTCTGGCTCATTTTACAAGAGCCAAGGATAATTTTCTGCTTGGAGTTTGTCAACACAAAGTTCACAAAAGTACTAATAGAATGTGTGCTTTCTCTGTCTAAAAGAGTTAGTTTGTAGAGTTAGTAGTTATGTAGATATTAGCCGTTGAGTACAGCATGGTTTCAGCGTCTGAGACAAAAAGCTGAGATAATCGCAGTTTTGTGAAATTCAATATCAAACAGTCACTTTAACCATTTATTTTTGGCATCAGTGAGACATCAGACATAAACAATATAGTTCTGAACAGTAATTTCCTCCATAGCAGCACCCGCACCCCCTCTCCTTACAACTCCTCCCTCCGTGGGCGTGTCTCCGTGTTTGTCAGTCACAAGCCAGTCTCTCCTGCCTGTCTGAGCAGTGAGCAGCAGCCTCTCTCTGGCGGTCCCTCGTCGGCGAGCGTGGATGTGGCTTAATCCGTTCTTGGATTTTCGGTTGAGAGCTTTGACGAAGCCTTGTGTGACTCTAGGCTTATGCTGCGCGCTTCAAAGTGTGCTTTCCACCCAGTCCACCTGTGGAAGCCCCCACCGCCGTGCGCCCGTGTGAAAGGTTTTCGCCTACAGTATGAGAATGAGGCTCGTTCGCTTCTGGGTCCTCGGTTGAGCTCAGCTGGAATGCGTGCGTTTCTGGCCAAACAACACTCAATAGTCTGAGCACCGTCGCCACTCAGTGGGTCGGCGGAATGGATTGCACACGCCCGGCGGCTCTAACAGTATAATAGAAGATGCAAAAGGGCCAGATCAAGGATCCACCGTCAAAAAAAAAAAAACGATTTTTTTGACGTATCCATACGTCGCTGGCAGTTAACGGTTGGATTCTGCTTGACGTATGCATACGTCGCTGGCAGTTAACGTGTTAAGAAGAAGGCGATTTCAAGTTTTCATTAATCCTAAAATACAGAGAAAATAATTACTTATTTTCAGAAGGATGTTTATCTTTAAAACTCATAGGTAGCCCCATAGACCAGTCACTCTTCATGGACACACAGCTGGGTACAGGGGAGTCTGGTCTCTCCTGCTGCATCCTGATAGAAACACATTATGGCCATTGATGTTGAAGGTATGTGTGTCTTTATGAAGAAGACAGTTTCATGTTTTTCATTCTTGTTTATGTTCCAGGGCCGAATAATAGCTGTTGAAACCATAACTGACAACTTCAGTGTTGCACTGTCCCATTCAGCAGATCAGCCTTTTGTTCTTGAGGATTCGAATACACTAGATTATCAGGCCACTGTGCAGCATTCAAATCTATTTTGGTGGGACTCTGGCCCGGTATTATGTTGTGTGTGTAAGGTCTGTGTTCTGGGCAGTTCCCAGCAGCATACTCCCCCAGTTTGAAGTCCATCAGACAAATGGTTCTTGAGATAAACCACTTTTTGTGTTGACACTATGCCAAATTGCATGAAATTCGGCGATGCACTCCATCAGATTCCCCTAAGCGCACTCCCCAAATTTGAAGTCGATTGGACGAACTGTTCTCGAGATAAACCGCTTTTTGTGTTTGCCAGTAGGTGGCGCTATGCCAAATAGCAGGGAATTTGGGACTGAACTCCGTCAGGTCCACCGAAGCCAGGGGCATATTCTGGCAGAGAGCAAAGTTGGGGAGTGAGAGGGAATGACATGCGGCAAAGGACCTCGGGTCGGATTCGAACCCGCATCGGCTGCACGAAGGACCGAGCTTCCGTCGTGCGCTGTTTCGCTACCCCTGACCAGCCAATCAGAGTGATTTCTGTCACCAATGACCCAACGCCGCTTTAAAGCCGCCGACAAAGCCAACTAGTGCCAACGGTGTGGGACACACTGCAAATACTAGAGCTACAGATGCCTAGACATGGCTGATGGCCGACTGTTGGCATGGTGTGTGCTATAGGCGTTTTTCAATAATATCGAATTTCGCAATATTTTTCACAATATCGAATATAGTAATTTTTAGAGTAATTTTTTCTGACCAATTCTATATCCGATCTATCTATCTATCTATCTATCTATCTATCTATCTATCTATCTATCTATCTATCTATCTATCTATCATCTATCTATCTATCTATCTATCTCTGATGACTGTGAATCTGACAACAGTATACAATAAATATACTGTAGATGCATATGGACATATGGAGCCAGAGTGTGCGACACATTTTTCTACTTAAGTTCACTCCCAGTCTGGGTTCGGACTGGGACTAAAAAACAGCCCTGGACTTTTCTACCCAGACCAGCCCACCTCAACCAGCCCGTGGATACAGCGTGGATACTCCGCAACCCCCGCTCCATCAACACACAAACACAAGAGCAAGCCAAAATTTGGAGGGGGCAACAAAAAATGTGACTGTAACCTAAGCTCGCAACCGAAATGTTGGTCGTTTGAAGCCAGATTTAGAGGAATATCTAATTAAAAAAAAAGAAAGCATTCCCAAAGTGGGCCGCTGCGGTTGACTGTCTAATTTATTTATTTATTTTCCCTGGTCAAGCGGCCCACCGGCCCACCTGGATTTGTCCCTGTGCTCCCGATGGCCAGGCCGACTATGCTCCCAGTGGTCCCCACCTTAACACAACCTTTGGTGTGCGACTGTGTGTTACTTTTCGTTTGATGTGAATCTGACAACAGCATCTGAAATAAATACCTTTGATCAGTAGACTGCTGTCCATCTTTAAAGTTAAATGGGTGATGCATAGACCAGTCACTCTTCATGGACACACAGCTGGGCTCAGGGGAGTCTGCTCTCTGCTGCTGCATCCTGATAGAAACATTATGAACATTGTGAAGGTATCTGTGTCTTTAAGAAGAAGGCGATTTCAAGTTTTCATTAATCCTAAAATACAGAGAAAATAATTACTTATTTTCAGAAGGATGTTTATCTTTAAAACTCATAGGTAGACCCATAGACCAGTCACTCTTCATGGACACACAGCTGGGTACAGGGGAGTCTGGTCTCTCCTGCTGCATCCTGATAGAAACACATTATGGACATTGATGTTGAAGGTATGTGTGTCTTTATAAAGAAGACATTTTCATGTTTTTCATTCTTGTTTATGTTCCAGGGCCGAATAATATCTGTTGAAACCATAACTGACAACTTCAGTGTTGCACTGTCCCATTCGTCAGATCAGCCATTTGTTCTTGAGGATTCTAATACACTAGATTATCAGGCCACTGTGCAGCATTCAAAGCTATTTTGCTGGGACTCTGGCCCGGTATTATGTTGTGTGTGTAAGGTCTGTGTTCTAGGCAGTTCCCAGCAGCGTACTCCCCCAGTTTGAAGTCCATCAGACAAATGGTTCTCAAAATAAACCACTTTTTGTGTTGCCGGTAGGTGCCGCTATGCCGAATTGCAAAACATTCGGCACTGCACTCCATCAGGTCCACCAAAGCCAGGGGCATATTCTGGCAGAGAGCAAAGTTGGGGAGTGAGAGGGGATGACATGCGGCAAAGGACCTCGGGTCGGATTCGAACCCGCATCGGCTGCACGAAGGACCGAGCCTCCGTTGTGCGCTTTTTCGCTACCCCTGACCAGCCAATCAGAGTGATTTCTGTCACCAATGACCCAACGCCGCTTCAAAGCCGCCAACAAAGCCAACTAGTGCCAACGGTGCGGGACACACCGCAAATACTAGAGCTACAGATGCCTAGACATGGCTGATGGCCGACTGTTGGCATGGTGTGTGCTATAGGCGTTTTTCAATAAAATCGAATTTCGCAATATTTTTCACAATATCGAATATAGTAATTTTTAGAGTAATTTTTTCTGACCAATTCTATATCTGATCGATCTATCTATCTATCTATCTATCTATCTATCTATCTATCTATCTATCTATCTATCTATCTATCTATAAAACCAACTAGTGCCAACGGTGCGGGACACACCGCAAATACTAGAGCTACAGATGCCTAGACATGGCTGATGGCCGACTGTTGGCATGGTGTGTGCTATAGGCGTTTTTCAATAAAATCAAATTTCGCAATATTTTTCACAATATCAAATATAGTAATTTTTAGAGTAATTTTTTCTGACCAATTCTATATCTGATCGATCGATCGATCTATCTATCTATCTATCTATCTGTCTGTCTATCTATCTATCTATCTCTGATGACTGTGAATCTGACAACAGTATACAATAAATATACTGTAGATGCATATGGAGCCAGAGTGTGCGACACATTTTTCTACTTAACACGTTCACTGCCATTGACGAGATATCTCGGCTTACAGAATCCAACGGTTGACTGCCAAGGACGAGATATCTCGGCTTAAATTTTTTTTTTTTTTCGACGGTGGGACGTGGATCCAACCCTTTTACGTCTTTTATACAAATATTGGAGGTATTGAATGTGTATAATCTATTTTACCGACCCACTGAGTGGCGACATGTCTCTCCAGAGTAGGAAGAGGCGAGCCAAAACTGCAGGGAAAAGCGCGAGGAAGCCGTTCTCATACTGTAAAATAGATGGCGAAAACGCTTTCGCTTTCGCACTGACGCACAGCGGTGGCAACGGTGGGGGGTTCCAAGAATAGACTGGGTGGAAAACACACTTTGAAACACGCAGCATAAAGCCTAGAATCGCACAAAGCTTCATCAAAGCTCTCAAACCCAAGAAACGAGTGAGCCCCGTCCACACTCGCTGCCAGGGAGGGAGGCTGCTCAAACTCGCAGCAGCAGCAGCAGCAGCAGAAAACTCGCTTGTGACAAACGCTGCTGAAAGCCACCAGACACGCCCACGGAGGGAGGAGTTTGAAGGAGAGGGCATTCAGAACTATATTGTTTAGATGTCTGATCTCTCACTGATGCCAAAAATAAATGGTTAAAGTGACTGTTCTGCCTGTTTGATTGAATTTCACAAAACTGCGATTATCTCAGCTTTCAGTCTCAGACGCTGAAACCATGCTGTACTCAACGGCTAATATCTACATAACTACTAACTCTACAAACTAACTCTTTTAGACAGAGAAAGCACACATTCTATTAGTACTTTTGTGAACTTTGTGTTCACAAAGTCCAAGCAGAAAATAATCCTCGGCTCTTGTAAAATGAGCCAGAATCCTCAAAAAAAACCTCTGGCAGAACCTACCTACAGTAAAAAAAAAAGGCTGGCAGTGAATGTGTTAAGTTCACTCCCAGTCTGGGTCGGACTGGGACTAAAAAATGGCCCTGGACTTTTCTACCCAGACCAGCCCACCTCAACCAGCCCGCGGCGTGGATACTCCGCAACCCCCGCTCCATCAACACACAAACACAAGAGCAAGCCAAAATTTGGAGGGGGCAACAAAAAATGTGACTGTAACCTAAGCTCGCAGCCGAAATTTTGGCTGTTTTTTTCAAATGTTGGTCGTTTGAAGCCAGATTTAAAGGAATATCTAATTTAAAAAAAAGAAAGCATTCAAAAAGTGGGCCGCTGCGGTTCACTGTCTAATTTATTTATTTATTTTCCCTGGTCAAGCGGCCCACCGGCCCACCTGGATTTGTCCCGGTGCTCCCGATGGCCAGGCCGACTATGCTCCCAGTGGTCCCCACCTTAACACAACCTTTGGTGTGCGACTGTGCGTTACTTTTCCTTTGATGTGAATCTGACAACAGCATCTGAAATAAATACCTTTTATCAGTAGACTGCTGTCCATCTTTGAAGTTAAACGGGTGATGCATAGACCAGTCACTCTTCATGGACACACAGCTGGGCTCAGGGGAGTCTGCTCTCTGCTGCTGCATCCTGATAGAAACACATTATGAACATTGTGAAGGTATCTGTGTTTTTAAGAAGGCAGCAATTTCAAGTTTTCATTAATCCTAAAATACAGAGAAAATAATTACTTATTTTCAGAAGGATGTTTATCTTTAAAACTCATAGGTAGACCCATAGACCAGTCACTCATCATGGACACACAGCTGGGTACAGGGGAGTCTGGTCTCTCCTGCTGCATCCTGAGAGAAACACATTATGGACATTGATGTTGAAGGTATGTGTGTCTTTATAAAGAAGACAGTTTCATGTTTTTCATTCTTGTTTATGTTCCAGGGTCGAATAATATCTGTTGAAACCATAACTGACAACTTCAGTGTTGCGCTGTCCCATTCAGCAGATCAACCGTTTGTTTGTCTTGGGGATTTTAATACACTAGATTATCATTATTATTATTTTTATTGTGACGAGAAAGAGAACAGATATACAGCCGCGATTTTTGAGAGAGGAGAGAAGAAGTGAAACAGAGCAGAGCTGTGTGTGTGTGTGTGTGTGTGTGTGTGTGTGTGTGTGTGTGTGTGGCATCTAGACTGGCCAATGGAGCGTGACGTAGGGCTGCTTCCCCCAAAAGTTGTATCGCCCGGAACTCTCTCGCCGTACGACCTATGCGTGTTTTTCGCGCATACCCCTGCCTCGCCCACTGCCGGAGCCTGTCGGACTACCCCCATTGACTATGAATGGAGCGCGGGGGGGCCAATGCGAGCATCAGATTGTGTCTGAATGGGCCCTAAATCATCTGTTTCGAGAATCTACTCAACCTCCTACAATTTGCTTATAAATGGCACAGGGGGACAGAGGACACGCACTATGATGGATCAAATAGCCAGACACCTACAACAATCAAAAGCATTTTGAATTTTGATTGATTTGAGCTCGGCTTCTAACACTATGCAAATTGACACACATTTAGAACTCTTACTCCAGCCAGGTCACTATAATGTATGACATCATCAGTGGGACAGACAGAGCCCGAACAAACAGAGCCCCAGCTCCCATTTATACTGATGATTTGGGAGAAGCCAAAGACAAATTCACTTTCTTAGTAATGCTAACAGACTAATGATGTCACTGCTGAGCTGTAATGATGTCACTGCTGAGCTGTAATGATGTCACTGCTGAGCTCGAATGATGTCATGGACAGTAAGAGATCCTCATCTTACCTCTTAGCTTTGGTCGGGCTGTCATGTTCCTCAGACAGAGACAGCCGCTCCTCTCTCTCCTCACACTCACTCATAGTAGAGCCAACACGCCAACACCTTCACACACACACACACACACACACACACACACACACACACACACACACACACACACACACACACACACACACACACACACACACACACACAGTTAGCTGGACTCAGTCATTACAACAAGCTTTCAAGATTGAAGATGATTTGAACAGCCATAGTGAGTCAACATGTTACAAAGGAGGAATATGTCTTTGTGCAGTATGCAACACAGCAATAACAGAATATGGAGCAGACAGAAAGACAATCTTCAAATTATTAATTATAAAGTGCAAAGTAAAAGTCTTAAAGTAACATAGTAAATGACCATGTAATTAATAGTGCTGCATGATTAATCTAATCGCAATCGCGGTGTCAGCACGTGCGATTACATAACCGCAAAAGTGTGCGATTATTTTTATTTTTTCACGTCTTTTTGAGTGTGTGTGTGTGAGCCTCCTCTAAACTAACGTTACACGCGACGCAGCAAACACACGTTTCTCTGCCATCACACTGGGCATCAACACTAGTGGGAGACTTCTCCCATGCACTCCCGCAAATAAGTAATGTTATGCGCAGCACGGTTACATAATATCTTACTGAGAGGCAGAGAGAGAACATCCATAATCGCTAACAACAGCCCTTGGAGGAAATATCAGTCTGGTGGTTGTTGCGGGATGAGATTATGACGATATGTGGCGAAAACTTTCTATTTTTCTGGTGTTTCTTTTTTACATGTTTGGAAGAGGCAAATGTCTCAAAATGTTTTTTTTTTGTAAAGATAATTTTATTTCAAATTGTTTTATTTATTTAGTTTTAATATATTTTAAATTGTAACATATTTCATGTATTTTAGTCTGTGATAAGTGAAACCGTGGTATTTTTGTCCAAGGTTATCATACCGTCAAAAACTCATGCCGGCACATCCCTATACCATTTGTTTATTAATATCGCAATCACAATTGCAAATCGCAATATTGTCCACCATAATCGCTAATCGCACCTTTCCCCCACTAGTAATTAATAAGTCCATGTAAAATGTCCAGTAAGTCCTTAAGGAACACTCTGCCGATTTTAAATCAGTTTGTATCAAATTACAAAATCAGTATCTAAAACTGTAAACAAAGAAAAATAAAGATTATGCACAAGTCCCAAACCTTCAAGTCCAAGTCAAGTCGCAAGTCTTTTGAGGACGAGTCTCAAGTCAAGTCTCAAGTTACTGTGTGTGTGACTTAAGTGTGACTCAAGTCCAAGTCTCAAGTCCAAGTCCTCATCTCTGAGTGACATACATACATACATACATACATACATACAAGACATGGGACCAAGTCACTTTGGTCCAAGTCTCAAGCAAGTTCCAAGTAATTTTGTTTTTTGCAAGTCAAGTCACAGGTTCTATCAAGTCAAGTCCCAAGTCAAGTCACTTTTCCCTCCGCCCATTATACTGCAGTCTTACCTTCCATAAAGAGAAAAGACAAGGTACCATATTAGTAGCATACATGTGTAATCATGATATTATTGACCAATTTTTCTAACCTGTTCAAAAAATATGACAATTTAATTAAATTTGTATTATAATTAAATAAATGAAATCAAACAAAACAAAAGTCAAATAACTGTATACTTAAATAACTAATAACGTAAGTGCCTTCTCCATGAAAAACAAATCCAGTGAGAGGAGTGTGACTGACAGCCAATCATCAAACCATGAAAATGCCATTTCCAGCTTGCACTCACAGTGCAGAGATAGACCTGCAGGTGGTGCCAAAACCCCTGTCCTTTTAACCTCTGACTGATAAGTGCCCTTTTTACAAGACACGTCCCTGACCTCTCGCCTCAACATATCTGAATGAGGATGGGTTCTGTGGGTACCCACAAATGCCCCTTTCCAGACATGCCCACTTTATGCTAATCCCATGCAGTTTTTGGCAAAAACCATTAAGTGTTTTGCATGCAGTATAAATGTGTTATTTTTGCTTATTCTATTTCAACAGTCTTGGAATTGCATAAATGTAACTGGAAAGCTGAGACTTGTGGATTCAATGAGGCAAATTGTCTTCATGTGTGAAGATGTTAGTCCCTATAGTAGTCGTTTCATAAGACAATTTTTCTTGACCTCACTGTATAAAATGACACATCTTTGTTAGCACATTGTAGCTTACATGTTTCTGTATGTGTTGAGCCTGTTCTTTAGCAATAAGCTAATGTAAATCTGTGGTGTTTATTGCCAGTACATTTATATTTTTTTAACATGTAAATTAGAAGGAGGGGGGCACTTCAAGTGTAGTCACCCAGGTGCACCTCACTGTGTTAATCTGGGACTGTATGCTATTTTTAGATAAATAAATAATTATGAGAGAGGTGCCCTTTTTCGGTTGTTGAGCACCTGCCCCCCAAAATGTCTGTGCACATCACTACACTTGCATACCGGATAACTTTACACAGACACTTGAAAAAGTTGAACAAGTTAATATTTTATATTTAATATTTAAACAGACACTCACAGAAGATGTGAGTTTTGTGAGCTTTGCACAGAAACAGCCAGTAGAAAGTTTTTTCTACTTTTATGCTTTATGAGCCTGTACTTTTTTTTACTTTTACTTGAGTCAACAAGTTGACTCAGTAGCCTACTTCTACTTGTACCTATTTTTTTACACAAGTAGCCTAACTGTACTATAACTAAGTAAAGAATGTGTGTACTTTTCTCATCTCTGGTTCTGTGAACATTTGATATGAGGGTGCGGCCTCAGAACTTCAGGGGAAGTTAAGAAGTCTAGTCACTCTAGCCTGTGTGTGCGACAGGCAACCACTCTAACCTGCCAGAAACCACAGATCAGCTGATGTAGTTCTACTGTTCGTCCATTAGATGGAGACATGACCCACATCATCTACAGGGAACTAACCAGCAGAGCAGCACACAGACATGTACAGATGCATACAGGAGAAATTCATATCACTTTAAAATGCAGTCACAGAGCGAGAATAAGAGAGTAGATGTCTCTGTCTGACATAACATCACAGCTGTAATATCTTTTTCTTTTTTTATTTAACCTTTATTTAACCAGGTAAGTCATTAAGAACAAATTCTTATTTACAATGGCGACCTGGCAGAAGGCACAGCCTTTTGAGGGATGGGGGGTAGGCGATAAAATAAATACAAAGTTACTTTGAACAAATTAAAACACAAGTTAAAACACAGTTAAAACATGTCAAGACAGACAGAGCAAACAAAACAAACAGTCGGAGCAGACAGGCAGCGGATAAGAATTAGTTTAGGAAGCAGTTGCAGGTGTCAGTGATAATGTCCATGATAGAGTCTTTGAAAGCTGACTTGGAGATGAAATTGTCCAGTTTTAGTCTTTTTTGTAAGCCATTCCAGTCTGTGGGAACAGCAGAATGAAATGACGAATGACCGATTACAGAATGAGTTTTGGGGATTTTCAACAGGATGAGGTTAGCAGAACGGGTGTTGTATGTTGTTTTAGGCAGCAGGTGCAATTTGCAGCAAACGACACAGGTAGGGGGGTGACAGACCAAGGAGAGTTTTATAAATTAGCATGAACCAGTGTATTTTGCGACGGGTGTAGGGATGGCCAGTTTACAGAGGAATATAAAGTGCAGTGGTGAGTTCTGAAAGGGGCATTTGTAGCGAAACGGATGGCAGAGTGATAGATAACATCAAGCTTATGCAGAGTAGTTTTGCAGGCAGATCGAAAAATGGTGTCAAACTAATTATATCGGAAGCCTAGTTGCGGAAAAAAAGTGAGCGGTGGTGGTCTGTCTAAATGCATTGTAGAATGTATGTACAAAACAAAATGATGCCAGTGCGCTGTGTGTGTGTGTGTGTGTGTGTGTGTGTGTGTGTGTGTGTGTGTGTGTGTGTGTGTGTGTGTGTGTGTGTGTGTGTGTGTGTGTGTGTGTGTGTGTGTGTGTGTGTGTGTGTGTGCATGCGTCTGGACTCTGTTTCCAGGCAACTCGGTGATTCTCATCAAACTTTGTCTTAAAAAACAGCTCACTTTTTTCCGCAACAGGTTTCCGATATAATTAGTTTGCCCCACCCGACTGTGAGTTCAAAGTGCAGAAATAAGGTGAGTTTAATGCCCAACACAGATTGTCTAATGAAAATGCTATGCTCGATGGGAGGGCTCTTCAACTGGCAGTGTTGACACGGAATTTAGAAGAGCCTGAGGGTAACTCACAGCCCAGCTTCTATCAGTTGAGATGGCTGGTCTCAGTTGCTGAAATCTCCGGCGACAACAAAAATCTGATTTCCAAATAAAATGATTTTGATCAACTGAGCACACAAGGGTAATGTAAATGGTTACTTTCACTTTTTTTTACTTAAGAAATGGTCCAAAAGCCTCGTGTTAGCATCACCACTAGGTCCATTAGCATCACTGTCTGCTAGTGAGAGTAAACCAGAATTGAAGGTTTTTCCCTCAAACCTGCAGGCAGAAAGCAACACAGCTAATTACTAAGTAACTACTTTACACTTTATATATGAACATGAAAACACAGCATGTTGGAAAACAGTTAGAAGAGTGACACATTGTTTCTGCCTGTTTTGGGCCTAAACATCAGACAAACAGCCACAACTTTAACAGCTGAGTTGTAGATTTCCCCCTGTCCTAGTTTAAATAACAGCTAATGGCAGGCAGTAACATTCACTAAAGATCTGCTGATAAGAGTCAGGAAAGTAAAACTGACTGGAAGTTGTCAATAAACAGTTTTTACAATACCTTTAGCCGGAGAAAGTTATCTGCGTCACACTGAACAAGGAAATGAACCCAGAGGGAGGAGCATGTATGTACAGGTATTGGAGGAGGAGGCTTCTTCTCAAGGTAACTCTTTTCTTTTTTCTAGTTGGCAGTTGAATGTCCAAATATGGTTTGTTTGCCTGAAGAACACTTCCTGCTGCTGCTGACCTAACGTTACCTTTTGGTGAAGAAATGAATCTGCGCAGAGAGAGAGAGAGAGAGAGAGAGAGAGAGAGAGAAACAGAGGGAGAGAGAAACCAATGAGAGAAACAGAGAGAGAGTAACCGAGAGAGAGTAACATGCTGTGTTTTCATGTTCATATATAAAGTGTAAAGTAGTTAGTTAGTAATTAGCTGTGTTGCCTTCTGTCTGCAGGTTTGAGGGAAAAACCTTCAGTTCTGGTTTACTCTCACTAGCAGACAGTGATGCTAATGGAGCCTAGTGGTGATGCTAACACGAGGCTTTTGGACCATTTCTTAAGTAAAAAAAAAGTGAAAGTAACCATTTAGATTCCCCTTGTGTGCTCAGTTGATCAAAATAACGGTTATTTGGAAATCAGACTTTTGTTGTCACCGGAGATTTCAGGAACTGAGACCAGCCATCTCAACTGATAGAAGCTGGGCTGTGAGTTACCCTCAGGCTCTTCTAAATTCCGTGTCAACACTGCCAGTTGTAGAGCCCTCCCATCGAGCATAGCATTTTCATTTTCATTAGACAATCTGCGTTGGGCATTAAACTCACCTTATTTCTGCACTTTGAAGGGTCGGGTGGGGCAAACTATTTATATCGGAAGCCAGTTGCGGAAAAAAATTAGCTGCTGTTCTTTTTTTTAAGACAAAGTTTGACGAGAATCACAGAGTTGCCTGGAAACAGAGTCCAGACGCATACACACACACACACACACACACACACACACACACACACACACACACACACACACACACACACACACACACACACACACACACACAGGCTACATACATACACATACACACACATAATAAAAGTTGTTATGCCATGTATAATTACACTGAATCTGTTATTTATCTGTGTTATTAAATTATTTTCATGTATACCTGGCAGTTTTCCTTCTACCTCCAACCCCACCTCTGCTGTCTAGTAATGTAAGTCCTGCTTCTCAGTGCCTCTAAATGTCCTGTTTACCACCTCTTCCTCTTTCATCTGTTCCTCGTTGGGAGAGGTGGGTGTTATTTTGGTAACACTTTAAAATACAGCCAGCAAATAACCATGTAACTGCACGGTAACAAGATCTGTACTTATAGGGTAATTACGGGGTACCACATCTGTACTTAGGGGAGATAGGGGAAAGAGAGAGAGAGTGGGGAGGGGAGAGAGGGAGACAGAGAAAAAGAGAGACAGTCACAGATAGAGAGCAGAGACAGATCCTCACCAGTGACCAGCAATAGAGCTGAACAGTCACGTGATATATTTTGCACTGGGAAGTGAGTTTCCCTTTCCCATTCATTTTCTCATTAGACATTTAGAAAAATTGAGGGAAATAACACATTTTCGATTTTTTTCCCCCCCCCCCCATGTTTATTTTTTGTTTTTGCTCCAATTGAAATGTTTTATGGTCACTCATGATTCAGTAGGTCACAGGGTGGCTTGGTTCCAGCAGGGGCGGTTTTAGCATCAGAGCTTTGGGTGGGCTCAGCCCACCCAAAGGTCATGGACCACTGAACCCCTAGGGGGGTCCGGGGGCATGCCCCCCCGGAAGAAAATTTTGTACAGTTTCAAGTAAAAATTGATCAAACTGGCGCACTTTGAGATCAAAATGAAGAGACTAGATCTATGAAGAACTACACACATCAATATCTTCTTTACCGTTCTGTGGTTTTACAGCAATGAAAAAATAATTGTTTCCCTATATATACTATATATATTCTGCATACAGGTTACTATATGGTAGAATTATGCTTGCATAAATAATACCAAAATCACTTCAGGGGAGTTTCAAGTAAAGTAACATTTTGCTTTGTAGGCAAAACAAAAGTAAAATTAAATCAAAAGGGAACTTCCTAACTTATTGGCTGGAATAATATTCCGACAAGATAATAATATACTGTAAGCACTAAAGCAGGAGTTTGCAGTCAACTAGTTGAAATTAATATGTGGCAGTATTTGTGGGGGTCAAAATCTATGTAGGGTGTACCACCACAAATAGATCAGTGTATGGGAAACACTGACTATTAAATTGTGTGACTAGAAAGACACCAATAAATCTGAGAAAATGTACTTTAATTTTGAACAACAGCACTACAACGGTGGCATTACAAATGGTATTATGAAATTATTGTGTGAAAAAACAAGAATGCCACTTTTTTCATGAACTTTAAGCAGAAAATTAAAAAATAGTTTTAAAGCAAAAATAAATAATAAATAAAGATCATTTTAACATTGGCTCAACCAGCCCATCTTACTGACCACCAGGGGTCCTGGTCCTTAATCCCTTTTTATTACTCCCATGCCACTGGTACTGTACACAAACAAGGCTGTTTAAATATCTGCCTTGCACTCCCTTAGAGCAGGGGTGTCAGACTCATATTAGGTAGAGGGCCGGATTTGTTCAACTGAGACCTCATGGGGGCCGGATTTTTTTTTTACTAAAATCAATTCGACTCATTTACCCATTTACTTCACAAAATAAATACTGCTCTTTCCATTTCTCTTGAAACTGCCTGCATTCCGTGTCAACCTTTCTCTTTTTCGACAGCATCTTGTTCAGAGGCGGTATGGGATCATAATTCAGTCCGGGCATTAGATACCAAGCAGGCCAGGCCGATACGGGCCGACGCGCGTGCCGGCGTCAGAAAAGATTTGGGCCGTTTAAAGCTCAATTTGGGCCGTTTGAAGCCAGATGTGGGCCGTTTGAAGCCCAATTTGGGTCGTTTAAAGCCAGATTTGGGCCGTTTGAAGCCCGATTTGGGCCATTTGAAGCCCAATTTGGGCCGTTTGAAGCCCAATTTGGGCCAAGTCCAATTTTACAATGAGATGCACCCACTTTAATCCTGAATAAAGTAATAAAACCACTAGTAAACCAGTAGGCGGCGCCTGGCCTGCTGTTCAGTGAGTGGCCTGACTGCGGGCACAATTTTTATTTTTTATTTTTTTTGCAGGCCAGGCCAGGCCACCGGGCATTTGCCCGACGTGCCCGATTATGCAGTCCGCGCCTGATCTTGTTGATTATTTTGTTTTTTGGTAGGTAGCTGAATGCGCGATTCAATTCCAGCGTGGCATCATGGCGGCTTTGTTTACACCTGATGACCTACTGACATACTTCCTTGTAGTGCAGGTTAATTAACTTATGAATGAACTCTTAGCTTGCTTATTAGCCACACGTAGTTCATGATAATGGGGTGCGAATTTAATAATAATAATAATATATATATATATATTTTTTAATATTCCAAAACATCTCGCGGGCCGGATGAAACCTGCCCGTGGGCCGGATCCGGCCCGCGGGCCGGATCTCTGACATCCCTGCCTTAGAGGGAAATAACAAGCCTGTAAGAACTTTTATTGAGATACTGAACTAACATCACAGCAAGACATAAGTGATGCCATGCACGCATGTTAAGCTATCGTCATCATCACATCAGACAGGCTGTGTAAAGCAGCCACTTGCGATTCTGAAGGGCTTAATTTCATTCAGATAACAAGGGACCCGTTTGAAAATGTTTGTCACTTATGCCCATATGTTTCTCAAAAAACATCACATCCATTTACACCCGCTTGAGCTAGCATGACATGGCTGGCTGGTGCCATGGTAGCCTACCTACCTTCCTCCAGTCCACCTGTTTGTCTGGCAGGCACAGCGACAAGTTATTTTGTTTAGCCTACGACAACGTTACGTGCTAATTTGCATATCAATATGCGCTAATTAAGTAACTACTAACGACTCTGACTGCTCAATGCTCACCTCAGTTTCATTGATCATGAGTGGGGAGAACGATTGTGTGGACTGTGGAGGACCACTTCGCTGCTGTACTGTGTGTGTGACCTGTGTGAAGTGATGTGGGATTAGGCAGATAGATGGAGGAGGGAGCGCCTGTGCAGCCGCGGTTCTAGAAACTTTTCGGGTGGGCTGAACCCCCCTAAATTTTTGTCTCAGCCCACCCTAAGAACATAGAGGGGGGGGGGGGAAACATGCACACAGCGCATTGAGTGTAGTCAGAAACTGCTACTAATGACCACCATGGATTTGGAGAGGGATTAAAAAAAAAAAAAAAAAAAAAATGTTTTTTTGCCTCTATTTTTTTGGGTGGGCTGAGACTATTTTTGGGTGGGCTAAAGCCCACCCAAAAACGGCCTAGAACCGCCCCTTAATCCAGCTTCAAGGATTTTTGAAATGTCTGGAAAAAAAACGAGTGAGAAACTCACTTCACGTGACTGTTGGCAATCGAGAAAGGAAGATACAAAAAATCATGGCAACCAAAAGAAAACAGAACGTGTGGTCACTGTTTGACAGGAGACGCAGATGCACTTCCTCCTACAATGCGAAAAATTTGAAGAAGAAAAGAACATTTACTTTAGCAAGTTCAACTCTATAAGTCCAGACTTCAAAGAGCTTAATGAGCTCTCAAATTAAAAATAATCCTACGAGGAGACAGTTGGCCCATTATGTCACAACATGCCACAACCTGAGGGACAGTGAGTGACCCAAACACACACACACACACACACACACACACAAACACACACACACACACACACACACACACACACACACACACACTATGATGTAATCGGTTATTATTATGTATTAATTTTAATGTTAAATTCATTAATGTGTATTATTGTGTAATGTGGATTAATGTTTAAATAGTAAATGGACTGCATTTATAGAGAGCGTTTATCCAAAGTGCTTTACAAGGTGCCTACATTCCAGGGACGTAGCTACACATTCAAAGGTGGGGGGGGCACATTTTGTACAGGCCCACACATCCTCGGGCCCAAGGCAGCGACTGAATCGTTTTTGTTTTTGTTAATGAAGAGTTCATTTGCAAAAACAGGTAAATGCCATTTTGGGAAAAAAATGAGCTGACTGTTGTAAATAATGCTTAAGTTAGCATTGTTTTAGAAGATAAAATCAATTTTGTTGCAAAGGCCGATAAATCCCATTCCGGAAGGGCTCAAAGTTCATGTTTCCTAGCAACAAGCGACAAGCGCCACAGGTCTTTGTTTGCGGAAGCCAAAAAATCCATTGAGCAAATAAGCGCAGCGTATTTAGACCATGTGATCACAATGGCTGCCGCTATAGCTGTTTTCCCACATGCGCCTTTTACCGCTAAATGACCGGAACGCGGTCTAATGCCTTCATGTGTGAAAGTTGTTGTGCCGGTATAAGCGCGACCCCGTCGTCGCGGACATTTCACCAGTTTCGAGCCAGTCAGAAGAGCGGTATGCGCGATAAGGAACACAAATGTAGAACGGATCCAGTCATTTGCCGTGACACCGGTCCTTCTCTCATGGGCGAGGTGTACACATGTTGCTTAACGTTCACTTCCAGCGTGCATCATCTAATCATTCGCGCACATCAAAGCAAACTACTTCCACATTTCGCTTCGTGCATTTGCTTTCTCTACATACATACAAGCGTTGGGCAGCTTGCAAGCCTCTGCCATTCTCGCTGTGTCTGTCCTGTGTGGCTGCTGCGAAGTGCGGAGGACTGGCCTCTCTCGAGCAGAGAGGGGAGGGGGGAAATCGGCTGTGTTTATTATGCTGGCTTGACGCTGCTCTTAAGTCAAACGAGTGTGATTTATTGTGTGACAAGCAAACTTATTTCACCATGGAGTTTTGCCAACCCCCAAAATGAGCTCCCCCCTCCCCCCGCCCCCCAACATACAGGCAATTTCGCTGCTATATTCCCACATGCGAATGCTCAGGTGTGAAGTGAAATTCCGGGAAATGTCCGATATTGACTTACAGGTAATTTTCCAGTACGCATGTGGAAAAACGGCTTATGTGAAGCAGACAGACTTGTGCCGCCTGAACGGGAGTTTTGGTGGTAAAACTGCTCCATATCACAACTAAGGATGGATATTTTTGACGAAACAGAAGAGGCTGTTGTTTTATCGCCATCTGGACGTAAAAAGAAGAGGAAGTTGGACACGTACGCTCGTAACGTGGCGAAAAAAGCGCGACATAGTGGGGGGATCCCATTGGTAGCCTGTACCCACAATAAAGCAAATGTGTGTGAAGCAGCTACGTTGTCTGCTGAAGAGATAGCCGGTATACATCGAGTGCTTTATGATACATCAGATAAAGTAAAGCAAGATGCCACACTGCTGTCTTACATGGAGATAATGCCAGTTAAACGCAGGAGACCCAAAGTGGATGATCCAGGCAAACAAAAGACAGCTGAGTGTGAAATACTCCGTTCTGAAGGAGAAAGGAGAGAAGGAGAAGGAGAAAATTCCAGTCTGCAAAGCATCATTCATGAGCTTGTTTTGTGAGTATTTAACATCACTAATGGCTGTGATTACGTTTAGGGTAGCTTTTATTTTATTTCTGATCGTCTGCTTTTCAAATGGAAAATAACCTAGAAGCGGTCTATTATGCATAAAGCTTTTTATAATTCACAACTATTTTTAATGCATAGGCTATAGACTAGGCTACTAATGCCCTGTAATTTCCTGTAAATCATAGGTCACTAATAGGCGGACCGCGTTCCGAATCCGGACCGAGACGCCGTCCTATGCGGACCCAGACCTATATGCTGTTATTATATTGAGATTCTTCTTCAATGTTGAAGTGTTTCTATTTTTGAATGGTGCAGCTTTTCTGGCTATTCTAGCATTTACGGTACTGGTTTAGAGTCTCACGTGACGTTACTCGGCCAATGAAATTTACATTCCAGCCATTCAAGATTCCTCCCTGTGGCAGCGCTCCACTCTGCTTGTCACAGTCAGTGAGCAGCCACACACACACACACACACACACACACACGCACGCACGCACGCACACACACACACCCACACACACACACACAGAGAAAACCGAGACACGTTGGAGAAATAGGTGAGACACAAGAAGTATGGGGTGTTCTAAAAAGAGAAAAGTGGAGAGAACCGAGTTTTTAATAAAGAATGGACAGATTTGTCCATGTTTATCCTCCCCACCCCAGTTCAAAGCCTGTATGTCTGATCTGCTGCGATACACTTATTAAAAGCGGCAATGTGTGTTTGTGTGTGTGTGTGTGTGTGTGTCAAGTCAAGTCAAGTCATTTATTTATAAAGCACATTTAAAAACTCAAGAGCCAACCAAAGTGCTGTACAGTCAAAGGCATAAAAATACAGGATAATGCAACACAGAGGACAATGCAGCACAGAGGACAATACAACACAAACACAATACACCATATAGGACCGAGGGGACAGAACAGTGGGGAAGGGGCAGGATCAATTACAAGGGAGTGTGTGAGTTAGGGGGTGGGAGAGTCAGAGTTTATTGAAGGCTAGGGAGTAAAAGTGTGTTTTTAATCTAGACTTAAATGTTTCCAGTGAGGGAGCAGATCTAATCTCCTGGGGTAGCTGGTTCCACAGCTTGGGGGCCACAGCCGAGAAAGAGCGATCGCCCCTCGTTTTGAGTCTGGTGCGGGGGAGGGACCAGCCGAGCCTGGGAGGAGGATCTTAGAGACCTGGGTGCTGAGTGGGGGGTTAGCAGCTCTGTAATGTAGGGGGGTGCTGCACCCGATAAAGCCTTAAAGGCCAGGAGGAGGATTTTAAAGTTTATCCTAAATGGGACTGGGAGCCAGTGTAGGGATGCTAGAACTGGGGTGATGTGCTCTCTTTTTCTGGTGCCGGTAAGAATTGCAGAGTGTTGGACCATTTGGAGGCGGGACATGGCTGCTTGACTAATGCCGGTGTAGAGAGCATTGCAGTAGTCAAGGCGTGATGTGATGAAAGCATGGGTTACTCTTTCCAGGCCAACGGGTGAAAGAATTGGTTTTATTTTAGAGATGTTTCGCAGTTGGAAAAAGCAGGATTTAACGACAGCATTTACCTGTCGGTCGAATTTGAGCTCTGGGTCGAAAATTACGCCCAGGCTCTTGATGTGGGGCTTGAGGTGGGTGGAAAGTTGTCCTAAGCTGTTTGAGAGTGTCTTGGTGGAGGAGGGGCCGAACAAAATGATCTCAGTTTTGTTCTCGTTGAGCTGTAGGAAGTTGTGGGCCATCCAGCATTTTATGTCCTTGAGACAATCCTTAACGGAGTCCAGGTTAGCTGTGTCAGAGGGATTGAGAGGAAGGTAAATTTGAGTTTCGTCGGCATAAAAATGGTAAGAGATATTGTGTTTCTGGAAGATTTCGGCCAGGGGGAGCATGTAAATAGAGAAGAGTAATGGGGCCAGAATGGAACCTTGGGGGACCCCATAGCTAGCTGTGGGGGAGGAGAATCCACCCAAACTGACTGTAAAGGAGCGGTCGCTCAGGTAGGAAGCAAACCAGTTTAAGGCTGACCCCCTGACACCGAGCCTGTGTTCAAGACGATCGACCAGGGTGGAGTGGTCGACCGTGTCGAACGCGGCGGAGAGCTCCAGGAGGAGGAGCATGGCACAGCTACCTGAGTCGATGGTGAGGAGGAGATCGTTGTAGATTTTGACCAGGGCTGTCTCAGTGCTATGGCCTGCCCTGAAACCTGACTGGAATTTATCTAGAAAGCTGTTGTGATGTAGGAAGGGGGTAAATTGTTCCAGGACAGCCTTTTCTAAAATCTTTGAAATGAAGGGTAGCTTGGATATGGGTCTATAGTTGCTAAGGAGAGCAGGGTCCAGGTTGGGCTGGGTAGGAGAGGGGCAGGGGAGGGGGGCTGGGTGGCAGGGGGGGGTGGGCAGGAGGGCTGGGTAGGAGGGGGGGTAGGAGGGGGCGCCGGGCAGAGGGGCTGGGTGGAAGGGGGGGCGGGCAGGAGGGCTGGAGGGGGGTAGGAGGGGGGGCCATTCAGCTGGCTACGATGGGGGGCCGGGCTGGGGGGCTGGGAAAGAGGGGGGGTGGGGGTGGACAGTGAGATGGCTGCTCTGATGGTTTCCACCTTCCTAATGAAGAAGTTTAGGAATTCTTCACATTTAGAGGGGGAGGCATCAGGACAGGGGGCGGTGGGGGGGGGGGGGTGAAAGAATTTATGGTCGAAAAAAGGACTCTGGGGTTATGACAATTTTTGCTAATCACTTCTGAGAAGTGCTTTTCTCTCGCCACCTTAACTGCCTCTTGGTATTGTTTGAGGTGAACTTTGAGGATGTCATAGTGGATCTGCAGTTTATTGTGTTTCCACCTGCGCTCAGCTTGCCTGCACCGTCTCCTTAAATCTCTGGTGTTGTCATCAAGCAACACCAGTGTGTGTGTGTGTGTGTGTGTGTGTGTGTGTGTGTGTGTGTGTGTGTGTGTGTGCATGTGCGCGTGTGCGTCTGTCTGCCTGTCTGTCTTTCTTGTCTGTCTTCCTCCCTCCCTCCCCCCTTCCCACTACAACTAACTGTCCACAGGCTGCAGTCTGGTTGAATTGTTGGTCAGTGGTCACCTTGCCAGCTTGCCTGGTTTAGTTTGAATGAGTTCAGACAGGTAGTTTGGTTAAATATGAGTGTATTCTTTGTTAGCTAGTCTGTTGAAACAAGGATGTGTTCTTTGTGAAATTAGTCATCAACTAGGTTAAATATGAATATTGCTAGTCAGCAAGTAGCAATCTAGTCGCAGAACAGAAGAGGACAAGGGAGCTGGAAGGTGGGTGCTGAGGGTGCTGCAGCACCCCCTGGTGGCAAGAAATGGGATTTTCGAAATTGTTGGATTTGGCTGTCTTGTGTATACCACCAACAAAATTCATTAAAAAACAGCTTGTGCTTCCCAGCCCTAATCTTATTTCATACGCTCTCTCTTCAAAAGTGTTTGATTTTTATCATAATCTGGTTTTCCATAATAATAATAATAAGTTCAGTGTTTATGCCTGTATTGCTGTCTGTTGTAGTGTAAAACGACTAAAGGGAGAGCAGGTGCTTACATGAAAGTGAGTGAGAAAAGGAGAAGATACTGAATAATGACATCACAACAGTATAATCCTAATGTTAATTTAAATTAAATATTCTTCTAAATATGGATGAAAGTCCAAAAAACATCACATTTCCCAAGGAGTCCCTTCCTTACAGCACCCCCTACCTAAAAGTACTTCCAGCGCCACTGAAGAGGAGGTGTAAGCTGTTCAATTGTTCAAATATGTTGAGATTGTTTTGGTTGAGACTGCAAAAACCAGAAAAAGGGAAGCTCAAGCTGCTACTTTTATTACATTTTTCTTAAGCACTTTATTTTAAGATGCGTTTTCAAACGCTTTCTGCTATATGTGTTTTTTATTTTAAAATGCAGCCCTTACTTTACGTGAAAATATTAATATATTAATTGTTGAAATTAATTGAGTTGTTCTTTGTGGCTGACTACATACAGACATTGATACAACTATTAGGGTACTTCTATGGCACTGAATCATAACGCAGGTTAGACATTACGATGTTGCGGACCTTTGCTTGAGGAAATTTTCTCGAACTGGACCTGAATTCAAACTGAATTCTAATTGAATACCCCTGCTGTAAATAATAAAAGATGATGAAATGTTTCCTGATTACATTAAATCACATTACACCATACTGCCATACAACTATTACATTATATAAGTTAATTACAGGACATCTTAACTGAATAATACAGTAGGCTATGTCATCCATTCGAACATTTGACACTTTTGCAATGATCTGACCACAACTTTTTTAATGCATAGGCTATAGACTAGGCTACTAGCTTATTTTCCATTTTTCCCTATTGCCAGAATTCCAATGATGTTTTGGCTACTGATTTACTGGCTAAGCAGTTGCGATGGGAAGGGGGGGGGGGGGGGGGGGGGGGGTTAGCCTACATCAATCTAACGTATTCAATGTTACTTCATCATTCAGTGTTGCCCAGTAGGATATCCAGTAGTACTCAGTATTCACTCTATTACTCCATTTCAATCATGAGAGACCAGTGGGTAAAATTTAACAAGCAAGCTTTATTCACAAATGGCATGGCAACTAATTATATGGCATGGCAGCATGGCAACTGATTCTTTGGCGTAATGACTCTGTGGTAAGATGCCTCTCTTCTTGTGGTGAGAGTGGAGGGCATCTGCTCAGACTTGGATAGAGAATCCCCCCCCAATTCTTCAGGAGTCAAGACGTTGGTGGTGGACTGGGGAGGTGGGTGGTGCGAAACACAGCTTCAGAGGATGGGATACGATCAGCCCAGGTACAGCGACCATGAGGTGAAGGATCAGGCAAAGAGGATGATGACACGCTGACCATGGCTATGTACTGCCACGTCATAGCCTCGGCAGTGACATCATTACCAACGTCATATTGAGATATTGACAGGGGCTGATTGGCTATTGAGGATGGGTTGATGAGTCGGGAGACACACGTCATAACGGACGACACACTTGGATTACACTTGACTTATGATGAGCGCTGATGCCTATTGTGATATGAGGTAACATGACTGGCTCTCATCTTGAAACTAGGTCAAGACCAACATTTCAATCATGAGAGGCCAGTGGGTAAAATTTAACGAGCAAGCTTTATTCACAAATGGCATGGCAACTAATTCTATGGCATTGCAGCATGGCAACTGATTCTTTGGCGTAATGACTCCGTGGTAAGATGCCTCTCTTCTTGTGGTGAGAGAGGAGGGCATCTGCTCAGACTAGGATAGAGAATCCCCCAAAAGGAAGGACTCACTTTTAGAGACAACTCCGGGCTTCCGGGCTTTTAGCGACTTACGAAAACCACCGACCGGCTTGGCCTCAGCGATACAGCGGGCGCTGGATAGAACAAGCACTTGTTCGCCAAGCGGCTTACGTCGATGCGCTCAGTCTCTTCAGCGACTTACAAAAACCACCCCTGATTACTTCAGCGCATTAAGAAACCACCGACCGGCTTGGCCTCAGCGATACAGTGGCCGCTGGATGGAGCCGCACCGGTTTACTGCTGTGCGCTGTATTAACATTTTTGGACTCACCACAACCTAGACTGGCTCCAGTGACTTACCCGCATGCGGCACTGGAAGAGGAACGTTTGTTCGACCGGCTTACTGCAGAGCATTACTACTGCTGCACCTGGCTTACTTCGGAGCATTGCTACTGCTGCACTATGACTTTAGACTCGCCCCTGCGCAACGAGTGACTTACGGCGGCTTACTGCTGGTGCTATAATTTCAGGGAGACCACCACCAACGAAATGCGATAAAAGGGTGCTACTGCACGGGTTTGCATTTGCCATGCTGCTTAAGGAGGTTGCGTTTCTGGAACGTCTGCTTGTAGAGTTGGATGACCCAGGATCTCCCCCCAATTAAGAAGGGAGGGATCTTAACTTCGGGCCGATAATATGGCGGCCTGCTCTGGACGGATGTAGGCCACGTAGGCTGGCGAAGACCAGGGACGCTGAGGAACAGAGGGGCCGCGGGGCCCGTCCGAGGGCTGCTGAGGAACAGAGGGCAGTCCGAGGCCGATAATGTGGCAGCCTGCTCCGGGCACCCTGCTCCAGAAGAACCTCGGCCAGTCTGAGGCCGATAATGCATAATGCGGCGGCGCCTGCTCCCACAGCCTGCTCCAGCCGTAGCCTGCTCTGGGCATCCTGCTCCGGAAGTCCGCCGATAATGCATAACGCGCGGCACCTGCTCCGGGCGTCCTGTTCCGGAAGGCCCTCAAAACATTGTTGAAGATCTAAGCAAATGACAAACTGAACAAAGGCATACGACAAATAGTAATTGTAACATTTCCTGCTAATAATAATGATGCCATTAAAGTTTGATTTCCTTATTTCCTTGGACTGCGATGCTTTTTAATCCCAGTTTAAGAGGCAAGCGCTATCATTACCGGCTTGAACGATATTGATCTTCATTTTCGACTCAAGCAGCGACTGAGTTTGATCTCAGCTTAGCCAATGATGACTTGATCGCCGCCTAGACACTGACGGCTTTGAAATCAGCTGATCAGCACAATACATTTGATTTTCAGCTTAGACGACATGGTGACTTGATTTCGGCATAACCAAAGACAATGGATTTTATTTCCGGTTTGGTCACCAGCCATGACTATGCATTCAGCTTAATCAGAAACAGTGACTTGTTTTTGGCCTAGACAATGGCAATGGATTTGATTTCCAGTTTCGTCAACAGTGAGACTAAGCATTCAGCTTAACCCATTGATACCTGATGCAGCAAAGGGATACACACACAAATTAGGGATATACGATACGATACGATACGATACAACTTTATTGTCAGCAGGCTGAAATTTGTTTTGCATCCAATGGCATTCTCCATTCAAGAGTTACACATGAAAGACACAACAGGCAAAGACAAGACATCCAGAACTAATCCACAGAATTACAGAAGGCAAGCAGTTCAAGAGGTTTACCTGTTCTGATTGAGCAGACCAATAGACTGGTGTACAAAATAATTCTTCACGCAAATGCTGCATCAGGTATCAATGGGTTAATCAGAGACACTGAATTTAACTTCTAGCCCCTAGATGTGTGGTAGTAGACCTACAGTATGTAACTATAAGACATGCTATAGTAAAGATATGAGATGTGTGGTAGTAGGCCTACTGTATGTTACTGTAAGACAGGCTATAGGAAATATATGAGATGTGTGGTAGTAGGCCTACTGTATGTAACTATAAGACAGGCTATAGTAAAGATGTGAGATGTGTGGTAGTAGGCCTACAGTATGTTACTGTAAGACAGGCTATAGGAAATATATGAGATGTGTGGTAGGGGTATGGACAGCAACGAACCGGTAGCTGAGTGGTTATGACAGCTGTCAAGCCAGCGGCCCCAGGTTCAAGGTTATATTTTCACCAAACTCTGAGACTGGCCTGTTATTCACACAACCGCTAGAGGACACTTAGGGCCCTATCTTCCCAACGGCGGTAATTTTGCGTTAGCGCCCGTTTTGCAGTGGAATAGCACCGCGCAAAGCCCTAATTGTGGGCGTGTCGGGCCGCTGCGCTTGACGTCATCTCAGCGCAAACCCCGATAGGCGTGTTTATGCCCAGATTAACAGGATTCACCACAAGTTGAGATCACTCCCCTTAAAAGCCACAGCGTCAGCGCCTGCATGTCTGTGGCAGGCAGCAGCTTCTTTCTTGCTTAGTGCAAGCACAGTGACAGAGTGAGAGAGAGAGAGAGAGAGAGAGAGAGAGAGAAAAGAGAGAGGGAGAGAGTCAGAGAGAGAGAGAGAGAGAGAGAGGGAGAAAGAAAAGAGAGAGGGAGAGAGTCAGAGAGAGAGAGAGAGAGAGAGAGAGAGAGAGAGAGAGAGGGAGAGAGGGAGAGAGAGAGGGAGAGAGGGAGAGAGTCAGAGAGAGAGAGAGGGGGGAGAGAACGAGAGAGATAAGAGAGAATTGAAGGATGAACCAGTTCGGTTTCATAACGGAAATTGATGCTTTTGTAATTAGTAGCCTTTTAATTAGTCGTTTCGCTCATATAGGATATAACATACAGTATGTCGCGAACAGAGCCCACCTTGGGCAATGACACTTCAACAACTTGTTCTTTGATCCCCCAAAGGCAAAGGCACACACACACACACACACACACACACACACACACACACACACACACACACAACAGGCCGAAGTCAGGTTTCAACAATAAGATAGATTTTATTACAAAGAATTTAATACAAAAATACAATTGAATAAAATTGACCACCTATAGCCTACAGCCATTCCCCAAACAATCGACTGGTCCAATGCTAGATTGTCTAATCCCAACCGGAGCACTTTGGTTCTATATAAACAGGCGCTATAGCCCCCCTCTCACCCATTGGGTCAAGAGTGCAAACTAGTGGGTAAGGCAAATCGCTCTGCAAAAGGTCCCTGTAGGACTACACATGACACTTCTATGAAAACTCACTACAATGTAAATGGCACATAACGGTGCACATGGCACTTCTATAAAAGATCACTCTAAAGGGGAATAAACTCCCAACACACAGTGGAACACTCGGGGACTCTAGTGGCCACTATAGGGATAACAGGGGGAAAGCTGCTACTATTAAAACAGAGTGGATGTTACTGGCTGGCTGCTATAAACAAGAGTTAACAGTGATCAATGGCAGTTTGGCTACATAAATTTAGGCTTCAATGTCCGCTCTCAGTCGGAGCCTTCCGGCCGAGAGAATAAAAACAATTGTCCGTCTCACCCCTTCCCATAAGCACAGTCTGTTTAAAGAGTCCAGCCTGGCAGGGCAGTCTTTGTGACGGCGGATACAAGCAAGCAATCGATGCAGCCACAGGAGACGCTGGCCCCACACACCCAGGCGATCCGGATCCCGAACTGGCGGGACACACAGTAAAAGCAGGAAATCAACAAATAGCGCTCTCCCTTCACAGGGCGCTCAATCACAAGCTGCCGCAGATGGCCAGTCTACTTTCCTTATTACAGGAAATAGCGAGCGATGTATTGAAGGTTATTTCGGGGCTCCAACGATCACCACAGACGACCGGATCCTGAACTGGCAGGACACACAATAAAGCAGGAATGAACAAACAGCGCTCTTTTGCAGGGCAACCACACTCACAGGCTGCAGAAGGTGATGGCCATCCAACTTTCCTTCATCAGGAAAATAGCGAGCGTTGTATTGGAAGTTCCTGATGGCTTCTCCCCGCTGGCCAGGTGCGATCGGACCCTCGCCGATCTGCCGTAGAGGTCTGCTGTCCCTCTGTGTCCGTGATCACTCGTCCAGGCTGCCCCTGACATCTACAGAACGCCAGGTTAAGAACCGGCTCGGCGCCGCAGCCAGCCAATCAGCATAGCCCCTTGGAAGGCTCAGCACACCGTAGGCTCGCCCACCGCAATCGGCTGATGCGTCTCACCTGTGAACAATCTTTAGACACCCTCCCACAGTCCATCCAAAGCCCAACCCATGTAAACCCAGGTAAGTCCATATCCCCAATCTCTACATAATATTACAGTCCAACCCATAGGCACTACAGGTAAGTCATATTACAGTACATATCATAGATTACTGGCGACACATACACATTTAAAAATATTCGTTTCTTTAATAGGGTAGGGATGTGTGAGATTTTATTTCAATAGCCTATACCAGAATTGTCCACTCGGGTTAAGCTATTGTTGCATGGTGCAATGGTGCAGGGAGAGAGGTCACTGTATACTATCAATGGTTACTGTATAGCCTACTAGCCGGTTTTGTGTCAGAAAGTGACACTCACAGGCGCTGCCTCGGTGCCTCAGCAGTGCCTCTACCCACCGACCCGGACACAGCACATGCACACTAACACACACGACTTAGCTTATTGTGTCCTCTATAAACACTGCAGAAGTAGCCCATGACATTTCCAGCTCTGAAACTAAAAAGACGTATATAGGCACAGCAGAGCAGAGTCAGTTATCACCACAAACAGCTAAACAATCTCTCCACGAGTCTCAAGCATCACAAGGCATTGATCATCATTTGGCACGGCGGCCGATATTTTTAGTAAGTAACTACCATTTTGTGGTGGATTCTGGCGATGCAAATTGCAATGGGGTGATTAACGCGAACTTTTGATGCAACCGTGTTGAAAAGAAACACGCTTTTAACATTGTTTCTTCATGATTGTAAACGTACCTTTTTAGCAGCTGGTCCGAAAAATGAAAGGATTTTTGGCTGCCTTTTCATCTTTACTTGTTGTAGTGAGGTACTGGGAGAAAAAAACCATATTTGGATGCTGAAAAAGCCAGCTAGTTAAGGTGGAATGTTTCCTTCTTCCTTCAAGCCACGAGTTGATGCCATGTGAATCATTCAACCCACCTTAAATATAGTTAAGGTGGAATGTTTCCTTCTTCCTTCAAGCCACGAGTTGATGCCATGTGAATCATTCAACCCACCTTAAATATAGTTAAGGTGGAATGTTTCCTTCTTCCTTCAAGCCACGAGGTGATGCCATGTGAATCATTCAACCCACCTTAAATATAGTTAAGGTGGAATGTTTCCTTCTTCCTTCAAGCCACGAGTTGATGCCATGTGAATCATTCAACCCACCTTAAATATAGTTAAGGTGGAATGTTTCCTTCTTCCTTCAAGCCATGAGGTGATGCCATGTGAATCATTCAACCCACCTTAAATATAGTTAAGGTGGAATGTTTCCTTCTTCCTTCAAGCCGCGAGTTGATGCCGTGTGAATCATTCAGCCCACCTGAAATATAGGACAAACGTCAACTTTGCCCAGTTTCACTCGTTTTATTGGCTCCACATGCACACACACGCTGACACACACAAAACACCCCTTGGAGAAGTATGGGAACACCGTTCCCCTGCGTTCTACCGGAACTACACCTATGCTGACGGTATCTTCCCCACAGCACTAAATGACACTTGCGCAAGACACATGATAGGCTAGAGGTGCACAGACATGCCTGGGCCATGCCTACACCTGTGTCATCCCAGCGCAAAACTGGCCGGTGGAGGCAGACGATAGCTTAAGACACTGGGAAGATAGCAATAAGAGGCGCACAAACGCAGCGCAAACGATAGCACCGTACGAAGATAGGGCCCTACAATTTGGTAAATAGAGGCAAAATGCACATCCATTAGGTTCCATGGGATCATGGCATCAGCTATGTGCACAAATCATTTATTTAACAAGCCAGTCAATTAAAACTACAGCCACCCACAGGATATGTCCATCTAGATCGTTTTGGTGTGAGTTGCTGAGTTTTGGAGACATGGCCATAGAGATGTCTGCCTTCTCTCTATTACAATGTAACTGGATGTCGTGGTGCTCAAAGCACACACACAAAATAAACATAATATAAAATAAAATGCTTTCCAGAAAGGATAAAAAGCAAGTAGAGGACAACAGGAATAGGTTTTTGGAGAAAATAAAAGTTCTCAACTTACTGTGTGTCCTCCAAGTCAAGTTTCAAGTCAAGTTTATTTATATAGCCCTAATTCACAAGCATGTCTCAGAGGGCTTCACAGAAAGTATGTCTAGCTGATTCTAGCTAACACACAGTAACAAGAATATACAGAATAAAGATAACATTTGAACATTTGAAGAAAGCAGGAGAGTGGAGGAGGGAGGGAGAGGGAGGAGGGAGGAGAGGGGGGAGGTGGGGAGAAAATAGGAAATGTGGAGGAGGAGAGAACAGAGGAGGAGAGATGAGGGTGCAGGGGAGGGAGAGCCAGGGTAGGGGTAGGGTCTAGGGTTGGGGGAGGGGAGGGAGTAGGATACGGGCCCGGATTAGGGCGAGGGTGGGGAGAAATGGGAAATGTGGAGGAGGAGAGAACAGAGAAGGAGAGGGTGCAGGGGAGGGAGAGCAGGGGGAATGTGAGAGGGAGGAGAGGGCAGAGAGGAGGAGAGAACAGAGAAGGAGAGGTGGGAGGGCGCAGGGGAAGGAGAGCAGCGGGAATGTGAGAGAGGGGAGAGGACAGAGAGGAGGAGAGAACAGAGAAGGAGAGGTGGAAGGGTACAGGGGAGGTAGAGTAGAGGTAGGGTCTAGGGTGGAGGGAGGGAGTAGGATACGGGCCCGGATTAGGGCGAGGGTGGGGAGAAAATGGGAAATGTGGAGGAGGAGAGAACAGAGAGGGAGAGGTGGGAGGGTGCAGGGGAAGGAGAGCAGGGGGAATGTGAGAGAGGGGGGAGGACAGAGAGTAGAGGTAGGGTCTAGGGTGGAGGGAGGGAGTAGGATACGGGCCCGGATTAGGGCGAGGGTGGGAAGAAAATGGGAAATGTGGAGGAGGAGAGAACAGAGAAGGAGAGGTGGGAGGGTGCAGGGGAAGGAGAGCAGGGGGAATGTGAGAGAGGGGGGAGGACAGAGAGGCAGAGAAGGAGAGGTGGGAGGGTGCAGGGGAAGGAGAGCAGGGGGAATGTGAGAGAAGGGAGAGCAGGAAGTGGCAGGGATTCAGGAAAATAGGGGAGAAGAGGAGAAGGAGCAGAGGGGGGGAGAATGAGGAGAGAGCAGGAGAAGGGAGGGGGGGGCGGTGGGATGTGGGGGAGGAAAGAGCATGGAAAGAGAGGAGAACAAGAAGAGGGAAGAAGGGAAGAAGCGGGGGAAGGGGGAAAGAGAGGGGGGGGGGGGGGAAGATCAGACAACTGACTACTCTAAGCATTAACCAGAGCTAACTGGGACATAGTATCTAGCTAATCTACAGCCTAATCTGACCTATCCTACCCTGCTCTAGTCTGATTTTAGCCTGAACACTAACAGGTCAGCCTTAGGCTGTAGCTAATCTATCGCCTACCTAAGCTGTTCTAAACCAACCGGCAGCCCTCGACCAGTGATGAAGAGCACCGATGCCCCCCGACCCGGCCCCCGCCCACATAAGGCGTGGGAGGGAAGGCCAGGCCGGGACACAGCGGCACCCCCTCACCCCCAGTGAACGCAAGAAAACCTGTCCACCATATGGTGGCAATCCACACATGGATCGCCACATGGATTGCCCCAGTGACTTGGCTGAGGAGGAACCTTGTGAGGTCGTTGTGCTAGGGGCCAATTGCTGCGGCCCGGGCGGACCCAGCCCCCACGCGACCCGCCCCCCCAGCCCCCAGCCACCAGCATAGTGACTGAGAGCGTGAGAGCAGGCCACGCGGGGGACGGGCCCACCCAGGCCACAGCAGCGGACCCCCATCTGGGGACTCCCCTCCGAGACAGGCCGAGAGATGCCGGGCTAAACCATGCACAGAGTTTCCGATAATGAAACTCTGTGAATGGTTTATTATGGAAATAAAATGTACAAGAGAACAGAAAATTGAAAATGTAAAAAAAGAGTCCAACAGAAGGGATATAAAAATGTAATTTTTAAATTATCCTAAGATCAGGGAAGGGAGTTGAAAATCTAAAAAGTAGAGTCCAAAAAGAAATAGAAAATGCCACTGGCTGTTTCTCCCTCAATGTATGTTATCTCATCCAAAACCTGCACACACACACACAGTATATAGACAAAGAGACAGTGTCAATTAGAAAAGCATGTGTGAAAAGCAGCACTTTCCCCTCCCTCATTACCACCACTGAGTTGCCCTTGAGCAAGGCCCTTAATCCCTTAATGTGTGTGTGTGAGTGCGAGCAGGGCCCACTTGAAAGAGAGATGGAAATCTCAATATGGTTACCCTGGATAAATAAAGGTTAAAAAATGTAGCAGTTGTATAAAGTGGGAAAGATTCTTAGTTGGCCGCTCTTCTTTTACCGAGTATCCAGTATCTGTCTGTACTGTATGTCTGTGTGCACTTTGCTCATGTGTATGTTTCCACACACGGCACTGACCTCCTCGCTCTCATTAGACGGTGGGCCGAGACGGCGTATCGCAGGGACGTGCACAGAACATTAGAGGGGCAGGGGCTCAAATTCATAAAAGGGCACAAAATTTGAGGCAATTTGAAGGCCAATTTAGGGGTATAACTAATTTTAAATATTCAGATTAACCAGATTTAGAGGAATATCTCATTTTAGGATGAGACTTGTCACGGAAAAATAACTCCATAACTGAATAATATTAGTATATAAAAGTTGCATGCTGTTGCAATACTGTTGTGAAATCATTTAAGCATCAATATTTATTTGCTCCTTTTCTCCTTTAGGTCCTTTAGGTTGTTGTACTACAACAGATAGCAACACAGGCAGAAACATTGAACAATACTGAGTGAGGCTTGTAATATACCATGCATTTTAACCATAATTCTAAAAAGCAAGACAGAAGATTTAGATAAGGTGTATTAGATTTATTTTTTATTTTTTGCTGAGTCAACAACACAACATCCCTTTCCAATAGTGTAAAGTAAAAAATATTTTCAAGAGCAACAATTCTGCATTTGTTCCCTATATTTTGGTTATTTATTTATTGGGTGGTTTATTTATTTATGTATTTATTTATTCATTCATTTTTGGGTTCATTTTTGGGTTGGTGCCTTCAGGGGCGGTTTAGAAAAACACTGCTCCATGCAGAGGCCTATTACAAATGGTGCATTCATGGCCAAGAGAGCTCAGAAAAGGCATTTCTCTTTGAATGCTGCCTTCAGTGACGGCATGGAAAGGGCAATTTCCATACAAAGCACCATTAGAAATGCATTCATGGTCAGGAAAGGGCACTTTTTATTTTATTTTTTCATGTGTCTGAGCTGTTTGTTTTGTTCATGTGTTGTTGGAATGAAAATGAAAAATGTATAATTAAAAAAAAAAAAAAAAAAGAAAAAAAGAAAAGAAAAAAGGGCACTTTTTACAGACTGAAAAAAAGGCAGGGGCTCAAGCCCCCTTTCATGTCTATGTGTGCACGTGCCTGCGTATCTGCTTTAGTTCTTGAAAGCAATGATCCTCATCGAGGGACAACCCAGCTCTCTAAAGTTGCGAAGATGATTTTCATCTTAATCAGATTCCGTTTGTTGCCACTCGAAAATTCTACGAGCGTTTCTAAAACCAGAGTTTAAAGTACATTACATTTGCAGGCAAATGCTGCGACCTACTGGCCGGTAGAACCAATAGCACGCCAATATACTGACGGAGGGATATCATTGACCTATCAGAGTTTGTTATGTTGTCATACGGCTCTACTCTTTCTCCCCGAGAAGAGCCTTGTGACGAGTTGGACACAACAAACAAAACAACATGATAGCAGCAGCTGCATCACTATACATGTGAGCGTCAGTATTAATGGTTTGCAACTTGTTTGTGTTGTACAGCATTTTGTTCAAACATGGTGATGTTGAATCAGTGTTAGCTTAGCGCTAGCTAGCTAGTATACGCTACGAGTGAATAGAATTGGCCTGCATCTAGCCATTTCTAACTAGCTAGATTTTCTCGAATTTATATAACGTTAGCATGGACCCATCTCATTATGACAGTGGGGAGATGATGTTAGCTTTTAGGTTGATACTAAACCTTCAGATCTTTACTACCTAACATCAGAAAAGCTAGTCACAATATGTAGGCTGTAAACTCACCTTTAGGTGACAGCCAACTTTTCATCCCAAAATAGGAGCATTTCTGAGTCGTTTGATTTCTGCCCTGGTATCGTTCACCTTTTTCACTCTCCATGACTTTGCATCCCTGAATATGAAGTCAGTTAGATTCATGGATCACTGCACCAAAACTTCTGATGACAAGAAATCATCAGAATTGTTGTCTAGAAGTTAGTATTAACAATCAAAAATGGTCTCGTTATTGAGTGCCAATTGGCACTCATTGAGTGCCAATGACGTCTAAAGACGTCAATTCAAATAGTAACGTAGAGTGCCAATGACGTCTAAAGATGTCAATTGCGTTTTTTGACGGTGGGACGTGGATCAAAGCCTGATGCATCTCCTGTAAAAATATGGTGGATGTTGAATGTGTATAAGATATTTTACGGACCCATTAGGTGGCGACAGTGCTCTCCAGATTAGAGAAAGGTGAGGAAATACAGCAGAAGAAGCCCCGTGATGAAACGGAAACCGATGAGAGCCAGAGCCAGAGCCGTATAGATTGCTCTGGCTGGAGATAACGTTAGCTGCGAACAGCAGCCAATCCGCTCCCACAACTGAGCCCCTCTGTCTCTGCTGCATAGTTTCTCCACACGATTAGCCGCCAGAAAAGCAGCACCCGACACGGAAAAGCCAAACCATTCTCAGCAGTCCGGTTTGGCTTTTCGGTGTCGCGCTGGGAGCCGGCGCACAAAAACGGCGGGGCGCTCCGAAAATAGACGCTGGGTGCGTGTTAGGCTGTGTGTTAGTGTGGGGATGAGTTTCTCCCAGCTCCGCCGGCATGCAGGCTGTGTGTTAGTGTGGGGGTGAGTTTCTCCCAGCTCCGCCGGCATGCAAGCTGTGTGTTAGTGTGGGGATGAGTTTATCCCAGCTCCATGCAGAGATTCGTCGCCTGACGCAGGTAGCAGAGATTCGAGCAGAGCCACCAGAGACACTCCCACGGAGGAGGAGTTTGCAGTTGAGGGGGGTGGGGCACGCAGGGCACCACACAACTACACCACGTCACTACATCAGAAAATATTAGCTTCAGAGTCAGTGATGTGCTTGAAATGCTTCATTTCACAAAAGGCTCATTATCTCAGCTTCTAGTTTGAAACGTCTGTTTTTGGTGAAATCAACCTATCTTCTCCGGCTGATAACTAAAGAACGGAAAATTATATCAATAAACTTTTTTTTGCTGATGATACAATAGAGTCTCATCGTTCTTTGGGCGTGTTCGGTGTTTACATAGTAATATCACACAATATTCTGTGGGCCTCGAGAAATCACTGAAAACGCTTTGAAAGGGCTGGCACTGGGAGCATCCGTTTTCCAAAAGTGGCTGGCACTCAATGAGTTAACACCTTGTTACATCATTGTGATTTGTTGTTCATTGTCACTAGCCTATGCATACATCAACCACCATCATTCAGTCAGTCAGTCAGTCAGTCAGTCAGTCAATCAATTAATCAACAACTTTATTAATCCAACTCAGGGAAATTTGTTTTGAAAAGTTTGTTGATGTAACAAATAGTAACATACAAGCAGATACACCAAATAGCTCAAATGTGAAAGAGAAATCTATACATGTTGATAAGTGAAGATGGATGTGAACCTTGATCCCAAAATAATTAAATTCCTACAATAGTTAAAATAATTATAATATTGTGACCCAGAGTTTAACTAAACTTCTGTGGGCACTGGACAGGGCTCTGAGATTAAAAAGTGACTTCTTCTGTTTTCTTTGCAGGTATATTTCCACCTATTCCAATGGATCTGTGTCCTGTCAGAACCCTCAACTGCTGCAGTGTCCTGCAATACAGAACCATCTAGGTCACACATGGGCAAAATGCGGCCCCTGGGCCGGACCCGGCCCCTGGACCATCTCAATCCGGCACCCAACGTCCTCAAAGGAAAACAAAACAACCCACAAAAAGTAAATAAAAGACAGCATCACGTTAATAAATCTAATCCACTACAGCCATTTAATTTGTATCACTATGATATCAGGGGATTAACAGGAGAAATTACCAATCACAGCGGGAGAGAGGGTTACAAATAGAGAGACCACCACGAAAATCAGGAGTGTTGGCAGTTATCACTATCAGTCCAATGTCTTGCCCTTCGCTTACTTTATGTAAGTCAGTATGGCCTTCTGAAAAAAATATGTGACACGGGCTGGTTTTTTCACTACAAATTCACCAGGTTGAAATCGCACAATTTGAGGTGAAATGTTGTTTTGTGAAAAAAGTAGTTTTTAGTTTTTTTCCATTAGTAGCCTACACAAAGAAGAGGAACTATCCATTCCACATGAAATGGAGTTGTTTTAGAATCAGTAAATAGGTATATTTTGTAAGATGAAAACTGACTCTGAGAGATAAATTACTTCTCTCTGGACACGGCTGGTATTCATTTGCATGCAGCTTCACTGGCTTAATGTCTGCTATTGTTTTGAGTTTCGGCCAATGAGCCACATCAATAAAATCCAGCATGCTAGATGGGGGCGGGGTGCAGCTCTGTTTACAAGTGACAACATGGAGAGCCACTGAGGACAGTCTGTGTGGATTAAAATGTTTGAAACTTTATCTGTGAGACGAGTGCAGTCTGGCCACTTCATCTGACAACATGGAGGAATGACAGATTTTATTCACAAGACCGATGGAACGCAGACAACAAAAAGACACATGTTCGTTATGGGAACTTTACTGATGCAGGCAGTGCAGAACACTTTGATTTGATTTGATTTGATTTGATTTGATTTGATTTGATTTGATTAATTCATGCTTGCAGTGGTACCAAAAGGCCCACTGAAAAACGGCAGAATTTGACAGTCATGTAAAAACAATTGTAAACAAGACAATTACAGAAAAATAAAGGTAGTAAGCAAGGCAAGGCAATCAGTCAGTGTAGCAAACAATACAGTATGAGGGCTCTATCCAGAGCAGCAAACAATACAGTATGAGGGCTCTATCCAGAGCAGCAAACAATACAGTATGAGGGCTCTATCCAGAGCAGCAAGCAATACAGTATGAGGCCTCTCCAACCCTAACCCAGCAGGAGGCAGGTATAAAAAATAAGAACACGCTCCAAAGTAAAAAATAAAATAAACGTTTTTTTTCTCCTTTTTTCTTTTTTTTGTTAGTCAACTGGTCAAAGTTTAAAGTGTCTCATTGTACAGCCTAACTGCAGTGTGTAGAGTTGAGTTCCTCAGCCTGTTGGTTCTGGCCTTCAGTTCAGCCAGCTTGTGCTGGTTTCTGAGTGTCCTGGCAGTGCAGCTGCCTTGTGTTGATGGTAACAGGTCATGCAGAGGATGCTGTGGTTTCTGCATGTCCCTTATCAAGTTCACAGCAGCCTCCTCCCTCCTGGTCTGGAGTGAGGGTAGAGCTTGTGAGATGTTTCCATCTGGCTTTTCCTCATCTAGTCCTAGGTGAGTTTAATCATGATCCCTCACTAACGTTACATCTTGTTTCTGTTTTTGGGACTGTGCGACCATCTAGTTATGGTTGGATGTGTGTTTTAGTATCGCATTCTGATGTGTGTATCGTCGAACAGTAACAGAGTATTGAAGGAAAGAAGCGACACTTTACAACAGCACTGCGGCCATTGTGGCGCGGAAAACAACGAGACAATAGCACAGAGATGTTTGTTGCGCCCCAAAATGGCCGGTCTCTTGTGCGCTGTTGCAATGGAACAATTGACTAGTTGTCGCTTCTTATCAATGCTCACTCCCCGCTACTAAAAGTAACATTAAAACGGTGTGTTGCTGCGTGCAAGAGGGCTTGTGTTTACCATGAATATGACATAAATCCACTTGAACGGTTACATTTATGTAGCTAACATTGTTTAACTGCAGTAACAGATTAAGTCACAGCAGCTAACAAGCTAACGCTAATGTGCTGGTGGTGTTGGTGGCTGTGTGACGTTGCCCCAGAAGTGAATTCCTCATTCATTTTCTCCATAGACATTTTGAAAAATCCTTATATAACGAGTTTTAAGCCAACCAGTCTTCCAGGGAATCGTGACTGCACCATAAAACATTTCACTTTTAGCAAAAATAAAAATAAAAGCGAAAAAAAATCCCCAAAAAATCTTCCACTTTTTTTTTATAGTAGTCTTATTCAATGGTAGACATGCAATGATAAAATAAATGGCAGATTGTTTATTTTTTATAGTCGATAGAAATTGCAAGAATATTCAGTATCAATTCTAAAGTAGAAGCTGGGTATATTATTATCATTATTATATTATTATTCATTCCATTGTTCCAAGTACAATGACACTAAAGTTTTGCATTTATTTATCCCAATATGCCTGCAATCTGCTTACTTGCAACTTTAAAGAAAAGGTCAAGGTCACTAAAGACAGTGGTTCTCAAACTTTTTCACATCAAGGACCCCTAAACTGACAAAAATTAGACCATATATATATATATATATATATATATATATATATATATATAATATATGGCGAACCGTGCCTATCAGAACCGGGCCTTCTATGCGGTGCCCACCGCATAGAATGTAGGCATTACATGGGGTATTTATGTAAATATGGAGTGACAGCTTGGAATAGATATAAAATTGAAGTTTCTACACTTCACTGTGGGTTTGTGATGCACCTGTGTTGAACCAATGGGCGCTCAGCTTGATGCGTTTCTCGTCATCCTCTGTCATCCGCAGTCGGGCGCAGTTGGTGGGGAGCAACATGTGTGCCATGACATATTCCATGACGTCTCCCACCCCTCCCACCCATGGATGTGGATGTAGATGAAGAAAATACACCCGTATACGGCTCTTAGTGGCTTCTGAAGAAAAAATGCCCCATAATTTTTTTTTTGATAATTAAAAGAGTCGTTTTATACTTTGAGTGACACCCGGAAAAAATTCCCCTGGGTTTAACAGCTGCCGGGGTCCCCATGCAGGTGGATGGGAATTTTCCTTTCTGGGCTGCATGGCGTCACGTGACTTGCAATACAGAGCTTCGCCACAATGTTCAAATGTCTTCACAGCCCAGCGCTATTCCTGGGGGCTTGGGCTAAACAGATAAGTGCAGATACCTCGATAACTGCAGATCCTCACACCCTCTACAGCAGTGATACTATTCCTGGGGGCTTGCATGCAACGGGGCAAGCAAGGTGCTGGTCGAATCTGCGCAGAACTTGCTCATCTCAAACAAGCCTTGCCGGTGGAGGCTGGTCTAAATATTTAACCCCATTATTTGCTGAAACAAAATGAGTCCAAGATCTGAACAATTTAGCGACAATATTACTGTTATTTCAGTGAATAAAAACTAATAAATAACAAATACAAATAATTTATTACTGGGAAATTCTTTTCTTTTCTATTTTTTTCTTCTTGGGTATTCAGTGAATACCTAGAAGGCCCTGACGGTTCGCCACCGCATGTCTGGGAACGCCCATACAGGCTCTAGGACGCCCACAATAGACGCTGGGTTAGCCTGGGGGCGGGGTCAGGGTGGGGTAAATTCCCCCGTTCTATCCATTCAGCAAAGTTAGAATTTAGCTGATAGCCCAGCCCAGGCAGACACGATCGGGGATTTAACCACCGCAGTAAACGCACATCTGAGCAGACGTCTTGTGTTCTGCTTTAGAACCCCCAAACCTGTAGTTTAGAGCCGCAGCACCGTCTTTTGGTGAGTCAGCCCATGAGATATATCGGCGGTTTTACTCCACTCGCGCGCCAGCCGTTTAACATTTTGTGGCCGTTCCCAGACATGCGGACTGTCTCTGATGAGACGTGGCCTCAACCTATGCTAGCCTGTAACAGCAGCATGTCACTGAGGCGGAGGGACTGGGCACAGTGGGCAGAATGGAGGTGGAGGAGCAGTATAGACTCACTCTCGACAGAGCAGACAGACAGAGAGAGACTAGAAGCCGCAGTGAACCAGGACATTGAGAAGTTATAACGTCACGCTACATAAGCAGAATGGATGCTCGTTGCCACGTTCACTTGAAACAATCTGTCTAGACTCTAAACACTGGTAGAAAAGTGCCTCAGATACAAACAGGCGGAGGAACGCAGTTTTCCACTCCCCGCCTCAACACCAGGTAACGTTACAGCCATAAGAATGGATGTAACGTTACCTCGCTCAACACCAGGTAACGTTACAGCCATAAGAATGGATGTAACGTTAACTCGCTCAACACCAGGTAACGTTACAGCCATAAGAATGGATGCTCGTTGCAACGTTCGCTTGAAACAATCTGTAATGAAAGTGCTTCAAATATAATACAGGCGGAGAAACACAGTTTTCGACTGCCTGGCTCACCATAACGTTACAGCCACGGAGTTAATGCAGTTAAACTAACGATAATTCATCTGATTGTTTTACTGTTGATGCCTTCAGAAGTTGTGCAGGCTGCAGGTCTTGCCTTTTTCTCTACTCTTTCTTTACGTCACGTGAACTGAATAGAAGGAGCTTTTACAATTCTTTGTATAGGCTACAATAGCCTACTACTGTAAGACAGGCTATAGGAAATATGAGATGTGTGTGGTAGTAGGCCTACAGTATATTACTGTAAGACAGGCTATATGAAATAGAGATGTGTGGTAGTAGGCCTACAGTATGTTACTGTAAGACAGGCTATAGGAAATATATGAGATGTGTGGTAGTAGACCTACAGTATGTTACGGTAAGACAGGCTATAGTAAATATATGAGATGTGTGGTAATAGACCTACAGTATGTTACTGTAAGACAGGCTATAGTAAATATATGAGATGTGTGGTAATAGACCTACAGTATGTTACTGTAAGACAGGCTATAGTAAATATATGAGATGTGTGGTAGTAGACCTACAGTATGTTACTGTAAGACAGGCTATAGGAAATATGAGATGTGTGGTAGTAGTAGGCCTACAGTATGTTACTGTAAGACAGGCTATAGGAAATATATGAGATGTGTGGTAGTAGTAGGCCTACAGTATGTTACTGTAAGACAGGCTATAGGAAATATATGAGATGTGTAGTAGTAGACCCACAGTATGTTACTGTAAGACAGGCTATATATATGAGATGTGTGGTAGTAGGCCTACAGTATGTTCCTGTAAGACAGGCTATAGGAAATATATGAGATGTGTAGTAGTAGGCCTACTGTATGTTACTGTAAGACAGGCTATATGAAATAGAGATATGTGGTAGTATACCTACAGTATGTTACTGTAAGACAGGCTATAGGAAATATATGAGATGTGTGGTAGTAGACCTACAGTATGTTACTGTAAGACAGGCTATATGAAATATATGAGATGTGTGGTAGTAGACCTACAGTATGTTAATGTAAGACAGGCTATAGGAAATATGAGATGTGTGGTGGTAGTAGGCCTACAGTATGTTACTGTAAGACAGGCTATAGGAAATATATGAGATGTGTAGTAGTAGGCCTACAGTATGTTACTGTAAGCCAGGCTATAGGAAATATATGAGATGTGTAGTAGTATGCCTACAGTATGTTACTGTAAGACAGGCTATAGGAAATATATGAGATGTGTGGTAGTAGGCCTACTGTATGTTACTGTAAGACAGGCTATAGGAAATATATGAGATGTGTGGTAGTAGGCCTACAGTATGTTACTGTAAGACAGGCTATATGAAATATATGAGATGTGTGGTGGTAGGCCTACAGTATATTACTGTAAGACAGGCTATAGGAAATATGGGCGGCTTTAGGAGGTAGAGCGGGTCGGCCAATGACGCAAGGGTTGGCGGTTCGATCCCCGCTCCCTCCCAGCTGATAATCGTTGTGTCCCTGGGCAAGACACTTAACCCTCCTTGCCTCGTATGATTGGTATGATTGATATGAATGTAGACATGATTGGTATGAATGTAGACATGAATGATGATGGTGGTTCGGAGGGACCGTTGAGCGCCAATGTGTGGCTGCCACGCTTCTGAACCACCGGTACGATTGGTGTGAACGAATAATCATCCTGTGTCAGCTCTTTGAGCCTTGGAAAGGCGCTATATAAATCCAATGATTATTATTATTATTATATATGAGATGTGTCGTAGGCCTACAGTATGTAAACGCACATTCCAATAATTCCATTCAGTAAATTCAGATGAACAATCCTGTATAATGTTTTTAACACATTGACTGCCAGACGTTTTTTTCTTGCTGTAGGTAGCTTCTGCCAAGCCGTTTTTTGAGGATTGTGGCTCATTTTACAAGAGCCGAGGATTATTTTCTGCTTGGAGTTTGTGAACATACAATATCTCAAAAGTACTAATAGAATGTGTACTTTCTCTGTCTAAAAGAGTTAGTTTGTAGAGTTAGTAGTTATGTAAGCATTAGCAGTTGAATACAGCATGGTTTTAGCGTCAGAAAAAATATTCAGAGATAAACGGCTTTTTGTGAAATTCGATAGAACTGTCACTTTAACCATTCATTTTTGGCATCAGTAAGACCTAAACAATAGTTTTGAACAGTAATTTCCTCCATAACAGCAGTAAACTTCCCTCTGCTCAACTCCTCCCTCCTGTGGGCGTTCTTTTTCGCTGCAGCGCCATGTCACAAGCACTTTCCTACCTTTGCAAATGCACTTTCTCATACTCTCGACCTCTCAAATAAATTTCTGAATAGAAATTAAATTACTCTAAATTATAGCGAAAAAGAAACAAAAAAGAATGGGTTGAAAATCCCATTCTAAAAGCCTTTTAGAATGGGATTTGTTTCCAATTTGGTGTCGGACTAGGGGGCAGTCCCCGCTTGTCACCAGTTTGCTTTGCTGCTGCTGTGCGGGTGTGAGCCTGTCTGTGCGGCCGCTCTTTGAGGAAGCTCGGCTGGACTCGCCCGCCTCCCGGAGCCCTGGCCGAGAGCTCCGATGAAGCCCCTGCGACTCTGGTCATATTTACGCTGCATGCCTCAAAGTGTGCTCCATCCGCAATCCACGATGCAAGTTTGCAATCCCGCACCGCCAGCAATCAACGCGAAAACGAAAGCGCCTCCGCCAATCCATTTTAATGAGAATGGAAATGGATCACACTGCTTTTTGCTTGCCTTCCTACTTCCTTGTCGCCACTTAGTGGGTCGGTGGAATGGGTTGTACACGTTGTACACGTCCAATACTTATATAAGATATGTAAAAGGGTTAGATGCACAACCCCCCGTTAAAAAAAAAAAATCGATGCCAAAAACGTGTTTACACGTTGTTGGCAGTCAACAGCTGGATTCTGAAAACGTGTTTACACGTTGTTGGCAGTGAATGTGTTAATAGTTTGTTGTTTAGGCTATATTGATCATTTAATTAGTAGGTCCCCTTTCCCTCTTTGCTACTCTAGTGCTTTTGGCATTGTGCCTGTAATATTTTATATAATAAAGTAGCCTACAAAAAATGTGGTGATGTGTTATCATCACAGCCCTAGTTATGAGATAGATAGGAGCCAGCTACAGAGTGCCCTTACCTAAAGCAGCAATGTCTAAATAGTGCAGAATCACTATAGGCTATCCTTATGTGCCTTGTATATTTACTTAATTTTGTCTGATTTCTGTAAGTTGTATTTTTCTTTCCTTTTTATTCAATTGGCCAAATGTTTGTTTGTACTGTATATTAAAATAGCTCTGGTATCGGAATAATATTGGTATCGGCAGATATCCAAATTCAGGTATCGGAATCGGATCGGAACTCAAAAAATGTGGATCGGTGCAGCCTTCCCGCGGGCGCCTGTGTGCTCGCAGTGAGTCAATGAGGCCCCGCAGACTATCTAAAAATACGCTCCCCCCACAACTGTCATATTGCTTCACTTTCAACGGATTAATTGTTCAGATTAACAGATAAATCATTAACTTCACTTTGTAATGTACATCTGTGTTTTCACTTGGTAAAGCATTATTATGAGGATTGTGAGGAATCATGACCAGTAATGAGTGAATAATATAGCTGAGTCTCCTCTAACCAATTAAATGCAAAATATCCATAATTTAAAGGTAAACCGAGCAATGTTCATATTGTTTGGTAAGATTATATCCAACATGTAGCCCTCCACATGTCTCTCTACTCTTCAGGTAGCTCTGTCTCAAAAAGGTTGTTGGCCCCTGGTCTAAATAGACGCATTTCACAGCAGCCATTTTGACGTGTCAAAGCAGGGTAAACGGCACGCAGGGGTCACCAATAACATTAATGATAGTTTCATTCCAGTGCCAGGCCCCGCATTAATATTGTAGGTTACACCTGCATTTACCCTGCTTTGACAGCTCAAAATGGCTGCTGTGAAAATGTTTATATAAAACCAGACCGTGTTTGCTGGCAGTGGATGTCAGTGGTGTGCTGATGGTCAAAGTGAGTCCAAGACAACATGGAATAAGACAAGGCCAGTTTATTTCTCCAGCACAGTTCAGACACAGAGAACAAGACAAGGCCAGTTTATTTCTCCAGCACAGTTCAGACACAGAGAACAAGACAAGGCCAGTTTATTTCTCCAGCACAGTTCAGACACAGAGAACAAGACAAGGCCAGTTTATTTCTCCAGCACAGTTCAGACACAGAGAACAAGACAAGGCCAGTTTATTTCTCCAGCACAGTTCAGACACAGAGAACAAGACAAGGCCAGTTTATTTCTCCAGCACAGTTCAGACACAGAGGATACTCAAACTGCTTTACATGAATAACAGAATAAAAAGACATCCGCAAATCTGTATGCATCCAATATCAACACTCAAAAGTATAACACTGGCTCACATTAGGCACATGCTTTTGGCAATTTCAAAAGTCAAAATGTCATAGAAATCTGATGTTCAATGTAATCTAATATTTTCAATCAAATGTTTAATTAACAATTACAAGTTAAAATATCACACACAGAGTTGGGGCTCATCTCATGATGTAGCCTGTTGAGCTCTGAATAACTGATCAATAATCATCAATAACTAACTGGCATATGAAAAACAATAGTTCAGTTAGTTTTCATTGATTGATTGATTTAATTTATTTCGAACAATGTTAAAAGGATAAAAATACATAAAATAAACTAAGAAAAAATAAGAATAAAAATGAAGAAAAAAATAAATTCGAAACAGCAATGGACAATCCACCAAAGTTTCTGTTTCAATACAAATGTGGTAGAAAAGGACGTAGGATGAAGTCTAAAACTTTTCTAGTACTACCCCTTCTTACTACTTTATCAATCAAATCACAATTAGCACAATTAACATCAAAGAATTAAAAAAACGAACAAAGGAAAAAGAAAGACTAAATGCATGGAAACAAATACAACCAATGAAACAGCACGACTTCTTACAAGTCCTCATCTTTGTACCTCATTCCTGTATCCTTTTAATATGTTATCTTTAAAGATTTGTTTAGTTCAGGTAAAAAATCTTATGTTTATTGTAATCTAATATTTTCAATCAAATGTTTAATTAACAATTACAAGTTAAAATATCACACACAGTTGGGGCCCATCTCATGTAGCCTGTTGAGCTCTGAATAACTGATCAATAGTCATCAATAAGCTATCAATAATCATCAATAACTAACTGGCATATGAAAAACAATAGTTATGTTAGTTCAGTAACTGTATGTTTATAGCCCCTTATCACAATGTCTCAAAGGGTGTTACATAGCATCATCACAGTATAATATATCATAGTAGATGCTTTTCACTTGATATTAACATACATGATATACATACTAGACATTTTAGATTATTTACACAAAAACCTGATTCTGTCTCGTCAAATCTGATACATTTAATGTCCTAAGTCACATGTCTGTTGTTGGGATGGAGCCCAATCCTAATCCATTATGAGGAGAACCACAGATCATGTGATGCAAACACATATTTACCAAGTTGCTCATTAGTATTCACATAAAAAAGACATGATGGACAGCACAGAGAGAGAGAGAGAGAGAGAGAGAGATAGAGAGAGAGAGAGAGAGAGAGAGAGAGAGAGAGAGAGAGACTCCTGACACACGTTGCTGTTACAGCATATATGACAACAGACCATGTGACCTGTCCCGTACTTTCTTATTGCTATATCTGGCAACAGATCATTTATTGCTTTAATTCATTAATTAATGTTCAATTCAATTAATGTTTAAGTTTTCAATGTCTAAACGTTTGCTTTGGCAATAAGTACAGTGTTACGTCATGCCAATAAAGCCATTTGAATTGATTTGACAGAGACGGACAGAGAGAGAGAGAGAGAGAGAGAGAGAAACGGAGAGAGAAAGAGACAGAGAAACGGAGAGAGAAAGAGACAGAGAGAAAGAGACAGAGAAACGGAGAGAGACACACAGAGAGAAACAGAGAGAGACACACAGAGAGAGAAAGAGACACATCCAGAGAGAGAAACGGAGAGAAAGAGATTCAGATTCATTTATTAAGGACTGCACAACAAAGTCGTCAGAATTTGCTTTCGGTACAGCATATTATATTATAGCACATTAGCTGTCAGCAGAAAAAACATGGACAGTACAGATATGAAAACAATACACAGACAGTACAGGTAGCATATAAAGACAAATACAGGACATTCAACATGAACAGAAATTGTGGATGGGGTATTGCTTCAGGAGTGAGTGGAGTTCAGTGACCTGATGGCAGTGGGGAAAAAGCTGTTTTTGAACAGAGTTGTTTTGGTGGAAATGGATCTATAGCGCCGGCCAGAGGGCAACAGTTGGAACAGCTGGGTGAGATGAGTCAGAAATGATCTTTTGTGCTCTTGTGATTGTGCGTTTATGGTAGAGTGAGTCTAGTGATGGGAGTGGGGTGCCTATGATTTTTGAAGCTTTTTTGATTATGCGTTGTGGTTTGTTTCGTGAATGGCTGTCCAGACTGCCGTAAGAGAGAGACAGAGAGAGACAGAGAAAGGGAGAGAGAGAGATGGAGAGAAAGGGACAGACAGACAGAGAGAAACAGAGAGAGAAAGAGACAGAGAGACACATACAGAGAGAGAAACAGAGAGAAAGAGAGAGAGAGACACACACACAGAGAAAGGGAGAGAGAGACAGAGAGAAACAGAGAAAGGGAGAGAGAGACAGAGAGAAAGGGAGAGAGAGACAGAGAGAGACAGAGAAAGGGAGAGAGGAGAGAGAGAAACAGAGAAAGGGAGAGAGAGACAGAGAAAGGGAGAGAGGAGAGAGACACTTCCTTCCCTCCATTTCAAACACAATCAATGTATATTTCATTGTTGACATGGTTGTTGTTGTTTGAACTATATAATGTTACAGTAACATAAGGTTTTATGTTTTGTTTGTTACAAACTATTTTCCCCTCCGTCTGTATTACCATGTACTAAGTGCTTTGGTAAGACAGGCTATAGTAAATATATGAGATGTGTGGTAATAGACCTACAGTATGTTACTGTAAGACAGGCTATAGTAAATATATGAGATGTGTGGTAGTAGACCTACAGTATGTTACTGTAAGACAGGCTATAGGAAATATGAGATGTGTGGTAGTAGTAGGCCTACAGTATGTTACTGTAAGACAGGCTATAGGAAATATATGAGATGTGTGGTAGTAGTAGGCCTACAGTATGTTACTGTAAGACAGGCTATAGGAAATATATGAGATGTGTAGTAGTAGACCCACAGTATGTTACTGTAAGACAGGCTATATATATGAGATGTGTGGTAGTAGGCCTACAGTATGTTCCTGTAAGACAGGCTATAGGAAATATATGAGATGTGTAGTAGTAGGCCTACTGTATGTTACTGTAAGACAGGCTATATGAAATAGAGATATGTGGTAGTATACCTACAGTATGTTACTGTAAGACAGGCTATAGGAAATATATGAGATGTGTGGTAGTAGACCTACAGTATGTTACTGTAAGACAGGCTATAGTAAATATATGAGATGTGTGGTAGTAGACCTACAGTATGTTAATGTAAGACAGGCTATAGGAAATATGAGATGTGTGGTAGTAGTAGGCCTACAGTATGTTACTGTAAGACAGGCTATAGGAAATATATGAGATGCGTAGTAGTAGGCCTACAGTATGTTACTGTAAGCCAGGCTATAGGAAATATATTAGATGTGTAGTAGTATGCCTACAGTATGTTACTGTAAGACAGGCTATAGGAAATATATGAGATGTGTGGTAGTAGGCCTACTGTATGTTACTGTAAGACAGGCTATAGGAAATATATGAGATGTGTGGTAGTAGGCCTACAGTATGTTACTGTAAGACAGGCTATATGAAATATATGAGATGTGTGGTGGTAGGCCTACAGTATGTTACTGTAAGACAGGCTATAGGAAATATGGGCGGCTTTAGCTCAGGAGGTAGAGCGGGTCGGCCAATGACGCAAGGGTTGGCGGTTCGATCCCCGCTCCCTCCCAGCTGATAATCGTTGTGTCCCTGGGCAAGACACTTAACCCTCCTTGCCTCGTATGATTGGTATGATTGATATGAATGTAGACATGATTGGTATGAATGTAGACATGAATGATGATGGTGGTTCGGAGGGACCGTTGAGCGCCAATGTGTGGCTGCCACGCTTCTGAACCACCGGTACGATTGGTGTGAACGAATAATCATCCTGTGTCAGCTCTTTGAGCCTTGGAAAGGCGCTATATAAATCCAATGATTATTATTATTATTATATATGAGATGTGTCGTAGGCCTACAGTATGTAAACGCACATTCCAATAATTCCATTCAGTAAATTCAGATGAACAATCCTGTATAATGTTTTTAAAGGCACTATGTGTAAGATTCTGCACTATTAAATATCACCAAACCATTAACTTGTATATGATGATGACTTACAGTGGTTCATTTCTGTGTTTACAACTAAGCCACGCCCCCTCCCTGTGTTGTGATGGCCCTCTTGGAGAGTAGAGCTACATCCCGAACCTGTTTACATAGAAACACCTCCCCCGAGAGGCCGACCTAGTGAGCCCCTCCCAGCCCACAGCCCAAAACAGAATTTTGTAGACAAAGATGGCGGATCCCTTATGCGGGCATTCCTGACATTCCATTCCCTGACCCAGCGTATGTCTGCGGTTTCATGCTTTAGCCAAATCGCCGCCGAAAAGAAATATCTCAGACCAGAGTCAACCTTGCCGGTCTGGCTTTCACTAGATGGAGAGCCCTACGAGCAGCTATATCTGGCCTGCAAAGTGACTCGGAGCTGGCGTGTTCTCCTGTACACACACGGTAAGTAACGTTATATATAGGTCAATGGTTATAGCGTTTGCATGTCCCATTTCAGTAACGTTACGCATGATAGCGAAATGTACAAGTTGTTATCGATATTGTGAATTTGTTCTGGGAATGTTGTAATCACTTGGCTAACTGTTGCTTTTCACGGCTATTCAAATGACTTTACACTGCTAGTAGCCTGCTGCAGGATTTGATTAGCTTGTCGTTCGTGTATAACTTATACACAGACATTCTGTTGACATGCATGACATAACGTTACTTCCCATTACAAATTTCGCATGCATTTTCTGTTATAATTACGTCCAGTTGCTGTCACTATGACGCAGAACGATATAGTAATGTGTAAACACTTAGAAAGGCCATGGAGAAAAGCTAGCTTCGCTAATGTTAGCAGTTTGTTTTTCTATTCTGTCAGACTAAGCAACGTTACATTAGAAAATAGCTGTAACACCATCCAAACAAATCAAGGTTTGGTAAAAGTATCTAATTCATGACAATGTGAAGGGACCCTGCCTTGATATCTACCAGCTACAAAATAGATGATTCAAATTAATACTAAACACGTTTCCATTTGTCTGATTTTCAAGGTGCGTCATCCAGAAGAGCTGACGATAGTCAAGATAGAAAACAAGTGGACCCACCATTATGATATTTGAGATGGAGAAATTGTGCTTTTATAGCAAACCTGTATAATACATGTTCTATCATCTTTGATGTTTAGATGTTTGCTGTCTGCAATCTTCTGTACACCAATAAAGTTGATATGACTTCATCCATGTCTCTTGGCCACTATTCTCCATTGTAACATTAGATTTCCCTAAAGCTGAGTGTGTCTAGTAGCCTACCAGTATTTGTGTTTCTGTGTATATATAGCCTACTTTATATAATAGACAGTGTATGTGATGTTTCTCAGTACATTGATTTCACAACTTCGTTTATCAGAAAAAATACTTTATTTGCAAAACTAAAATATGGGCTACACCAGAATGACGTGACCAGTTCCATCAGCTATGCGGTTCTTCAGGATGTCGACAAGATCTGCTATCGTCCTACAGCCGACCTTCCTCTCTGCGACCCTGCCTCCTCTTTGTCCCACTGGTGCTAGCCTGGGCTTCAGGCATACAGCTTGGTTTGCCTGCCTATAAAAAACAGCAGTGATTCAAGCGTTTGAAATTAGTTTGAACAACTCTAACAATGAGAAAATACTAGCGTTGCACTATGAATACATTTTGGCCATGTCTTGGTATTAGCAGAGGAACAAAAACACAGGCTAAGCTACTCACTGTTGACAGACAGCTGTGGTTAGCTAGCGATGTCCCCAACATTGAATTGAAATCATCCTAATTTAGCTATGTCAACCTGGTTTTAGACGTTTTGCCTAACCGTACTTAGCAATAGGGCAGGCTATGCAAAAGGTTAGGTTACAATGTAACCTTTTCAAAATCCATGTAACCGTTACATGGATTTTGATCGGTTAGCAGATGATACAAATAAGTCTTACCAAGCGGACTATTGTCAATATCCTAAAGGTTTATGACTATCATGTGAAATTTGTCATTACTCAAGCCAAATACATAGCCGAGATACATTCGTGCTTGTTTTATGTACTTACGTCTGCAGTAGGTAGGCTATGCACAAAATAGTTGTTTATATCTCCGTTGCTTGGGAGGGAGGGAGGGAGGCGGGGGAACCAGGAAGTGCTCTGCGCTGGTGGGTGGGATCGAGATTGTTTGGGTAAACAAGTTTTGTTATGGTTTGAAATGGCGACATCTAGTGGACAAAAAAATCACACATAGTGCCTTTAATAGTTTGTTGTTTAGGCTATATTGATCATTTAATTAGTAGGTCCCCTTTCCCTCTTTGCTACTCTAGTGCTTTTGGCATTGTGCCTGTAATATTTTATATAATAAAGTAGCCTACAAAAAATGTGGTGATGTGTTATCATCACAGCCCTAGTTATGAGATAGATAGGAGCCAGCTACAGAGTGCCCTTACCTAAAGCAGCAATGTCTAAATAGTGCAGAATCACTATAGGCTATCCTTATTTGCCTTGTATATTTACTTAATTTTGTCTGATTTCTGTAAGTTGTATTTTTCTTTCCTTTTTATTCAATTGGCCAAATGTTTGTTTGTACTGTATATTAAAATAGCTCTGGTATCGGAATAATATTGGTATCGGCAGATATCCAAATTCAGGTATCGGAATCGGATCGGAACTCAAAAAATGTGGATCGGTGCAGCCTTCCCGCGGGCGCCTGTGTGCTCGCAGTGAGCCAATGAGGCCCCGCAGACTATCTAAAAATACGCTCCCCCCACAACTGTCATATTGCTTCACTTTCAACGGATTAATTGTTCAGATTAACAGAGAAATCATTAACTTCACTTTGTAATGTACATCTGTGTTTTCACTTGGTAAAGCATTATTATGAGGATTGTGAGGAATCATGACCAGTAATGAGTGAATAATATAGCTGAGTCTCCTCTAACCAATTAAATGCAAAATATCCATAATTTAAAGGTAAACCGAGCAATGTTCATATTGTTTGGTAAGATTATATCCAACATGTAGCCCTCCACATGTCTCTCTACTCTTCAGGTAGCTCTGTCTCAAAAAGGTTGTTGGCCCCTGGTCTAAATAGACGCATTTCACAGCAGCCATTTTGACGTGTCAAAGCAGGGTAAACGGCACGCAGGGGTCACCAATAACATTAATGATAGTTTCATTCCAGTGCCAGGCCCCGCATTAATATTGTAGGTTACACCTGCATTTACCCTGCTTTGACAGCTCAAAATGGCTGCTGTGAAAATGTTTATATAAAACCAGACCGTGTTTGCTGGCAGTGGATGTCAGTGGTGTGCTGATGGTCAAAGTGAGTCCAAGACAACATGGAATAAGACAAGGCCAGTTTATTTCTCCAGCACAGTTCAGACACAGAGAACAAGACAAGGCCAGTTTATTTCTCCAGCACAGTTCAGACACAGAGACCAAGACAAGGCCAGTTTATTTCTCCAGCACAGTTCAGACACAGAGAACAAGACAAGGCCAGTTTATTTCTCCAGCACAGTTCAGACACAGAGAACAAGACAAGGCCAGTTTATTTCTCCAGCACAGTTCAGACACAGAGAACAAGACAAGGCCAGTTTATTTCTCCAGCACAGTTCAGACACAGAGGATACTCAAACTGCTTTACATGAATAACAGAATAAAAAGACATCCGCAAATCTGTATGCATCCAATATCAACACTCAAACGTATAACACTGGCTCACATTAGGCACATGCTTTTGGCAATTTCAAAAGTCAAAATGTCATAGTAATCTGATGTTCAATGTAATCTAATATTTTCAATCAAATGTTTAATTAACAATTACAAGTTAAAATATCACACACAGAGTTGGGGCTCATCTCATGATGTAGCCTGTTGAGCTCTGAATAACTGATCAATAATCATCAATAACTAACTGGCATATGAAAAACAATAGTTCAGTTAGTTTTCATTGATTGATTGATTTAATTTATTTCGAACAATGTTAAAAGGATAAAAATACATAAAATAAACTAAGAAAAAATAAGAATAAAAATGAAGAAAAAAATAAATTCGAAACAGCAATGGACAATCCACCAAAGTTTCTGTTTCAATACAAATGTGGTAGAAAAGGACGTAGGATGAAGTCTAAAACTTTTCTAGTACTACCCCTTCTTACTACTTTATCAATCAAATCACAATTAGCACAATTAACATCAAAGAATTAAAAAAACGAACAAAGGAAAAAGAAAGACTAAATGCATGGAAACAAATACAACCAATGAAACAGCACGACTTCTTACAAGTCCTCATCTTTGTACCTCATTCCTGTATCCTTTTAATATGTTATCTTTAAAGATTTGTTTAGTTCAGGTAAAAAATCTTATGTTTATTGTAATCTAATATTTTCAATCAAATGTTTAATTAACAATTACAAGTTAAAATATCACACACAGAGTTGGGGCTCATCTCATGATGTAGCCTGTTGAGCTCTGAATAACTGATCAATAATCATCAATAACTAACTGGCATATGAAAAACAATAGTTCAGTTAGTTTTCATTGATTGATTGATTTAATTTATTTCGAACAATGTTAAAAGGATAAAAATACATAAAATAAACTAAGAAAAAATAAGAATAAAAATGAAGAAAAAAATAAATTCGAAACAGCAATGGACAATCCACCAAAGTTTCTGTTTCAATACAAATGTGGTAGAAAAGGACGTAGGATGAAGTCTAAAACTTTTCTAGTACTACCCCTTCTTACTACTTTATCAATCAAATCACAATTAGCACAATTAACATCAAAGAATTAAAAAAACGAACAAAGGAAAAAGAAAGACTAAATGCATGGAAACAAATACAACCAATGAAACAGCACGACTTCTTACAAGTCCTCATCTTTGTACCTCATTCCTGTATCCTTTTAATATGTTATCTTTAAAGATTTGTTTAGTTCAGGTAAAAAATCTTATGTTTATTGTAATCTAATATTTTCAATCAAATGTTTAATTAACAATTACAAGTTAAAATATCACACACAGTTGGGGCCCATCTCATGTAGCCTGTTGAGCTCTGAATAACTAATCAATAGTCATCAATAAGCTATCAATAATCATCAATAACTAACTGGCATATGAAAAACAATAGTTATGTTAGTTCAGTAACTGTATGTTTATAGCCCCTTATCACAATGTCTCAAAGGGTGTTACATAGCATCATCACAGTATAATATATCATAGTAGATGCTTTTCACTTGATATTAACATACATGATATACATACTAGACATTTTAGATTATTTACACAAAAACCTGATTCTGTCTCGTCAAATCTGATACATTTAATGTCCTAAGTCACATGTCTGTTGTTGGGATGGAGCCCAATCCAAATCCATTATGAGGAGAACCACAGATCATGTGATGCAAACACATATTTACCAAGTTGCTCATTAGTATTCACATAAAAAAGACATGATGGACAGCACAGAGAGAGAGAGAGAGAGAGAGAGATAGAGAGAGAGAGAGAGAGAGAGAGAGAGAGAGAGAGAGAAAGAGACTCCTGACACACGTTGCTGTTACAGCATATATGACAACAGACCATGTGACCTGTCCCGTACTTTCTTATTGCTATATCTGGCAACAGATCATTTATTGCTTTAATTCATTAATTAATGTTCAATTCAATTAATGTTTAAGTTTTCAATTTCTATACGTTTGCTTTGGCAATAAGTACAGTGTTACGTCATGCCAATAAAGCCATTTGAATTGATTTGACAGAGACGGACAGAGAGAGAGAGAGAGAGAGAGAAACGGAGAGAGAAAGAGACAGAGAAACGGAGAGAGAAAGAGACAGAGAGAAAGAGACAGAGAAACGGAGAGAGACACACAGAGAGAAACAGAGAGAGACACACAGAGAGAGAAAGAGACACATCCAGAGAGAGAAACGGAGAGAAAGAGATTCAGATTCATTTATTAAGGACTGCACAACAAAGTCGTCAGAATTTGCTTTCGGTACAGCATATTATATTATAGCACATTAGCTACTGTGTCAGCAGAAAAAACATGGACAGTACAGATATGAAAACAATACACAGACAGTACAGGTAGCATATAAAGACAAATACAGGACATTCAACATGAACAGAAATTGTGGATGGGGTATTGCTTCAGGAGTGAGTGGAGTTCAGTGACCTGATGGCAGTGGGGAAAAAGCTGTTTTTGAACCGAGTTGTTTTGGTGGAAATGGATCTATAGCGCCGGCCAGAGGGCAACAGTTGGAACAGCTGGGTGAGATGAGTCAGAAATGATCTTTTGTGCTCTTGTGATTGTGCGTTTATGGTAGAGTGAGTCTAGTGATGGGAGTGGGGTGCCTATGATTTTTGAAGCTTTTTTGATTATGCGTTGTGGTTTGTTTCGTGAATGGCTGTCCAGACTGCCGTAAGAGAGAGACAGAGAGAGACAGAGAAAGGGAGAGAGAGAGATGGAGAGAAAGGGACAGAGAGACAGAGAGAAACAGAGAGAGAAAGAGACAGAGAGACACATAGAAACAGAGAGAAAGAGAGAGAGAGACACACACACAGAGAAAGGGAGAGAGAGACAGAGAGAAACAGAGAAAGGGAGAGAGAGACAGAGAGAAAGGGAGAGAGAGACAGAGAGAGACAGAGAAAGGGAGAGAGGAGAGAGAGAAACAGAGAAAGGGAGAGAGAGACAGAGAAAGGGAGAGAGGAGAGAGAA